>NC_091060.1:164355930-164980930 GCF_000393655.2 Nicotiana sylvestris | reverse complement strand
TCCTAAGATGAGGTCAAATTTCATGCATTAAATAAAGAACTTGAGACTTGATCTTGCTAAATGTAACTGCCTTAAAAATCATAAAAGTATCCAATGAGGCAGGTCTTGTAGAATAAATGGAACGGAAGTTTACTCGTTTTCCAGATGATTAAATAGATCTTGTCTTACCTGATTGTAAGAAATAATGGTCTCCGGCTTTTGTCTTAGCTGTAAAAACTGAAGATATCGTTCAGCCTTAAGACAAATAGAATGAGTTTGAGAAGTCTATTATATTTCTTTGTTGGGTCTATACATCAAATTCAAGCAACCAGGTCATGTAGGGGCTCATTCCAGGGACAGCAAGCCCGAGAATTTCCCCTTCCCCTCCTTCCTCTCCAAATTACACTCCCTTACGCCACAGACTCTTACTGTGTACTTCTGTCCTAAAAGTAGCAAACCATGACACACCAGACTAGGTATTGTGGCCTGATAACATAGAGCCACCAGGAAGCGTTTAATCAGCTACAAATTTCTGGTATTGTAATCAGCTAAATTAAAATTTTCTGGGCTCATGATCTGTGGGAAAAGAGATTATTAAGGGAAACCTAGGGCAAATCATTTAAAGACATGATTCCAAAGTCAAAGAGGGATAGGTCAATTGTAGAAACATGTGTCAAATTAGTCTTCAAATAGAGACCATGATGCAGTTAACACGCAAAGGTCATGTCATTTCAGCATTTGGAAATTGATGAATAATTGCCACAAGCTAAATGCAGGAATATCCATGCAATAATTGTGGTTCAACACTGTTATGGCTTAACAAATTATGCACAATGATGATGGTAAAGAGTTACTTGAACCAAATAATTAGCATCATAATGGTCACCTACGATATGACCCAAAATGCTTTTACCTTCTCTGTGCTGTGTCTCACAAAAATTTGGCCTGAGCCAGCCTCCTATCGTCCAACTTAAAGGTTCCATTGGTCCTTGACTATCACCTTGCTTATGCAGACCACTTACCAGAATGGAAGGAATAATTTATGACTGAAGGATTTCTTCTTCTGTTATTCTCTTCAGCAGTTGCGTGGCTTCACTAGTTTTACCAATCTTATAGTATCCATCTATCAGAGTGTTATAAGTTATAACATTAGGAGCTAACCCTTTCAAATGAAGCTTATTGAAAAGTCTCAATGCTCGTTCATGGTTGCCTGCTTTACAAAGGCCATCTATAAGAGCATTGTATACTGCAATATTTGGAACAAGATCCTTTATTAGCATCTCATCGCGCAAATCAAAAGCTTCATTCACTTTACCAGCCAAAGAAATGCCATGGATAAGGGTGCAGTAGGTAAACTCATCAGGAGTAAAGCCTTTTAGTGAGAGGTAATTTACAACATCTCTTGCATCATCGATCTTCCCTGATTTGCATAACGCTGCCACAGTTATATTATACAGGACATTATTGGGAACAATAGATTTTGCAGCACTTCCATCAAGGGAATCCGCAACTTTCTGCACATCTAGCAGCTCTGTCCTAGAGTTTGAAAAACTGTAAAAACGTCTAAGGTCAGGGTACAAATTTACATCCAGTATTTTCTGCAGGAGCTTGTTAGCATCATCAGTCCTACCAAGTTTGTACAATCCACTAATAATAGAGCTAACTATGATGACATTTGGATTGAATCCCTTCTCTCTCATCTCAAAATATGCTTTAAAAGCTTTCTCAGGCAATCCTTCTTTAAACCAACCAGCAATAAGGGCTCCAAATGTAACAGTGTTGGGGGTTAATTCCCTGTCATGCATTTCATTAAGGAGATCTTCGACTCTGCCAAACTTCCCAGCCTTCATAAGTCCACTAATAAGGGAGTTATAACTTTCTACAGAGGCAGGAATGTTTTGCAGTTCCATGGCATCCTTTGTTTCAAAAGCTTTTTCAATCTCCCCTGTTTTACAAAACCCATCACTCAGTATCCTGTAAGTTATTGCATCTGGTGAACAGCCAAGCTCCTCCATTTTGTTAAAAAGCAGCTCAGCTTCAGCCATTTTCCCCATCTTACAGAATCCTTTAAGCATCGTATTTAAAAGAATCCTGCTTTTGGTGTGCCCTTTTGCTAGTATATGTTTCCACAGGAGTAAAGCCTTTTCAAATTCTCCCATGTTAAGAAATGCATCTAAAAGAGTACTGTATCCAACTGCATTAGGAACAACACCTCTTTTAAGCATCAAATTCCAAAGATGCAAAGCATCAGAAATGGCACCTTCCTGACATAGTCCTTTCAGGAGAGTGTTGTAAGTGACAACTGTTGGATCGATACCATCACGAATCATCTCATCACAAAGCTCGAATGCATTTTGCATCAATCTTTCCCTACAATAGCCATCTAAAAGGGTGTGATAGCTATACGAATCAGGTTTTAGATTCCAGCCGTTCATGCTCCTAACAACCTGTTCCGCATTGCTAATTTTTCCAACTTTGCAATACCCATTTATCAAGGAATTACAAATGAACAAGTTCATGTTAAACCCTGATCTCAACATCTCATCCTGAATCCTAAGGGCATCATCCATTTTCCCTATTTGACAAAACCCGTCAATTAACACGCCATAGACCTGCTCATCCACTTCCTTCATTTCTCTGAACACTTTCTCAGCTTCCTCCATCTTACACAGCCTGCAATAACCCTTAATCAACAACGTGAATGTAACTACATTTCTCGAAATTCCTCTTTCCTCCATTTGCCTCAACACTCTTTCGACACCCTTGAGATCCTTCTTCTCCACATACCCATTGATCAAACTATGATAAGTAACAACACTCAGCTCCAAACCCATCTTCTCAATTTCATCAATAAAAATCTCAGCTTTATCAACCTTCCCATCCTTGCAATATGCATTTACCATTATCGTACACGTATATATATCAGGAGAGATCCCAATCCTATTCATCTGATCATATACAGAAAAAGCAGTAAATATTTCACCATTTTTCACCAAATTACTCAATAAACTATTACAAGAGCTCAAACTAGGAACACGACCACACTTGTGCATATTATCAAACACGTACAAGGCATTTTTGACTAATCCTTTTTTCGCGGAAATTTTCAACACCATATCGAATACCGTAGGAGAAAACTTGAACTCTCTATAAACTGCTACTAATTCATCCCAAATAAACGGCACGGGTTTTACGTTTCTAGAAAGTTCTAGAAGCTCAGATAAATAAAACCTAGTCTCATCGAACATTTTCGCTCTGGATAATATGTGAACTATTTTGCAGTAAGATTTTACATGGGGTTTATAAAACTGACGCCGTGAAGCTAACTTGAAGAAATGCAACGAAGCGTTAGGATGAAGTTTGAGTTTTACGAGAACGGCGTCGACGAGGTTGTCGGAGAAATCAAATTTGAGGTTGTCTACGGCGGTGTAACGCTGGAGAATCAAAAGACGGGATATTTGATCGGCGAGTTTGGGTGGTCGGTTAGTCGCCGGAAAATGGGTGGCGTTACGGCATTGGAGCTGAGGGAGTAGCCCAAAGGTGAATTTCTTATTTGAAGTAGAGAGAATTGTGTTTACTATTTTCGCTCTCTTTGCCATAGTCGCCGTCGTCGACTGTCGACCGGCAATGGTTAATATAGTTTTGTTAAGAAACAATTTTGTCAGTCGCGACTTCAGACATTTCCTAAGCTACTTCGGCTTGTAATCTAAGGACAAAGCTTTTTAATTTTACCTTTTTTTTTATTATTCAATAATTAAATAGACTACCTTTTTTTTATAAGACCACCTTCAAGTACTAATTAGTTGATCTGACTATTTGCATTAATTCATATCTAATTAATCAGATAAATTATCATGATTTGATTATAAATAAATTAGTCACTGTATACGGTAAAATCATGTACCCCGATTTTGTGGGCTCGAGGACTTACATCGAGGGATAAACTTAGTATGGACCGGGTTCGAGTTCGAAGGCAAAACATAAGGATCGAAGATCGAAGTGCATGATGAATACCGAGGCTGAGTATGACGAACCCCGAGATGGAGCCGTTATGAGTTTGTAACAGAATGAGCAAGATTCCTGCTACGTCCTCAAGATCATGGCGTAAATTTCGAATTAGATTTGTACGAATTATTACTAATTCGTACTAGGCGGTTAGACAGTTGTCTCAATAAGATTCCTTACTGTAAATAGAAATTTACCTTATTTAGGGTTCCCCTATTATATAAAGTGGAATCCAATCATTTGTAACGATCATTAATCATTGGCAAAGAATATACTCTCTTACTTTCCTGCTCATATTTCATTAGAATTGTCCTTTAACATTATTGTTCTTACTTTATTATTCTTGACCAACCTCGAGACCACCTTAGCTCGAGGTCGAGACTGGCATGCACACTGGTTTGATTTTATTTACTTCTTTCATTTATACGTTAGTTTTCTTGGTTATTAATTAGTATTGGACTAAATTACATATCTTTAAAATCATAAACAAGTTTAATTGTTACTCATATTTTCGAGGTAAACAGTTTGGCGCCCACCGTGGGGCTAAAAATAGTAGTGGTTGTTTTGGTACTAATTCTGATAACACACGTTATTTTCACACTTGTTCTTGTGAAGGATTTTTTGTTCTCATGATAAAACATGTCAAACTCACAAAATACACATGTACACGGCGATGATGGTCTTGGATTTCATGGGGAAAACAACAATGTAGATGCTCCGGGAGCCAGTGTACCACCGATTAACCCTGAGGAAGTGCCAAATAAGGAACCAGTCGATATTAGTTCACACATTGCTTTGAATGCGTATTTAGGCACATATCCCGGAGGAAGTGTGCGTAGGGAAGCCCGATCTGGTGGCCAAGAAACACAGGAAATAGGAGATGGGGGAATTAGCCTCCATGTAATATTCGAGATGTTACAAGCTCAACAGATTGTTATCGCTCAGCTTCAAAGTCAGCACAAAACTCCAAGTAAAGTCTAACCAGAAAACATTCGACGTACTGAGCCGGTGCCAGAGAGATCAAACGATAATTGCTTGGGGACTGACCCCACGATTATGAGGATGCTCGAAGAACTCACCAAGAGAATCGAGTCCGGGGAGAAAAAATTTAAGGATAATGACAATAAAGTAGAGACTTATAACTCCCGTGTTTATCAAATACCGGGGGGCACCCCCGGTCTTGAAAAGTTTGGATGCCAAGAAATTCATACAAAAACCATTTCCTCCGAGTGCGTCTCCGAAGCCCATTTCTAAAAAAAATCATATGCCCGATATACCCAAATACAACGGGACAACCGATCCTAATGAACATATTACCTCATGCACTTGCAGGATTAAAGGAAACGACTTAAATGATGATGAGATCAAGTCAGTATTGTTGAAACAATTTGGGGAGATTTTGTCAAAGAGAGCAATGATTTGGTATCACAACTTGTCGCCGAACTTTATCGATTCATTTGCTATGTTAGCAGATGCCTTCGTGAAAGCACATGTCGGGGCCATAAAGGTTGTGACAAGGAAATCGGATGTTTTTAAGATAAGACAGAGGAATGATGAGATGCTAAGGGAGTTCATGTCCCGATTTCAAATGGAGCGAATGGAATTACCACCGGTCTCAGATGATTAGGCGGTACAAGCTTTTATGTAGGGGTTGAATGAGTGGAGTTCGATCGCGTCACGACAGTTGAAGCAAAATCTAATTGAGTACCTAGTTGTGACTTAGTCAGATGTACACAATCATTACCAATCGAAGATTAGGGTCGAGGACGACCAGTTGGGAGCCCCTTCAGGTTCAGTTCATCCTAATAGATTTGCTGTTAAGGCCTCGAGGAAACAACGGTTCGGGGCGCAACACTCCTTGGAACAATCGAAGAAATGATCGAGGTCAAAGCTCTCAGGGACTTCTGAGTAGGAACAATTTTGATAAACACATCGATCCCGCGGAAGCACCTCGGTTGGCAGAGTATAATTTCAGTGTAGATGCATCGGGGATCGTGTCAGCTATCGAAAGAATCAAAGACACTAGGTGGCCCAGGCCTACACAAACCGATCCTTCTCAAAGGAATCCAAACTTGATGTGTGGATATCATAGCACACATGGCCATAAGACCGAAGACTGCAGGCAGCTGAGGGAGGAGGTAGCTCGATTGTTAAACGAGGGTCATCTCCGATAGTTTCTCAGTGATCGAGCTAAGAACCACTTCTGGGAAAGATATGCAAACAGAAAAAATGAGCAGGAAGAACCGCAACATGTAATTCATATGATCGTTGGCGGTGTCGATGTTCCACAAGGGCCTATATTCAAATGCACCAAGGTGATGTGCCCGGGGGTGTCCTATCGTTCGATGATGAGGAAGCAGAAGGCATATCTCAACCGCACAATGACGCCCTGGTAATTTCTATTTTGTTAAATAACGTTTAAGTTAAACATGTTCTAGTGGATCCAGGTAGCTCAGCAAACATAATCAGATCGAGGGTCGTAGAGCAGCTCAGCCTACAGGACCAAATTGTACCTACATCTCGAATCCTAAATGGATTTAACATGGCAAGCGAAACAACAAAGGGGGAGATAATTCTGCTAATGAACGTGGTCGGGACCATCCAAGATACAAAATTCCATGTCATCGAAGGCGACATGAGATATAATGCACTACTCGGGAGGCCATGGATCCACAACATGAGGGTGGTACCTTCGACCCTTCATCAGATGATGAAATTCCCAATAGTGGATGGTGTGAAAACGGTTTACGGAGAACAACACGCTACAAAGGAAATGTTTGCAGTCGATAAGGTGACTTTGGTACCAGTGCCTTTGACCTCGGGAAAATCAATCACCAAAGATAAGTAGACGGCCAAATATCAATCATCGCCCCCAGCCTTGACTGAATCGAATGAACATGTAATCGAAGAAGAAGAAGAGGATTTCCTTACTCTTCAAAATTTCGTTATTCCCGAAGAGTCAGATGCAACCAAATCAATGGTCGAGGAACTAGAACAGGTCATACTGATCGAGCACATGCCCGAGAAAAAGGTATACCTGGAAACGAGATTAGCCCCCAAACTCAGGAAAAAACTCATTCAATTTCTTATCGATAATATGGATTGTTCTTCTTGGTCCCATTTAGACATGACAAGGATCCCACCGAAAATAACAACACACCTAAGCCTCTACCCAGGTTCAAACTAGTAAAACAAAAAAGAAGGCCCCAGTTGAGTTGAAGCATGCATTCATAAAGGACGAGGTAACTAAGCTTCTTAAAATAGGGTCTATTCGGGAGGTAAAGTACCCTGAATGGTTAGCCAACGTAGTTGTAGTCCCACAAAGGGGAACAAATTGAGAATGTGCGTAGATTATAAGGATTTGAACAAGGCATGCCCTAAAGACTCTTTTCCACTATCTAATATCGATCGCATGATCGATGCCATGGCCAACCACAATATTCTTACCTTTCTTGACGCCTACTTCGGGTACAATGAAATTCAGATGAACCTGGAGGACCAGGAGAAGACCTCGTTTATCACTAAATTTGGAACCTATTGTTACAATGTAATGCCCTTCGGGCTAAAAAATGCTGGAGCTACATACCAATGCCTAGTTAACAAAATGTTCGAGGAACAGATAGGTAACTCAATGAAAGTTTACATTGACGATATGTTGGTTAAGTCCCTGCGCGCAGAGGACCATTTAACTCATTTGCAGGAAACATTCAAAATCTTGAGGAAGTACAACATGAAGCTTAACCTAGAAAAATGTGCCTTCGGGGTCGGTTCAGGCAAGTTCCTCGGCTTTATGGTATCAAATCGAGGGATCGAAATCAACCCCGACAAGATCAAGGCCATTGAATATATCACTATAGTAGATAGTGTGAAAGCCGTACAAAGGTTAACAGGACGGATAGCCGCCTTGGGTCGATTCATTTCGAGGTCGTCGGATCGGAGACACAGGTTCTTTCCCTTGCTCAAAAAGAAAAAGGATTTCGCATGGACCCCAGAATGCCACCAAGCATTGGAGGAATTGAAGCGATATTTATCGAGCCCACCTCTGCTTCACACTCTGAAAGTGGATGAAAAGCTTTACTTATATTTGGCAGTGTCCGAGATAGTGGTAAGTGGGGTACTAGTTCGAGAAGAGCAAGGTACGCAATTTCCTGTTTATTATGTAAGTCAGACTTTAGGAGATGCTGAAACTAGATACCTACACTTAGAAAAATTAGCACTTGCATTGATAAGCGCATCTAGAAAACTAAAGCCATATTTCCAGTGTCACCCAATATGTGTGTTAACCACTTATCCTCTCCAAAATATTTTGCATAAGCCCGAACTATCAGGCCGATTGGCCAAATGGGCAGTCGAACTTGGCGATTACGATATCGAATATTAACCCCGAATGCCTATCAAGTCTCAAATCTTAGCTGACTTCGTGGCCAATTTTATAGCGACCCTTGTACCCGAAGTGGAAAAGAACTTCTGCTAAAATCGGGTATATCATCGGGGGCATGGACCCTCTTCACGAACGGTGCCTCAAATGTGAAAGGGTCTGGGCTTGTCATTGTACTGAATCCACCTACATGTAGTACTATTCGACAATCTATTAAAACTTCTAGGTTGTCTAATAATGAGGCCAAGTCTAAGGCCATGATTGCAGGTCTCGAGCTAGCTAAAAGCTTGGGGGCCAAAGTCATTGAAGGCAGGTGTGATTCTCTAGTGGTAGTAAATCAAGGAAATAAAAGCTTTGAAGTTCGGGAAGATAGGATGCAAAGATATTTGGACAAATTATAGGTAACCTTGCACCGCTTCAAGGAGTGGACTCTAGATCATGTGCCTCGAGAACAAAACAGTGAGGTTGATGCACTTGCTAACTTGGGGTCATCAGTTGAAGAAGATGATATTGTCCTGGGAACTATCGTCCAATTATCGAGATTTGTGGTCGAAGAGGGTCACGGAGAGATAAATTCTACAAGTTTGACCTGGGATTGGAGGAATAAATATATCGAATACTTGAAAAATGAAAAACTCCCATCGGATCATAAAGAATCGAGGACTCTATGAACCAAGGCTGCTAGATTCACATTGAATGAAGATGGAACATTATACAGGAGGACGTTCGATGGACCATTGGCGGTATGTATAGGGTCGGGGGACACCGATTATGTTCTATGAGAAGTCCACGAAGGCACTTGTAGGAATCACTCCGGCGCTGAGCCTTTGATTCGTATAATTATTAGAGCAGGGTATTATTGGGATAGCATGGAAAAAGACACTAAGGAGTTTGTCAAAAAATGTGATAAATGTCAAAGGTATTCACCGATGATTTATCATCCCGGAGAGCAACTTCACTCACTCTTGTCCCTGTGGCCTTTCATAAAATGAGGAATGGATATCGTCGGCTCTCTACCAACGGCCCCAGGTAAAACTAAATTCATTTTGTTTATGACTGACTACTTTTCTAAATGGGTGGAAGCACAGGCCTTCGAGAAGGTCAGAGAAAAAGAAGTTATTGACTTCATTTGGGACCACATTGTGTGTCTATTCGAGATACCTGCCGAAATCATATGCGACAACGGCAAGCAATTTATCGGCAGCAAGGTAACGGAGTTCCTCGAAGCACACAAAATAAAAAGGCTTTTATCAATGCCATATCATCCGACCGGGAACGGACAGGCTGAGTTAACAAACAAAATTATCATTCAAAACCTAAAGAAGAGGTTGGACGATGCAAAAGGAAAATGGAGAGAAGTTCTACTCAAGGTTCTTTGGGTGTATTGAACAACATCGAAGTCCAGCACGGGGGCAACCCCGTTCTCGTTAGTGTACGGCTCCGAGGCCTTGGTTCCGGTCGAGGTCGGGGAACCCAGCGCCAGATTTCGACATGCATCGGGGGAGTCAAATCATGAGGCTATGAATACCAGCCTCGAGTTATTAGATGAAAAATGAGAAACTGCACTTGTTCGGATAGCCACGCAAAAGCAAAGAATCGAGAGATATTATAATAGAAGGACCAACCTTCGACACTTCGAAATCGGGTCTTAGTTCCACGGAATGTCACCTTCAATACTCGAGACCCGAATGAAGGGACGCTAGGCCTGAATAGGGAAGGACTGTACCAAGTTATCAGAATTGTCGGTAAAGGGTCTTACAAACTCGGCAAAATGGGAGGCGAACAATTGGAATGTATCACTACTCAAATGATATTACTGCTAAGGTATGACCTTCTCCTTTTTTCCATTTGAATTTAAAACTTACTCATTGCAGGTGTCCGATCGAAGAGGTCGAAGACACCTTTCTACACGAAGACCTTAGGTTTTAAAGCACACATTGTACTCTTTTTCCCTTAGATCGTGTTTTATCCCAAATAGGTTTTTCCGGCGAGGTTTTTAACGAGGCAACAACTATGTTCTACTTAAGGAGAATTTAATAGTATCCAAGGCTTCTTTTCAATCAACCTCGGATACTAGGGGCATCACCCTTGGGTGTTATATTTTCAAGGAAAATAATTCATGACAAAGAGGGCCTCGATAGGAAAACTTTGTAATGGGCCAAACGATCAGATGAATCGTGTCCATATAGAATAGTCGAGCCCCAATGGCAAAACATGTACGCATGTATCAATTACCCAAATAAGCATTCTTTCTATATAAAAACACTTTGTGTCTCAAAGAAACTTGCTACTATACGAACATCATACTTGTGATTCCACGAGAAACGACTCAAGGGCCAAAATGCGAATACACCTCGAATACTCAGGGACTGTCATTGACAGTTAACATATTCGAGTATCTAAGCTTGAATTTATAAGACCTCAAAGAGGCATACTCGATGCAAAGGCCAAGGCCATCATACTCGGGGACTAACTTTTCGGACAAGTTCGGAAGGTTATCGGGAAGCAAGTCCAAAAGACACACCCGAAGGCTACGACCATACTACGGTTATATAAGAAAGGCTACAGCCGAAATAATGCAGCTCGGAGACGTTTGACTTCCACCATAAGTTAAAGGCCTTCAAATACTTTGAAAAACCGGTTAAATAGGGCTACCCTAGTCAAAAGCAAATAAAAAAGGGCTTCGATAAAATCAACCCTTGAACAATTTACAGGATTCGATAACATCAGCCTTCGAAAAAGCCTCAAGAGGTATTGACACGAACGGGTTCTGATCGATTGAAGACAAAAAACACATGCTAAGGCATAAAGAAATTTTCACTAAGTCTTTTAGCCGAAAAGAGGGAAAAATTATATCCGTCTTAGATGTCGAATTGGACCAACTTAAAGAGCCTAAGGGCCGACCTAAAAGAGCCTAAGGGCTAATATAAAAGAGCCTAAGGGCCGAAACATGTAGAGTTCGAGACCTTACTCCCGCTCGAACTCAAGAGTCCCATTATCCCGAGCTCGCATCAAATCGACTTAAGCATAGCTCAAGGATTAACAAAAACCTCAAAGAGGTACTCTATTATAAGTTCAAACATCGCCCATTGATCACGAAAAAACCTAAGGGTTTGTTCTATTCTGAGTCGGAGCCAGTGCTCTCTTGATCGTTGAAGATGTAACATCAAAATTTTTCACAAACGAAGACGAAGCAGAATTCAATACAAATCGGAGATAAAGCGCAAAGAAAGGGAATTCCTTATATTGATAAAGAGTATTTACAATGCCCACAAGGGGCCTTATACAAAAACAAAAACTAGAAGAGCCTAATGTACTTTAGGAGCCATATCCTCGGGAGCAGCCTCCTCTTCGAGCCCAGCTTCATTATCGGATCCGCTCTGGCTGCCTTCATCATCGTCGTCGTCAGAGGAGGAAATGAGGAACTTGGCATCAGCCTCGAATGTTTTTTCCTGGGCTATCTCCTCGGTGAAGTCGAAACCTCGAGCATGAACTTCTTCGAGGGTCTCCCTCCGGGCTTGGCACCTGGCCAGATCACTAATCTGTTTCTCCCGGTTTGAAGTTTCCCTTAATTCCATTTGAGCAGCCTTTGCATCCTTTTGGTACACAACAACGGTCTTATCAGTCGTGGCCTTCGTCCTCTCGACCTCGGCCCTGGTTTCGGCAATCCCATCCCCAGTTGCGGTAAGTTTGGCCTCGAGATCGTCGATCTTCTTGCCTGGGCCAGATTTTTTACTCTGATTCCCCAGAGTTGGGCCTCAGTTGAGGCCAGATTTGCTAGGGCATCCTCTTTCTCACCAGCAAGTTGATCCATGTTTTCCTTCCACTGGTTGCAATCGGCCTTAACTTGATCGACCTCACCTCGAAGCTGCCCTATCATGTCCAATTTTTGCTGCGGCTGATACACTGAAGTGTTAGACTCCACAAATGGGTCAATTAGGCCATACTCTTGCAAAATGACGGTTACCTTCTTGTCTAGCTCGGCCTCATTTTGAAGAGCTTTGGCCAAATCTGCTCGTAAGTCCTTGAGCTCCTCCTCCCTTTTACTACAAAGAAGCCTCGGTGCTTTCCCTTTATCTGAGGATCTCTTAAGCTCGGCTTCACATTGGCTCAACTCGGCTCTAAACTTAGAAATGTACTACACAAAAAAGGAGATATAAGTTAACGCAGAAGGAGAAGAAAAAAATTGCAACAATAAGAGTTAGTGCTTACCCGGGAGAAGAGACGATGAGCCTCTTCAAAGAGGGTATATGCGTCATTAAGGTCGGCGGCATCATCGACCCCAGTAAAATAATCCTGAAAAGGATCTTCTTCGAGGACCATGATCGGGTCGGGAATTCGTAGAGCTTGAGTGTCCTTTATTGCCTCCTCGGAATAAGATGGCAGAAGGGGGAGTGACCTATTTTCATGGCCCCGAACTCGTCGTTCGAGGTGCTCTGATTAGTTTCGGTATTCTCGTTACCTGCCCCCTCCGGTGTACTTATCGAAGGCGGGGGAATAATCTCAATATTAGGGGACTTGGGGGCTTTGCCCGAGCCTTTCTTTGGAGTTTCCTCACCACGAGGCAAGGTCTCCGGTTCGGAGGGCTTGGCGGCCTCAACCGGTTTCCTAGTTCGGGTCACCAACGCCAATTTTTCGCCCTCGTTTTCCTCATCATCCAAAAATTGGTGGTCCGAGTCTACGTCCACATGAATAACATTCCTCCTAAGTTTTCGAGGAGGAGCCTTTTTGTCCCGGGGGTCTTCGAGTTTCGAAACCCTTTCTCTCTCATTATCTTTCCTCGATTTAAGAATCGGGGACTCGATCTCTTCCCTATGACGGGCCGGCCTTATCTCGAAAAACTCTCCAAGGCCTGCATAAATAAAATATTGAGTATGAGGAAACAAATGACTTCAGTAAAGAAGGGAAGCATCAAAAAGCTTACAAAGAAAAACTCACCATGGTGTTTGGCTTCCCATTTACCCCTCGACAAGTCACGCCATTTACGCTCGTCATACGAGGAGGTCGCGTCTAACTTTCAGACCCAGTCTTCGAGGTTGGGAATCACATGAGGCATCCAAACTTCGGCTCCAAAAAAGGTAAAGGCATTACAAAAGGCAGGAACGGAGTATAAGAGATACTGGGAAAGGGACTTCACTTACAATTGTGATTCCATTTCTCTGGGAACGACATTTTTTCCTCGGGGATGATGTCTGAGGTCCTCACCCGGATGAATCGGCTCATCCAGCCCTGGTCTTTGGCCTTATCATTGCTAGCAAAGAAAGCTTTACTTGATCAGTATTGGAGCTTGATCAGTCCTCGGAAAAGCTGAGGCCGATACAATCGGATGAGGTGATTAAGGGTAAACTCCAGTCCCTTGGCCTTGCTGGAGAAATAACGGATCATGATCACTATACGCCAAAATGAGGGGTGGATCTGACCGAGGGTGACTTGATATCTTTTACTGAAGTCAATCACAACCGGATCAAGAGGACCCAGTGTGAAGGGGTAAGTGTAAACACTTACGAACCACTCCACGTGGGTGGTGACACTCTCCTCGAGGGTCGGGATATGTACCACAACCTCATCCCCCCATCCACAATCCTTTCTCACTGCCTCGAGGTGTTTTTCTGTTATCGAACAGATATACCTCGATGCATGCTCACATCGACCGGGAACTATAGTGGGTTTTTCTACATCGAAATATTTCTTTATAATGTAGGCGATGGGAACGATCTTGTGAAGGGTCGGCGCTTTGTCACTGGTCGGATGGGAGGAAGAGGAAGAAGCCTTTTCTTTTTGAGGAACTATTTTATAGGCTTTTGCCATGGTTTTAGGTTTAGATATGCAGAAGGTGGTGGAGTTTCGCATTTTCCGGCGCTAAAAGGACAGTAGAAGCAGGTGATGAGAGAAAGAGATGAAGAGAAGAAGGGATCAGAGAGATTGCAAGAAAGAAGTAAAGGCTTTAATTTAAAAGAGGAGGCTCATATTTATAGATACGCAACGACGGTTCGGCAGCGTTAGTGGCTGACCATAACTGGCACACATTTAATGTTTTGGGGAAATGAACCGACAGGACGTTTCAGTCACCTCGAGTGCTTACATCATAGAGATGATGTCATCATCAAGAGCTCCAAAAAATCGAGGTTCAAATCATTTCTTATCATTTTACTCTAAGAAACACGAGGACTATCTGTATACGGTAAAATCATGTACCCTCGATTATGTGGGCTCGAGGGCTCACATTGAGGAATAGAGGGCTCGCATCGAGGGATAAACTCAGTGTGGACCAGGTTCGAGTTTGAGGGCAGAACATAAGGATCGAAGATCGAAGTGCATGATGAGTACCGAGACCGAGTATGACCAACCCTGAGATGGAGCTGTTATGAGTTTGTAACAGAATGAGCAAGATTCCCGCCACATCCTCAAGATCATGGTATAAATTCCGGAATAGATTTGTACGAATTAGTACTAATCTGTACTAGGCAGTTAGACAGTTGTCTCAATAAGATTCCTTACTGTAAATAGAAATTTACCTTATTTAAGGTTCCCCTATTATATAAAGGGGACGCCAATCATTTGTAACAATCATTAATCATTGGCAAAAAATATACTCTCTTACTTTCTTGCTCATATTTCATCAGAATTATCCTTTAACATTATTGTTCTTACTTTATTGTTCTTGACCAACCTCAAGGCCACCTTATCTCGAGGTCGAGACTGGCCTGCACACTGGTTTGGTTTCACTTACTTCTTTCATTTATGCATTAGATTTCTTGATTATTAATTAGTATTGGACTAAATCATATATCTTTAAAACCATAAATAAGTTTAATTTTTACTCGTATTTTTGAGGTAAACAATCACCTGGCAACAGTTTCAAAACATTTACATAGACAAATTCATAATTGTTAAATCTTGGCATCTAAAAATTTTGAGTTATTACGAGCCAAATTACATCAATTTGGGAAAACGACTGTCATAATTCTAACTTCTATAACAAAATAAGTTCGTCGTTGTTAAATCTAGAATAAAAAATTGAAATATATTAGGAGTTGATTGTGTAAGTGTACACTTGTTTTGAGGAGCTAAAAACATTAGAGAGTCAATGTTATACTCACACAGTCACAAGATTTAAGAAACATGTAGAATCAGATTGAATATTTTGCAAATGATCACATTGATGATAGTGCTTTTAAGTTAAAAAATTAGAAAGAAACTTTTGCAAAATTGTCTAAAATGCTTTATGTTAATTCTAGTAATATATTCAAAATAGAACGCCATTTTATTTGATTGAAATGAGAAAGTTGTATTTTACCAGATTCATCATGTCTAAAATGCTTTATGTTAAACCTGATATTGTTTATGTAGAAATAATAGTGAGAACAAACCACATACAATGTTAAATCAAGAAGTTGGAGAAGCTTTACTTGAAAACACTCGAATTCCTCATGAACTCGAGTAAAATCTATAAGAGAAACCCTAAGGCATTTCGTAAGTATAGGGACAAAGGTGCATGAGATGAACAGAACAATTTTATAAATGTGTAATAGCTGTACAAAATAATATGAAAGTCTGTAAACATATTTATACAATCTGGGTCGGGTAAAGAGTTAAATAAAAGGAATCGGGTCTACTAAGGAGGCTTTATCAACTTCAACTTCTTCAAGTAGGCTTCTCCTTCATTGGGCATGTGTATTGCTTCATGGGCTCCAACACCCCCTCAAGCTGGAAGGGAAATTCATTCCAAGGTTGGAGATAAAAGCATGTTAACTGCTATCCAGAAAGGGCTTAGTAAAAATGTTATCCAGTTGAGAATGAGTAGAGATAGAGTGCAGAGTAATGAGCCCGACCTTTAAAGCATCTCGAATAAAATGACAATATCCACTTCAATATGCTAAGTACACTCATGGAAAACAGGATTCTTGGCGATGTGTATGGCAGATTTACTATCGCAAAAAATATCAACATGGACAAGATCTGCCACACCAAGCTCAGCCAAGAGTTGAAGGACCCAAGAAACCTCAGCAACCAACAATCTAAGTGTCTTGTACTCAGCCTCAGCAGAGGATAGAGCAATGGTGGGTTGTTTCTTAGACTTCTAGGCAATGGGGCAGCCACTAAGAAACACAATAAGGCTACTAACAGACCTTCTAGAATCAACACAACTTGCTGTAATCACGTGATTTTTGCTCTATGAAAGAATTACTCCCAAAAAATTCAAAATAAAATGATTTTCCTTGGTGTGCAATTTTGAGAAATTTTATGACATTTTTGGATAATTATTTGTATTTGTCTGTGCATGTTTATTTGTTAAAATTAATAAAAAATACAAAAATATGTCGCATTTTGCATGTAGGATTTAAGTCTACAATTGTTAGTAATTAAGTTTGTTTTACCAAAATTGAAAATTACAAAAATAGGCATCTTTTGCATTTTTAGCATTTAATGTTCAAATGTACAATTTTATGCTTAATTATTACTTAATTGTGCGTTAATTGTTATTGGAATTTGCGCTTTTATAACTTAATAATAAATTAAGGATTTTTAGAATTTAGTTTTAGAAAAATAAAAGAAGAAAAGAGAGCAAAAATACAAAGAAAATCGGAATGGGGCTCTTCTTCAAATTCAAGTCACAGGCCCAAAGAGACCCAATCTTCCCAAACGACCCAGTCCATAATCCAAAAGACCCAAACCCCCTTTTCATTTTTCTTTCATTTTTCATAAAAACAAAACAACACAAAAAAAAATAAACCAAAAAAACCCTAAACTACCCGCCCCCCCCCCCCTCTCTCTTCTTCTTCCTCCCTTTCTCTCCTTCTTCTCCAAGACCACCTCCCTCCAAGCCCTAGCAGCCATGGCTGCCCCCCCCCACGCCTCCACCACCTTTAACACAACCACCACCACCCAGTCCAGCGATGCCTCACCCTCAACGCACACACACATCACATATACGCACATATACACAACGCATACACACACAGCTCGTCGACCTCCCTCTCTCGTCTGCCATTGAAGGCCAGTCGACCACTCTACTGCTGCGTCTTCTTCTTCTTCGACGTCTTCACGTCGTTCACACCACCACGACCCCCCCTTCAGCTTCGTCTTCTCCTCCGCTCACCACTGCCCGAACCACCATCATCTTCTTCGTCGCACCATGAACACCCAGCTCCAAACAACCATCGTCGTCTTGTTCCAAACGATCAGCTGCTACCATGGACGACCACTTCGCCATGGCTGCGTCTTCAAACTCTTCAAACGAGCACGAGATCCCGTCGCATTGCTGCCCGTTGCTTCTTCTTTTTCGCTCGTCGCCACAGCTGCTTCACTATCGCAGCTGGCTGCGTCTTCCTCGACAATCTGTTTCACTATCGTTGCCATGGCTGCTGCACGTTGCTACTGTTGCGCCTCCTTCTTCGCCCTCGTCCAAACGACCAAACTACTTTCCGTTCGAGTTCGTCGTCGCTTCGATCCGGTTAGTGGGTTTGAGTTTCATTTTGTCCGTATTTTTGTTTTGATATTCTCGGTTTCAAAAATCGATAATTGTTTGATTCTTGTTTTGTTCGTGTTTATTGCTTAATTAATTAGTTTTTCAGTGTTTTTATTTATTTTTGTAAAAAAAATTATTAGTTTAATTTTAATGTTTTTAGATTCAAATTGAAATTGTTAGTTTAATTTGTAAAAGAAATTGTTAGTTTAATTTTAACGTTGTTAGATTCGAATTGAAATTTAATTAATTGTTTTTCAGTTTATTTTTTTTTATTTGTTTTTGTAAAAGAAATTGTTAGTTTAATTTTTAATGTTGTTAGAATCAAATTGAAATTTAATTAATTATTTTTCAGTTTGTTTCATGTTAATTTTATTGTTAGCTTAATTGTAATATTGTTAGAGTCAAATTGAAATTGTTAGTTTAATTTTAATGTAAAAGAAATTGTTAGTTTAATTTTAGTTTAATTTTTTTAAAAAAAGAAATGGTTAATTTAATTTTAAATGTTGTTAGATTTAAGTTGAAATTCAAATAATTATTTCTTTTTTGGTTTGTTTTTATTCATTTTAAAAGAATTTAGTTGTAATATAGAAATAGGGTAGTTTAATCGCTGGAATCATCCATCTTTGTTGGTTAGTTTAGATTAAATTCGTGTTCATCTTTTGGTTGAAGTTCGTTCTTAATCCGGTCATTTAATGTGAGTTTATGTTTTAAACGCTTGATTTAATTTGAATATTCATCTTGGTTGTAATGTTGTTAGATTTGGTTTAAAGATTAATTGGTTATTGAATTTAGAAATTCAAATCTACTTGTTGGTTGTGTTCAATTTGTTAATATTGTTAAATCTGCACATATATGTGTTGTTAAGAATATCGTTCAGTCAAAATAATTCCGATTGTTGATTTGTTGTTCATAGTTTAAGTTTGATTTCATTGATTGAACTGGATTAAGGATTGGTTATAGCTGGTAATTTAATTTTTGGTTCTTAAATAATTTTGAAGTTGAACAGATTTTTGAATCGGGGCGTAACAGTAGTTTTAGGGGGTAAAACGGGAATTAACCAATTACAGATTATTTAATTATGGTGGAGACCAGACATAATGATAAAAGCAAAAAGTAAAAGGTGGATAATGATGTCTTCTTTTCAAAAAGAGGGAACATGGTGACCCACTTTGACTACTTTTCAAAAAGAGGGAACATGGGGGCCCATGTTGACTACTTTTACTAAAGTAAAATTGTAAGTAATAATAAAAAGTTAAAGGGTGCACATAATAAAGAATATTTTGTTAAAAAAGTAAAAGGGGAAGGAGGTAAAAGGGGGTCTTGCTTTGTATATAAGGGGGGATGAGGGAATTGAATGAAAAAGAAGGATTTTTGGGGACAACATTTTGGAGAGAGGAATACATTCTGAAAAATCTGGAGAGAGTGTGATAGAGTTTAAAAAGAGAAAACAAAAACAAAGTGAGAAACGAGTTTAGTTTCGGGTTTGAATACACGCGTGGGTTGTTGCTGTTTAGTTTGTTTACATACTTTTGAGTTTGTTCTATTGAGTTGTTCGGTTTTCTTCAAAGTTTTCTGGGCCTTGAACCTGGGTCGAATTGCTGCTGGGTTGTTGTTGTTGCTGTGTATTTACACTACTGCTGCTTCTACTGATCTTCATCTTCTTTCCTTGCTTTCCAAATACCAGGTACACAAACTGATACACTGGTTCATCTTGTAAGCCACTCGAAGCATGAATGCAAAAATGAGAAAGATTTGAAGTTGTAGTTTAATGTAGTATTTTCTTTCTTTTACCATCTGTATGTAGAATATTCTATGCGCTGCCCATGTAAACTCTTTAAACGACTCACTTTCGAAACTTAACTATAATAACTCGAAAATATGTAAATAAAGTAGGACCTTTTTTTCATTTATTTTAGAAAACGAAAAATAGAAAATGTAGTCATGCTAAGATTATCCTTTTAAAAATAATGAGACGAGCCTCGCCAAATAAAAAATGCAAATTGTGGGGCCCTCAATAATTGGTCATAATAAATACTTAGAATTTGGGATGGACTGTTTAGTGAATTTCACTGCCTTCCCCAAAGATAATAATGCGTTAGACTCTTTAGATGCGATTTAATTAAATTACACTCTTAAACTCGGGTGCACATTTATGTGACCTAAATCCAAATCTCAACGGAGTCGAAATGTGTCTCTAATCACGGGTACATTGATTGTGATGTGGTCCGAGATGCATGTCCATAACGTTGCAAATTCCTTTTAAAAATAAGAATGAGATGAGCCTCGCCGAATAAAAATACAAAATTGTGGGGCCCCCGGTAAATATTTGCTTTAAAATTGCTTAGACTTCGGGATGGACTGTTTAGCAAAATTTCACGGCCCTACCCAAAGTAAATGATATGCTAGTCGCTTTAGGCGCGCCTTTTAATAATTTAATTTTCTTAAAACTCGGGTGCACATTTATGTGACCCAAATCCAAATCTCAACAGAGTTGAAATGTGCCAACAACCACGGGTGCATTGATTGTGACGTGGTCTGAAATACGTTTTCACAATGTTTCAATTCTCCGTAAAATAATAACAATAATAATAATAATAATGAAAGTGGTAAAGAGTTAAAATCTGCACATAAGCTCATAATTGTATAAAAAATCAGATAAACAAGCCGAATATGACAGTTGAGCGACCGTGCTAGAACCACGGAACTCGGGAATGCCTAACACCTTCTCCCGGGTTAACAGAATTCCTTATCCGGATTTCTGGTTCGCGGACTGTAATACAGAGTCATTCTTTTCCTTGATCCGGGATTAAATTGGTGACTTAGGACACCCTAAATCTCCCAAGTGGCGACTCTGAAATAAATAAACAAATCCCGTTTCGATTGTCCTTTAATTGGAAAAAACTCCTTCACCCCTTGCGGGGGCGGAAAAAGGAGGTGTGACAGCTCTGGCGACTCTGCTGGGGAATATTAACCCAGAACCACTGGTTCAGGGTTAGAAATTCGAGCTTAGATAAATTGTTATATTTGGCTTTATCTGATTTGTATATGTTTGAGCCTAATGTGCTAAATGCTGCTTTTACCGCTTTGATATTATCTGAACTGTATATAAACTGTGCCGTAACCCTTCTCTCTTCACCTCCGGGGATGTGCTTACTGGTTGAGACTTCCTATTCTGTTAGTGTCATACCCTGAAATAAGAAAAAGGCCGGACAAGTTACGAAGCCGGATGGCCTTTTGGTTCCTGGTAAGTTGCCCCCTCCTCGACTCGAGTTGTCCGCTCGGGTACACAGTCTAAAACACTGACCCAGGTTTTGAACATAGAATAACGTGACTTCATGTCGGATCCCTAGTAGGAACGCTTATTTGCATCACGTTGCATTTGACCTAGGGGACTCAACACAGGGGTTTGGTCCGTCTAGGACTAGCAACCTGAAATGAAAAGACCATCTTGACGCATCCTACTTGTGTTCTGTGCATTTATTTATTTCGGGCCCGCATGCTGATCGGCTTTTGAATATCGGGAATACTGTGAAAGTGAGAAAAAGAGAAAAAGAGAGAAATAACAATATGGAGAGTTAATTGCATATTTTCAGGGAAAAAATCAATGCCCAAATACTGTCGAAACTCTGCCAAAACTTTGAAAAAATGAAAAAAGAAAATGTTTTTTTTAAATAAGTTTGTGTTACTCAAAAGGGAAAAGAAAAGAAAAGAATCTTTTATTTTTAGGTTGTTTATTTGTTGGGGGAAAAAGAAAAGAATGAGTCTTTTATTTTTAGTTCGGAAAAATAGGTTGTTTTATTGTTTGTTGAAAAGGGAAAGAGTCTTTTATTTTTAGTTGGGAAAAATATGTTGTTCGTTGAAAAAGAAAAGAAAAAAGAGAGTCTTATTTTTAAAAAGCAGTTGTTTTTTCTTTTATTTTTTGCTTATGAAATGCCAAAAATGAAAATGAAAAAGAGTCTTGTTTTAAAATAGTTCGGTTAATTTGCCCGAACTACGCGGGTTTGATTCTCACCGTATGTGAGATACGTAGGCAACCCTCATCGGGTCCAACCTCACTTTTTGCTAAAATAGCCAAAAACAAACAAATAAATAAAAAACATGTCAAAATTTTAATTTTGTCATAAAGAAGTCGGGTGACGTTGTTTTGTCAAAAATAGCTGAATGTTCCCCAAAGGGACGCCGGAGGGCTGACTTTGTATAAACAGCCACCTTGGGTCATTTTTTTTAGGATTTTGGTCCAGTTGACCCACACAGCCTTAAAAATCTTCGTCCCCGAGGCGCTGAAGGGCCATGTTTGCAACACCACGTTTTCATTGTAATTTGAAAAAAAACAAAGAGTCGGCGGTCAGGTTAACACCGTCTGGATTTTTAGTCAAAAATAAGCCAAGCCAGCTTCGGCCGCGTCTTAAACCGTTCTTGCCGAAATAGCCTCAGAGTGTCGAAAGGCTATTTTCGTAAAAGAATGGGCAAGTTTGTAAAGTGTCATAAAATAATCCTCCCCGGCCTCAAAATTCATATGAAATTGGGAAGGGGCCACATTTGAAAAATAACCGTTTGGTTGCCTTTGTCAAACGGGGAAAGAAACTGGCCGTTTGTAAATCTTTTGATTAGAATATGTGGGTTGTTTGATTTTCGAGTTTGTAGGTCATCTTCAAACCTTTGAAACCCAGTTTGTTTTAATATGAAAATTGAAAAAAAATTATTTATTATTATTTATCTTTTATTGGTCCGAACTATGCAAGGTCTGATTCATGCGGGGTCATGATACGTAGGCAATCTCCATAAGATTCGACCACAACAAAAAAAAAAAGAGAAAAAAAAATGGAAAAAAAATCGAAAAAAAGGAAAATGAAAAAAAGAAAAAAAAAAAGGAAAAAGATGTTGTTAATAATGAGGACCGATTGAGTCCATTCTAACCTGTTTTGTTTTGAATCACAAAGAAAGTTAAGGTGGTTGGTTTGTGGTAAGCCGGAAATACAAGATCCAGAAGCACACTTTGCGGGGATCAGGCCTGATGACAGAAGCACTCGAATCCTATTGGGGACTTGTTGACTAAGGTTAATGATATTGAAGTTGGCAATGGTCTGGGCAATACTGATGCGAGGCTTAGTGGCTAAGATGCCAGTTTTGACTAAGTGGGAGGACGCTCCGTTCCTTGGTTAGTAAGAGAGAAGCTTTTGGTGGCTTATTTTGTTGTCATTTCTATTGTCCGGGTTATTCTTAGGATTGTAATACGGATGTTGTCTTGTGTCAAACCTTCTTATCTTTCTTATCTTGTCATAGCGGTCTGTTTATTTTTGTCCAGGTTGTTTTAGGATTTTATCGGTTTGTTTTGTTTGTTTTGTTATTCAAACCATTTCACCGTTAGTCTAATGCAAAATCCGGCCTTTTATTATTTCCAGTCATCTTTTCATTTAGTTCTTTTATCATTTAGTTCTTTTATTCAGTGCTGATTCTAGTGACATGACATGCGCGCACAATTTGGGCCTAATCTTAAAAGTTAATCATAAAATCAGTTGAAGGTGATCGAGATATTTAAGGGAGATAAGAATGGTTTGAGATCATTTGAAGCCCAAACCATGAGAAATTGGGGCAAGTAAATGAGAGTGTTGTCCAACGATGTTATGTGTGGATATGGTTCTCTGGTGCAATCAAAAGATGTTACCAATGTTTTCGGCAGTTTGTTTAATTGTGTTGTTTGTACTTGGCGTGTTTTGGAGATTGGAATGACGAAGGCATTTTGTTCTACTATCCAAACACTTTATCCTTCGTTAGCCCTTTGAGTCTTATTTATTGTTCTTTCATACCCCTCTTTCGGAATCAGTAGCAAAGGTTAGAAACACAAACGTGGAAGAAAAAGAAAAAAAAGGAAAAGAAAGCAATTAAACAACAAAAAACAACAAAAGAGAAAAAAAAAGAAAAGAAAAGAAAAGAAAAAATGATAACCAAAACAAAAGAAAGTCAGAAGAAAACAGAGGATTTGGGAACTACGTTTGACCTGATTCCTCAAAGATGATACGTAGGCGCTTCACGGCTCGGTCATAATGTCCATAATGGTCATAGTGTGCATAGTGTAACATAGTATAACAAAAATAAAAATCCCCAAGCAAGAAACTGGGGCAAGAGTTGCGCTTGTTGTAAGCAAATATGGTTCCGAAGGTTGTAATTTTGAACCCCAAATTTATTTTTTGAGCTTTTAATACCCTTTCTTTCTAGCCTATCCAAAACCCACATTACGGTCCAAAGAAAGACCTTCTGATCAGTCTTCAAAAGATGCCAAGTCAGACAAATGAGAGTCTTACCGGTGAACATAACACTCTGTTCCACAGCAGAAAGGACTCTAATCCCCAGCAGAGAGAATCATACCGGCAACACTCCAAATCCCCAGCTGGAAAGTGATATAAATGAGAGAGTCTTATCAGTGAAAATCTTTACGGACACCATAAGGCGATGAAAGCTGAGAGAAAAACCAAAATGAGAGAGGCTTGATAGTGAAAACCCTTCGGGCACTACAAGTCCAATAAGATTGAGAATTAGATGGGGAATCGCCAAGTGAAGATCTTGAAAGACGATTGACGGCAGAGGATAGGCCACATGCGCATGTCATGATTATTAGAGTCGGTATCTGCATTTGATAGGCTTTTATTTATAGTTTCTTTTGTTAAAGAGTCATATTTTTCCTTTGTCTTTTATTCTGTTCCTTTTTATCTTTCTCCTTTCATAGAAAATTTCCCAGTAGAGTCTATTTGGTCAGAACAAGTGAGAAATGACTTCAAAATCTGCCATCAACTTTCCAATTAAGCAAGACCAGATCTGATTAGAAGATCCAATGGTCTAAGTCAGGAAGGAACAAGCACGAGGCCAGTGTCAAGAAAGATATCCCTAGCAAAAGGAGATTGACAAAAGGATTGACGAGTGTCAAGAGGGATATCCTTGCCGAAATCAAAGGTTATTAAACCTCAAGGCCAAGGCCCGTGGACAAGAGCAATGAGCATGATTTGGGAAATTCATGCGAGACTAAAAGGTCGGAAAAATGACAGTTTCCGAACTATGCCACAAAAGAAGAGGGATATCTCCAGCAGAAAGGGATCATTCCCAGCAAATAATATCGTCCCCAGCAAGTTTTTGGAACGCAGAGCATGGAAGGAGAAAGGGAAAAGCCATCCCCAGTAGGAGTATCACAACCAACTACCACAGTCAAATCTTAAAAGGAAATGACATTGATGGCAGAAAGGCATGCCACAAGGGAGATTGTCAAACTGGGGCAGAAAATTTTCCTTTCATTTAGAAAATTTTCTGGAAGTCAGATACCCATTCGAGGAAGAATAAGGATAGCACCAGTCTCAAGGGAAGTGGTCTCTGAACCAGTTTTACCCCCAGCATAACAAGTTTTAATAAAGGAAGTTGTTCCCCAGCGGACAGAACAAAAGGATGAAACTTGTGCTCGGAAAACAAAAGGCCAGTATCATTCCCAGCAGCCTTCAGAAGAGTGAAGCGCTAGTTTTGAAGGAATCAAAATCTCCCAGCAGTGTTATCCTCAACAGCGTTATCCCCGGCTGATAACATTTTATCCCCAGCAATGTTGAGAGAAAAACGTTTTGAAGGAAGTAGTTTTGGAGAAAAGGGGAAGAAAGGAGACTCCCCAATAATATTATTCCCCAACAGGTAAGTAAATAATTCCCCAGCAGTGTTATCCCCAGCAGTCTCGGGGAAAGACAACACGAGCTTTTAAAGGAGATAACCATTCCCAGCAAGGCCACAAATCGGCCACCAGTTAAAAAAAATACTGATAAAATTTTTCTTTGCTTGAGAGTTGAAACAGGAACAAAGCAGCGCAAGGGAAAAAGAAAAGAAAAGAAGGAATTACAAAGGTAAGTTTCTCAAACCTTTGATCTTTACATTTTCCTCCTAGGATAAAAGTCCTAGTCTGATGAAATTTTCTCCTGAGATATCAAATCTTAGTCTGATGAATCTTTCTGCAAAGCTTGAAAGGAGCTTGATTTATTTTAAAATATTAGAGTTGAAGTCAGGAGCCCGCCTGGAGAATGGAGGTGTTAAAATTTAAGAAATTGTTAAAGTCAGGAGCCCGCCTGGAGAATGGAGGTGTTAAAATTTAAGAAATTATTGAAGTCAGGAGCCCGCCTGTAGAACGGAGGTTGTTAAATTTTAAGTTAAAGAAGTCAGGAGCCCGCCTGGAGAATGGAGGTGTTAAAATTTTGAGGAAGTTGTTGAAGTCAGGAGCCCGCCTGGAGAATGGAGGCTGAATATATTTTGAAAAGTTGAAGAAGTCAGGAGCCCGCCTGGAGAATGGAGGCTGAATATATTTTGAAAAGTTGAAGAAGTCAGGAGCTCGCCTGGAGAATGGAGGTGTTAAAATTTAAGAAATTGTTGAAGTCAGGAGCCCGCCTGTAGAACAGAGGTTGTTAAATTTTAAGTTAAAGAAGTCAGGAGCCCGCCTGGAGAATGGAGGTGTTAAAATTTTGAGGAAGTTGTTGAAGTCAGGAGCCCGCCTGGAGAATGGAGGCTGAATATATTTTGAAAAGTTGAAGAAGTCAGGAGCCCGCCTGGAGAATGGAGGTGATAAAATTTAAGAAATTGTTGAAGTCAGGAGCCCGCCTATAGAACGGAGGTTGTTAAATTTTAAGTTAAAGAAGTCAGGAGCCCGCCTGGAGAATGGAAGTGTTAAAAATTTGAGGAAGTTGTTGAAGTCAGGAGCCCGCCTGGAGAATGGAGGCTGAATATATTTTGAAAAGTTGAAGAAGTCAGGAACCCGCCTGGAGAATGGAGGTGTTAAAATCTGAGAAGTTGAAGAAGTGAGGAGCCCACCTGGAGAATGGGGGTGTTAAAATTTAAGAAATTGTTAAAGTCAGGAGCCCGCCTGGAGAATGGAGGTGTTAAAATTTAAGAAATTGTTGGGTTCATCCGCCCTCGAATAGGATATTTTGGGTTCATCCGCCCTGGAATAGGATATTTTGGGTTCATCCGCCCTCGAATAGGATATTTTGGGTTCATCCGCCCTCGAATAGGATATTTTTGGTTCATCCGCCCTCGAATAGGATATTTTGGGTTCATCCGCCCTCGAATAGGATATTTTGGGTTCATCTACCCTCGAATAGGATATTTTGGGTTCATCCACCCTCAAAATAGGATATTTTGGGTTGTTGAAATCAGGAGCCCGCCTGAAGAGAGGAAAAGCGTTTTATTTTTAAAAGTTGTTGAAATCTCGCCAGCCTAAAGAAAGGAATGGCATTTTTTCGAAGTTGTTGAAGTCAGGAGCCCGCCTGAAGAGAGGAAAGGCATTTTATTTTTCAAAGTTGTTGAAATCAGGAGCCCGCCTGAAGAGAGGAAAGGCGTTTATTTTTCAAAGTTGTTGAAGTCAGGAGCCCGCCTGAAGAGAGGAAAGGCGTTTTATTTTTCAAAGTTGTTGAAATCAGGAGCCCGCCTGAAGAGAAGAAAGGTGTTTATTTTTCAAAGTTGTTGAAGTCAGGAGCCCGCCTGAAGAGAGGAAAGGCGTTTTATTTGTAAAAGTTGTTGAAATCTCGCCAACCTAAAGAAAGGAATGGCATGTTATTTTCAAAGTTGTTGAAGTCAGGAGCCTGCCTGAAGAGAAGAAAGGTGTTTAATTTTTCAAAGTTGTCATTGAAATCAGGAGCCCGCCTGAAGAGACGAAAGGCGTTTTATTTTTAAAAAAAAAGTTGTTAAAATCTCGCCAACCTAAAGAAAGGAATGACATTTTATTTTCAAAGTTGTTGAAGTCAGGAGCCCACCTGAAGAGAGGAAAGGCATTTTATTTTTAAAAGTTGTTGTTGAAATCTCGTCAGCCTAAAGAAAGGAATGACATTTTATTTTCAAAAATGTTGTTGAAGTCAGGAGCCCGCCTGAAGAGAGGAAATGCGTTTTATTTTTAAAAGTTGTGGAAATCTCGCCAGCCTAAAGAAAGGAATGGCATTTTATTTTTCAAAGTTGTTGTTAAAATCAGGCGCCCACCTGTATAACGAGAGGAATACTTTTCAGTCTTTACATTTCATGTCTCAGGCGCCCACCTACATAACAAGAGGAATACTTTTCAGTCTTTACATTTTATGTCTCAGGCGCCCACCTGTATAACGAGAGGAATACTTTTCAGTCTTTACATTTCATGTTTCAGGCGCCCACCTATATAACGAGAGGAATACTTTTCAGTCTTATACTTCAGGTCTTGAAATCAGTAACCCCTCCGGAAGGCAGAAGGTTACAACAGGAATCCCCAGCAGGAAACAATAAAAATCCCCAGCACCGGGAAGCAGAAGGTTACAACAAGAGGTCCCAGCACAAGTTCAACCGCATGAGTCAAAAGGAAGAAAGACGCGTCTTGAAAGAAGCGGCCTGTGAACATTAAATTATGCCCAGCATAACAAATCTGATGAAGAAAGCCGTATCCCCAGAGGAACTACCGAAAAGCTTAATGAAGGAGGCCATATCCCCAGTAAACCGAACAAAATGATGAAAACTGGTATTCAGAAAAGCAAAAGGCCAGTGTCATCCCCAAATTCTCGGAAGAAAAGCACCGGAAGAAACACAAGCCGACAAGAAAGCAAGGCAACAAGAACAAGTTGAAGATAGATGAGATCTTATGATCCGTAGTCTAGCCTAGTTTGTTGTTTTCTTTTAAGCACGGTGTAACAAGGAGATCGGTAAGCAGTGGTAATAGCATGCAACAACAGTAACATTGCAGTCCCATGGTAGTCCCAGCTACCAAAACTTCCCGAACTACATTAACCTGATTCCCCTTTAGCCAGGGATATGTAGGAAACCTTTGAAGCAAAGGTTCGGTTAAATCTTTTTCAAAAAAATGCTTCACACGGAGTACTCGGATGGGCAAAAATCGCTCACTTTATCTTTGCACGAAAACCCTTCGTGTCTTCGGGCAAAGAGGGGCAGCTGTAAGCACGTGATTTTTGCCCTATGAAAGAATTACTCCCAAAAAATTCAAAATAAAATGATTTTCCTTGGTGTGCAATTTTGAGAAATTTTGTGACATTTTTGGATAATTATTTGTATTTGTCTGTGCATGTTTATTTGTTAAAATTAATAAAAAATACAAAAATATGTCGCATTTTGCATGTAGGATTTAAGTCTACAATTGTTAGTAATTAAGTTTGTTTTACGAAAATTGAAAATTACAAAAATAGGCATCTTTTGCATTTTTAGCATTTAATGTCCAAATGTATAAATTTATGCTTAATTATTACTTAATTGTGCGTTAATTGTTATTGGGAGTTAATTTGTGCTTTTATAACTTAATAATAATTTAAGGATTTTTAGAATTTAGTTTTTGAAAAATAAAAGAAGAAAAGAGAGCAAAAATACAAAGAAAATCGGAATGGGGCTATTTTTCAAATTCAAGTCACAGGCCCAAAGAAACCCAATCTTCCCAAACGACCCAGTCCATTTCGAACTGGGTCGACCCAGTCCATAAACCAAAAGACCCAAACCCCCTTTTCATTTTTCTTTCATTTTTCATAAAAACAAAACAAAACAAAAAAAATAAACCAAAAAAACCCTAAACTACCCCCCCCCTCTCTCTTCTTCTTCCTCTCTTTCTCTCCTTCTTCTCCAAGACCACCCCCCTCCAAGCCCTAGCAGCCATGGTTGTCCCCCCCCACGCCTCCACCACCTTCAACACAACCACCACCACCCAGTCCAGCGATGCCTCACCCTCAACGCACACACACAGCACATATACACACACATACATAACGCATACACACACAGCTCGTCGACCTCCCTCTCTCATCCGCCATTGAAGGCCAGTCGACCACTCTACTGCTGCGTCTTCTTCTTCTTCGACGTCTTCACGTCGTTCACACCACCACGACCCCCCCTTCAACTTCGTCTTCTCCTCCACTCACCACTGCCCGAACCGCCATCATCTTCATCGTCGCACCATGAACACCCAGCTCCAAATGACCATCGTCGTCTTGTTCCAAACGATCAGCTGCTACCATGGACGACCACTTCTCCATGGTTGCGTCTTCAATCTCTTCAAACGAACACGAGATCACGTCGCATTGCTGCCCGTTGCTTCTTCTTTTTCGCTTGTCGCCACTGCTGCTTCACTATCACAGCTGGCTGCGTCTTCCTCGATGATCTGTTTCACTATCGTTGCCATGGCTGTTGCCCGTTGCTACTGTTGCGCCTCCTTCTTCGCCCTCGTCCAAACGACCAAACTACTTTCCGTTCGAGTTCGTCGTCGCTTCGATCCGGTTAGTGGGTTTGAGTTTCATTTTGTCCATATTTTTGTTTTGATATTCTCGGTTTCAAAAATCGATAATTGTTTGATTCTTGTTTTGTTCGTGTTTATCGCTTAATTAATTAGTTTTTCAGTGTTTTTATTTATTTTTGTAAAAAAAATTATTAGTTTAATTTTAATGTTGTTAGATTCAAATTGAAATTGTTAGTTTAATTTGTAAAAGAAATTGTTAGTTTAATTTTAACGTTGTTAGATTCGAATTGAAATTTAATTAATTATTTTTCAGTTTATGTGTTTTTATTTGTTTTTGTAAAAGAAATTGTTAGTTTAATTTTGAATGTTGTTAGAATCAAATTGAAATTTAATTAATTATTTTTCAGTTTGTTTCATGTTAATTTTATTGTTAGCTTAATTGTAATATTGTTAGAGTCAAATTGAAATTGTTAGTTTAATTTTAATGTAAAAGAAATTGTTAGTTTAATTTTAGTTTAATTTTTTTTTAAAAAGAAATGGTTAATTTAGTTTTAAATGTTGTTAGATTTAAGTTGAAATTCAAATAATTATTTCTTCTTCGGTTTGTTTTTATTCGTTTTAAAAGAATTTAGTTGTAATATAGAAATAGGGTAGTTTAATCGCTGGAATCATCCATCTTTGTTGATTAGTTTAGATTAAATTCGTGTTCATCTTTTGGTTGAAGTTCGTTCTTAATCCGGTCATTTAATGTGAGTTTATGTTTTAAACGCTTGATTTAATTTGAATATTCATCTTGGTTGTAATGTTGTTGGATTTAGTTTAAAGATTAATTGGTTATTGAATTTAGAAATTCAAATCTACTTGTTGGTTGTGTTCAATTTGTTAATATTGTTAAATCTGCACATATATGTGTTGTTAAGAATATCGTTCAGTCAAAATAATTCCGATTGTTGATTTGTTGTTCATAGTTTAAGTTTGATTTCATTGATTGAACTGGATTAAGGATTGGTTATAGCTGGTAATTTAATTTTAGGTTCTTAAATAATTTTGAAGTTGAACAGATTTTTGAATCGGGGCGTAACAGTAGTTTTAGGGGGTAAAACGGGAATTAACCAATTACAGATTATTTAATTATGGTGGAGACCAGACATAATGATAAAAGCAAAAAGGAAAAGGTGGATAATGATGTCTTCTTTTCAAAAAGAGGGAACATGGTGACCCACTTTGACTACTTTTCAAAAGAAGGAACATGGGGGCCCATGTTGACTACTTTTACTAAAGTAAAATTGTAAGTAATAATAAAAAGTTAAAGGGTGCACATAATAAAGAATATTTTGTTAAAAAAGTAAAAGGGGAAGGAGGTAAAAGGGGGTCTTGCTTTGTATATAAGGGGGGATGAGGGAATTGAATGAAAAAGAAGGATTTTTGGGGACAACATTTTGGAGAGAGGAATGCATTCTGAAAAATCTGGAGAGAGTGTGATAGAGTTTAAAAAGAGAAAACAAAAACAAAGTGAGAAACGAGTTTAGTTTCGGGTTTGAATACACGCGTGGGTTGTTGCTGTTTAGTTTGTTTACATACTTTTGGGTTTGTTCTATTGAGTTGTTCGATTTTCTTCAAAGTTTTCTGGGCCTTGAACCTGGGTCGAATTGTTGCTGGGTTGTTGTTGTTGCTGTGTATTTACACTACTGCTGCTTCTACTGATCTTCATCTTCTTTCCTTGTTTTCCAAATACCAGGTACACAAACTGATACACTGGTTCATCTTGTAAGCCACTCGAAGCATGAATGCAAAAATGAGAAAGATTTGAAGTTGTAGTTTAATGTAGTCTTTTCTTTCTTTTACTGTCTGTATGTAGAATATTCTATGTGCTTCCCATGTAAACTCTTTAAACGACTCACTTTCGAAACTTAACTATAATAACTCGAAAGTATGTAAATAAAGTAGGACTTTTTTTCATTTATTTTAGAAAACGAAAAATAGAAAATGTAGTCATGCTAAGATTATCCTTTTAAAAATAATGAGACGAGCCTCGCCAAATAAAAAATACAAATTGCGGGGCCCTCAATAATTGGTCATAATAAATACTTAGAATTTGGGATGGACTGTTTAGTGAATTTCACTGTCTTCCCCAAAGATAATAATGCGTTAGACTCTTTAGATGCGATTTAATTAAATTACACTCTTAAACTCGGGTGCACATTTATGTGACCTAAATCCAAATCTCAACGGAGTCGAAATATGTCTCTAATCACGGGTACATTGATTGTGATGTGGTCCGAGATGCATGTCCATAACGTTGCAAATTCCTTTTAAAAATAAGAATGAGATGAGCCTCGTCGAATAAAAATACAAAATTGTGGGACCCTCTGTAAATATTTGCTTTAAAATTGCTTAGACTTCGGGATGGACTGTTTAGCAAAATTTCACGGCCCTACCCAAAGTAAATGATACGCTAGTCGCTTTAGGCGCGCCTTTTAATAATTTAATTTTCTTAAAACTCGGGTGCACATTTATGTGACCCAAATCCAAATCTCAACAGAGTTGAAATGTTTCAATAACCACGGGTGCATTGATTGTGACGTGGTCTGAAATACGTTTTTACAATGTTGCAATTCTCCGTAAAATAATAACAATAATAATAATAATAATAATGAAAGCGGTAAAGAGTTAAAATTTTCACATAAGCTCATAATTGTATAAAAAATCAGATAAACAAGCCGAATATGACAGTTGAGCGACCGTGCTAGAACCACGGAACTCGGGAATGCCTAACACCTTCTCCCAAGTTAACAGAATTCCTTATCCGGATTTCTGGTTCGCGGACTGTAATACAGAGTCATTCTTTTACTCGATCCGGGATTAAATTGGTGACTTGGAACACTCTAAATCTCCCAAGTGGCGACTCTGAAATAAATAAACAAATCCTATTTCGATTGTCCTTTAATTGAAAAAAACTCCTTCACCCCTCGCGGGGGCGGAAAAAGGAGGTGTGACACTTGCCCAATCTGAATCACAGTAACCTTGGAGAGTAAAGTCAAGAGAATTACACAATAACAAACCAAGGGATGGGGTGTCAGCCAAGTACCTCAAGACATGATAAGCAACATTCAAATAGTCCAGTCGTTGGGCAGACATGTATTCGCTCAAATGTTGAATAGTGAATGATATGTCAGGTCTAGTATGTTGCAAGAAATTTAACTTCCCTACCAACCTTCTATAGACAGAGGGATCAGCCAGCAAATCTCTAAAATCAGCTGACAACATAACATGAGGATCTAGGGGGGAAACAAAAGGAGTAACAGCAGAACAATGGAACTCAGAAAGAAGTTCCACAAGAAACTTGTGGTGATTAACCAGAAAACCATTTGCTTGCTTTACAACTTCAAGTCCAAGGAAAAATGAATTTTACCAAGATCGTTTATCTTAAACTGATCATCTAAAAACTATTTCAAGGTAGCAAATTCACATAAATCATCCTCAATCACCAGTATATCATCAACATAAGCAGCTACTATAGTCAAGGAATTCCCATGCAACTTCCTAAACAAATAATAGTCATTAACACTAGAGTGAAAATCCTTAGACTGAAGAGCTGAGGATAACTTAGCATACCATCGTCTAGAAGCCCGTCGAAGACCATAGAGGGATTTATTAAGCTTACAGGCTAAAGGAGTAGTAGAAGTAGAGGATTGAACAGTTAAACCAGGAGGTATTTTTATATACACCTCTTCATCAAGATCCCCATGTAGAAAAGAATTGTTAACATCAAGTTGGAATACTGTCCAATATCTTTTAGCTGCGATGGACAACAAATATCTAATGGTGGTCAATTTGACCACCGAAGAGAAAGTTTTAGTAAAGTCTACTCCTTCCTGCTGACTATCCCCTCTAATCACAAACCTAGCCTTATATGTTTCAATAGAGCCATCTGCCCTCTGTTTTATCTTGTAAACCCATTTATAAGGTATAACGTTCTTCCCTGATGGAAGAGGCATTATAGTCCATGTGTTATTGACATCTAAAGCTTGAAACTCCTTTATCATGGCCTCTTGCCAAGAAGGATTAGACACATCTTGATGATAAATTTAAGGCTCTAGTAAGCAATTAACATCAGAATAGGACAACACTTTAGAACCAGAAACAGAGGTGCATACATAATCATTAAGATAAACATGAGTTTTGGATGGCCTACCAGATCTTCTAAGAGGAGGATTAGTAACACATGATGGATCATCAGAAGTAGAAATAGAGGAAGATGTAGATACATGAATATCATCAGGAGTATAATCAGGCATTGGCACATTATCAGTCATAGAAAAATGAGGGACTGGAGGAAACAAATGGGCAGAATTAGATGCATCAGAATAGGGGAACATGTGTTCATGAAACACCATATCTCTTGAGTGTAAAATAATTGATCTATATAAGTTGAGAAACTTATAAGCTTTCTTACCAGAACTATATCCAATAAAAACATATGGAACAGTCCTAGATTTGAATTTATCTCTGTAAGGCTTAGGCACAACAACAAAACATAAGCAGCCAAAAGCTTTCAAGTGTGCGAATGAAGGAAAGTAACCATGCAACAACTCAAAAGGTGAATTATTTTGAAGTAGAGGTGAAGGAACCCTGTTTATGAGGTATGTGGCAGTCAAAACACATTCACTCCAAAATTTATGAGGCAATTTGGATTGAAAGAGGAGTGTCCGGGCAGTTTCAAAAGTTGTTTGTGTTTCCTCTCAACTACACCAATTTGTTGTGGTGTATGTGAACAGGAAGTCTGGTGAAGGATACCTTGAGCAGAGAAAAAGGTTATAGCCTCGTTACTACCTCCCAACTCAAAAGCATTACTATTTGATCTCACAGTTTTAACAGAAAGAGAAAATTGAGTGCTAATCATTGCAATAAAGGATTTAATAACAGAAAAGGCATTAGATTTAGATGAAAACAAGTGAGTCCAAGTGGCTCTAATAAAGTTATCTACAATGGTCAGAAAATACTTAAAACTATTATATGTTTGAGTGTGATAGGATCCCCACAAATCTACATGAATCAGTTGGAAAAGAGTAGTGGAGTGAATGGTACTTTTAGGAAAGGGTAACTTTGCTGTCTAGCCATGGGATAAATGGAGCAAATGAAAGATTGTTTATTAGGAAATTTATCAAAAAGAAAAGGAATATGATTCATTTTATCAAAAGGAACATGTCCTAACCTCAAATGCCATGCATGATCAATAGATAAGGTAGAAGTAGAAAGATTAGCACACACAGATGGATAGAGAGTAGTGTCACACCTCCTTTTTCCGTCCCCGCGAGGGGTGAAGGAGTTTTTCCAATTAAAGGACAATCAAAACGGGATTTATTTATTTATTCAGAGTCGCCACTTGGGAGATTTAGGGTGTCCCAAGTCACCAATTTTAATCCCGAATAGAGGAAAAGAATGACTCTGTATTACAGTCCGCGAACCAGAAATCCGGATAAGGAATTCTGTTAACCCGGGAGAAGGTGTTAGGCATTCCCGAGTTCTGTGGTTCTAGCACGGTCGCTCAACTGTCATATTCGGCTTGTTTATCTGATTTTATACAATTATGAGCTCATGTGCAAATTTTAACTCTTTAATGCTTTTAATATTTATATTTTAAAAGAATATGAACATCGTTTAAAAACATGTATTTGGATTGCGTCACATGAAATGCACCCGCGATCCGGAACGCATTTTTATTCAATGTTTTGGGATTTGGATTTGAGTCGCATAAATGCGCGCCCAAGTTTAAGAAGGTAAGATTATTAAAATGCGCGCCTAAAACAATTAGCGTATTATTATTTCTGGGTAAGGCCGTGGAATTTTGCTAAAACGGCTCATCCCGAAGTCTAAGTAATTTTAATTAAACATTTATCTAGGGCCCCGCAATTTATGTGTTTTATTGGGCGAGGCTCATCTCATTTATTTTAAAAGGATAATCCTAAAGTGCCTACATTTTTTCTATTAAAATTATCTCTACAAAATGAAAGAGAAAAAGGTCTTAATTTATTTACATGCTTGAGTTGTTATATTTGGGTTTCGAATATGATTCATAAATTCTAAAAATGATGCAAGCGGGGCAATCTGTTGCCAATGCGGGCACAGGCTCAACGTGTATGGCATAAACTAGACCTGGGTCATCTTATTCACATGTTACTACCTAGTTACATTATACTAGGCATGTTCACAGTTTGTCAAATTAAAAAAAAATTTAGCAATCTAATTTTAATTCTAAACCATTTACATGCTGAAATTAACCAATAGTATTTAACTAAACAACATTCCTACAAGTTCCTAAATGGTCTATTCATTTGATGAACTAACGTGTTTTTTAAGACATGGTAATCATCCAACAATAACGAATTAACTAGACGGAGTTACTACACCATTTATTTATTTTTAGGCAATATATAGATAGTTCGTCTATTAAGCTATCGTCAGATGTTCCACTATATATATTAACAGCTACATGATTCTGATTAGAGTAAGCTAAATAATTTATATATACAAATAAAATTCAGAATATAATTAAAATAAATTTAGAACTTCAACTCTTCATTTTTGTATTCATGCTTCATGTTTCAGTTTACAATAATCAGCGTGTCAGTTGTGTACCTGATATTGGAAGCAAAAGAAAAGGGAGATCAGCAGAAATTCAGTAGCATACAATAACAGCAACACCCAGCAACCAACAATGAGAAAGCAGTGAAGGATTTTAAAACTCAAGATAAAAATCCAGAAACACCAACAACAATCAACGGACAGAAGCCAAGGGAATCTTTTCAGATTTGAAAGACTAATTAATGTTCAACCCTTAATTTCTGAATCCATATATTAGAATATTTAAATTGTATATCAGGTGTATATTATTCTTCTCTTGAATTTCCAGAATGTTTTTCTTTTTATTTTTGGAGTCTTAGTATTTTCGGAATTTTTCCCTCTCTTAAAATTCAGCTCCCTTTTTTTCTCTCTCTTTCTTCTTTTTTCTGTCCCTCCAAATCTGATCAAGTCTCCCTCTATTTATCTCTCATCCCAAACCCTTTAATCCATTAATAAAACAACCACTTTCTCCTACCAAACCCACCACTACATAAAAAATACAATTATTACTTATTTAAACAACTTTTCTTGAGCCCTGCAATCCCACTATGTCTTGTTCCCCACTTTTGATTAAACAAGTACATTATCCTCCCCCCATTATTGATTATTTTAATCCTAATTGACAGAGCACTCAAAATAAATAATTGTTCAGAATTTTAATTCCAAAAATACCCCTCTAACCTTACTAAAATTATCATTTTACCCCTAAACGTACTGCAAATTACCAAAATACCCCCATCAACTATAACCAATTCACCTAATCAATTTCAACCAAAATACAGCAAATATGACCAATTTCTAAACAATTTTCAACAACAAATTCAAACTAAATGATGAACAACAAAGAAACAACTAAAATTATTTTGATTGAACAATATTTTTTAACAACAAACAAACCTACTTTCAGATTCAACAACAACAACAACAAACAAGTATATTCAGATTTCTAAATTCAATAATCATTTGAACTTAAAATTAAATCTAACAACATTACAACCAATAATTTCTATATTAAACTAAACAAAATCATGAAACAAACTGAAGAAATAATCATAAATGATAAACAACAAACAAGAAAATCAAACTTATACTAATTTCGGATTCAAGAACAATCAAACAAAGTATGGACATAAATGAAAAGATTCAACAACAATAACAAGCAAGTTTTATTCAAATTCGAATTAAACTCGAATTAAGCTTAAACAAAACAAATAAACATATTCAAATCACTAAACTTCAAATAATCAATTGATCTTTTTAAATTAAATCCAACAAAATTATAACAAAGATACATTGAATCAAAAAAATTAAAAAAAAACCAAAACATAACTTCACATTAAATCACTGAATTAAAAACGAACTTCAAACAAAATGAACACGAATTAAATCTATATTAAACAACAAACAACGGATTCAAGCGATTTAAACTAACACTCTTCTATATTAAAACCAAATCCTCTTAAAATTAATAAAAACAAACTGAAAAAATAATTTAATTGAATCTTCAACTTAAATCCAACAACATTATAATTAAACTAACAATTTTTATCTAAAAATAAAAAATAAAAATGAAACAAACTGAAGAAATAATCAAAGTGAAAATAACGAACAAGAAAATGAATCAAACTTATACTAATTTCAAATCTGAAAATATCAAACAAATTACGGACGAAATAAAACTTAGAACAACTGACCGTAAATGACCAACGACGAACTCGAACTAACTTAAACGAAACCAACGAAACCTTGACATAAACGGACTTGAAGAAGGAATTAGCGGACAGCAGCAGTCGAGGTGAAAGATGAAGAAGACGCAGCAACGACGAGCTGAAACAGAAGCAGCAACAGCTGGAGGTAGCTGAAGAAGACGCAGCAGCGACGAGCTACGGAGGAGAAGACGACGCAGCAGCAGGAGGAGAAAAAGATGCGGCAGCAGGTGGCGGAGCACAACGCGATGGTGGACACAGTAGTTGTTGTTGCTGCGTCGCCGAGCTGGAGGTCGTTTGGGACGTGAACGCTTGGGTTTTGCTCGAGGTCGACGAGGCAGCTGAGGAGGTAAAGGAGGCAGTCATGAGGTTTCGCTTGAAGCCAGGGTTTGGAGGAGTAGAAGAAGAAGAAAACGCAGCAAGGGGGGTGGTCGTTTGGACGCGAGGGTGGTGGAGCTTGTTCGCTGCTGGGCGTGAGGAGGCGAGCTGTTTGGAGTGAGGTTGTGTTTCAGCAGAAGAAGAAGGAGGGAAGCAGGTGGTCATGGGGCTGTTGTGAAGGGGCAGCCATGGATGGAGGTTGTTTGGAGCTTGAAAAAGAAGAAAGAAAAAGAGGGTGGTGGCGGATTGGGTAGTGTTATTTAGGGTTTTTTGGTTTTTTGTTTTGTTTTGTGTAAGATAGGGGGGTGTTGGGTATTTGGGTTATGGACCGGGTTGACCTGGTTTGGAGTGGACCGGGTCATAGGGATGGTTGGATATTTTTTGGGCCTGTGGTTTGAAATTTGGAGAAGAGGCCCAATTCCGATTTTCTTTATATTTTTTGCTCTATTTTCTTCTACTTTCTAATTAATAAAACTAAAATTCTAAATTAAGTTATAAACTAAATTAACTTATCAAAAAATACTAATTAATTCCAAATAACTGTTATCGCATATTTAAATAGCAATTAACGATAAAATCGCACAATTTAGACGTTAAATGCTAAAATGCAACGTACATTATTTTTTTTATGATTTTCTCATTTTTGTAAAACAAACTTAAATAAATACTAAACGAAAATTCAACATATTTTATATTTTTATTAATTTAAACAAATAAACATGCACATACAAAAATACAAATAATTATACAAAAATACCACAAAAATTCAAAAATTGCACACCAAGGAAAAATTGTTTTATTTTGAATTTTTTGGGAGTAATTCTTTCATAGGGCAAAAATCACGTGCTTTCAACTGCCCCTCTTTGCCCGAAGACACGAAGGGTTTTCGTGCAAAGATAAAGTGAGCGATTTTCGCCCATCCAAGTACTCCGTGTGAAGCATTTTTTTTTTGAAAGCTTTGACCGAACCTTTGCTTCAGAGGTTTCCTACATATCCTGGGCTAAACAGGAATCAGGTCAATGTAGTTCGGGAAGTTTTGGTAGCTGGGACTACCATGGTACTGCAATGTTACTGTTGTTGCATGCTACTTTTACTTGTTTGCTGACCTCCTTATTACACCATGCTTAAAAGAAAAATCAAGAAGTTAGGCTAGACTACGGATTACAAGATCCCACCTATCTTCCATTTGTTCTTGATGCCTTGCTTTCTTGTCGGTTTGCGTCGATTCCGGTGCTTCTTTCTTCCGAGAACTGACGGGGGGTGACACCGACCTTTTGCTACTCTGAATACCAATTCTCACTGTCTGGTTCGGTCCGCTGGAGATATGGCTTTCTTCATTTAGGCTTTGTTATGCGGGGCATAATTCAATGTTCACAGGCCGCTTCTTTCAAGTCCCTTTTGACTCATGCGCTTGATTTTGCGCTGGGATCTCTTGTTGCAACCTTCCGCTTTCCAGTGATGGGGATTTTTATTGTTTCCCGCTGGGAATTCCTGTTGGATTATTCTGCTTTACTGACTTGCAATGTATTCCTCTATTATATGGGTGGGCTCCCAACTTCAACCAACAACTAATAAATTCGCCATTCCTTTCTTCAGGCGGGCTCCTGACTTCATCAACAACTTTGAAAAATAAAACGTCTTTCCTTTCTTCAGGCGGGCTCCTGACCTCAACAACAACTTTGAAAATAAAGCGCCATTCCTTTCTTCAGGCTGGCGTGATTTCAACAACTTTTAAAAAATAAAACGCCTTTCCTCTCTTCAGGCGGGCTCCTGACCTCAACAACAACTTTGAAAATAAAATGTCATTCCTTTCTTTAGGCTGGCGAGATTTCAACAACTTTTAAAAATAAAACGCCTTTCCTTTCTTCAGGCGGGCTCCTGACCTCAACAACAACTTTGAAAATAAAATGCCATTCCTTTCTTTAGGCTGGCGAGATTTCAACAACTTTTAAAAATAAAACGCCTTTCCTCTCTTCAGGCGGGCTCCTGACCTCAACAACAACTTTGAAAATAAAATGTCATTCCTTTCTTTAGGCTGGCGAAGATTTCAACAAATAAAACGCCTTTCCTCTCTTCAGGCGGGCTCCTGACCTCAACAACAACTTTGAAAATAAAATGACATTCCTTTCTTTAGGTTGGCTCCTGATTTCAACAACTTTTAAAAATAAAACGCCTTTCCTTTCTTCAGGCGGGCACCTGACCTCAACAACAACTTTGAAAATAAAATGTCATTCCTTTCTTTAGGCTGGCTCCTGATTTCAACAACTTTTAAAAAAATAAAACGTCATTCTGTTCTTCAGGAGGGGCTCCTGACTTCAACAATAACTTTGAAAATAAAATGTCATTCCTCTCTTCAGGCGGGCTCCTGAACTCAACAACAACTTTGAAAATAAAATGTCATTCTTTTTTTAGGCTGGCATGATTTCAACAACTCTTAAAAACGTCTTTCCTCTCTTCAGGCGGGCTCCTGACCTCAACAACTTTGAAAATAAAATGTCATTCCTTTCTTTAGGCTGGCGAGATTTCAACAACTTTTAAAAATAAAACGCCTTTCCTCTCTTCAGGCGGGCTCCTAACCTCAACAACAACTTTGAAAATAAAGCGTCATTCCTTTCTTCAGGCGGGCTCCTGATTTCAACAACCCAAAATATCCTATTTTGAGGGTGGATAAACCCAAAATATCCTATTCGAGGGCGGATGAACCCAAAATATCCTATTCGAGGGCGGATGAACCCAAAATATCCTATTTGAGGGCGGATGAACCCAATTTCTTCAACTTAAATGTAAAGACTGAAATGTATTCCAACTTCAAAACTTGAAATTTAAATTGCCATTCTACAGGTGGGCTCCTGACTTCTTCAACTTAAAATTTAACAACCTCCGTTCTACAGGCGGGCTCCTGACTTCAACAATTTCTTAAATTTTAACACCTCCATTCTCCAGGCGGGCTCCTGACTTCAACTCTAATATTTTTAAAAATAAATCAAGCTCCTTTCGAGCTTTGGAGAAAGATTCATCGGACTAAGATTTGATATCTCAGGAGAAAATTTTATCAGACTAGGACTTTTATCCTAGGAGGAAAATGTAAAGATCAAAGGTTTGAGAAACTTACCTTTGTAATTCCTTCTTTTCTTTTCTTTTCCCCTTGCGCTACTTTGTTCCTATTTCAACTCTCAAGCAAAGAAAATTTTATCAGTTTTTAAAATGATGGCCGATTTGTGGCCTTGCTGGGGATGATTTTCTCCTTTAAAAGCTCGTGTTGTCTTTCCCCGAGACTGCTAGGGATAACACTGCTGGGGAATTATTTACTTACCTGTTGGGGAATAATATTATTGGGGAGTCTCCTTTCTTCCCCTTTTCTCCAAAACTACTTCCTTCAAAACTTTTCTCTCTCAACATTGCTGGGGATAAAATGTTATCAGCCGGGGATAACGCTATTGAAGATAACACTGCTGGGGATTTTGATTCCTTCAAAACTAGTGCTTTACTCTTCTAAAGGCTGCTGGGAATGATACTGACCTTTTGCTTTTTCCGAGCACAAGTTTCATCCTTTTGTTCTGTCCACTGGGAAACAACTTCCTTTATTAAAACTTGTTACGATGGGTAAAACTGATTCAAAGACCACTTCCCTTGAGACTAGTGCTATCTTTATTCTTCCCCGAATGGGTATCTGACTTCCAGAAAATTTTCTAAATGAAAGGAAAATTTTCTGCCCCAGTTTGACAATCTCCCTTATGGCATGCCTTTCCGCCATCAATGCCATTTCTTTTTAAGATTCGACTGTGGTGGTTGGTTGTGATACTCCTACTGGGGATGGCATTTCCCTTTCTCCTTCCCTGCTCTGCGTTCCAAAAAACTTGATGGGGATGATATTATTTGCTGGGAATGATCCCTTTCTGCTGGGGATATCCCTCTTCTTTTGTGGCATAGTTCGAAAACTGTCATTTTCCCGACCTTTTAGTCTCGTATGAATTTCCAAATCATGCCCATTGCTCTTCTTGATTTGTCCCCGGGCCTTGGCCTTGAGGTTTATAACCTTTGATTTCGGCAAGGATGACATTGGTCAATCCTTTTGTCAATTCCCTTTTGCTGGGGATATCTTTCTTGACACTGGACTCGCGCTTGTTCCTTGATGACTATACCACTTGGATGTATTAGTCAGATCTCATCTTGCATAATTAGAAAGCTGATGGCAGATTTTGAAGTCATTTCTCACTGGTTCTGACCAAACAGACTCTACTGGGGAATTTTTCTATGAAAGGAGAAAGATAAACAAAAAGGGAACCGAATAAAAGACAAAGGAAAAAAATGACTCTTTAACAAGAGAAACTATGAATAAAAACCTATCAAACGCAGATACCGACTCTAATGGTCATGACATGCGCATGTGGCCTATCCTCTGCCGTCAATCGTCTTTCAAGATTTTCGCTTGGCGATTCCCCATCTGATTCTCAATCTTATTCGACTTGTAGTGCCCGAAGGGTTTTCACTATCAAGCCTCTCTCATTTTGGTTTTTCTCTCAGTTTTCATCACCTTATGGTGTCCATGAAGATTTTCACCGATAAGACTCTCTCATTTGTATCACTTTCCAGATGGGGATTTGGAGTGTTGCCGATATGACTCTCTCTGCTGGGGATTAGAGTCCTTTCTGCTGTGGATCAGAGTGTTATGTTCATCGGTAAGACTCTCATTTGTCTGACTTAGCATCTTTTGAAGACTGATCAGAAGGTCTTTCTTTGGACCGTAATGTGGGTTTTTAGACACGCTAGAAAGAAAGGGTATTAAAGGCTCAAAAACAAATCAATTTGAGGTTCAAAATTACAACTTTCGGAACCATATTTGTTTACAACAAGCTCAACCCTTGCCCCAATTTCTTTCTTGGGGATTATTTATTTATTTTTTTAATTTTTATTACACCATGACCGAGCCGTGAGGCGCCTACGTATCCTCTTTGAGGAATCAGGTCGAACGTAGTTCCCAATTCCTCTGCTTTCTTCTGACTTTCTTTTTTTTTTTGTTATCATTTTTCTCTTTTCTTTTCATTTTTTTCGTTTTGTTGATTTTTTTCTTTTTCTTTTTGTGTTTTTTTTCTTTTTCTTTTTCTTTTTCTTTTCTTGTCTTTTTATGTTTGTGTTTCTACCCTTTGCTACTGATTCCGAAAGAGGGGTATGAAAGAAAAAATAAACAAGGCTCAAAAGGGGTAACGAAGGATAAAGTGTTTAGGTAGCAAAACGAAATGCCTTCGTCATTCCAGTCTTCAAAACATGCCAAGTGCAAACAACACAATTGAACATAGATTTATAGTCTCTTCTGATGGTGCTGGACTTGACAATTATATTCAACATTTGCTTTTCATTTGTCATTTCTAAAGCACCGTTGGGCGACACTCTCACTCTCATTATCATGAAAGGCGAATCTTGCTTTTAACGGTTTTCTTTGTGTTTTACTTGCCCTAGTTCCGTATGACTCGAGCTCCGAATAATCTCAAACCGTCCTTATTTCCTTTAAATGTTCTGGTCACCTTTCCGGGGTTTTATGATTAACTTTTAAGATTAGTCCCAAACTGTGTGCGCATGTCATGTCACTAGAATCGGCGCTGAACAAAATGATAAAAGGACCAAACAAAAAGATGACTGAAAATAATAAAAGACCGGATTTTGCATTAGACTACCGGTGAAATGGTTTGAATAACAAAACAAACAAACCAAAATAAAATCCTAAAACAGCCTGGACAAAACTTAAACAAACTGCCATGACAAAATGGAAAGATAAGAAAGTTTGACGCAAGACAATATCCGAATTACAACCCTAATAATCCGGAGAACAGAAATGACAACAAAATAAACCATCAAAAGCTTCTCTCTTGCTAACCAAGGAACGAAGCGCCCTCCCAATTATCAAACCTGGCATCTTAGCCACTGAGCTTTGCATCAATACTGCCAAGACCATTACCAGCTTCAACATCATCAACCTCCGTCAACAAGTTCTCGATAGGGTTCGAGTGCTCCATGTCACTGTTATTGACCACAATCCGCCCTTTTTGGATCATTTTTTCTACTTCCTTTTTCATATTACGACAGCTCTCAATGTTGTGCCCTCTGACATTGGAGTGGTATGCGCATCGTGCTGCCGGATCAAAGTTTCTTGCACGTGGATCTGGAGTATATGCGGGGAGCGGCTCAATCAGGCCAGCATGCCTTAGCCTTTCAAACAGACTTGCATAAGATACTCCGATAGGGGTGAGAGTCTTTTCTCGTTTTAGCAACCTCTCATTCCTAAATGCTTGATTGGGCCGGAAACCTGATCCAAGGGGCTTCCGGTAGGCTTGTGAGGGTGGATAGGCCTTTTGTGGAGCTGGGTATTTGGAAAGCAAAGCATGTCTTTGGGAGTCTCGTGGAGAGAAGTAGTGTTGGGGAGGGGAGTAGCGTTGACGAGTGATGGAGCTACTCGGGTAGCTGGGAAAGCTGCCATAAGTGGGTTGGGATGGAGAGTATGGGGGATCTTCCGTTATGGTATTGGGTGCTTGGGTAATGACAGAGTTCAAGAAGCTTGGCAGTGGAGGGGTGGTGCTTTCCCAGTCATCCATGCCTGATACATGTCTGCCATATGCAGTCTCAGTATTTTCACTTCTTCTACCAACCCGTTGTTCCGTTCGACCAGTTGTTGTCGGTCATCAGTACCGACCCACTTGGTTCTGAGGTTCTGAGTCATTGTCCTTTGACTTTGCTTTGCAGGGAGGAGTTACCACAACCAACCACTTTTCTATATATGAACAACAGCAAAGTGAAGCCATCACATTAGTGTTAGGGCATTTGACAGATAATTATATATCAGAGATACAGTGCCCTTAAGCAGTTATACCGTTCTATCACGCATTCACTTTAGTTACGTGCGTCGTTCCGGCTTCTTGTAATTGTGCCCCTTTGAAAATCTCTCACACTTTCCTTTATTTTTCTTTTTTTTTTCTTTTTTTTCCAATGGTGGTCGAATCTTATGGAGATTGCCTACGTATCATGACCCCGCATGAATCAGATCTTGCGTAGTTCGAACACATAAAAAGTAAACAATAATAAGACATTTTTGGAATTATTTAAAGACGAACAACAGGCTCGAAAGTCAAACGGCCCACATTCTCTAATCCAAAGAAATATAAATTCAAGCAAAATAAAATGACAGATTCCTTCCCTTATATGCCAATTTTAACCAAACGGCTGTTTTTGCAAACATGGCCCCTTCCCAATTTCGAATGAATTTTAAGGCCGGGAAGATTATTTTATGATATTTTACGAACTTGTCCGTTCTTTTACAAAAATAGTCTTTTGAAAATTGAAAGATACTTCTAAGGCTATCTCAGCAAGAACTGTTTAAGACACCGCCGAAGTTGGCTCGGCTTATTTTGACTAAAAATTCAAACAGTATTCACCTGGCCGTTGACTCTTTTTTTTTTAGCTAACCGGCCTAAATCCTAAAAAATGACCCAAGGTGGCTGTTTATACAAAGTCAGTCTTCCGGCGTCCCTTTCGGGAACATTCGGCTATTTTTGACAAAACAGCATCAACCGTCATATTTATGACCTTTTCTTGTTTTTCAAAAATGAAAAATTCAATATTGCAAACACGTCTTTTCAACGCCTCGAGGACGAAGATTTTTAAGGTTGTGTGGGTCAACTAGACCAAATCTTAAAAAAATGACCCAAAAGTGGCTATTTATGCAAAGTCAGCCTTCTGGCGTTCCTTTCGGGAACATTCGGCTATGTTTTGACAAAACAACGTCACCTGACTTCTTTATGATGAAATTAAAATTTGACATTTTTTTTTTGCTATTTTAGCAAAAGGGGAGGTTGGACCCGATTAGGGCTGCCTACGTATCTCACATCCGGTGAGAATCAAACCAGCGTAGTTCGCCACTCAGAAATAAAGCAAATAAGCTAACTCCTTTTTTTTTCGAAAAAATACTTACAAAGAAGAGAGAAAATATTCCTGGATTTTGATTTATATATATATATATATATATATTTTGTTTTTGAAAAGAAACGACGGCTAATATATATATATATATATATATTTTAACTTCTTTTCCCTTTTTTTTTTTGAAAAGTTCAAAAAATCTTCTAAAGAAAAAAGGAAATATTTTTGGACTATTACTGTGGATTTCTGAAAGAAATACTACAAGAGAAAAGAAAAAATATTTTTGAATTTTGAATTTTCTTTTGAACTTTTAAACAAATATTTTGAATTTTGAGAGAGAATAAAAAGAATTTTTTTTGTATTATTTTTTTTTTATTTGAGGTCTAAAAGACTGAGTAATCAAAAATATTTTTTTTGATTTTTGGAATATGGTGGGCCGGAACCGAAGAGGTTTGCCTACGTATCTCACATCCGGTGAGAATCAGACCCGCGTAGTTCGGGCAATTAACTAAACTATTTTAAACTTTTTTTTTATTCATTTTTGGCAGCAAATATCAAAACCACTTTCAAAGCACGACTCTTTTCCTTTTCGATTTTGGGCATTTTCATAAAAATTTTAAAAAAAACTATTTTAAAAATAAGACCCTTTTTTTCATTTTCATTTTCCATGGCAAGACAAACTATTTTCCTTTTCTATTTTTTGAAAACAAGACAGAACAACGACTTTTTTTTCTATTTTTCCTTTGCTTTTAGTAAAATAAATTAATACAACATTTTTTTTATTTTCTCAAAATTTCGGCAGAGTTCGACGGAATTTGGGCATTGGGTTTTTCAAAAATAAACAATTAACTCCCTAACTGCTATTTTTTTTTTTCAATTTCACAATATTCCTAATATTCAAAAACCGGTTAGCATGCGGGCGCGAGACAAATAAATGCACGGAAATAGGATACATCAGGATGGTCTTTTCATATCAGGTTGCTAGTCCTAGACGGACCCAACCCCTGTGTTGAGTCCCCTAAGTCAAATGCAACGTGATGCAAATAAGCGTTCCTACTAGGGATCCGGCATGAAGTCACGTTATTCTATGTTCAAAACCTGGGTCGGTGTTCTAGACAGTGTACCCGAGCGGACAACTCGAGTTGAGGAAGGAGCTCCTTTCCGGGAACCAAAAGGCCAACCGGCTTAGAAACTTTCCGAGCCTCTTTTATTTCAAGGTATGACACTAACAGAATAGAGAGTCTCAACCAGTAAGCACATCTCCGGAGGTAAGAAGAGAAAGGTTTCAGCACCGTTTATATACAGTTCAGATAATATCAAAGCGGTAAAAGCATCATTTAGCACATTGAGCCCAACCATGTAACAAAATCAGATAGAACCAAATATAACAATTTATCTAAGCTCGAATTTCTAACCCTGAACCAGTGGTTCTGGGTTACGTCCCCAGCAGAGTCGCCAGAGCTGTCACACCTCCTTTTTCCGTCCCCGCGAGGGGTGAAGGAGTTTTTCCAATTAAAGGACAATCAAAACTGGATTTATTTATTTATTCAGAGTTGCCACTTGGGAGATTTAGGGTGTCCCAAGTCACCAATTTTAATCCCGAATCAAGGAAAAGAATGACTCTGTATTACAGTCCGCGAACCAGAAATTCGGATAAGGAATTCTGTTAACCCGGGAGAAGGTGTTAGGCATTCCCAAGTTCTATGGTTCTAGCACGGTCGCTCAACTGTCATATTCGGCTTGTTTATCTGATTTTATACAATTATAAGCTCATGTGCAAATTTTAACTCTTTAACGCTTTTAATATTTATATTTTAAAAGAATATGAACATCGTTTAAAAACATGTATTTGGATTGCGTCACATGAAATGCACCCGCGATCCGGAACGCATTTTTATTCAATGTTTTGGGATTTGGATTTGAGTCGCATAAATACGTGCCCGAGTTTAAGAAGGTAAGATTATTAAAATGCGCGCCTAAAGCAATTAGCGTATTATTATTTCTGGGTAAGGCCGTGAAATTTTGCTAAAACGGCTCATCCCGAAGTCTAAGTAATTTTAATTAAACAATTATCGAGGGCCCCGCAATTTGTGTGTTTTATTGGGCGAGGCTCATCTCATTTATTTTAAAAGGATAATCCTAAAGTGCCTACATTTTTTCTATTAAAATTGTCTTTACAAAATGAAAGAGAAAAAGGTCTTAATTTATTTACATGCTTGAGTTGTTATATTTGGGTTTCGAATATGATTCATAAATTCTAAAAATGATGCAAGCGGGGCAATCTGTTGCCAATGCGGGCCCAGGCTCAACGTGTATGACATAAACTAGACCTGGGTCATCTTATTCACATGTTACTACCTAGTTACATTATACTAGGCATGTTCACAGTTTGTCAAATTAAAAAAAAAATTAGCAATCTAATTTTAATTCTAAACCATTTACATGCTGAAATTAACCAATAGTATTTAACTAAAAAACATTCCTACAAGTTCCTAAATGGTCTATTCGTTTGATGAACTAACGTGTTTTTTGAGACATGGTAATCATCCAACAATAACGAATTAACTAGACGGAGTTACTACACCATTTATTTATTTTTAGGTAATATATAGATAGTTCGTCTATTAAGCTATCGTCAGATGTTCCACTATATATATTAACAACTACATGATTCTGATTAGAGTAAGCTAAATAATTTATATATACAAATAAAATTCAGAATATAATTAAAATAAATTTAGAACTTCAACTCTTCATTTTTGTATTCATGCTTCATGTTTCAGTTTACAATAATTAGCGTGTCAGTTGTGTACCTGATATTGGAAGCAAAAGAAAAGAGAGATCAGCAGAAATTCAGTAGCATACAATAACATCAACACCCAGCAACCAACAATGAGAAACCAGTGAAGGATTTTAAAACTCAAGATAAAAATCCAGAAACACCAACAACAATCAACGGACAGAAGCCAAGGGAATCTTTTCAGATTTAAAAGACTAATTAATGTTCAACCCTTAATTTCTGAATCTGTATATCAGAATATTTAAATTGTATATCAGGTGTATACTATTCTTCTCTTGAATTTCCAGAATGTTTTTCTTTTTATTTTTGTAGTCTTAGTATTTTCAGAATTTTTCCCTCTCTTAAAATTCAGCTCCCTTTTTTTCTCTCTCTTCCTTCTTTTTTCTGTCCCTCCAAATCTGATCAAGTCTTCCTCTATTTATATCTCATCCCAAACCCTTTAATCCATTAATAAAACAACCACTTTCTCCTACCAAACCCACCACTACATAAAAAATACAATTATTACTTATTTAAACAACTTTGCTTGAGCCCCGCAATCCCACTATGTCTTGTTCCCCACTTTTGATTAAACAAGTACATTATTCTCCCCCCATTATTGATTATTTTAATCCTAATTGACAGAGCACTCAAAATAAATAATTGTTCAGAATTTTAATTCTAAAAATACCCCTCTAACCTTACTGAAATTACCATTTTACCCCTGAACGTACTGCAAATTACCAAACTACCCCATCAGCTATAACCAATTCACCTAATCAATTTCAACCAAAATACAGCAAATATGACCAATTTCTAAACAATTTTCAACAACAAATTCAAACTAAATGATGAACAACAAAGAAACAACTAAAATTATTTTGATTGAACAATATTTTTTAACAACAAACAAACCTACTTTCAGATTCAACAACAACAACAACAAACAAGTATATTCAGATTTCTAAATTCAATAATCATTTGAACTTAAAATTAAATCTAACAACATTACAACCAACAATTTCTATATTAAAACTAAACAAGATCATGAAGCAAACTGAAGAAATAATCATAAATGATAAACAACAAACAAGAAAATCAAACTTATACTAATTTCGGATTCAAGAACAATCAAACAAAGTATGGACATAAATGAAAAGATTCAACAACAATAACAAGCAAGTTTTATTCAAATTCGAATTAAACTCGAATTAAGCTTAAACAAAACAAATAAACATATTCAAATCACTAAACTTCAAATAATCAATTGATCTTTTTAAATTAAATCCAACAAAATTATAACAAAGATACATTGAATCAAAAAATTAAAAACCAAAAACAAAACATAACTTCACATTAAATCACTGAATTAAAAACGAACTTCAAACAAAATGAACACGAATTAAATCTATATTAAACAACAAACAACGGATTCAAGCGATTTAAACTAACACTCTTCTATATTAAAACTAAATCCTCTTAAAATTAATAAAAACAAACTTAAAAAATAATTTAATTGAATCTTCAACTTAAATCTAACAACATTATAATTAAACTAACAATTTCTATCTAAAAATAAATAAGAAAAATGAAACAAACTGAAGAAATAATCAGAGTGAAAATAACGAACAAGAAAATGAATCAAACTTATACTAATTTCAAATCTGAAAATATCAAACAAATTACGGACGAAAAAAATTAGAACAACTGACCGTAAATGACCAACGACGAACTCGAACGAACTTAAACGAAACCAACGAAACCTTGACATAAACGGACTTGAAGAAGGAATTAGCGGACAACAGTAGTCAAGGTGAAAGATGAAGAAGACGCAGCAGCGACGAGCTGAAACAGAAGCAGCAGCAGCTAGAGGTAGCTGAAGAAGACGCAGCAGCGACGAGCTTTGCAGCTCGTCCATGGTCAGAAGCAACGGAGGATAAGACGACGCAGCAGCAGGAGGAGAAAAAGACGCGGTAGCAGGTGGCGGAGCAGCAACGCGATGGTGGACGCAGTAGTTGTTGTTGTTGCGTCGCCGAGCTGGAGGTCGTTTGGGACGTGAACGCTTGGGTTTTGCTCGAGGTCGACGAGGCAGCTGAGGAGGTGAAGGAGGCAGTCATGGGGTTTCGCTTGAAGCCAGGGTTTGGAGTAGTAGAAGAAGAAGAAAACGCGGCAAGGGGGTGGTCGTTTGGACGCGAGGGTGGTGGAGCTTGTTCGCTGCTGGGCGTGAGGAGGCGGGCTGTTTGGAGTGAGCTTGTGTTTCAGCAGAAGAAGAAGAAGGAGGGAAGAAGGTGGTCATGGGGCTGTTGTAAAGGGGCAGCCATGGATGGACGTTGTTTGGAGCTTGAAGAAGAAGAAAGAAAAAGAGGGGGGTGGCGGATGGGTTAGTGTTTTTAGGGTTTTTTGGTTTTTTGTTTTGTTTTGTGTAAGATAGGGGGTGTTGGGTATTTGGGTTATGGACCGGGTCGACCCGGTTTGGAATGGACCGGGTCGTAGGGATGGTTGGATATTTTTTGGGCCTGTGGTTTGAAATTTGGAGAAGAGGCCCAATTCCGATTTTCTTTATATTTTTTGCTCTATTTTCTTCTACTTTCTAATTAATAAAACTAAAATTCTAAATTAAGTTATAAACTAAATTAACTTATCAAAAAATACTAATTAATTCCAAATAACTATTATCGCATATTTAAATAGCAATTAACGATAAAATCGCATAATTTAGACGTTAAATGCTAAAATGCAACATACATTATTTTTTTTATGATTTTCTCATTTTTGTAAAACAAACTTAAATAAATACTAAACGAAAATTCGACATATTTTATATTTTTATTAATTTAAACAAATAAACATCCACAGACAAAAATACAAATAATTATACAAAAATTCAAAAATTGCACACTAAGGAAAAATTGTTTTATTTTGAATTTTTTAGGAGTAATTCTTTCATAGGGCAAAAATCACGTGCTTACAAGTAGAACTGCTCTTATTCTTTATATCAACATTGGCAGTTATGGTATTTACAGAGGAATTAGAAGAAGCATCACAACCACAAAGATCATTAGGTCGAAGAATGTAAAGACCCTTCTGAAGTCTATCAAACACCACTTGCTTCTTTAGAAAAGGGTCCTGCAATAAAGCATAAGTATAGGCAGTAAAAAAAGCATTACATTTAAGATGAACAAGCAGTTGATTTAAAGATATGAGATTATAATGAAAAGAAGGAACAAGCAAGACATTAGGAAGAGATATTGTTGGAGAAAGATAAAGAGAACCAGTACAATGGACCTTAACTTTAAACTCATTTGGAAGAGTCATAAGGTAAGGGAAAGGTAATGGTCTAATATCAGCTAGTAAAGATTGGTGGAGGAGTCATATGATTAGTAGCGCTAGAGTTTATGATCCAAAAGTCATCTTCTACTTTAGTAAAATTGCAAACATAAGAATCACAATTACTGAAAGCAGAAATACTTATATGACCTGCAAAGTTTGTTGAACCAGATGGAATTTTTTGAGAAGCAGAGGACATATTGGACTGTTGAAGCAAATTAAGAAGTTGATCATATTTTTCCTTTGTCAGAATGTAGCCCCCAATTTCAAGTGGAATCACCTTGGAGCTCTCAGAAGCAGAGTTATCAGTAGCTCCCATATCAGGTGAATCAGAGACTTGAGCAAATGCAGATGATCTTTGAATTTGGAACCAAAATCATGAGGGTACTCATGCAGCTTATAGCAGTTTTCAATCAAATGCTCAAGTTTCTTACAATATCTGTACATCAAACTAGAATTCTCCTTCTTAGCAGGATCAAAATTTATCCTTGGAGTGAAAGGCCTTTGAACTCTAGTGTTATCCCTAGTAGTGTCAAACTGTACCCTTGAATTCATAGGCTTATGAACATTTGTGGTAAAACAGGCAGACTCTGGACTGAAAACTGAATTTGAAGTTTGAACTTTAGCTTGACTTTCATCCTCAATTAGCACTGCATACACACTGTCAATATCGGGCAAAGGCTTCTCTTCTTCTAGCTTCTGAAAAACCTCTTTACAACCACATGTACAGTTTGGATAAGTAATTGAGTAAGCCAACTCATCCCAAAGCTTTTTAATACGACTGAAATAGGAAGCAATTTTAGAAGACCCTTGGGAAATGGAAGCAAGGTCCTTCCTGATTTGAAACACCTTAGTCCTATTTGCTTTCCTAATCGTTGTTCGATTTCTTTCCAAAGGTTTTGAGCAGAAACTGTATACATCACACTCTCCCTAATCTCAGTGTCTACGCTATTTAGTATCCATGCAGTCACCATATCATTACAACGAACCCAGGGTTCAAATAACACAGAGTTTTCACTAGGTTTAGGGATTGTTCCATTGATTATCCCCAATTTATTTTTACATGATAATCCAATCAACATGCTTCGCCTTTAACCCCCATAACCCGTGCCATTAAAGGTTTTTGTGACCAAAAGTGTGTCAGGCGAGTCAGACGGGTACAAGTACAAAGAGTGTGGCAGTTCAACAGAAGAAGAAATAGTTGAGGTTGAAGGAATTAGGACTTTCACAAATTGAATAAATTCTTACAGCAAAGCAAATGTAGACGACAAAAATTATAGCAGAAGAAAGTTACTGGACTTCGATGACTAGTTTAAACAGAACACACTGTCAAAAACGCCGAAACAGACTCACCACCAAAAAAATTCGCAACCACAAACCAGCATCCAAGGGTAGTATCGATCAATACGGAATGCTCAGATATCTTCAATTTTGAGCTCTGATACCATGAAAACACTCGAATTCCTCATGAACTCGAGTAAAAAACTACAAGAGAAACTCTAATACAATTCGTGCGTATAGAGACAAAGGAGCATGAGATGAATAGAACTATTTTATTAATGTGTAATAGATGTACAAAATAATATGAAAGTCTGTATTTATATTTATACAACCCGGGTTGGGTAAAGAGTTAAATTAAAGAAACTGGGTCTACTAAGGAGGCTTCATTAGTTTCAGCTTCTTCAAGTGGGCCTCTCCTTCAATGGGCATGTGTATTGCTTCATGGGCTCCAACATTACTTGAACTGTGTACCATATTCACAAAACATTCTATTTCCTCTGCCTAACGAGAGGAATCAACAAAGAAAACAAAACGAGTCAACAATATTAACATGTGTATTTGAAAATAACCCTCAAGCTGAGTGTCCACATGAGTTCATTGAGGTGTTTATACTGATAATTACTGTTTCACCTCCGCCGGCAACTAAGGTTACGAGGAGACAAGAGGGGATGCACCATAAGAGTGCCGGATTCAACTGAACCCAGTACTTTCGACGCGGAACATAAATTTATATGTGAAAATCTATCAAAACTATAAAAACTAATAGATCGAACCTATAATTTTAGAAAATACAATGAGTTCAATGCTAAGAACATTGAAAATTAGACCCATAGAGTTCAATCCAAGATTCACCTCTGTGAGGAGAAGATCAAAGAATTTTTTTTTTACGTAGATGAAGTTGCTACTGTTTTTTTATTTTTAAATTCCCTCCCAATTTAGGAAAGTCTATAGTATTTTCACACTTCCCCTCCAGCGTGACTCGAACCCAAGACCTAACGATCGTAGGTGGAGGTGGCTGCTGGCTTTTGTTTGTTGTAAATCGTAGGTTTCTATGTAGCATTGTTTACTGCCTTTAAGAAAAGAAAGTCAAAGGAGCTCATTTACATCCTAGCAGTAGGGTACATCACCTGTAGTGGTGGCAATATGATTAAAAGAAAATATTTAATTACCCATATTATCTACTAAAAATAGATTGGATAATAAATTTTTTAAAAACGGATAAAATATGGATAAGAACTATATTATCCATTAAGAAAATGGTTAATCAATAGATAATTAATGAGTTTAACTTTTACATTTATAATGCCTCAAATTGGAGGTTCCTCAAGTTTGAGAGAATAGGAATTCTCCCAAAAGTGAACATATTCGAGAACCATATTATCAGTTGGTTAACCCTTTTTTATCCATATTTAATATGGATTGGGTCGGATAATCTATTCGTTTTTCATTACCCATTTTGACCCGTCAATTATCCAACCCGACCGGCCCATTTCCACTCCTAATCACCTGTGTTAGCATTGGGCGATCCCCTTTTCACTGTGGTCCTTTAATGTGCTATATTAAAGGCATAATGCAACAAAGGAAATCAAACTAACAAGACTTCATTAATTTTCTAAAAGAATGGATTTTGGTTTTGTGTCTATCCTTGTTTGTCGTGTTGAGATCACTCTACAAAGGTACTGAAAATTATATCTTTCCTGAACTTCTAAGGTATAATAATAATATGGCATGGTCCAAGGCACTAATATGAATGGACCAACCTTCTTTCTTGACAAATGAATGGAGTCTGCTTTCTAACCTTAAGCTCAATGTTTCAAAAAGGAAATGTTCCTGTCATCCGAATATGATCCAATGTCCTTTCTAGTCCGTATTTAAGCACTGCTTGGTTACCAGCTCTGAAGCCATTTCCGTAAATTGGTGAAGTGTCTGATTCAATCTGGTGTTTGAAAAAATCCCCGAGTTTCCTCTCAAAAGGAGATCTAATCCCCGGCTTCGACGATGACATGCCTGATGAAGTTGAAGCACCATTTCTGCTTGATATGGATGCAATTTGGGTTTCTAACCACATATGTGCTAGCACCTGGCAAATACCTTCTTCAACATCTTGGCTAAGAGTTCGATAGCCTATAATTGGACATATCGACCACATCAGAAACTCCAGGAGACCACATATAAAAGCTACTGCAGCCAATAATCGTAAGCAATAAACTGCACAGCTATCGGGATAGACAAACTCAAAAAAAGGAAAGTAACATTCCAATATGGGCAGAAAGATTTTAGATGGTCCAGTGAGAGCATTTCCTTAATGTTTTTCACATTCCACGCCAAAAGAACTTGTATTACATAACTTTTTTTGAATTTTAGGCTTTATATGTTTCTTGCCGACCCAATTTGTTTGGGACTAAGGCGTAGTTGTTATTGTAGTTGTTGTTCTTGTGTTTTTTTTCTTTCTTTTAATCTCGTTCTTTTTTATGCCATTGACGATTACTTCCCATTTTATCCAGAAAAATATCCCTGTTACATTCAATCTCAGACTGTCTACGTGCATTTTTCTCTTTTTAATATTTGAGCTCCACTGAAATACGATCACACTTATCTTAATTATCACTTCTGTTTACTGCATCTCTTCTTTTTTAGTACTTTTTTCTTTTATTGGAAGTGGGAAGAAATTTAAAGAAGGGCAAATAAACAAAATGATTCTAATGAGTTGTAGCAGAGAATCCAAGATATATACACTAATGAAAAAAGTGAGGGGGATGGGAGAGGAAAAAGTGGTTCCACAATAGAATTGTGTGTTATGTAATACTGAGATTTACTACTATTCTAGAGAAGCAGCCATTATATTAGGGGCAGACCAAAAAGAAAAAGATGGGCACACAAATTAGGAAGGAAGAGCTAGAAATGAGAATGCACCTCTTAGTCGAAGCCATGCATGCATCATCTCATGCGCAAGGATAGACCCAGTCAGCAACCTGCATAGATGTATGTCATAAATCGAAAGTAACATACAATCTATTCAACTTTTTCGACAACCCTAGTAAGGGACATTCTATTTTTTGCTTTGCTTAATGCCTACTTTGCAGTGCATCATTAACACAAAAATAATTTTGATTTGTTTTTGATCTCTTGAGATATACTGAAAGGACACAGGTGATTCTGACTAACCAAACAGGTTTGTTAAAACAGAATGTTAAAACGGTAGCATTCCGATGCACAGCTTTGAAGAGCAAAGTAATAAAACAGTACCTAGGTAGACCGTATAAGATAAGAATTGCAGTCACTTCACAGCGGCGTGTCAATTTATAAGGTTCCGTTCTCATGTCCATGACCCGATTTCCAGCTCCGATTCTTGGCCGCCTCAGAATCTGCCAATTTTAGAGGTAAGTAAGAGCTGTTTTTTACCATTTGAACAAAAAGAAATTTAAGTTTTCAGTTTTCAAAACCATGAAGAGAGAAGAAATGGAAATCACTTAAAGTCCTTACAGTGCTGATAGTTTGTTCCTCAGAAAGGCAAAGTCCTCTTGTCTCAGGCATGTGGTGATACCCCTAGCAAAAGGGATGAAAACCAAACATAAAGCGACATATTTTTCACTCCAGAAACAATATGGAGAAATACAAGTATGAAAAGGGAAGAAATTCGGCAACATAAAAACTTACATGTCTCTCTCCATCCATAGCCTCATTCAGTGCTTGCCTCTCAACCAGAAGCAGAGGAACTTTCTGTTCCACTTTCATATTTAGCCCTTCATAGAATTCTTGTATATCATAATAAAGGGGTTGACACTGACTCGTATCCATTATGGCAGAGTCCAAGCACTCGAGACAAAGCTTTCTACCATCATCAAGGGCAATATATCTAGTATCCCGTGGCTGCATGCAAACCAAAATTGCTACTCTTTATTAAAAGTTAATTACAAGGATTTGGCTGTTCTGTTTCATCAGCCTTACCTCCATTCGCTCGCAGCTACAGCAACGGGGTGTACCATCATGCTCATGAAAAGGACAATACTTCTGGGACCAAAATGGATGTGCTCTGTATTCAATAAGACCAGCTGCATTTGTTGGAATCTGGACAGGTAGGAAACACTTAATGAATATTAAAGAAATGATGCATTTTCAGCAGCTAGAGGTTTCTTAAATGACAAGAGATAGCCAATACCAAAGTTACTGTAATAAGAGGTCAAAACAGAAAATTTCGTAAAATGATTCTCAGGTTGCTAGATTACCTCAATGATCTTACTAGTTGAAATGTTGAGAGACCTACCACACACCTATTACGCTAGGAAGACCCATAATTTAACTATACAGACACATGACATTTACAGTAGAAAAGGCAGAACAACCCATGATTTCAAGACCAGAAAAGACAGAACTTCAGAAATTTGGTAGGATAAGAAACTTAGGATCAAAATCAAGATTTTTCTTTTCTACAGTTATTTTAAGGACTACTTAGAATAGTCTATGTACAACCTCATCGACATTAATCAAGCAATAAGGAAACAGTATATATGGGCAGAAAGCGGTGTTTATTGCCACAGCAGCTAATAACAATCATTTCATACTTACAAAGTGTTTGCAGACATCACATTTGGGGTGATAATGCTCCTTGTAGCAAGTTTTGTGATAGGGATAGTTCCCAGACATTGAGAACTGCACAGTTAATACATCCAAAAGTTAAATAGATTTCATGAATATACTTGTCATCTAAAATATTCTATCGCTTCACAGATGATCGCCAGTTTATGTTCATTACCCAAGACACTATATGATAACTGCCAACAACTATATCAGTACTCGGTTATAGAATGCATTGAATACCTTATGGACGATGCATATATATTACAAAAAAATATTATCTTGCCATTGAATTTTCCAAAAATTGGTTCCTATCGCTTCTCTTATTTTCAGAATGAGCACATTGCTTTCTGATGGTCAGGCATTTTCCAAAGTAGCATTTTATAATAAGTCATATACTTTGTAAATGACTGCTTCGTAAGTAGGTGTGTAGTAATCTATAGTGCATATCTGCTCGCCCCCCCCCCCAACCCCACCCTCGGTGGCACCTTTTTCACGCCTTAAAGTATTCAATTCTTGTTTGGTTGCCGAAATTTCCAAAATCAACATTTCATGCTTTGACTTGGCACCTTTTTTGTGAAAACAGTTGGAAAAACAAAAACAGTAGACACCACAATAACAAGGCTGAACTAGAAAATTAAAAAATTACACAGTACTTCACCTCGTAATCAGATATTGGTTGGTTACAGGCATGGCATCTAAAACATTCTGGATGCCATACGGCTCCCATGCAACTCAAAAACCGTCCATGACCTATTTCAGTGCTACAACCTGCACATACCCTACCACAGAAAAAGATAGTATGTATTATGTCTAAAAGATGTTGATTCAATTCTTAATGTCTTATAACTAACTTCTGTATTTGCTTATACGATGAATTCAGAATGTTCACTGAAATCCATAGGCTCACTTTAGAATTCTTACAGACCACTATCGAATTCAGCCATACAGTGACACAAGTACACACATGAAGGAGAGAGTAAAGCTAGGAAAGACTGGAGAACAGGGTAGAATACAATGACGACAAAATCAAAGGAATTATACCTCCCTTCTCTTGCGTCTCGCCATGCCATCCACAATTAAAAGCAAAAGACATAATCAAAGGATTGATCCTTTTCAAAGGGTCAAAATTAAAACGTTTTGTTCCTCAAACTGATAATACAAATTTCTACATAATGACACCTACAACTAAATTTAGAAGGTGAAAAGAAAAAGAGAGAAAAGAAATCATGTTGATCAAGAAGGAAACACGTAAAATATCTAGGGTTTTATGTTTATGGTAATTAATAGCAGCAACTGCAACTTTAACTACCTAAACCACAAGCTTTCAAGATACGTCCATTTTACTTTTGGATTTTCCACCTAGCTCTTCCACTGTACATATTAGCTGACTTCAAAGGAAATTTAACAAAAAAATATAGACTAATAAAATACTGCAAGAATGGAGATGATGGAGCCCCAAGACACACAGTAAGATGAGGTTTGGCAGTGGTGTATTCTGGAGTTAAAATGTTTCCAAAACATTGACAAAGATTTCAAATACCTAAAGCTTGCAGAATATGGGAAAGGTATTGGATGATAGAAGTTTCCATTTCCATATCCATTCCCGCTTCCGATATCGTTTCTGCTTACATGCCCATTACCATATCCATTCCCACTTCCAAGATCATTTCTGCTTATATGCTGAGGTGGAGATTCGACGTTCAAGCTCTCCTGCAGAGCTCTGGCAAGTTGTTCATCTTCTTTCAGTTGTGATTCACTGTCTGGCAAACATCAAAGTAAAGGAACAATTAGCAAAATCAAGCAAAACTTTTTTTGCCAAGTAAATAAACTCGCGCAGCTAGTTCCCAAAATCATCCATGGAATGCTTGAGTCGACTCTAATAGCTGAGCTAACATAAAGAAGTTTGACTCTTCATAGAATAAGAAGTATGTCAATAGAACAAAAGCAGTATACTATGGATGAGCTAAACTATGCATCTATGGACATTCTCAGTAGCCTTGAAACACATAATGGAAAGTTTGGGTTCCAAATTATGTCAGCAGTGAACTCGACTGAAACTGGGATATCATGCTTTTGATTATGAGAGTATAGGAGAGACCTCAAAAGGAATGCAAACTTTCAATTTTAATTCTTTAAGAAGCAACTAATACTCACCAACCACAGGTTTCCCTTTCTGGTCCTCCTCTGAGAGCGAGATTGCAATAGCTCGGTCTATTTCTTCAGTCTCTGACCAAGAGTCCTAGAGCACACAAATGGTTCAAACACAGTATAGAATATCAACACGATATGCTTATCAAAAAAAGAAAAATATAGACACGGTATAAATATGACATGTTCAAATGATCTTTTATAGTTCGGAGAGGATATCGATCATTTATTGGCAATGGGAAGTAACATACATTACAAGATAAGAACCAAATTTAGCACAAAATAAAGTATCAAGGATGTGTATAAAGTTGGCGCTAGTGCGCTACACTTTTTAGTGACTTACAACAACAACAACAACGACCCAATATAATCCCACAAGTAGGGTTTGGGGAGGGTAGTGTGTACGCAGACCTTACCTCTACCCCGATGGGGTAGAGAGGCTGTTTCCGATAGACCCTCGGCTCAAGAAGACGAAAAAACGAAAAGAGACAATATATCAGTACCATCAATAAAAAACCATGGAAATAATAACATCACAAGAACCAGTGAATAGATGGAAAGCAGAGATAATAACCAGTAAATACGGTCCGACACTATGAAAACGGAATAGTATGAACACAACACTGACCGCTAGCAGTCTATGACTAAATCCTGTCAGCCTAGCCTCACACTGGTAGACTAAATATGCTCAACTACCTCCTAACCTCCACACTTTTTAGTGACTTAATAGTTACAAAATCCTGTGAACAAAATTTTGATGAAAAATTAGCATATCAACATGGTGGATTATTATGGATTCATGTTTAAGCAGGTCTAAATTATAACACATTGTAAATCATGTACGTCAATTCACTTTATCCAGAAAATTCAGAAAACAATGCGATTTTTTTTTGTTTTGAGATTAATATCAATATGAAGGACTTCTAGTATAAACGAATTTTATTAATGAGAGAACAAGACAGTGCAAGGCTACAAGCAGGGATGGACAAAGATGTCCAAGTTACAAAGGTCAAAATTAAATACAAGCTTCAAATGACCATGCAACAACAAGCAAATTAGATAAATCAATCTCATCAAAAGCATCCGTCCAGTCACTCATCCTAGAAGCCAAGAAGAGCAGTCACTAATTTGCATGAGCCAAAACGATTACCAAATGGGGCACTGGATTCATAATGTCCACAGAAAGCTCACATCTAAATCAGCTTCAACAACTTCATTAGAAGCATACTATTTCAAAGCCTTCTTCACATTGCCTATGGCAAGTTAAGATTGTACGGCCTGTTAGCGCTTAGACAAATGTCACCCTAGACTTTAGAATGGACTTTTAGTATTCAAGTAAGTGGACTTATAAACTTATGCTTCGATGAGCCGAGGGTCTATTGGAAACTGCCTCTCTATCTCCACGAGGTAGGATAAGGTCTGCATACACACTACCCTCCCCAGACCCCACTATGTGGGATTACATTGGGTTTGTTGTTCTGGTTGTTGTTGGACTTATAAACTTGGAATCAAGTAAACACCCCTGCCTTTTGCCATGAACAGAACCAGTAAAATATAAGCCACATTAACTATTAAGCTGATAATTATAAGCCCTTACACTTGCTAAGTTTTGGTAATATGAATTCCCAAATACTCTGAACGATATCAGAAATAAAGTAAACAATTCAAAGGTATGTCGGGTGGACACTAGTCTATCTGGATGATGAGCTCATTGCACACTAGTTTAGCGCAACACTTACCCCAGGTGTAGATTGGTGATCCTCTTCTTTATGTCCTTCACATCTCCAGTCATATTGGCCTTCCGAAACTTTATGGTTGGAACCTTTGAAAATTTTGCTCAGCCAGCCCATTAAGTGAAATGCTAGTGGCTCATTGTCAGCAATGCTTTTACCTGCAGGAACACATGAATATAGTGCCAACGTATATACATAACAAAATTAATTTTCAACACTAAAATATCCAGCTCAACATTTGAGCTGCTAGTCATGACACACAATAAAACTTATTCATCTCTCCACTTGCGAAATTCATGGCGTGCCAATGTGAACGCAAAATTGGGAAAATTCCCATATGCTTTCAATTTTCTCATATAGACCAACTAACACCCTTTGGTTTTTTGATCATCAATGTGATCGGACCACAAACATCTAACTCAATTAAAATGAATTAAAAACATGGAGATGACATCAATATAGCATTCAGTCCTTTCATTTTTTTGATGAATTAACTTTGAATATGTAACTAAACTAAAAAAAACAACAGATCATATAAGAAATAGACAAAAATCACCTACCACCCATACCAAAAAAGGAGCTTAAAACTCAAGAATTCAGAAGGGGTTATGTAAAATTTGCAGGAAACACAAGAAAAATATATTATTCATAAGAACAAAGTATTTATAAGCAAGCAGCTATGAACCCAAAAAAAAAGTTAGATTCTTCCAGCTCAACATGTCCATTTTAACAATCAAAAACATAACATTCGGATTAAACAAATAAAAAGAGATAAATAACTCACCTTGAACCAAAAGAGCCCTAGAATCTGCAACAATTAGCAAAAAGAAAAAGTACCCAGATCAATTAGCTAAAGATTATTCCTTTTATTGCCCTTTTTTATTTCTTTTTTCAATCCAAAAGAATCTTTTTTTTACTTTTTCCTCAGAAGTCACCCCCATTCAAGCATTTATCCGTGTATATTGAAGCAATTGATATTAATGATTTAAAAAATTGATTATTTTTCAAACTCTATTTACTCACGGAATCAAGCTTGAAAAGAAGAAAAAAGAAAAATTATGTACAGAGCAAATGTACGCTATTGAAGAGACGTTTAAATATACTCTCTTTTAAAACTTATATATGCCTAAACATGGACTTTGGTCAAAGCGATACTATTATGTTTAAGTTTAGATTACATTTGTAATTTATAAAAGTATTTTAGTCAGTTTAATAGATTATATATAAAAAAAATTATCTTTAAATTTTATTCTTAAAAAGAAAATTATAATTGTACAAATATATATATATATATATATATATATATATATATATTAATTTATATTATAAATTTTAAAAAGTCTTTTTTTTTTTAAATATGTACTCAATCAATGGACAAACATCACTTTTAGCTCGCAGCCGAAACTATTTATATTCGTAGCCACAATGTCATGAGAGCTCACCTATTTATAAAAAATATATATTTTCGACTATTATTTTTAGAGCAGTTATATAATGTCATTTTTCCATCAATATTGTCACATAAATGAGGATTTAGCTGGAGGGGTACTTGTTATGTTTATGCTATGGTTTAATATTTTAGAAAAATTATGATAATTAGACTATACGTAAATTCAAGTTGAAAAACGAGGAGTCAAAGAAAGAGGTTTGGGTTTACATTTCTGTTTGAGATATTAAAATAAATTGACTTAATCCTCTTTTGGGTTTTTTGTGCGTGTGGACTGCCAAATGGAAAAATCGCAGAAGTTAATACGTCGGGTGGGTCCTTTCATTATTTTTAGTATCTTTTTCCCCCCAAAACTTTCATGCTTTTTATCACTGGCACGCAAGTTTCAAACTTTATATTTTTATATTTTGGAAAGGTAACACGTCAATTTTTTTAAGTTTTGGACCTCTATGCGAGTATAATGAGAAATTTTCACTTTTTTTTTAGAAGAAACTTTCCTTAGATTGTGGATTCATTTTAAGAAAGAGGTCAAAAGTTTAAATTGTACTGTGTAATTGTGCCAAGTGTTAACAATGCTAACAAAATATTAGGATTTCTCTGTAGCAATAGCTAATAAGCCATGTGAACCCCTCTCATAGGTGATTGGGAAGGGAAAACACTAAAATAAAAGCCCTTATTATTATTAAACATAGTTATTTTTAAAGTGCAAATGAAATATCAGACTTTGTTAACTTGAGCTAGAATGAGTAATTGAAACACTTCATGACATATGCAACAACAATTACCATTGATCAAATTTGAAGAATCTAGAGAGAGAGAAAAAATGAGCTGGGTACAGTTAGGAAGAAAGTCGGTTATGTTCAAGTGTGTATCTAGTTTCCAGATTCACTGTACTATATAATAACCCAATTTACATATACAACTAACTACCCCGAACTTTCTTCAATTATATTTTGACCCCTGACTCTCAATACTCCCCCTCAAGCTGGAGTGTTAGAGACATTAAGCACTCTAAACTTGGAGAGTAGTAGCTGGTGTTGTACTGTTCCAAAGCCCTTGGTCATCAAGTCAGCTAATTGTTGCTTGGATGGAATGTAGTTGGTAGTAATCAGGCCTGCCTTGATTTTTTTCTCTCACAAAATGACAATCGATCTCTATATGATGTGTCCTCTCATGAAAGATAGGATTTGCTGTTATTTGTATCGCAACTTTGCTATCACATGTAGATGTACTGGCTTCTGCACTTTCACTCCCAATAATCTTGTTTCCCAAATGATTTCTACAACTACAACTGCCATGCTCCTGTATTTTGCTTCTGCCGAGCTTCTACTAACTGTTTGTTGTTTCTTAGATTTTCAAGACAACAATGAGTCTCCCAACTTCACAACATAGCCTGTGATTGATCTCCTAGTATTGGGGAAAGCAGCCCAATCAGAGTCATAGTAAGCTGTGAGTGTATGAGTTTTCCTTTCTTCAAGAATACACCAAGGGCTGGTGAACCTTTGATGTATCTTATAATCCTCATTGTTGCATTCAAATGAGACTATTTTGGCATTTGCATAAATTGGCTCAAAACCTGCACTGCAAAGCATAGGACTGGTCTTGTGATTGTCAAATACAACAACTTCCTTATTAGTTTCTGATATGTTGTTATATCTTCCAACTCTACATCTTCAATGATTCCCATATGCTTATCATAGTCTATAGTTATTAGCTTGTGATAGAGTTCCATTGGTGTGGAAACAGGTTTACAACCGCTAAGCCCTACTTCAGATATCAACTCCAAAGCATATTTTCTATGATTAAGAACTATTCCTTCTTTTGGCCTTATCACTTCTATACCCAAAAAATACCTTAGTTCCCCCAAGTCCTTTATCTTGAAGTTACCATGCAAGGAATCTTTTACCTCGTGTATCAGGTCAATATTACTACCTATAATTAATAGGTCATCCACATACACCAGAATGATTATAATATAAGCTCATTTTTTCTTAGTAAAAAGAGAATAATCATATGGACTTTGTATATATCCAGCTTGCACAAGAGTAGTAGTTAGTTTTATGTTCCACTGTCTAAAAGCTTGTTTGATTCCATATAGGGTTTTCAACAACCTGCAGACCTTGTACTGTCCCTGTTGCTAGAAACCCTGAACCATTTTCATGTAGACTTCTTCCTCCAAGTCACCTTGGAGGAATGCATTATTAACATCCATCTGAAATAACGGCCAGTCATTTGATGTTGCTACTGCAATGACTGTCCTAATTGTGACCATTTTTGCCACAGGTGAGAAAGTTTCATGGTAGTCGAGCCCTTCCTGTTGAGTGTATCCCTTGCCTACTAACTTTGCTTTGAATCTATCAACCTCTCCATTTGCCTTGTATTTAATCTTGTACACCCATTTTGACCCACTATTTGCTTTCTTGGTGGTAAGGATACCACCTTCCAAGTCTGATTTTTCCCAAGAGCTTTAGCCTTCTGCTTCATTACCTCAATCTAATTCCTGTCAGTTGCAGCTTCCTAGAAGCTTCTAGGTTCAGTGAGAACTAAGAAAGCTTGTAGATAAGACTGATATGGGGTAGACAGGTGTGAATAGCCAACATGATTGGATATGGAATATTTGTGTTGGTGCATTGAGGAACACCATCTTGTGGCATAACTGTGGGTGCAGGTTGCTCATTAGTTTCAGTAACTACTGGCTCAGTTGCTCACTAGCTTCATCAGTTGATTCAATAACATCTGGAATATGATGATCATGTAATGGAGCATCCACAATGTCAAACTCAACATTATCTTCAGAGAGGGAGGCATCTGCAGGAGGTGCTAGAGATATGGGGTGATCATGAGAATTAGTGTCAGCATTGTTATAGGGATCAGATATTATGAGCTGAGTTGGTTGCTGAAGAAATGGATCACCTTGTTCAACAATTGTCATTTTGAAAGGGAAGTAGTCTTATCTAAACTGAACATCTCTACTAACATAAAAGGACTGTGTCTTTATATCATATAACACATATCCCTTCTGAGTTTCAGCATAACTTGTGAAGACTGTCTTCCTTGTTGTAGGTGCAAATTTGTCTCCTTTAGGCAGATAGCTTGCATAACATAAGTAGCCAAAGACCCTTAGATGATTCAATCTGCTAATCTTGCCATATAATAATTCAAAAAGTATTTTTCCTGCCAACACTGATGAAGGTATTCTATTGATCAAATATACAACAGTCATCACACAGTCACCCCAAAATTTGATAGGAACCCCACTCTGAAACTTCAGTGCCCTGGCTACTTCCAAGATGTGTTTGTGCTTCTTTTCTACCATCCCATTTTGTTGGGGTATATAAGGACAACTACGTTGGTGTAAAATACCAAGAGATGACAGCAATTCATTGCACTGTGCATTTAAGAACTCAGTCCCATTATCAGATCTTACAATCTTAACATACACACACCAAACTAATTCTGAATTAAAGACAGAAAATTCTTCAACACAACACAAACTTCATATTTTGATTGAATCAAACAGGCCCAAGTGTATCTGTTGAAATCATCAAAAACTGTAACAAAATACCTTTTCTTATCATAAGTGCGTACCTTATATGTCCACAAACATCTAGGTGAACAAGTTCCAAAATATTAGTGGACTTAGAATTGGTAACAGGAAATGGCAATCTATATTGTTTAGCTAAATGACATATAGTGCAAGATTCTAATTGTCTCGTGTTTATTCTGCCTTGTAGAGATGAAAAGTGTTGCATAGTTTTTAATGAAGCATGACCTAGCCTGAAGTGCCAAAGTGCACTCTCATGTGTTCTTTTGATACTAATCCAGCTGCTATTGCTACACCCATTTCCTTCAGCATATACAAACCTCTAGACTTCTTACCAATTCCCAATACCTTGCCATTGTAAAGCTCCTGTAATAAACAGAAGTCAGGATAAAATCCAACAAAGTATCTAAGGTCCTCTATTAACTTTGCTACAGATAATAGATTAAACTTAAAATCTGGCACATATAAGACATCCTTAATACATTGATCTTCTAAAATCACTGCATCCCTTGTGTGTGTTATCTCACCTCTACTTCCTATTAGTAATTGCACGTCATTTCCTTCCTTTGTCTCTAATCCTTTTGTATTGTTTAAAACCTCCTTAATGCAAGTAATGTGGTGTGTTGCTCCAGAGTCTACTATACACTCTCTTAAGGAAGCACTAGATAATAAAGCAACAATACCTGTCATATCGATATAACTCTCACCACCGGATGGTTTGTTCAGCAATCACACCAGTTGTTTATATTATTCTTCTGTCAGGACGTGTCCTTGTGGAAGGCTTCCACCACGGTTGCTTTCGTCTACAGCTGCATTATTGATATAGGTTCTTCCTCCTGCTCCTGCTGGTTTCCTTTTACTCTTGAAATTAGCTGGATATCCAACAATTTTATAACAGTGTTCCTTTAGGTGTCCTTTGTACCCACAATGCTCACAGACTAGCCCTGCTTTCTTAGGCTTGAAGCCTTGGGTCCTCCCTGCCAACATAGTTAAGGAATCTCTATTTGCATCATCAACACCCAAGTATCTTTGAGTCTCTTCCGTTGTTACTATTGCATATGCCTCATTTATAGTAACTACAGGTCTTTTTAGCAGTACATTACTCCTCACATTACTATAGATTTCTATAACGACCCGGCCAGTCATTTCGTGAGTTATAGCCCAATTTCCCCCATTTCTGCTTCCTTTTTTGTTCCTCAGTTGTATTTAATCATATCGTGTTGGATGGTTTGGGTCCGGAGTGGTTTCAGTGTAGTATGAGACACTTAGTCTCTTTATGAGAAGCTTAAGTTGGAAAAGTCAACCGAATGTTGACTTATGAGTAAACAATCTCGGATGTGAATTATGATAGTTTTGTTAGCTCCATTAGGTAATTTTGGGCTTAGGAGCACGTTCGGAATGTAATTTGAAGGTCTGTGGTAGAATTAGGCTTGAATTGGCGAAAATTGTAATTTGGCATATTTGGTCGGCAGTGGAAATTTTGATATCAAGGTCGGAATGAAATTTTGGAAGTTAGGGTAGGTTTGTATTATCATTTGTGATGTGTGTGCAAAAGTTTAGGTCATTCGGAGGTGATTTAGTAGGTTTCGGCGTCGTTTGAGGAATTTGAAAGTTTAGAAGTTCTTAGGCTTGAATTTGAGGGTAATTTGGTGTTCTGATATTGTTTTGAGTGTTCCGAAGGTTCGACTAAGTTTGTATGTTAATATGTGACTTGTTGGTATTATTGGTTGAGGTCGCGAGGGCCTCGGGTATATTTCGTATGGTTGGCGGATTGGTTTTTGGTGTCGGGAGATAGTTGTTGCTGCTGATTTATGAAGTTTGCTGTTGTTTCCGCACCTGCGGATGGGGAGACGCAGGTGCAAGGTCGTAGGTGCAGGTGCAGGTGCAAGGTCGCTGGAGTCGCAGATGCGGAGGATTTGTCGCATCTGCGGGCCCGCAGGTGCGAATCGCACCTGGGCGCAAGTGTGGCTTTGAAAACTTAAGTGACTTCCGCAGAAGCGGCACTGCAAGTGTGCAATTTAGGCCGCAAGTGCCGAAAAGCCTGGGATGAAAGTATAAATTGAACCTTTCGCGAATTTTGCTCATTTGCACCATTTTTAAGACGGGTTTGGAGCTTGAGGTGATTTTGAAGAGGGATTCAAGGGATTATCTGTGAGGTAAGTTGCTTGAACCCTAATACTCGTATATGTGGTGATTTTTCATTGTTTAATCATGTAATTAGTGAAGATTAGGAGTGAAAATGAGGGGTTAGGGCTTGGTTATTGGAGAGTTTGATTTGAGGATTTGAGAGACCATTTGATGTCGAATTTTGATGAATTTGGTATGAGTAGACTCGTGAGTGAATGGGCTTTCTAGTTTTGTGGCTTTTTTCGGATTCTGAGATGTGGGCCCGAGGGGCGGGTTTGAGTGGATTTCGGGATTTGCGTCTAATTTAATAGTTTTTCTTGTGGAATTCATCCCATTAGTGCATATTGATTGTATTGTTCTGGTCGTGAATAGATTTGAAGCGACTGGAGGCCGAGTCGAGGGGTAAGAGCATCGTGGAGTAGAGATTTGATCGGCTTGAGGTAAGTAACGATTGTAAATCTAGTTCTGAGGGTATGAAATCTATACTCAGTCATGTTATACTTATTGCTTTCGTAACTCAGTCTTTAATACTCTATTTAGGTGAATATAAATGTTATTTTGGGCTGAGTACCCTATTTTTACTGAGAGATCGAGTGGCTTGAGAGGTTTATGACTGAGTGAGGCCATGTGCCTGATTTGTGAGGATATTTATAGGATCGGGCTGCACGCCGCAACATGTTTTGATATAGGTGAGGACCTGATTGATTGATGCCATGAGTTGGCTTGTTATAGCGCTTGGGCTGAAGGAGCCCCTCCAGAGTCTGTACATCCCCAGTGAGCGCAGGTACCTACTGAGTGCCGAGTGCTGAGTGCTGAGTAACTGGGAGGCATGAGTGATGGTAAGATATGCCCGAGGGGATGTATACGAGTTATTGTGAGGTTTACCTGAGGGGCTATTTACGAGTGACTATGAGGTTTGCCCGAGGGGTTGTTTATGATTTCATGATCTGTGCTCACCTTTGCATTGAGCTTTTGTTTGGAAATTGTTGAAACATATCTTTAAATGATTTTTACTAGAACTGGATTTTAAACGAGATGATTTGATTTAAACCTTGATTTAAAGGCATGTTGTATTTTACTGAGATTTCATGATATGAACTTTAAATGTTTTGTTGCTCGTCACTACTTCGCAGCCTTTATTTACTATTGTTACTTACTGAGTTGACGTACTTACGTTACTCCCTGCACCTTGTGTGTAGATCCAGGCATATCAGGACCCGGTAGCAATTGTTGACTATTCCAGCTATATATCTTCTCGGAGTTAGCAAGGTAGTTGCTGGCGATCGCAACCCTGCTCTTCTCCCTCCTATCTTCCTATAGTAGTTTGTAGTTACTTTCCAGACTGTGTTAGTCTCAGTTTTTGGACAAATTGTAGTAGATACTCATGACTGGTGAGGACACGTGCTACCGGCCAGGACGGACGGCCACCAGTACCACCAGTTTAGGCTGTGAGAGGCCGAGGTCGCGGTCGAGGTCGTGGTAAAGGCAGGGGTGTAGCCCGCGTAGCAGCTAGGAAAGCACCTACTAATCTACCAGCTGCCATAATTCATGATCAGGTCCTAGTTGTGGATGCTCCAGCGGGACTAGCTCAGGCACCGGTTGTGCCTATTGTTATTCCAGGTCTCCAGGAGACCTTAGCTTAGATTCTGACCATATGTACCAGTCTTGCTCAAGCGATCGCTACTTCTACCACGACAGCTACTTCCCAATCCAGGGGAGGAACTTAGACTCCTGCCGCTCATATACCTGAGTAGGTTGTTCAGGGACTATAGACACCGGAGGCACCACCAGCCCAATCGGTTGCACCTGCTTAGGATTGTGTGGTTCCAGTCATGCCTGATGACGAGCAATATAGATTTGAGAGGTTTGGTAGACTTTAGCCTCCAATTTTCAGTGGTACAGAGGGCGAGGATGCCCAGGGTTTCTTGGACAAGTATTAGAGGATTCTCCGTACAACGGGTATTCTAGAGACCAGTGTGGTCTCGTTTACTACCTTTCAGTTCTTGGCATCTGCCTTTACTTGGTGGGAGGCTTATCAGAGGCGTAGGCTTGTTGGTGCAGCGCCCCTTACCTGGCAACAGTTCTCCGTTCTCTTTCTGGAGAAGTATGTGCTGCAGTCCTACAGAGAGGAGATGCGCAAGCAGTTTGAGAAGTTGCGTTAGGATGATGTGACTGTGATGCAGTATGAGATAAGGTTCTCGGAATTAGCCTGTCATGCTATTTGGTTGGTTCTGATAGACAGGGAGAGGATCAAGAGGTTCATGGATGGCCTCACATATCAGTTGCGAATTCTTATGACTAGAGAGAGGGTGTCTGGTGCTTCTTTTAAGGAGGTTGTTAACATTGCTCGGGACATAAAGTTGATTCGCCGTCAGGAGTGATTGGAGAGGGAGGCCAAGAGGCCTCGTGGATCTGGTAGTTTTGGTGGTGCTCCTCATGAGGGTCAGTTCTAGCACGGTAGAGGTCATCCATTCAGACATGCTCAGTCAGCTCAACCAGTTCACCATGGGGCATCATCGGGCCATGGTTCTCACAATTCTCATCAAGGCCATTCATCACTTAATGTCTTCCCAACTCATAGTTCATCCTGTACTCCATCAGTTCAGGGCTCCTCCATGCCAGGTTCTTCTACCAGTTATGTCGGTACTAGGGGTTCCCTTCAGTCCCCACCAGCACCAGGGGTTGTTTTGAGTGTAAGAGTTAGGGCATATGTGGAGGCAGTGTCCTCATCGTCATGGGGGCCCCCTTTAGTAGAGGAATCAGCCATCGACTTCAGCACTTACTTAACCACCCACCCAGTTAGCTAGGGGTGGAGGACAGTCAGCTAGGGGTCTACCTAGAGGGGAGGTCGGTCAGGTGGTGGTCAGGCCCGTTTCTATGCACTCCTAGCCTGGCCGGATGCTATTGCTTCAGATGCTGTGATCACAGGTATTGTCTCAGTTTGCCATATGGATGCCTCTGTATTATTTGTTCCTGGCTCCACTTTTTCTTAGGGCACGTGGTGTCCAGTGAGGGTATTCAGGTTAATCCGAAGAAGATAAATGCGGTCCAGAGTTGGCCCAGACCGTCCTCAGCCATAGAGATTCGTAGCTTTCTTGGTTTGGCAGATTATTACCGTCGGTTCGTTCAGGAATTTTCATCTATTGCATCACCCTTGACCAAATTGACCCTAAAAGGGTGCTCCTTTCAGGTGGTCGGATGAGTGTGAGGCGAGCTTTCAAAAGCTTAAGACCACCTTGACCACAACCCAGTGTTAGTTCTGCCATCAGCTTCAGGTTCTTATACAAAATATTGTGATACTTCTCGGGTCGTCATTAGGTGTGTATTGATGCAGGATAGAGTGATTGCTTATGCTTCTCGTTAGTTGAAGCCCTATGAAAAGAACTACCATGTTCATGATTTGGAATTGGATGTCATTGTTCACATGTTAAAGATCTGGAGGCATTATCTTTATGGTGTGTCTTATGAGGTGTTTACTGATCATCATAGCCTCCAACACTTGTTCAAACATAAGGATCTCAATTTGAGGCATCAGAGATGGTTGGAGCTGCTAATTGGAGCTGCTAAAGGACTATGATATTACTATTTTGTACCTTCCAAAAAAGGCTAATGTGGTGGCTGATGCCTTGAGTAGAAAGGTCGTGAGTATGGGTAGTCTTGCATTCCTTCCTATTGGGGAGAGACCTTTTTCAATCGATGTTCACGCCTTGGCCAATCGGTTCGTGAGGTTGGATATTTCGGAGCCCAATCAGGTCCTAACTTGTGTGGTTTCTCAGTCTTTCATATTCGATCGCATCAGAGAGTGTCAGTATGATGATCCTCATTTGTTAGTCCTTAAGGGCAGAGTTCAGCACGGTGATGCCAGAGATGAGACTATTGGTGATGACGGGGTATTGAGGATGAAGGGCCGGCTATATGTACCCAATGTGGATGGGCTTCGAGAGTTGATTCTAAAGGAGGCCCACAGTTCGCGGTATTCCATCAATCCGGCTACCGCAAAGATGTATCAGGATTTGAGACAACACTATTGACGGAGAGGGATGAAGAAGATATAGTTGGGTTTGTAGCTAGGTGTCTCAACTGTCAGCAGGTGAACTATGAGCATCGGAAACCGGGTGGCTTGCTTCAGCAGATAGAGATTCCAGAGTAGAAGTAGAAGCGGGTATCCATGGATTTTGTAGTTTGACTCCCACGGACTTTGCGAAAGTTCGATTCTATTTGGGTAATTGTGGATCGGCAGACCAAGTTCGCGCACTTCATTCCTGTATGTACTATCTATTCTTCAGAGTGGTTAACTGAGATTTATATCCGAGAGATTGTTCGCCTACATGGTGTCTCAGTTTCCATCATTTCAGATAGAGGTACTCAGTTTACATCGTACTTTTAGAGGGTCGTGCAGCGAGAGTTGGGTACTCAGGTTGGGTTGAGCACAACTTTTCACCCTCAGACGGACGGGCAGTCCAAGCGCACTATTCAGATATTGGAGGACATGTTGTGCTCTTGTGTTATTGATTTTGGGGGTTCATGGACCAGTTTCTGCCACTCGCTGAGTTTGCTTACAACAACAGTTATAAGTCGAGTATTCAGATGGCTCCATATGAGGCTTTATATGGGAGGCGCTATAGATCTGCAGTAGGTTGGTTTGAGTCGGGCGAGTCTAGGCTTTTGGGTACAGACTTGGTTCAAGATGCTTTGGACAAGGTGAAAGTGATTTAGGAGCGGCTTCGTACAACACATTCAAGACAAAAGAGTTATACTGACAGAAAGGTTTGTGATGTGTCTTATATGATTGGGGAGAAGGTTCTACTGAAGGTTTTGCCCATGAAGGGCGTTATGAGATTTGGGAAGAAGGGCAAGTTGAGCCCTCGGTTCATTGGGTATTTTGAGGTGCTTCTTAGGATTAGGAAGGTGGCTTATGAGCTTGCTTTTCCACCTAGCTTGTCGGGCATGCATCTAGTATTTCATGCTTCTATGCTCTGGAAGTATATCAGCGATCCGTCTCATGTCTTGGATTTCAGCATGGTTCAGTTAGATGGTGATTTGACTTACGATATGGAGCCGGTAGCTATTTTGGAGCAGCATGTCCGAAAGTTGAGATCAAAAGATATAGCTTTAGTGAAAGTGCAGTGGAGAGGTCAGCCCATGGAGAAGGTTACTTGGGAGACTGAGAGGGAGATGCGAAACAGATATCCATACCTATTTGAGGCTTCGGGTATGTTTCTAGACTCGTTCGAGGGCGAACATTTGTTTAAGATGGGGAGGATGTAACGACCCGACCGGTCGTTTTGTGAGTTATAGCCTCGTTTCCCCCATTTCTACTTCTTTTTGTGTTCCTCAACTATATTTTATCTTATCGTGTTGGATGGTTCGGGTCCAGAGTGGTCTCGGAGTGGTATGGGACACTTAGTCTCTTTATGAGAACCTTAAGTTGGAAAAGTCAATCGGATGTTGACTTATCAGTAAACGATCTCGGATGTGAATTCTGATGGTTCTGTTAGTTTCGTTAGGTAATTTTGAACTTAGGAGCACGTCCGAAATGTAATTTGGAGGTCCGCGGTAGAATTAGGCTTGAATTGGCGAAAAGGGAAATTTGGCGATTTTGGCTGGCAGTGAAAATTTTGATATCAGGGTCGGAATGGAATTTCGGAAGTTGGGGTAGGTTTGTAGTATCACTTGTGATGTGTGTGCAAAATTTTAGGTCATTCGGAGGTGATTTAGTAGGTTTAGGCATTGTTTGCGGAATTTGGAAGTTTAGAAGTTCTTAGGCTTGAATCCGAGGGTAATTTCATGTTTTGATGTTGTTTTGAGTGTTCCGAAGATTTGACTAAATTTGTATGTTGATATGTGACTTGTTGATATTATTGGTTGAGGTCCCGAGGTCCTCCGGTGCATTTCGGATGGTTGACGAATTGGTTTTTGGTGTTAGGAGATAACTGTTGCTGCTGATTTCTGAAGTTTGTTGTTGTTTCCGCACCTGTGGATGGGGAGCCACAGGTGCGAGGTTGCAGGTGCAGTTGTGTAGCCGCAGATGCGGAAATGGGAGGTTAGGACTGTAGTCGCAGAAGCGGAGGATTTTGTCGCATCAGCGGGCCCGCAGGTGCGAGACCTAGGGCGCAGGTGGGGCTTTGAAGACTTAAGTGACTTTCGTAGATGCAGACATTTTGACGCAGAAGCGGCACCATAAATGTGCAATTTAGGCCGCAGGTGCGGAAAAGCCTGGGCAGAAAGTATAAATTGAACCTTTCACAAATTTTGCTCATTTCCACCATTTTTGAAGACGGGTTTGGAGCTTTTGAGGTGATTTTGAAGAGGGATTCAAGGGATTATCAGTGAGGTAAGTTGCTTGAACTCTAATACTCGTATATATGGTGATTTTCCATTATTTAATCATGTAATTAGTGAAGATTAGGGGTGAAAATGAGGGGTTAGGGATTGGGAATTGGAGAGTTTGATTTGAGGATTTGAGGGACCATTTGATGTCGGATTTTGATGAATTTGGTTTGGGTATACTCGTGAGTGAATGGGATTTCTAGTTTTGTGGCTATTGTCGGATTCCGAGACGTGGCTTGGGGGGTCGGGTTTGAGTGGATGTCGGGATTTTGTGTCTAATTTGATAGTTTTTCTTGTGGAATTCATCCCATTAGCACATATTGATGGTATTGTTCTGGTTATGAATAGATTCGGAGCGACTGGAGGCCGAGTCGAGGGGTAAAAGCATCGTGGAGTAGAGATTTGATCGGCTTGAGGTAAGTAACAATTGTAAATCTAGTTATGAGGGTATGAAACCCCACATTTCATATTGCTTTACTATTTTGAGGTGACGCATATGCTAGGTGATGGGCGTGTGGGCGTTCACCTTTAGGGATTGTGACTTGATCCTCCCGTAGCAACTATAAAGTTGCGTATTTGGTTGAAACTATATGATACTTATGTGTTTTAGAAAGAGTTTCTGTAAATTGGGTTGAATGCCATGTTTAGGCCTTGTGCCAGAGCTGTTTGGACCCTTAGGGGCCTTTTCCTTACTATCATCTCATTGTTTTCGATTGAAAGTCTATACTCAGTCATGTTATACTTATTGATTTCATAACTCAGTCTTTATTACTCTGTTTTGATGCATATAAATATTGTTTTAGGTTGAGTACCCTGTTTTTACTAAGAGCCCGAGTGGCTTGAGAGGTTTATGACTAAGTGAGACCGAGTGTCTGATTTGTGAGGATATTTATGGGATCGGGCTGCACGCCACATCATGTTTTGATATAGGCCGAGGGCCTGATTGATTGATGCCACGATTTGGCTTGTTATAGCGCTTGGGCTGAAGGAGCCCCCCAGAGTCTGCATACCCTAGTGAGCGCAGGTACCTACTGAGTGTGAGTTTCAAGTGCTGAGTGACTGGGAGGCATGAGTGATGGTGAGGTGTGCTCGAGGGGTTGTATACGAGTGATTGTGAGGTTTTCCTGAGGGGCTATTTACGAGTGACTGTGAGGTTTGCCCGAGGCCCGTATATGAGTGATGTTTTGCCCGAGGGGCTCTTTATCATTTCATTATCTGTACTCACCTTTGCATTAAGCTTTTGTTTGGAAACTGTTGAAACATATCTTTAAATGATTTTTACTAGAACCGGGTTTTAAACGAGATGATTTGATTCAAACCTTGATTTTAAAGGCATGTTGTAATTTACTGAGATTTCGTGATATGAACTTTAAATGTCTTATTGCTCGTCGCTACTTCTCAACCTTTATTTACTGTTGTTACTTACTGAGTTGGCGACTCACGTTACTCTATGTACCTTATTGCAGATCCAAGCGTATCAAGACCCGGTAGTGGTTGTTGACTATTTCAGCTGTAGATTTTCTCGGAGTTAGCAAGGTAGCTGTTGGCGATCGCAACCCTGCTCTTCTCACTCCTATCTTTCTATAGTAGTTTGTAGTTCCTTTCCAGACTGTGTTAGTCTCAGTATTTTCGGACAAATTATAGTAGATGCTCACGACTGGTGACACCCCGATGTTGGGCTTTTCTTTCCGCACTTTCATTATTTAGATTTTCTTTATGAAGTTTTATTATTAAATAGCTTGAATTTATCTTTGAAAATGAAATATCATGTTGTTTTTGGTAAAGAGTCGGCTTGCCTAGTACCGAGATAGGCGCCATCACGACATGATAGTTTGGGTCGTGACACTTTCGTTTAATCCCATTGTTCTGCGAATTAACCTCTGAACATAGTTTTTATACATGTTCCGTCAACGAATTCAAGCTTACTTTTGCCCAAAAGAGCTAGCTTTATTGCCCTACTCCACAGGGCGTAATTCTCAGGCCCTGTGAGTTTGATTGGGACTAAAACTAGTCCTGGTGCACATAACACTTGAAGAAAAAACGGATGATTGTGTTTGAGTGAAGATACTTCATTTCGTGCCATCGTGATTGAATAAAAAATAGTCGATTTCATTAAAGCTCACTTCAATGGCCGCCGGAAGTTGCGTCGGAGCCCTAATCTCAGAGTCTCCGCTCTAATACCATGTTAACTTGAGCTAGATTGAGTAATTGAAACACTTCATGACACATGCAACATCAATTACCATTGATCAGATTTGAAGAATCTAGAGAGAGAAAGAATGAGCTGGGTACAATTAGGAAGAAAGTCGGTTATGTTCAAGTGTGTATCTAGTTTCCAGATTCATTGTACTATATAACAACCCAATATACATATACAACTAACTACCCCAAACTTTCTTCAATTACATTTTGACCCCTGACTCTCAATAGGCTTTCATTCAACTTTATTGAAGTCCTTTTATCTCTTTGAAATGCTAAAATTTAAAGAGATTTTTTTACTTTTATCCCACGCCAGAAATTATTTAAATTCGGTAGCCGAAAAATATATAAAATTTGTATAATATATATATATATATATATATATATATATATATATATATCGGCTATTATTTTAAGAGCGGCTATACAGTGTTGGTTTCCAATTTTTTTAAATGATAGAGTGGTATCAAATGCAATTTTTTCTGCTAATTGATAAATTCTTGCATTAGTTATACAACATAAAAAATTTTGAGTTGCGTGTTGGGTTATAAACTTATTTTCTTATTGTGATAGAATAGAGATACAGATGTAGACATGTGATTTTTGACCCTCCCCAAGAGTTTTTATACTTTAGCATGTAAATATTTAATTTAGGTTTAAGATCGCTATTTCAACTAATTTTGACTCATTTACTTTATTTTATTACAAGAAAATGAAAATTACAAAAATATTTTATTTTATGTACCTTTCATAAAGTAAAAAAAATACAAAAATAGTACCTTATTTTTATCTTTATATAATCTTAAAAAATACAAAAAATATATAATAATTTCATGTTTTGATATAGTTTAGTTTAATTAATTAGAATTTGTTTTTGCATCATGTAGTATAGTTATCTTATATTAAAGGAATTTAGCTATGGTTTTGAATAAGGGATTTTTTCCTTCCTATACCATATATGAAACTTTATTACCAAATATGTGCATAGTATCTAAATTACCCGCCTAGTCCACATTTTTCCTACAATTTCTGTACCATTCGTTTATTAGGAATTAATAGGGCAGAATCTTCCTTTAATAACGCGCGAAAAATCAGGAAAGAATCTTGGGATTGATTGATTCTACATTAAATTCAAGTTTTGAAACGGAAAGGAGATCAAATCATATCACATAAATCCTTTATCTTCAATTTATAATCAAATTTTGTTCCCTTTTTTTCTCACAATCGCTACAAATCAAAATCTCAGTTCGTCATTAAATCAAAATCGCTACAAATCCACTATTGACAGCCATTAAAAAGCTTGAAAGCTTTGAATTCAAATTTGAGTTTTTAAAAATCATTATTTGTTTGGATTGGGTGTTGTTGAAAATAATTGGGAATATGGTTTGGAGTGTATATCCCAATTTTGAGGGGTTTTGGTGAAGATTAGACTTGGTTTTGACTGAATTTCAGATTGAAACTCGAAGAAGAAGAAGAAGAAGAAGAAGAAGAAGAAGAAGAAGAAGACATATTGCAGAAATTGTAGATAAATTGTAGATATTTTATATATAAATTGTAGATTATTTGTATTCTGATTGTAGATGCTTTATTTTCTGTTTTCACAAATAAAAAAATGACTAAAACTTCTACAAATCTTCTGAAAAAGCGCAATTATGTCAAAAAACCCAATTATGCTACAATTGAATGGGAATTGGGATATTAAAATTCAATGTACCTAGTTTGTAGATATTTTGTAGATAATTTATAGATTTTCAACATAGATTGTAGTTTAATTGTAGTATAAATGTAGTAATTATGTAGATACCCTTACAAATAATACTGTTTTATACATACTTAAACTGATTTGTAGTATATTTGTAGAAAATTTGTAGATGAAGAGAAAAATTTTGTAGTCACCATTTTTTCAACACAGATTGTAGTTTAATTGTAGTATAAATGTAGTAATTTTGTAGATAATTATGAAAATAATATTGCTTTATACATCCTAAAACTGATGTGTAGTTTATTTGTAGATAAATGTAGGAATTTTATAGATATTACCGTAAAATCAGACTTCCATAAAATTTGAAATATATGTGGCATAGGATGTAAAAATCTCTTTTATTTATTTCAAATTTTGATCAATCCAACTGTAACTACTGCATATTTTTGTTGTATCAATTTGTGTATAAAGTGTGCGAAATCAAGAAACCTAGATTAGAAATAGAAAAAGTAAAACAGAAGTAAAAGTAAGAAATAGAGAATGGAGAAGTAGAGAACAGAGGAGTTTCCTCGTCGGAAACCGTCAACAGCGGCGAAGATGTATTTAGTTCAAATTCTGATCAATCCAACTGTAACTACAATTTATCTACAATTTATCTACAATTTCTGCAATATGTTTTCTTCTTCTTCGAGTTTCAATCTGAAATTCAGCCAAAATCAAGTCTAAATCTTCACCAGAACCCCTCAAAATTAAGATATAAACTCCAAAACATATTCCCAATTATTTACAACAATACCCAATCAAAACAAATAATGATTTTTGAAAACCCAAATTTGAATTCAAAGCTTCAAAGCTTTTTAATGGCTATCAATGGTGGATTTGTAGTGATTTTGATTTGAAAACCCAAATCTGAAATATCATGATGTTGTTGCGCGAAGCTTGTTGTTCCTATGCTTCTGTTGCTTTTGTTTCACATTCGTAGTGCACATTTCGCCTTCACGTTTGTGAATACTGTTCTGTTTAAAAATCTTCAATTTTCTGTGGATTTAGATGGAGAATTTAGTTTCAGAAGATAGAAAATGGTAAAAGAACGTGGGTATGGGTAAAACGTGGGTGGGACTGAGGGTTTAGGAGAGAAACGTGCAGATTCCTTTAATTAAGGAGTAAATAATGTACAATTAATTATACCCTTAATTAATTATGGTATAGAATTGGTAATTTGGCATACTAAGTGTAATTAAGTCAAACCTTAAACATTGAGAGTAATAAAGTTTCCTATGTGGCATATGTATGTAAAAATTCCTTTGAATAATAATTTTGGAGTCTTCTTAGCCCAAAATTGAGACACAAAAAGACATGGTCCAACCCAATTACCCTTAACCCATTCTTCCCAACCCATTAGCCCATTTAAGTGCAAGATTTAATCCTAGCCATCTATTTCCTTCTAATCCAATGGCCATCATCCCTTCCCACTTCCATATAAAATACCCAATTATAGAAACCCTACCCTAAGTTTTAATTCCTAGACCTATACTACACAAAAAAAAAAACGCAGCCACCCCTCTTAGAGATTACCTCACCTTTGAATCTTCTAATTCCTAAATTTCCAAAAGAGAAACGACAGCTTTTCGCCTAAGCCATAAAACCAGCCAAAAATGTTGTCATGGCTAATCAAAAAATAGCTCCTCGCGGGTTCAAGTTCAGATCATGATTTTGCCTCTCAAATATAAAGTTTCTTTTACTTTTGTTGCTGTGTTGATTTGTTCGTGAGGCTCCTATTTTCAAAAGTGATGAAAGAATCTTTGGTGATAAAGGTCTGTTTCATTTTAATTACTACTACATGCCAAGTTTTGGCCGATTTAATGAATGCTTATTTCTATTTATTTATTCTTCTTTGTTTAACTTTTGTAGGGATTGATATTTTATTAATATATAATATCTTTTAAGTTGTATATATGATGTTTGGTGGTGTTAGAATTTAGATGATGAATCTTATCAGTGATTTTTTTTAGTTCATTGATGTCTTACTGTAAATCAATATTTTATTTTGGTGAATACTCTAATTTTTTTATTGTTGCTTTTTCCACTTCTTTTGTTTAATTTAATTTGATTTAGAAACTATATTTTACAAGCTACTAACAGGCTATGGAAAATAACCTTAGCTTAAAGGATAAAGATTTGGTTTGAGTGAAGATGAGAATTAATTAATTTGGTACATGAATAAGAAGATTAGGTTTGAAAATATAACTTTTAGGTCATTTTATAGATTGGGAACGGTTTTTTTTCTTTTGGCACTAACTGGGTTGTCTCGATATAGTGGGCTACGTTGAAGTTAGGTGTCACAATAAATGAAGAGTACTAGTAATTCATCAAGTGATAAATATCTTCAACCATGGTGTAATATATATTTTTTAATATCATAGTAATTAAAATTCTTACTTCTCCACAAACTCATTCCATAACTATTGAGCCTTACAGTAATCTCAAATTAGCCTTAGGAAAATACTTATGAATATCGTAGCTTGCTTTAGGCGCGATTAATAAATTATTGTGGCTATGGGTACGGTTCCCGTGACATCGTTACGATGTCTAATTCTAAATTCGGGTGTGCATTTCATGTGACCCAACTCCAAATCTTAGTAATGTTAAATAAATGTGTCTCGGACTGCGGGTGTATTTCATGTGGCGTGGTCCAAAGATGTGTTTTAGATGACGTTGAAGTCTTCCCTAAAATATTTAAAAGCGGTTAATAAGTTAAAAATTGCACAATAGGTTTAAAACATGTATTAAAATTAGATAATGGGCCAATTGTAATAGTTTAAGCGACCGTGCTAGAACCACGGAATCCGGGGGTGCCTAACACCTTCCCCCGGGTTAACAGAATTCCTTATTCAGAATTTCTGTTCACGGACTGTAAAGAGAGTCGATCTTTTCCTCGATTCGGGATTTGAACCGGTGACTTGGGACACCATAAAATTATCCCAAGTGACGACTCTGAATCTCTAATAAATAAATCTCGTTTCGATTGTCACTTAAATTGGAAAAACTCTCTTATACCCTTTTCGGGGTGTAGGAAAAAAGGAGGTGTGACAACTCTGGCGACTCTGCTGGGGACCTAAACCCAGAACTTCGGTTCAGGGTTTAAGAATTCGAGCTTAGAATAACTGTTATAGTTGGTTTGTTTTATCTGATTTTTATATGTTGAGCCTAATATGCTAAATGACGCTTTTACCGCTTTGATATTGTTTGGACTGTATATAAATTGCTACGAAACCCTCATATCTCTGAGTCTTCTAAATCATCTAGGAATTGTGCACTTCGTGTGACTTCTTTTCTGTTAGAGTCTTATCCCAATTTTAGAACGAGGTTCGGACAAGTTGCAAAGCCGGTGAAACTTCTGTATTCTCGGTACGCTGCCCCCCCTCGGCTCGAGCTATCCGCTCGGGTAAGCCAGGTCTAGAAAAATACACCCAGGTTTTTAAACCTAGTATAACACAGCCTCATGTCGGATCCCTAGTAGGAACGCTTGCTTTCATCACGTGCATTTGACTTTGGGGACCCACCACAGGGGTTGGGTCTGTCTAGGACAGGTGTACCCAAATTAAAAAGACCATCCTGATGCATCTTACGTGCTACTTGTGCATCTATTTGTTTCGGCTTGCATGTTGACCGGCTTCTAGAATAGGGAAAGATATAAAAAAAAGAGAAAAAAGAAAATCGAAAAAAAAAAGAAAATCAAAGAAAAAAATCAAGAATGAGAGGTAGATATTTGAAATTTCTGAAACTCTCCCGAAATTTAAAAAAAAAAGAGAAAAATAATCCAATGTTTTCAAAAAGTCATGTTTCCTTGTTCCGTCAAAAAGGGCGAACTGCACGGGTTTGATTCACACCGGATGTGAGATACGTAGGCAAACCTCATCGGTTCCGGCCCATAATTTTTAAAAAATCCAAAAATATTTTCCTTTACTTCCTCTCAAGAAAAGGCTTTTTTTTAGACCAAAATTTTCAAAAAATCCAAAACTATTTTCCATTACTTGCTTCTTTAGAAAGCCTTTCTTTTAGACCCTAATTGTTTTTTTAAAAAAAATATACAAAAATATTTTCTTTTAGTTTCTTCCAAAAATCCAAAAATATTTTCATTCTTCTTTCAAAATTGAAAAGAAAATTCAAAATTCAAAAATATTTTCTTTTTTTAGAAGCATTTCTTTCATAAATTCAAAATAAAATTCCAAAAATATTTTCTTTAGAAGTTTTTCTTTCGAAATTCCAGAAAAAAAATTCAAAAAAAATCTGTCTTCTTTAGAAGTCTTTCTTTGCAAAAATGCTGAAGAAAAATCAAAATCCAAAAATATTCCCTTTCTTCTTTATAAGTCTTTCTTTCGAAAAAATAAAATAAAAAATTCAAAAAAAAAGTTAGTTTATTTACTTTATTCATGATCTTACCGAACTACGCAAAATCTGATTCATGTTCCCACATGATACGTAGGCAACCCACATCAGGTTCGATCACCATTAAAAAAAATAAAAAAAATGAAGAAATGAAAAAATATTGATAATAATAAGGACCGACTAAGTCCATTCTAACATGTTTTGTTTTGAATTGTGAAGAAAGTTGAGGTGGTTGGTTTGTGGTAAGCTGGAAACACAAGATCCAAGGAAAAATGATAACTGACATCGAAGTTGTTACAAGTGCTCAAGAGACTCAGGGTTAGAGGGTTCAACAAGAGTCTACTGTGTTTGAGAAAAATAGAATATTGAAACAGCAAATGACCGAAATGTGTCAAGCATGGGCCAGTGGTCAAGGACGGTCTTGTCATGAGTCACAATTTGCTACACATCAAGAGCAGTACCACTCTCCTGAGTAGCACTCGTACTCGTTTGATCTTCCTGCAAACATTGAGAAGCCTGCCCGAAAGATGGTATAGGAAGAAATGACCCAAAGAGTGAAAAGCTTAGAACAACAGTTGAAAAATATGCAAGGGTTGGCAGGTCAAAAGAGTGTTGCCTTCAAAGATCTATGTATGTTCCACGATATCCACTTGACGCCTGGTTTCAAGACTCCCAAATTTGAAAAGTATGATGGACATGGAGATCCCATAGCCCACCTGAAAAGGTATTGCAATCAACTGAGAGGTACGAGAAGAAATGAAGAATTATTGATGGCTTATTTTGGGGAAGGCCTAACGGGAGTAGCCTCCGAATGGTTTATGGATCAAGACACGTCTCGTTGGTATGTCTGGGATGACATGGCACAAGCCTTTGTCAAACAGTTCCAATACAACATTGACATTGCCTCAGACCGCAATTCCCTTTCAAACTTGAAGAGGAAACCAACTGAAAGTTTCAGGGAATATGCCATTAAATAGAGAGAGCAAGCAGCCAGAGTTAAGCTACCCATCGATGAGCACGAGTTAATCATTGTCTTCCTTCAGGCTCAAGAGCCAGATTATTTTCAAAACATGATGTCCGCAGTGGGTAAATCTTTCTCGGAAGCAATCAAAATGGGCAAAATGATTGAGAATGGTCTTAAGACAGACAAAATTATATGTCAAGCAATTCTCAAAGCTGCAACTCAGGCTGTCCCGATTGAATCCGATAATTTCAATGGCACGAATGAGAAGGATGAAGAAATCATGATGACAACAGGTTCGAGAAGAGGTCCCAGGAAAACACCTCGAAGGTATGCGCAGCCTCATCAGGTTTCCCATGACTCCCATGAGCATTGCTATCCACCTCAGAACACATAATACTGTGTCGCTCCACATCAGTATGTTGTCCAACCACCAAAACACCCTAGAAGGCGAGCACGAGCATCACAAAATCTCCACCAGCTTCCACAAAATTTTCAGGTACCCTATAACCCACATCCATGCCAGAGGTATAGAGGGTAACAAAAGTTGAAAGATAATTTTACACCAATAGGAGAGTCCTATGCAAGCTTGTTTGAGAAATTAAAGCATTATGACATAATTGCACCTATTCCTCCAAGTCATGTGTACCCAAGTGCGAGAAGCTTTGACCCTTCTAAAAGGTATGAATACCATTCCAATGCTCAGGGGCACAATGTTGAAAGCTGTCGGGATTTGAAAAGAGAAATAGAAAGGATGATCCAGGAAAACCTAATTGTGATCCAAGATAGTGACATCCAGAATATTGTGCAGAATCCTTTACCTGCACATCATGATGCACACTTTGTGGGGATGATGCCTGGTGACATGGAGTATGAGAATCCTCTCGGAAACTTGCTAACTGAAGTTAATGGTGTTGAAATTGGAGAAGGCTCTGCTGATTTTGATGAGCAAATTTGTGGCTAAATACCAAGCCTAGCAATTGGAAAGTCATTCCCTCCTCACTAGGAAGGAATCTTGGTAGCTTGTTTTGATGTTTTTTCTATTATCTAGGTTATTTCAGGGTTGTGATCCAGATTTTATTTGTTTTATTGAGTCAAAGCCTTCTATCCCTCCATTCTGTTTGTGTGAGTCTTGTCTGTCTGTTCTGTTGTTTTTTTCATTATTCGAGTTATTTTAGGGTTGTAACTCGTATTTTAGGTTGCTTGTTTAGTTGTAAAACCCTTTTATCATTTACTCAATAAAATACAGTTTGTCCTTTTGTGTCATTCTGTTCCTAGTTCTTTTCTCGCTAGTTCTAATGACATGACATGCATGCGGAAATTTTGGCCAGATCTTAGGAACTGATTTAATCTGGAATCTGATAACTAAAAAAAATACTTTTGAGGATGAATAAAGAGTTGGAATACTTTGGAACTAAGGTCTAGTAAAATTCACCTTCAAATCATTGTGAAGATCGGGCTTGAGGATGTTTAATCAATTGAAGTTTGTTGGAAAGTTTGTCAATAGGGGATGAAAAAAATGTCTTGTGACCACGGCACACCAAGAAGACAGACATGTTCGTCAATGCTATGATCACGAAAAGATACCATGTTTGACGTTCTTGAGGTTGGGAGGCCCTTTTTCTGCTACCCAAATACTTTATATCCTTTGCTATCCCTTTTGAGCCCGTATTATTTTTCTTTGACTACCCTATTTTGGAATCAAGTTTAGAGTCAAAAAAAGGAAAAGAAAAAGAAAAAAAATTCATGTCCCAAGAGTACAAACTGGGGCAATTCTTAGAAAGTTCAGGAAAAAAAGAATTGTCAAAGGTCCATGCCCTCCAAAATAGAAGCTAGGGCAAACAAAAAAAAGAAAAAAAGAAAAGGAAAAAAAAGAGAAAAAAAAAAGAAAAAGGAAAAGAGAAACAGAAAGAAAGATGAAAAATAGTTTAGGTCAGATATTTGAACTACGTTCGACCTGATTCCTTAAAAAATAAGGATACGTAGGCAGCCTCACGGTTCGGTCCAACCAAATAAGAATTCAAAAAAATAAAAGAAAAAAAATGAAAAAACCCAAAAAATCCCCAATAGCTGAAACTGGGGCAGAGATTTTATTTCATTTTTGAAAAAGTCGATTCCAAGAGTTGTAAGTCCACAACCCCTCATTTTGAGTTTATTTTGAGCCTTCATGCCGACCCTTCTTTCCAACCCTATCCAAAATCCTTCCAAATGAAGACCTCCCGATATGCCTTTAAGAATGCCAAGAGAAGCATGCAATGAGCAACGGTTGTCACACGACATAGAACACTGTCAAGTTGCTCAAGAAAGCTACAGAAAAAAAAAGAGAAAAAAAATGATGAGAGAGTCTTACTAGTGAAAACCCTCACGGACACTGTAAGTCGACGGTAAGCAGAGATGAATAAATGAGAGAGACTTGTTGGTGAAAACCCCTTGGCCACTACTTGTCGAAAGTGAGTCGTGAAGCTGATGCGAAAAATTGGCATAAACAAGCTCGACTTCAATGGTCATAAGAATAGTAACAAGGAATATTGGATTAGTTTGGTAGATCGGTCGTTAAGTCCAAAATGCATGTCATGATCATTACGGCTAGTTATTGAAAAAAAAGAATTCTTCCTTCTGTCCTTCCAACATGGGTATTTCTTGTTAATGCTTATTTTTTTGCATCATTGTGTCCTTCACTCTAAGTCAGTCTTGTCGAAACAAGCAATAAAAGATTTCAAAAACTGCTACCAGCTTTTCAGTTGCACCAAGTGAATTTGGCCAGTACACTCAGTTGTTACTGTCAACATGCCTTGAGGATTCATGCAAAGGCTCCCCCTATAGACTTTTGTCAGCCTACTTGGAGCAAGCAAAGATAACTGGTGATTCTCTCTGATAGACAAATTGCTCAAAAGTAGGAAGTCATTCAAGATATCGGAAAAGGTCACCTAAACAAAGATCTCCAATTGGGATAAGGTTGTTTGAGTTGCAAATACAAATGGTACTGGTGTGAAACAATCAGAGTTGGTGCAGAACAAAAGTCTTTTGAGACTAACTCAAGCTGATTGAGCAGAAGCCAAGCTGCCCAAGACTCAAGGCCACAAACCGACCACCATTTTCAAAACTGACAAATTTTTCTTGTATGAAACAGGAACAAAGCGGTGTAAGGAAAGTGATTCAAAAAGAAAAAAATGAAAAAAAAATACAATAAAAAAAATAGAAGAAAAAGAAAAGACGAGAAGAGCTGACAAAAGGAAGTTTCTCAAATCTTTGCCTTTATTTGTCTTGTATTGTGCATAAAATCTTGCCATTGATCTTCAAATTTTTCCTCCTAGGATAAAAAGTCCTAGTCTGATGGATTTTCCTCCCAATATAAATCTTAGTCTGATGAATCTTTCTCCTAAGATAGAAAACCTAGTCTGATAAATTTTCTCCTAGGATATAAATCTTAGTCTAACGAATCTTTCTCCTAAGATAATAAATTAGAAGATCTAGTCTGATGACTTTTCTCCTAGGATCAAAATCTTAGTCTGATGAATTTTTCTCCTAAGATAAAAGACCTAGTCTGATGAACTTTCTCCTAGGATCTAAATCTTAGTCTGATGAATCTTTCTCCTAAGATAGAAAACCTAGTCTGATGAACTTTCTTCTAGGATATAAATCTTAGTCTGATGAATCTTTCTCCTAAGATAACAAAAAGGGAACCTAGTCTGATGAACTTTCTCCTAGGATAAAAATCTTAGTCTGATGAATCTTTCTCCTAAGATACCAAAATAAGAGACCTAGTCTGATGAATTTTCTCCTAGGATCAAAATCTTAGTCTGATAAATCTTTCTCCTAAGATACCAAAAAAAGAAGTAGAAAAGAGACCTAGTCTGATGAACTTTCTCCTAAGATCAAAATCTTAGTCTGATGAATCTTTCTCCTAAGATAGGAAACTTAGCCCGATGAATTTTCTCCCAGGATAATAATTTTTTTTTAAAAAAAAGGGAAGTTTGAATTTGAAAGAAGAGGGGTCAATTTTTAGTTATCAATATCTAGTTTTCTTGAAATCAGGGGTCCCGCCTGGAGAATAGGGTCAGTCTTTACTTTAGTCAAGCTTAGTTTATAGTTTTCCTAGTCTATTCTTTAGTTTACTCTCATCATTGCATCAATAGTACAAGTGGTTTACAATTTTGCTAACAACTCACAAATCTTCCTAGTGCAAACTGGGGCAGAAAAAAATTTCTTTTGTTTTGTCTGTTTTGTTGTAATCAGGCGCCCACCTAGAGAAAAAGGGAAGACAACTCAAGTTTCAAGGGAAAACAATTTTGAAGGAAGATAGTTCAAGTTTCAAAGAAGAGCAGTTTTGAAGGAAGACAATTCAAGTTTCAAGGGAAAACAGTTCAAGTTTCAAAGGAAGTCAGTTCAAGTTCAGCAATCAGGCGCCCGCCTGGAAAATAAGAGAATTAATTCAAAATGCAATTCAGGTCAGCAACAAAAGAAGCTCGCGTCAAGAATGCGAGTCAGCAGTCCAAGATGATCAACATAAGTAAGTCACAATCCAGAATAAAAAAATAAAAAGAAAGAAAGACAAGAAGTGAATCTAAATGCAGAAGTTAATGAAAGATGTGAGCTGCTCAAGACAGGGCTGAGGTCACAAGCTCTGCATGTCCCGTTTCGGCCTGAAAAGCTGAAGAAGAACGAACTAGCACCTGCAACTAGCAAGCGTCAAGGTTCAAATCTAAAGTTTGCATGAAGAACCACTCAAGATCAAGCTTAATAAGACTTATAGATAGGAATCTTGTAACTCGTAGTTGATAGGCTTGGCTAGTCTTTTTCATGTTTTGATTTTTGATGTAACATCAGGACCGCGGACCGGAACCTCGGCGGAACGACACCTCGACCGGCTCTCCATCTTGGTATACTCCATCATCTCACTCACTTCTGAACTATACGTGGCCTGATTCCTTTATAGCCAAGAACATGTAGGCAGCTCAAATACCGGGGTTTGGTCACATTCTCCTTCCTCTTTGGTCTCCTTAAATAAGGGTCAGGTCAAAAAGTCTGTCTAGTCGTTCTTTGTCTGAAAACTTTTCGTCTTTCCAGTCAAAGAGGGACAGCTATAGACATGTGATTTTTGACCCTCCCCAAGATTTTTTATACTTTAGCATGTAAATATTTAATTTAGGTCTAATATCTCTATTTCAACTAATGTTGACTCTTTTACTTTATTTTATTACAAGAAAATGAAAATTACAAAAATATTATATTTTATGTACCTTTCATAAAAATAATACAAAATAGTACCTTATTTTTATCTTTATATAATCTTGAAAAATACAAAAAATATATATAGTTTCATGTTTTGATATAGTTTAGTTTAATTAATTAGAATTTATTTTTGCATCATGTAGTATAGTTATCTTATATTAAGGAAATTTAGCTATGGTTTTGAATAATAATTTTGGAGTCTTCTTAGCCCAAAATTGAGACACAAAAAGACATGGTCCAACCCAATTACCCTTAGCCATTATTCTCAACCTATTAGCCCATTTAAGTGCAAGATTTAATCCTAGCCATCTATTTTTTTCTAATCCAATGGTCATCATCCCTTCCCACTTCCATATAAAATACCCAATTATAGAAACCCTACCCTAAGTTTTTCAATTCCTAGACCTAGACTACACAAAAAAAATGCAGCCACCCCTCTTAGAGATTACCTCACCTTTGAATTTTCTAATTCCTAAATTTCCAAAAAAGAAACGGAAGCATCTCGCCTAAGCCATAAAACCAGCCAAAAATGTTGTCATGGCTAATCAAAAAATAGCTCCTCGCGGTTCCAAGTTCAGATCACGATTTTGCCTCTCAAATATAAAGTTTCTTTTACTTTTGTTGCCGTGTTGATTTGTTCGTGAGGCTCCTATTTTCAAAAGTGATGAAAGAATCTTTGGTGATAAAGGTCTGTTTCATTTTAATTACTACTACAAGCCAAGTTTTGGCCGATTGAATGAATGCTTATTTCTATTTATTTATTCTTCTTTGTTTAACTTTTGTAGGGATTGATATTTTATTAATATATAATATCTTTTAAGTTGTATATGTGATGTTTGGTGGTGTTAGAATTTAGATGATGAATCTTATCAGTGATTTTTTTTAGTTCATTGATGTCTTAGTGTAAATCAATATTTTATTATGGTGAATACTCTAATTTTTTTATTGTTGCTTTTTTCCCTTCTTTTGTTTAATTTAATTTGATTTAGAAACTATATTTTACAAGCTGCTAATAGGCTATGGAAAATAACCTTAGGTTAAAGGGATAAAGATTTGGTTTGAGTGAAGATGAGAATTAATTAATTTGGTATATAAATAAGAAGATTAGGTTTGGAAATATAACTTTTAGGTCATTTATAGTTTGGGAACGATTTTTTTTTCTTTTGGCACTAACTAGGTTGTCTCGATATAGTGGGCTACGTTGAAGTTAGGTGTCACAATAAATGAAGAGTACTAGTAATTCATCAAGTGATAAATATCTTCAACCATGGTGTAATATATATTTTTTAATATCATAGTAATTAAAATTCTTACTTCTCCACAAACTCATTCCATAACTATTGAGCCTTACAGTAATCTCAAATTAGCCTTAGGAAAATACTTATGAATATCGTAGCTTGCTTTAGGCGCGATTAATAAATTATTGTGGCTATGGGTACGGTTCCCGTGACATCGTTACGATGTCTAATTCTAAATTCGGGTGTGCATTTCATGTGACCCAACTCCAAATCTTAGCAACGTTAAATAAATGTGTCTCGGACTGCGGGTGCATTTCATGTGGCGTGGTCCAAAGATGTGTTTTAGATGACGTTGAAGTCTTCCCTAAAATATTTGAAAGCGGTTAATAAGTTAAAAATTGCACCATAAGTTTAAACATGTGTTAAAATAAGATAATAGGCCAATTGTAATAGTTTAAGCGACCGTGCTAGAACCACGGAATCCGGGGTGCCTAACACCTTCCCCCGGGTTAAAAAAATTCCTTATTCAGAATTTCTGTTCGCGGACTGTAAAACAGAGTCAATCTTTTCCTCGATTCGGGATTTGAACCGGTGACTTGGGACACCATAAAATTATCCCAAGTGACGACTCTAAATCTCTAATAAATAAATTCCGTTTCGATTGTTACTTAAATTGAAAAAACTCCCTTATACCCTTTCTGGGTATAGGAAAAAAGGTGTGACAACAGATGATTATAAAAAAAGAAAATTCTTTATGGAAGAACTTCAAATTGATGAAACTAACAAATTTCGTTAAACAAACCAATGGATGATGAACACGGCAATATTGGCTGTAAGAAGTGGCAAACAATGTGTCAAAAGTTAACCCAAATAGTTTCCGTACGGTGCCGAGACATTTTTGTATATATACAAAATTTCAAACTTATTTACCCTAAACTCCTAAAGTGACTAAAGATTTTTATAAAATATATACAAATTCGGTTAAGATCTACAATTTATCTGCAATTTGAGTATAATTATTTTTTTACAGAATCAGTCAAAAACTATAATTTATGTACAATTTGTATACAATTATGTTGTATATATTTTGTATGCCATTTATGTATCTGACATACAAAATATATACAATTTATTTTTGTTTTCTTCTTCGAGTTTCACTCTAAAGTTCTAACCAAAATTACCCCAAATCTTCATCAAATTCTTTCAAAATTAAGATATAAACTTTAGAGAATATTCTTAATCATTTGCAACAACACCCAATTTTACAAAAATCGATTTTCGAATTCAAAGTTTTGAAACTTTTTAATGGATGTCAATGACTATTCATTAAAGAGATGGTGATGAGAAACTTCAAAGGCAAAATACATAAACAAACACTTAAAGTTGGCCCTAGATATCCCTCCTATACTCCAACTTACCAGGTGACTATATAGACACTTTATGTTGGTTTTTAGTATGTCTCGTAAATACTCTGAGGTGACATGACAAAATGAGTGAGTCTCACTCATATTTGAGCGTGTGAAATGCATAAAATTATATTTTTACTTTTTTTTCATGTGGACCCCTCCTTCTTCATCTCCAATCAAGTCATAGCCACCATCACAATCAAGCCACAACCTACCCTAACACCACCACATTCCACCTCATCAAAAGATAAAAAAATCTCAATAAGATTCAAAGTAAAAAATTAAGCAAGGAAGTAGAACAAATAGAAAATTAAAAAAAGATACACAATTCGTTTCCTTGTTTGGCCATTTGTACTGCAAATCAAACAACCTATGGAGAAAAAAAAAGGCATGAGATTGAAAAAGAAAGGATAAAGGGAAAGAGACTAGGAAACCCAGAAGGAAGGAGATGAAGAGAGAGGTCGCCGGAGGTGAGTTTTCCGATGAGGTTCTTGGATGAAAAGGGTCGTTGGTTTTAGGGTGAAGGGAGTTCTAGAGAAGAAGATGGAGGAGGAAAGGGGTCTGGTTTAGATTTTCAAAATGAAGAAGAAGAAGTTGGGGGAGGGTTCGGGAGGGGGTGGGGGTCTGTTTTTTTTTGGAAGAAGGAAGAATTGTTGTTTTTGAGTTTTTTTTAATCAAGTTGTTATTAAGGTGATAATATTTTTATTTTGAAATTACACGTGTCATTATTTCATTTGTTGACTTGATATGTCAGCGGAGAGTGTATTTCACGCGTAGACTTACGGACAAAGGTGTCCACGTGACACATCTGTGCTAAGTTGAAGTGTCTATATGGTCACCTGGTATTAAGTTGGAGTGTGAGAGAGACGTCCTGGGCCAACTTTAAGTGTCTGTTTATATATTTTGCCAACTTCAAATCTTATTCAGGCGAACAATACATTCGATATTTTCAAATAATTAGTATTTTGAAAATTAATTTTAGTTGAGTATCTATAAAATCAAGTCCATTCCCCTTATATTAACATTTCGCTACTGAAAATGAAGTTCATTTACCTTATATTAACACTTCATTCATTTTGATCAAAGTCATTTGAATTTCATATTTTTTCGCACCTCGATTTTGAGTAAATTTCAAGCCATTGTCCATACTATTGCCATTAGTAATTGGCGAAATACATAAACGGTCCCTTTAAGTTGTCTTTAACGATCAAATAAACGCTTCAAAATGAGATCTTTTTTATTTTGACATATCAAGTAATTATTAAGTAGATCAAGTAAACACCTGGTCCAGTCAGCTCACCTTGCGTATAATACACTTTCAGAGACGCACGTTGTCTACCCACCCCAAACAGTAATAATGTCATGACCCAAAATCCACTAAGGGTCGTGATGACGCCGGACACCGCTGTCAGGCAAGCCAACCATAAATACTTAATTAAATTCTCGTTTAAATAATTGTGAAACCTATGATTTTCCTTCAATTTGGCTAGTAAAAGATAATCTTTACAAAATAAATAAAAGAATGTTTAGAAGTTAACAGAATACCCCATAATCATCCTAGAACCCGGTGTCACAAGTGCATGAGCAATTTCTAGGAAATAATGAAATATAATAACTCTCCGGAATACAAATTGGACAGAAAAAAAGAATACAGTACAATACTCTGAAGGAGACTCTGTTGGCTGCGGGTCATCTCGAGAGGTGCAGCTCACCTAAATCTCTGTATCAACCATGTCACCGCGCCCAACTAGGCCACTATATATACATGTGCATGTGCAACAAAAATGCACAACAAGTGTAGTATGAGTACGAAAATAATGTGTACCCAGTAAGTATTCCGTCTAACCTCGAAGAAGTAGTGACGAGGAGTCGACTTCGACACTTACTAAGGGCCAACAATATGGTAATATAAAAATTCTAACTAAGCATGATATACAATGATAACATTCAGAACAAGAAATAATTGAGCGAGTCTTCACCATATTTAAGAGCTTAAACCACTTCCTTCTTTTAAACCAATATTTACCAAATAGTAAATTTACACCAGTTAAATAAAAGGACTTCCAGTACTATTATAATACATATATACCACCTAGGACGTTCGGCTCGATCCAACATAAATATAAATTGTGCACTGCCGAGGGTCGAACGACGCGAATCATAGATGCATTTATTACCCCGCTCGCGAATCATCCATGCGACAAGAAAAAATATAGTTTAAAGAATTACCCCGCTCGCGAATCATACATGTGACGCGGTAAAAATATAGATTTTCTCAAGTTATTAAAGCATTCTTCCATTTGTTTCAAAATATGAGATTTCAATGAAGACTTTCAAGATCCCCATCTTTAGAACAATTCCGACTCCTTTCAAAAGTATTTAATAAGTTTTCTCAATCTCACTCCTTCTCAAGGCAAACAATGAACATACATCAACAATAATATCAAGTGCGCTTAAAACTACCCGGACATAGGCATAATTAGTAGCTACGTACGGACTCTCGTCACCTCGTGCGTACGTAGCCCCCACAATTAGAAGCACATAATAATTTAATTCACTTATGGGGTTAATTCCCTCTTACAAGATTAGAAAGGAGACTTACCTCGCTCTGAAGTTCTAAAACCGGTATTCCACGCCCTTCCGAAGACTCAAATCGATGCACAATGCTCCAAAACTAGCCAACAATTATGTAAACCTATTAATATATGTTCAATTACTCATAATAGCCCAATTTATAATAATTTCTAACCCCGATCGAAAAGTTGACAAAATCGCCCTCAGGCCCACGTACCCGGATTCCGAAATTTTTTCGAAGATAAAGTTTACCCACAACCTCACGAACTCAAATATATAATTTGCTCTCAATTTCATGTCCAAAATCGTGGTCAAAATCTAAGAATACAAATTTCTTGAGTTTTCTTCAAAATCCTAAAATTTCTACTAATTTCCATGATTTCCATGTTAAAATCTAGATATAATCCAAGTAACTAACTTCCAATAGGTGGGAATCACTTACCTTGACATAGATGATGAAGAAGGAGGTCCAAAATCGCTCCTAGCTCAGCTCTCATGGGGAAATGAGATGAAATGAACCAAACCCATTTCTTTACACTTATACACTGCCCAGATGACTCTTCTTCGCGTTCGCGAGACCCCCATCGCGTTCACGAAGAAGACAATTCCCAAAACCATTTTCCAAACTCTTCTCAGACAGCCTCTAGTATAATAGCCATAACACTTTATACGTAACTCAAAATGACAAATGGTTTAATGTTTTGAAAACTAGACACCAAGATCTACAATTTTCATCTTTTGGTCATCTCCCAATTCCTTATAGATTTTGAGATATAAGCTTCCAAATTTAGCCCTGTGCAACACAAATTTCTTCTTCATCTTTCCGGACAGCCTGTAGTATACTAGCAATAACTTTTTGTACACAAATTCAAATACCAAATAGTTTATCTTTTAAAAAACGAGACACAAATGGCTACAACTTTTATTTTTGAATCATCTCCAAATTCCTTATAGATTGCGAGATATGAGCCTCCGAAGTCAGACTTGTATAACAGAGATTTCCTTCTTCGCAAACGCGAGGATCTCTTCGCGAACGTGAAGAACAAAGTCCTTGAAGCCAAATTCTTCTTTGCGCACGCGGGAGGATCCTCGCGAACGCAAAAAACAACACCAGCATCAACTATTGTAAAACAACCCGAAATGTTCCGAAACTACCCCAAAACACACACGAGGCCCCTGAGACCCTGTCCAAATATACCAACAAGTCCCATAACATAACAAGGACCTGCTCGAGGCCTCAAATCATATTAAACAATGCTAAAATCATGAATCACACTCCAATCCAAGCTTAATGAACTTTAGAATTTCAAACTTCTATATTCGATGTTGAAACCTATCAAATCATGTCCGACTGACCTCAAATTTTGCACACATGTCATATTTGACATTACGGATCTACTTCAACTTCCGAAATCAGAATTCGACCCTGATATAAAAAATTCCACTTCCGTTCAAACTCCTCAAAAACCTTCAAATTTCTATCTTTAGCCAAATGACTCCAAAATGACCCATGGACCTCCGAATTCACTTTCGGTCTCACTCCCAACACCAGAATCGCGATACGGAGCTATTCCCAGACTCGGAATCCCAAATGGACATCGATAACACTAAAATGAACTTCAATCCAAAATTATGAAATTCTTTCAAAAATGCCAACTTCCACAATAGGTGCCGAAACATTCCTGGATCTTTCAAAACCCGATCCGGACATATGCCCATGTCCGAAATCATCATACGAACCTGTTGGAACCTTCGAATCCATATTTCGAGGTCGTTTACTCAAAAACCCAATCTTGGTCAATTCTTCCAACTTAAAGCTTTCGAAATGGGAATTCTTTTCCAAATCAACTCCGAACTTCCCGGAATTCAATTCTAACCACGCGTACAAGTCATAATACCTGAAGTGAAGTTGCTCATGGCCTCAAACTGCTGAAAGAAGTACTAGAGCTTAAAACAATCGGTCGGATCGTTACAAATAAACGGTAATTGTATGTGTAATTTCGAATATACCCTTAATGAAGTCTCTAATTTAAGCCCAACACCCAAACCCTAATTTTTATCTCATCATTTATTTCTCTGTCTTCTGCTAGTCGCACCTTTTCTTTCAATTGGAAAAAAATTGTATGCTTTAGGTCATTAGGCAAAAAACCCGTTCCAAAACAAGAGCACAATTTATCAGGTCCATCATTCTTTTTAAAATTTTTCCTTTAGCTAGTAACTCAATGAATCTATGGCCAACTTGCTTCAAATCCTCAAGAACTTCAGAGGAATCCCATAGATTAATTTTTTGGAAGAAACTCACTTGCTAGTTGCTTCTTAAATCGATTTTGAGACATTTACACCATCCAATTTGACAAATTATTGGTGAAAATTAATTGTTAATTATAAATTTATTAATTATTGTCTAGTCTATAATCTTCTTGATGAATGCATTATTGTGGGATAGTCGGGTAGATTTGGGAAAAGGGGATGAGCGGAAGAAGATGAGTGGGTGAGGAAAAACATATTTTTTCCTTCTTTAAATAATTTTTTTTTGTTAATTACATGTGTAAGTTTTTATGGCAAAATTACACATGTCATTTTCTAATTAGTTCATTTGACATGTCAATTGCAAGTGTAACTCACAGATATGCTCTGCTGCATTCGGGTGTTTACTTGATCTACTTAATAGCCACTTGAAGTGTCAAAATAAAAAAAGGTTCAGTTAAAGTGTTTATTTGATCGTTAAGGACAACTTAAAGGGATTGTTTATATATTTCGCCTTAGTAATTAGTTGATCCTTTCTTTTGAGAGATGAGTGGAATGGGGAAGGAAGAAAAGGGAAAGAAAATGGATAAAATTGGAGTCTAATACATTATTTTGTATATAAATGATAAACCATATATCAACTTGTAATTAAGTTAAACTTTAACATTGGGGTACATAAATTTCAAAAATAGTATAGATATGTAAAAATCTCTCTTGATATGATTTTGTTAAATAAATGATGTTGAAGTAAAAAGGGAACTCCATGTCTAATTGGACTAGAAAAAGGTTGTCAATAGCTTGTCTTTAAGGCCCATTGTATATGGGCGGGCCTGATAAACAAGGGCAAAATATAATATAAAATTGACAGTTTGACCGAAACTAATTGTCTTCTCTAGGAAAAAAGAAAATAATACAAAATATGTATATTTTTTGTACATAATACACATAAATACAAAAAAAAAAATATTTTATCAACTATTATTTTTCGGAACGGCTTAAGGTATATATTTCTCGATAATCGTTGGGAGAGGAGAAGCAAATTTGTAGTTGTGAAACTTAAGATAGGCTCAAAATTCTGTTTTTGTCAGCCAATGCATGCATTATGCTATCCTTGGGCCATTCCCTTTTGTCATTTAAATGTTACGAAAAACTCAATCTACTACTTGAATTACAACTGACATTAATATTAATTAGAATCTAACTAGCAGTGTTAATTACAATCAATAGTTGTACAGCAATGTAATTTTCATGTTTCAATTTAATGAATGTATAGTCCAACTGTCACACTTAGGAAAGTTGCAATCATGCAGGTATTTGAAGTTGCAAATTATTTGTACGGAAATACTCTTGATAACTTGGTCTCATACAGAATCAAGAATGAGATAAAATTAGAAGCCATCAAGTCTAAATTTGTAAATAATTAATTCAAACATTTTTTTTTTGTAAATTTAAACTAGTTACAAGTTTACTTGTATGATGAACCACCACTGCAAGGTATGTAACTACACACTAGAAATAGAGTTCTCCGAGACCGATTCGTCTGCGTAACCTTAGCAACATGTTGTCCGTCTTTCAGGGTCGATTCAACCTCCCATGCAAGTGAAGCACTTCCTTTAGGTCTAGCAAATTTTATGCCTCACAATTATATTATTATATTAATAATTTTTAATTTTTATTTACATATTAATATTTAATACATTCCTTCCTCTCTCATTTGTTACAACAACACAGTAAAATCTTATAAGTGGGGTTTGGGAGAGGTAGTGTATACACAGACCTTACCCTAACTACCCTAAAAGAGTAGAGAAGCTGTTTCCGATAGAAGCAAAGTTATTTGTTAGTATAACCTAATTTATTTGTTTATCAATTTTACTTTTCCCTCTATTTATCTAATCTATCACATCTAATTATTTTCTTATACTCATTTAATCACGTAAGTGTATCTAATATATAAGCTAACATACGCTCGTTTATTATAGTTCATCTTCACAAGTTTAGATAATTATCCAATAATTTTGAATTAACTACTAAGTCGTTGAAGTAAGTTCACATTTTATCACTTTAATCTTGCACTATTTTCCTTTTAATTCTGTTTTGTACCTTTCACACAAATTTTAATAATATATATGTAATTTCTTTAAAAAAGAATTTTATCGACACGGGATGCACGTGTGATGCACAGAATATACGTGTGACGTACGCAGAAACTAGTTTTATTAAATATATACATAAAAACTCTTATTAAAGTTTGATTGTAGGCCATCAATTTTATTGAGCCATTCCTGATGTTTCTATAAGGTAAAAATATTTTCAGTGTAGAGGGTCATAGTCATACTCCGGCCAAGTAAAGTATTGCACCTATAAGCTTAATCTTGCCAACTTTGGTATACAGTTGTGCCTTTTCTATTCAACAACATATAACAAATTAAAAACAAAGACATGCATGATTGGGTTCTTTATTTATGTTAAGTCTAAGAAAATCCAGAATACTAAGGTACGAAGTGGATGGAGTTTTTCTTAGACTTAATTCTAATGAAGAGCTTTATTTATGCATGTCTTTGGTTTCAATTTTGTTGCGGGGTGTAGAATAAAAAAATTATAACTAAATACCAAAGCTGGCAAGATTAAGCTCATAGGTGCAATGCTAGCACTGACTATTGATCGGCTCTAACCCTACACCACTATGTAATGGCAAGGAGTGGTCGATGCAGCTTTTACCCGAAAGGTCGGGATCGATTTTCACAGGGAGTTAATATTGTTTGGGAATTGGGTTTCTATCTAATCTAGTTACGCATGTTGCTTTTAATTGCACTTCTAACCATGTTTGGATTTGTTTCTATTCTAATTTTAATGCTAATGATTGCTGAAAATAATCTAAGTATAATATTTTTGTAAGGGTTTTCTCAATTGATAAAAAGCACTAGGAAAGTGACTTACACCTAGGTGAGTACTAATGGGATCTAAAGTTTAGGACAAGCTTGTTATATATGGAGTCGTGATATAACCTTTACACAAAATTACTCACTCTATACCTCTCGATAGTTTGAGTGACCTTGCCCTAATTGGCTTTCTCAAGCCCAATTGGGTGTCCAAATAATACAAGTAAAATTGGCTCAAATCAGGTATTACTATCTCTAGGTTTAACCATTTAATTGGGGCTATCAATCTCTTGAATGTACCCCAATTCCTTGTTAGCCTAATTTTCCTAGACTTAGTCCCTCTTTCTCAAGAAGAGTCTAAGTCATAAAGGCATGAATCAGTATTTGCAACCACCAATTCTACAATTAAAGCATGAATCAAGATAAATATCACTAACCCATAAACAAATAAGCCCTAAAATTGAAGACCCATTAAATACCCACACTAGGATTGTGTCACAAACCTAACTAATGGGTTTAGCTACTCATAATCAAGGTAGAAATCAAACATGAAGATGAAATATAATCCATAAAAGTTGATTACAAGAATAAAATCTAAGATTAATAGCTAAAGCTGCTCTAAAATTATTCTAAATAGTAAAGTACGGCTGTTCACGAGCTCCCTAATACAAAAGATGCCCTAAAAATGTAAAAAAGATCTATTTATACACAACCAAAATTATTGGACAAAAATAACCCTATGGAGGTTCCGGTGTCAGCGGAATACTGAGCGCCTCAGCGCATGAACTTCAGCGGCTGCGCAAAAACAAGTGCGGACCGCGTTTCTTCAATTTTGGACTGGGACTGGGTTGAGTTTTGCGGACAACATAAAATCTACCGCGTCAGCTTTGGCTTCCACCGTGGCCACGTAAAAAGTTCGCGAACCGCGTTCCTCATTTTAGCTCAAGTTGCAAGGCCTCTGAATCTCTATTTCGCCCTCAGTGGAATTTGTATCGCGGTCGCGTCAAGTATTCCGCTGCCGCATTATTTCACCACAGTTAGTGGTCTTTGTTGTACCCTAAAAATGCCTTCCCTGAATCTCAATTCCGCTGTCAGCGTAATTGTGGCCGCCTCAGTGGTAAACCTTCTGCGTCCGTTCTATTTCATCGATATCAGCGCTTTTATCTCAGCTTTGAACTTGTGCAGATTTAACTCCTTTATGAGCAGGTTATGACTTTCTTGCTTCATTTTGACCAGACCCTGCAGACAAGCACAATAAGTCAGTTTTGGGGAATACTTCTACATATATTTGATCCAAAACCTAAGCAAAAGAGAGCATAAGATATGCTAGAATCTATAGTAATCAACTCCCCCAAACTTAAGCTTTTGCTTGTCCTCAAGCAAACAAAGTAATTTTCACCTCCACAAGGTATAATAAAGAAGAATTTGAGTTGTTATAAGGTGACTTCAACAAGCATCAATTGGGACTAACAATTACCCTCAACACAAATGTATTATCAACAACACACAACTTTTTTTAGCACCATAGCTCTAGTGCAACACAAAAGCATCAAGAGTTGGCTTAACTCATCAAGGAAGCTCGCTCTACTACGTAGGTCATTGTGGAACCCAAACTCTTTCTCTTCTACTCTCCATAAGCAAATCTCATTTTAGATTATAGCACTCAAAACAAGGATTGTGGAAAAATACACTCATCTCTCTCAAAGGAAGGTCACAAGTCCGGCTCTAAGTACCATAAGCTTGCCCCTCATGTGAATCACCACTAATGTAAGCTCACTCAACTCGAAATCATATAGGGCTTTTGCGGGAATTTAATGAAGGCTTTTGGTTGAAGGTAGGATATATCGGTCTATGAAGGTTTCATCTTTCCTTAAGCACTTCATTTTCTCATTTCGGCTCAAACTTTCTTGACTCGTTGAGTCATTTTCTTCTTCCTTAGAGGACTAGAGAGACACACTGTTACTCTTTCTTGTTCATGACAATTATTTTTCTCCTTTCTAATCATTCCAAGCCTTTCACCATTGCTTTTATGGAATCCCTTCATTTTTTATATTGTTCACTTTCTTTTTGACTTTTTGACTTTTCTTTCTTTTTCTTTTTCCTTCCTTTTTTCTTATTTTGTACCTTTTATTACTTTTGCATTCCTCTTCTGTCCTCCCAAACTTATGCTTTTGCCAATTGTACTAAGGAAAGATCGGGTGCCAAGAAAGGATCATTTTAGAACAAATAAAGGCTTGTATCATGGTTATTGAAATAACAAGGGCTATGACTCAATGATGATGACTAGGGATATCATATTTGGTGGGATATGGATGCATTCAAGTTTCAATTTGGATCAAGGAGAGCCTATAATCATTTCTCAAGTCGAGCTACACTTAGAATTTCGCCTAGACAAACATTTAGGGCAAGTTATAGACTTACTGACATGGGACTTGGATATGCAAATCAATACCACACCTCATAAGGTATTGGATTGCTAAAGAGAACAGAGTCGAGGGCCCATAACAACCTTAGCTAAGATTGAGCAACAAAATGGCTCCTAAAAATCACTCGATGATTGTTTAGCCAATACAAGAGTCTAAAGGTCACAATTAACACCATATTTTGCAAATCAATTTGTTTCTAACCACAAGGTCAAAGGTAAATGTGCTAGGCCCAAGTGAAGCTTTGCCTGAGACACTTTTATTCATTACTACTATTTACACAAAAACTAAGAAAACAAACTCAAACCCTTAATAAGGTTGTCATGTCATCCATCATCGGGAAGAGCCACCCAGTTCACACAAATTTTACCTTTGGAAAGAACCGTGACATTAAGAAAACCAAAGTCTTATTGATCACGAAAACTTGTAAAAGTAAGAAGCTACAAATTGAAAAAGAAACTACTAAATGAAATAAGAAGTTATGTTATTAAGGAAAATTTCAAAAGAGGTTATAAAGTAAAATACGGAAAGTAAACTGAATATGTACAATAGGGGATTGAGACGAATATACATAAAAGGGGAGTGAATATATACATGGAAAGGTAACTTTATATACATACCGAAATTGAAAAATAACGAAAAGTGAAAAATAGATGGTAAAGTTATATACATACCGAAATTGAAAAATAACGAAAAGTGAAAAATAGATGGTAAAGTTATATACATACCAAAAGTGACAAAATAACAATAAAGAAAAATAAGTATCATAATTACATTCCAGTCATCCAATCAAAATAGGACCACTCCCCCCCCCCAAATAAAAACTAGGATTGTCCTCAATGCTAAAAGCCAAAATAAGATCAAAGAGGGGTTAGAGAGTAAAGAAAACTCCTTATGTTTCCTCTGTCTGCATGGGGTCACTGGCTGGGTCCTGTGGCTGGCCTGAGTCACCTCCCTCGGGGTCCTCCAGCACAATCTCCAGATCCACCCTTCTCCTCACGGCTTCTTCGCCAGCCTCCTACTCTGGTGCCTGTGCTGCTTGAGCTACTGGAACTGGATCCTCCAAGAGTAGGTCCAATGGGATGCCTCCAGTTGCTCTTATCTTCTCAACCTCCTTCCTCAGAAGCTTGACTGACTCCTTTGAGGCCCGAGTCTTCTTCATTTTCTCTATTTATTTGCTCAGGTACGTGATAGCTTTTCCTTGTGCTTCCAAAGTGGCCATGATCAGCTTCTAGTTGTCTAGGAGCTTCTTTTGGTTGTCCAGAAGCTCCTTTAGTGATTCCTCTACTGAAGTAGGCACCTGAGGCTATGCTAGAATTGACTGTGCTACCACTGTGCTGGATAGGACAAACAACTTTGATGTAGCTGCATGCATCCAATTGTTGATGCTGGTAAGAGTCTGATTAATCCCCAGTGCAGTCAGAGAGTATGCTGATGAATAAGGCACTGAAGAAGGCATAGAAGTAGATAGTTCAGATAATGGAGGTGGCATAGCAGTAGAAGAACCTCCAGCTGTAGAAGGCTCAAAACTAATGGCCACCACCCCTAGCTCTTCATACTAGCCAGTGGAAGTGGTGGCTTTGCCCTTGGACTTGGGGTTGCCCAGAACCTGAAGGTTGTACCATGAAAATGGCTTTTTTGGTTTCACTCTGATGTCAAAGTCTTTTGACTTCCTGATCCTCTAGGTACATGGTGAGGAAGTTTAGAAAAGGGTATGAAATCTCATTCTTGTTAACCACTCTGGTGATCACCCTGGACATACTATTTACAACATTGATCGGGTACCCCCCCATGATGGACCCCACAATAATAGCCCAGGAGACTAGCATATCACTGTCATGCGTAGTGCGGTCTAACCGGCTGCACACAAAAGTTTCCCAACCCTTCGCCTCGAAGCTCAAAGTGTTCCTGTAGATCGGAACCCCAAGTGTCATCCAAGCTGGAGTAGTCCCCGGAAGAGCAATCACTAATGCAAGCCACGAGCAGGCTAACTCATCCATAACAACCTTCTCCAAATACAGCGACTTATCCTCGTCATTGATTCCAGCATAATCATTCAAAGTCTTTCCATCAAACTTAATCTTCTTGTTGCGGACTTTGGTAAAAAATGTGCCATTTTTTTATGTGGGTGACATTAGCTTAAAACTCCTTGACCAAGTGTTCACTGGCATCTGGTAGGTCGCTGATGAAAAACTGCCACCCCACTCTCTCGTTGAAGTGCCTCTTGACATTCAGGTTGTGAGGTAGCAGATCTCGCTCAATAAAAACCCTATCATGTGTAGGTGACCTCTGAGTTCACCACTCCCGAAACTTGTGGTGATTTTTTACTCACAAAATGGTCTTGCCATACCACGGGGTTCCTTGATCTTTCCAACCCTCCTGTCTGGGTGTCACCACCCCTCCCGTCATTAGGGATCTCAGTATCTACATCAATATGATCTGTTGGTAGGGCCAAAAGTGTAGCAGGTAGGGAAGCTGATGCTGAAGCCTCACTACTTTCCTCTGAGCCATCAGACGACTTAGAAGAAGTAGAGGAAGCAGGTGGAGTAGGCTCGTATGTTAGTTGGAATTTCCCTTGGAAGTCTGCTGGAATATTGGTTGGCCCTGAGTCTCCTTCCGAACCTTCCCTGGAAGGGACATACTCACTTCCTTCAGAATGGGATGCGACTTTGTCCGCAGCTTTGATGGTCTTCCTTAGCTTCCCTATAGATTTCTAGACCTCTAGTGGTAATTTGGTCCTTCCTTGTCCTCCTATTCCCTTGCCTCGGGAGGATCCGCCCTCCCTTTTTGTGCATCACCGGTACCTCTAGATCGGACCATTGTCTACAGAGAATAAGCCATGAAACAAAGTCAAAACAATGTATCAATCATATGGTTAAGCATTGCAGTTGAAGCTAAAATAGGGCACATGGAAATAAAACATAGCAGAGCACTTGCATATACTGCCTCTCAGAATTAGGATCTGATGATCGTGGAAAATAAGGCACGTTCGTATAAAGGCAACCTTGGACCGCGGAAAATACAACCACGTTCGTGAAAATTTGGGAATCAGACTACCTACTCTCTAAATTCGAGGTACCACTGAGAGCGAAATTTTAGGTGCGGCTGCGAAAACTGCACCGCTGTTCACAGAAAAACAGACGCGGCCGCGGACTCAATTTGGCACTTCTCTGAACTCAAAATCTGCTGTCCGCGAAAAAGGAAGTGCGACCGCATGAAGCAGGCCTCTGACAGCGGAATTTCCATCACTGACCGCGGAAAAACAGACCATTTAGCTTTTACACAACATGAACGCAGACAGTGAAATTTGGGCCGCTGTCCGCGGAATTCTATGACCAGACAAGCATTTTTGACTTTCCTAGACCTAGAGTTTCACTTTTTTAGTCATTAACAAATATCATGAACATTACCAACCCCGACTAGGCATGCATAACAAGTATCATCATGAAGTTTTAGCATCAACTAATTAACAACTACTTAACCCTAGTTGTAACTAAAAGAAAAGAGGAAGACGTTAAAACTAAAAGAAAGAAAAGACACAAATTTAAAAAAATGTGATGATTTGAGCATACCAATTGTTTGATGAGTGTTGGAAATTGACTTCTAGTTGGTGTTATACAGATTAGGGCTTAGAGTAGGAAGATGAACAATAGGCTCTTTCTTCTGAGAGTAAAAATTGCAAAAAAGGTAAAAGGAGGAGGACCCTCCTATTTATACTAAAAAACTTAGGGCCCACACCTACCTGACGCGGAAATTCCACCGCGGTCCACACTTTGGCTATTCTGAAGAGCTGCAGAATCATCACTACCGCTGAGAGAGGAAAAGTGGCAGCGGCCATGGAATAAGGTCTGCTGACCGTGACAAAGCCACTGCGGACGCGGTTGAAACTTCAGAGAGGTCACATTTTGGACTTTTCAAGTCCCCATCTGCTACCAAATCACGCCCCTGAGAAAATGCTTCTGTTGACTGCGAAATTTTGAGCGCAGCCAGCGGTCCAATCATACACTTAGCCAAATTTTCCAGTATTAGTCCTGCACTGCATCAAAAATTCCTACACAAGTCTCACAACCAGTTAGTCCAAAATAAATCCTACACTAAGAAGAAAATCAAAAAGAAGAAAAACACATGGGTTGCCTCCTAAGAAGCGCCTGATTTAACGTCGCGACACGACGCATGTTACCATCATCATTTGAAATTGATCAAGGCCACCACGTGGTTGTCATCAAATTTTCCCAGAAAATATTTGACTCGGTGCCCATTAACTCTAAAAACTTCACCATTTTTATTCTTCAAATAAAGAGCACCAAATGGAGTCACATGTACCACTTCAAAAGGGCCACTCCATTTTGACTTGAGCTTTCCCGAAAACAGTCGTAACCGAGAGTTGAATAAGAGAGCCAAGTCACCCTCCTTGAATTCCTTGCTCTGTGCATACTTGTCATGTAAGTAATTCATTTTGTCCTTATACAAGGATGAGCTGGAATAGGCATGAAATCGGAATTCATCAAGTTCATTGAGTTGCTCTACCCGGAGATTTGCTGCAACATCCCACTCAAGATTTAACCTCTTCAACGTCCACATGGCCTTGTGCTCTAACACAACCGAAATATGGCACGCCTTTCTAAATACCAACTGGTATGGAGACATACCAATTGAAGTCTTATAAGTAGTCCTGTAAGCCCATAAAGCATCATCCAGTTTCCTTGACCAATCGGTTCGGTTTGCATTGATAGTTTTTGATAATATGCTCTTTATCTCCCTGTTGGAGACCTCAACCTGTCCACTCACCTGGGGATGATAGGGGTTGACACTTTATGATTGACACCATACTTAGACAGTAAAGTATCAAAGGCCTTGTTCAAAAATGAGACCCCTCATCACTGATAATCGCCCTTGGAGTGCCAAACCTTGTGAAGATATTTTTCTTTAAGAATGACACTACACTACGTGCCTCATTGTTGGGTAAAGCCACAACTTCAACCCACTTAGAAACATAATCAACAGCCACCAGAATGTAAGTGTTACCACATGAAGTCTATTCCCCACACGTCAAAAATGTCAACCTCAAGAATAGTGGTGAGAGGCCTTTCATCCTTCTTTGAAATTCCACCAGCTCTCTGACACTCATCACATCTCTTAACAAACTCACCAACATCCTTATACAGAGTAGGCCAATAAAATGAACAACTAAGAACCTTTGAAACAGTTCTCACCCCACCATGATGATCACCGTAGGGAGAGGAATGACAAGCATCAATAATACTCATTTGATCCTCTTCCGGAACACAACTCCAGATCACACCATCAGTACAAATATTGAAAAAATAGGGCTCATCCTAGTAATAATCCAAGCTGTCCTGTTTAAGCTTCTTCCTTTGGTTAGAAGAGAGCTCACTCGGGATTATGCCGGTCACAAGAAAATTGGCTACATCGGCAAACCAAGGCAGACTATTCAAAGACACAGAGAGGAGTTGTTCATCTAGAAATGCCTCATTGATTTCAAGACCATCTTTGGGTCTCCCTTCCTCTTCCAAGTGGGACAAGTGGTTCGCCACTTGATTTTCACTTCCTTTTCGATCAACAATCTCTAGGTCAAACTCTTGAAGCAAAAGAACTCATCTCATCAACCTAGCCTTGGAATCCTTCTTTGTCATTAAATAACGGAGTGCCGCGTGATCCGTATGAACAATCTCTTTGGAACCTATGAGATAAGACCTTAATTTTTCCATTGCAAATACAATTGCTAGCAACTCTTTCTCCGTCACGGTATAATTGACCTGAGCATCATTCATAGTTTTGCTTGCATACTATACCGGATGAAACATCTTGTTCACCCTTTGCCCCAAAACCGCTCCTACTGCAATGTCACTAGCATCACACATGTGCTCAAATGCCAGGCTCCAATTGGGTGCAGTGCTGATGGGACTGGTAGTTAATCTATACTTGAGAAGCTCAAAAGCTTTCATGTAATCATCATTGAATACAAATTTTGCATCCTTTTCTAATAACTTGCACAAGGGATTCACCACCTTTGAGAAGTCTTTGATGAACCTTCGGTAGAACCCCGCATGCCCAAGAAAGCTCCTAACCCCCTTGACAGAAGTAGGAGGAGGGAGTTTTGAAATTACGTCAATCTTCGCTTTGTCCACTTCGATACCGTTCTTTGAGATCTTATGGCCGAGGACAATGCCCTCCTCAACCATGAAGTGACACTTTTCCCAATAAGCACTAGATTTGTCTCTTCACATCGGGCCAACACTTTGTCAAGATTTCCCAAACATTCTTCAAAATAGTCACCCACAACACTATAATCATCCATGAACACTTCTAAGAGGTCCTCCACTATGTCAGTAAAGATATCCATCATACACCGCTGAAATGTAGCCAGTGCATTACACAAACTAAATGGCATCCGTGAGAATGCAAAGGTGCCATACGGACATGTGAAGGTGGTCTTCTCCTAGTCCTCCGGTGCAATCAAAATCTGGTTGTAGCTTGAGCACCCATCCAAAAAGCAATAATATGAATGCCCAGCAAGTCTGTCCAGTATTTGTTCAAGAAAGGGCAATGGAAAATGATCTTTGCGAGTCACTTTGTTCAGCTTCCGGTAGTCCATGTATACCCTCCATCCGGTGACAATCCTAGTGGGGATAAACTCATTTTGCTCATTTGTGACCACAGTCATACCCCATTTTTTTGGCACACATGGTACCGATGAAGTCCATGAACTATCCAAGATGGGGTACACAATCCCTGCATCTAGCCACTTGATAACTTCCTTCTTGACGACCTCTTGCATAGCCTCATTCAACCTCCTTTGATGTTCCACGGAGGGTTTGGCATTATCCTCAAGTATAATCTTGTGCATGCAAAAGGCGGGGTTTATCCCCCGAATATCATCTAGAGTCCATCCAATTTCCCTCTTCCTTCTTTGAATCACCTCAAGGATGGCATCTACTTGCACGTTAATAAGGCACACAGAAAGAATAACCGGTAAAATTGAACAAGGGCCCAAGAATTCATACCTGAGGTGTGGAGGCAAAGGCTTCAACTCCAATACGGGAGGTTCCTCGATTGAGGGCTTAGTTGGTGGAGTCTTTCTGTTCTCAATATCCAAGGAGAGTTTACGGGGCTCATAGGAGTAAGAACCCATTCCTTGCAAGGCATTGTCATACTCTACCAAGCCTTCATCCTTAGTCGCATCATGGTTCAACAATACAACTTCCAAAGGATCCTCCACATTGATCATGACACTTGTGTCATCAACTATCACCTCAGTCACCAGATCCACAAAAGAACAAACCTCGGTACTATTCGGCTGCCTTATTGATTTGCACACGTGAAACACAACTTTTTCGTCACCCACCCGGAAGGTGAGCTCCCGTACATCAACATCAACCAATGCCTTCACTGTTTCTAGGAAAAGTCTTCTCAATATTATCGTCACCTCATAGTCGACTTCGCAGTCGAGAATCACAAAATCCGCGAGAAAAATAAACTTGTCAACCTACACACGAACATTATCAATAATACCAAGCGACCTCCTCATTGTTATATCCGCCATTGCAATCTCATTGAAGTAGCTCTCGGTTGACTAATACACAAAGTTTTAAATATAGAGTAAGGCATCAAATTTATACTTGCTCCCAAATCATACAAGTCCATCACAAAATCTGCACTCCCAATAGTACATGGAATGGTAAATGCGTTGGGATCCTCAAGCTTTGGAGCCATCGAGTGCACAATGGCACTCACTTGATGAGTCATGTTAATGGTCTCACAATCCATATATCTCTTTTTAGTTACCACGTCTTTCATAAACTTGGCATATCCTGGTATTTGATCAAGAGCTTCCACCAAGGGCACATTGATCAACAAACTTTTCATCATCTCAATAAACTTCTTGAACTAGTTTTCGTTCTTCTGCTTTGCAAGTCATTGAGGGTAAGGTGGAGGAGGCCTAATCAAGGGAGCCCTGTATTTAAGAATTACCATTTCCGCTATGTCTATCACGTGTTCCCTATACGGGTTCACGTCATTTTGACTCTCTTCCTCATTGTCATGAATATCAATTCTCACCTCACCATCCAACTTCTCTTCACTCACTTGCTCAACTATAGGATCGTCATCATTTTGCACTTCAACATCATCACTCACAACTTCCTTTTGCTTGGAGGTACTTGCTTCACCACCTCTACCGCTCCTTGTGATCACTACCATTGCATGGCCGGTGTTGTTTCCACCTTTCGGGTTTACTACTGTATCACTAGGTAGTGCCCCCTTAGGGCGAGTGTTCAAAGCTTGCGAAATCTATCCAAGTTGGACCTCCAGGTTGTAGATGGAAGTATTATGGAACGCCAATTGGGTATCAGAGTCGGTGTTTTTCTTCATCATTTGCTCAAACATTAACTCAATCCTTCCCATCTCATTGTTTCACGAGCTAGGACCTTGGGACGGAAATGAGGGTAGATTGTTTGGTTGTTGAAACATTGGAGGTCTTTGAAAACCCGGCCCCCGATTACCTTGATTACCGTTATTCCAACCCCCTTGGTTGTTGTTGCCACACCAATTGCTATTGTTACCCCAATTCTGGTTGTTGTTCCCCAAATTGTTGGAGTTGTTGTTGTTGTTGTTGTTGTTGTTGTTGTTGTTATTGTTATTGTTCCAATTTCCTTGGCTTTGGTTGCCCCAATTCTGATTATTCCCTTGTGATCTCCATTGTTAATTTGGAGCATTACTCTATTGTCCTTGATAGTTGTTGGCATACAAAACCTCTTCACTTTGCTCACCATACCCATCATCTTAGTTGTAACCACTACTACCTTGTTCATATTGATCTTGATTGCCTTGCATTTGTTGCCCATGCTGTCTCCTCTTGTTTACCAATAGATTAACCCCTTCCATTGCGTTTACTTGCTTTGGTCCCTAAATCTGCTAAAGTTGTGCTTTGGCTAACTGGTTCATGGTTGTTGTGGCTAACTGGTTCATGGTTGTTGTCAACTCAGCTATGGCTTGTCCGTGGTCTTGAAGTTCCTTGTGAAGATTTATGACATGAGGGTCCCCTTGAGGAACATTTGCCCGACTCTGCCAGATTGAGGAAGTGTCATCCATCTAATCAAGAATGTCACAGGCCTCGGCATAAGGTAGCTTCATAAAATTACCCCCAGCTAGCTGGTTTACCACACATTGATTAGTCATGTTTATACCCCGATAAAATATCTGTTGGATCATTGCTCCAGTCATATTATTGTTAGGGAATTCCTTGACCATAGTTCTATATCTATCCCAAATTTCATGGAGGGGTTCATTTGGTTTCTGTTTAAAAGCTAAGATCCCATCCCTTAATGCAACTATTGTCCCGGTGAGAAAAACATGGCTATAAACTTGTCGGCCAACTCATCCCACGTAGTGATGGAATGGTTGGGGAGTTTTTCGAGCCAGTTCAAAGCTTTCCCTCTAAGTGAAAAAGGGAACAATCTCAGTCTCAATGCATCCTCCGACATATTTGTTTCTTTTCTTCCCCAGCAGGTATCCATAAAGCCCTTTAGATGTTTATATGCATTCTGATGGGGAGCGCCTGTGAAATACCCTCTTTGGTCCAATAAGGTCAGCATGACATTTGTAATCTGGAAATTGCCCGCCCGGATCCGAGGTGGGACAATTGCACTTGCATACACTTCATTTGGAATCACCCGAGGAGCTACTCGTGGAGGAGCTGCGGGAGGGTCTAGAATGTTTTCATTGGCCTGACGGCCTCTTCTTTAAGCTTGAGGTACTAGAGGTACCTCATCTTCAGCATTATTATCTACGTCCTCCCCCGTGAGAACATTTCCGATATGATCATTATTTGTCATTTTGTACCTGAATCGATTAACTCACACAATTTAGTAAAACAGAAGGAAAGAAAAATGAGACACACAACTAGTCAGATAAATAGCCAAAACTATTTAACTACCCAGCAACGGTGCCAAAAGGTGATCGGCTCTAACCCTACACCACTATGTAATGGCAAGAAGTGGTCGTACCCGAAAGGTCGGGATCGATTTCCACATGGAGTTAATATTGGTTGAGAATTGAGTTTCTATCTAATCTAGCTACGCGTGTTGCTTTTAATTGCACTTCTAACCATGTTTGGATTTGTTTCTATTCTAATTTTAATGCTATTGATTGCTGAAAATAATCTAAGTACAATATTTTTGTAAGGGTTTTCACAATTGATAAAAAAATACTAGGAAAGTGACTTACACCTAGGTGAATATCTAATGGGATCTAAAATTTAGGACAAACTTGTTATATATGGGGTCGTGATATAACCTTTACACAAAATTACTCACTCTATACCTCTTGGTAGTTTGAGTAACTTTGCCTAATTGGCTTTCTCAAGCCTAATTGGGTGTTCAAACAATACAAGTAAAATTGGCTTAAATCGGGTATTACTATCTCTAGGTTTAACCCTTTAATTGGGGCTATCAATCTCTTGAATGCACCCCAATTCCTTGTTAGCTTAATTTTCCTAGACTTAGTCCCTCTTTCTCAAGAAGAGTCAAAGTCATAAAGGCATGAATCAGTATTTGCAACCACCAATTCTACAATTAAAGCATGAATCAAGCTAAATATCACTAACCCATAAACAAATAAGCCCTAAAATTGAAGACCCACACTAGGATTGAGTCACAACCCTAGATAATGAGTTTAGCTACTCATAATAAAGGTAGAAATCAAAGATAAAGATGAAATATAAGCCATAAAAGTTGATTACAAGAAAAAAGTCTAAGATTAATAGCTAAAGCTGCTCTAAATTTACTCTAAATAGTAAAATAAGGCTGTTCACGAGCTCCTGATACAAAAGATGCCCTAAAAATATGAAAAAGATCTATTTATACACAACCAAAATTATTGGACAAAATACCCCTACGAAGGTTCCGCTGTCAGCGGAATACTGAGCGCCTCAGCGCATGAACTTCGGCGGCCGCGCAAAAACAAGCGCGGACCGCGTTTCTTCAATTTTGGACTGGCACTGGGCTGAGTTTTGCGGACAACGTAAAATTTACTGCATCAGTGTTGGCTTCCACCGCGGCCGCGTAAAATGTTCGCGGACCGCGTTCCTTATTTGAGCAAAAGTTGCAAGGCCTCTAATTCTCTATTTCGCCCTCAGCGCAATTTGAACTGCGGCCGCGTCAGGTATTCCGCTGCCGCATTATTTTACCGTGGTCATCGGTCTTTGTTGTACCCCAAAAATGCCTTCTCTGAATCTCAATTCCGTTGTCAGTGTAATTGTGGCCGCCTCAGCGATGAACCTTCTGCGGCCGCATTATTTCATCGCTGTCAGTGCTTTTATCTTAGCTTTGAACTTGTGCAGATTTAACTCTTTTATGAGCTGGTTATGACTTTCTTGCTTCATTTTGACTAGACCATGTTATCAAACAAGTACAATAAGTCAGTTTCGGGAATACTTTTATACATTTTTGATCCAAACCTAAGCAAAAGAGAGCATAAGATATGCTAGAATTCATAGTTATCAACTATGACCCTCTATACCGTCAAAATATTTTACTTTAGTCATCGTAGCAACAGAAAAAATATTGCTCAGGTCATGCAGACGCATTGGTCTCGGGAAACTTTATTTCTAGTGTAGTAGTTACTTGTTTTACGGCGGTTGGTTAATTTTACATGTATATTTAACCAGTTTAATTGGAATTTTCTTTGGCTGAATTAAATCAGCCACAAATTTAGACGTAGTTTTGAGTTCTAATTTTATCTCGTTCTTAATTCTGTAACTGACCAGGTTATCAAGAGCATTTTCGTATAAACACTCTGCAACTCTATATATATGCATGATTGCAACTTTACTCAGTGTAATAGTTGGACTATGCATGGATAGATCAATGGCCTCTTGGAAGTTGGGATAAACCTGCAACTAATTACTATAATATACTCGATACGAGTAATCATTTGTTAGCTTGATCTATCATAAGCTTAATTCAATTAATAACTTGTAAGAAATACTAATAGTGCCTACACAATGCAAGGTATATTCACGACTGCAGCGACATGCTGTTTATCTTCTTGGGCAGTTGCGAAAAGAAGACTAACATACCGCTCTATGTTCAATCCACTATCGCTAATTTTTGTGGCAATCATTGAAACAATCTTCCTTGATCAAGAGATCAGTGTTGGAAGTTACAAATTAACATCCCGGCCGGACTTCTAAAATGTGAAGTGAAAATCATACTATATCACTCATTGAATTGAAACTTGAACATTACATATATTGTTGCAACTTGCTAGGAATGTTTTTGATCATATTAGGAGTGTATTTATTCTTATGGGCATAGGGCAAAGAGTCCACAACTGCCAGTAAAGTTAAAAAAATAGATCAAAAAAATGCTAGAGAGCAAGTTCATATATGAGGAAAAATACAAGACAAAATAGTTAGTTGTAATTACGGATGGTAAATGGGCAGATCGGGTTGGATATAGATAATTTAATTGATAATACAAAAATGAATAAAATATCCGACTGTTGAAGTTTGGCAAAATGCCAAAGTCCCACATTGGTTGGGAGTTAAGTTTGGGGGGATTTTTCCCCTATAAAAGAAGGCCTAATGTTTAGGATTGAAACACACCTCTCATTTGCCTTCTCATCTGTTTAAGGCATTTGTATCTTCTCTCTTTAGTATTATTTCACTTGTATTTTTGGAGTGGAATAAAATATTTGGTTGTGTCCGAGGAGTAGGCAAAATTAGCCGAACCTCGTAAATTCTGGTGTTCCCTTTATTATTGCTTTATTGTCTTATTTATTATTTGGTGGTTGTCATAATTTTTGGTATAGTAGTTGTGACTTATTCACACTCTATACATTTGGCTTCCGCAACAATTGGTATCAGAGCCAAGGTACTGTCTAAGTATGCTCTGTGGTTGCAGCATAGTCTGATCTTCCACATCAGAAAAGATTTATCTTGGTAACTGAGTCAAGGTTCTGTCTGAGTATGCTCTGTGGTTGCAGCTTAGTCTGATCTTCCACACCAGAAAGGAAATAATCTTGATTTGTGTCGTCAGCTATTAAATAATATTTGTGTCAAAGATGGGAGACAATAAACAAGAAGAATCTACATCAAGTGTCAACAATACGTCATCATTGGCATCTTCGCTTATGACAAGAATTGTGTCAAATGCGAAATTTGCGGTCGAAATATTTGACGGGTCCGGACATTTTGGGATGTGGCAAGGCGAGGTTCTAGATGTCCTTTTTCAACAAGGGCTAGATCTGGCCATTGAAGAAAAGAAACCAGATGTTATTGGAGAAGAAGATTGGAGAATTATCAACCGTGTTGCTTGCGGTACCATTCGATCCTACCTTGCTAGAGAGCAGAAATATCCATACACAAAGGAAACTTCTGCAAGTAAATTATGGAAAGCACTGGAGGATAAATTTTTGAAGAAAAATAGTCAAAATAAATTGTACATGAAGAAGAGACTGTTTCACTTCACCTATGTTCCTGGTACCACGATGAATGAACATATCACCAGTTTCAATAAGTTGGTTACAGATTTGCAAAATATGGATACAACTTATGATGATGGTGACTTGGCCTTGATGTTGTTGGCGTCACTTCCTGATGAGTACGAGCACCTTGAAACTACTCTACTCCATGGAAATGACGAAGTTTCTCTCAGAGAAGTTTGTTCGGCTTTGTACAGCTATGAACAAAGAAAGCGAGAAAAACAGAAGGGCGGAGAAGGAGAAGCACTATTTGTGAGGGGTCGTCCTCAAAATCAAACGAGGACAAAGAAGGGAAGATCCAAGTCAAGATCCAGACCCAGCAAAGATGAATGTGCCTTTTGTCGAGAAAAAGGGCACTGGAAGAAAGACTGTCCGAAGTTGAAGAATAAGGCCAAACATAACAATGGAAAGGCCATTATGGATTCAAATGTAGCTGATTGTGATGATTCAGACTTCTCATTAGTTACAACAGAGTCATCAACATCATCAGACATATGGTTGATGGACTCGGCTTGTAGCTATCATATGTGTCCCAACAGGGACTGGTTCATGGAATTTCAAGAAGGAGAATATGGAGTCATCCACACAGCGGATAACAGCCCTCTTACCTCATATGGCATTGGTTCAATACGATTAAGGAACCATGATGGAATGATCAGAACATTGATAGATGTTCGATATGTACCGGATTTGAAGAAGAATCTCATCTCTGTGGGAGCCCTAGAATCAAAAGGGTTCAAAATCATTGCAGAAAATGGAGTGATGAGAGTATGCTCCGGTGCACTAGTGGTAATGAAGGCTAATCGGAAGAATAATAATATGTACCGCTATCGTGGCAGTACAGTTATTGGGACAGCGACAGTAACATCCAGTGACGACAAAGAGGCAGAAGCAACCAAGCTATGGCACATGCGCTTGGGACATGCTGGAGGAAAATCCTTGAAAACTCTATCAGATCAAGGATTGTTAAAAGGAGTAAAGGCTTGCAACTTGGAGTTTTGTGAGCATTGTGTCAAAGGGAAACAGACAAGGGTTAAATTTGGTACAGCGATCCATAATACTAAAGGCATTTTGGATTATGTACACTCTGATGTTTGGGGTCCTTCCAAAACACCTTCATTGGGTGGGAAGCACTATTTTGTAACCTTTGTTGATGATTTTTCTCGAAGAGTGTGGGTGTATACAATGAAAAACAAAGATGAAGTGCTGGGAATTTTTCTCAAATGGAAGACGATGGTGGAGAATCAAACAGGCAGGAGGATCAAGTGTATTCGCACAGACAATGGAGGTGAATACAAAAATGATCATTTCAATAAGGTCTGTGAAAATGATGGCATCGTCCGACACTTCACTGTTAGACATACACCACAACAGAATGGAGTGGCAGAACGTATGAACCGGACCTTGCTGGAGAAGGTACGGTGTATGTTGTCCAATGCTGGCTTGGGCAAAGAATTTTGGGCTGAGGCAATTACATATGCATGTCACCTCATTAATCGTCTACCATCTGCTGCTATTGATGGCAAAACACCATTTGAAAAATGGTACGGAAAACCTGCTGTAGATTATAACTCTTTGCACGTGTTTGGCTCAACTGCATATTATCATGTGACGGAGTCAAAATTGGATCCAAGGGCAAAGAAGGCTATTTTTATGGGAATTACTTCTGGAGTCAAAGGATATCGCTTATGGTGCCCTATGACAAAGAAAGTAATATTCAGCAGAGATGTTACCTTTGATGAATTTGCTATGGTAAATAAGGTAACAGAAGATACCAAACAAAATGAAGGTGCTTCTAAGCAGGTGGAGTTTGAGGGAAAATTTATTTTTCCTACACAAGAAGCAGAGGAGGAAACAAATGAAGATTACCCTCTGGAAGGAGAGCCAGTAGAGGAGATTCCAACTCAGGAATCTCAACAACAACTTGAATCAATAGCAACCAGCAGGCCAAAAAGAACAATAACGAAACCTGTTCGTCTCATAGAGACGGTTGCTTGTGCAACCTCAATTGTAGCTGATGATGTTCCTACTACTTATAAAGACGCTGTCCAAAGTTCAGAAGAAGATAAGTGGAGGATTGCCATGAATGATGAAATACAGTCCCTTCATCAGAATCATACATGGAGATTGGCCAATCTCCCGAAGGGAAAGAAAGCAATTGGGTGCAAATGGGTATTTGCAAAGAAGGAAGGATTTCCTAACCAAGTAGATGTTCGCTACAAAGCAAGATTGGTGGCCAAAGGATATGCTCAAAAGGAGGGAATTGATTACAATGAAGTGTTTTCTCCAGTTGTAAAACATTCCTCCATTAGAATTATGTTGGCTTTGGTAGCACAATTGGATTTGGAACTAGTTCAGATGGATGTAAAAACTGCGTTTTTACATGGAAACTTGGAGGAGGAAATCTACATGACTCAGCCAGAAGGATTCAAAGTTGCTGGAAAAGAAAATATGGTGTGCAAACTTGAAAAATCGTTGTACGGATTGAAACAATCTTCTAGACAATGGTACAAGCGATTTGACGAGTTTATGTTGCGGCAAGGGTACAAGAGAAGCAAATACGATCATTGTGTGTATTTGCACAAGCTTAAAGATGGTTCCTTTGTATATCTTCTCCTATATGTTGATGATATGTTGATAGCTTCCAAGAATTCGGAAGAAATTGATAAGTTGAAGATTCAACTGAAGAAGGAGTTCGAGATGAAGGATTTGGGTGAGGCAAAGAAAATTCTTGGCATGGAGATAATTAGAGATAGACGTTCAAAGAAACTCTGTTTATCTCAAAAGGAATATTTGAAGAGAGTACTTCAACGTTTTGGCATAGATGACAAGACTAAGCCAGTTAGTACTCCACTTGCTTCCCATTTTAAGCTAAGTACTACTATGTCGCCAATGGATGAAGCTGAACGAGAGTATATGTCAAAGGTACCATACGCAAATGCTGTTGGTAGCTTGATGTATGCAATGGTTTGCACAAGGCCTGACATTTCACAAGCTGTTGGAGTTATTAGCAGATATATGCACAATCCAGGGAAGGAGCATTGGCAAGCTGTGAAGTGGATTCTACGGTATATTCATAATACTGTAGATGTCGGGTTAGTTTTTGAGCAGGAAGACAATCAGTTTGTAGTTGGATATTGTGACTCAGATTTTGCGGGTGATATGGACAAACGAAGATCAACTACTGGTTATGTGTTTACTTTTGCAAAGGCACCAGTTAGTTGGAAGTCTACTTTGCAGTCAACAGTTGCTTTGTCTACAACAGAGGCAGAGTACATGGCTATTACAGATGCTGTGAAAGAGGCAATTTGGCTTCAAGGATTGCTAAAGGAGCTTGGTGTTGAACAAAAAGGTATCACAATTTTTTGTGATAGTCAAAGTGCTATTCAATTAGCGAAGAACCAAGTTTATCATGCAAGGACGAAACACATTGATGTTCGGTATCATTTCGTACGAGAAATCATAGAAGAAGGTGGAGTCACGGTGAAGAAAATTCATACTACAGAGAATCCTGCTGATATGCTGACAAAGGTGGTGACTGCGGTCAAGTTTCAACATTGTTTGGATTTGATCAACATTGTTGAACACTGAAGATTGAAGATGAAGACACAACCAAAATTTGTTATTGAGAGAGAATTGAAAATGTGGAATTTTGCCAAGGTGGAGATTTGTTGAAGTTTGGCAAAATGCCAAAGTCCCACATTGGTTGGGAGTTAAGTTTGGGGGGATTTTTCCCCTATAAAAGAAGGCCTAATGTTTAGGATTGAAACACACCTCTCATTTGCCTTCTCATCTGTTTAAGGCATTTGTATCTTCTCTCTTTAGTATTATTTCACTTGTATTTTTGGAGTGGAATAAAATATTTGGTTGTGTCCGAGGAGTAGGCAAAATTAGCCGAACCTCGTAAATTCTGGCGTTCCCTTTATTATTGCTTTATTGTCTTATTTATTATTTGGTGGTTGTCATAATTTTTGGTATAGTAGTTGTGACTTATTCACACTCTATACATTTGGCTTCCGCAACACCGACCTGTCTCATATTTAATACCGATAGAAAACGTGTTAACCAACGGATAATAGAGATATTCATATTATTCATGGCTTCTTGAATATAGTTACTTTTGGGAGAATTCCTAGTCTATCAAACTTGAGAAAGCCCCAATTTGAGTCTTTGCAAATATAAAAGTTAAACCCGTTGGTTATTTATTGGTTATCTATTTTTCAAGTGGATAATATGGTTCTTATCCATATTTGACTTATTTTTAAAAAGTTCATTATCCACTCATTTTTAGTGGACAATATGGATGAATAACTATTTTTGTTATCTATTTTGATACCACTAGTTGTAATTAACATTGCTAGGAGATTCTAATTAATATCATTAGTATCCTTTGTAAATTAAAGTAGTAGATTGTGTTTCTAGTTTCCCTTCGTGGACTGTGTCAAGAACAACATCATGTCTTTATTGGGCTAGAAGGTAGGGGTGAGCGTCAATCGGTTCGGTTCGGTTTTGTATAAGTTCGATTCAATTTTTTCGGTTTTCGATTTGGGATTTTAATAACCAAACCGAACCAAAGTATTTTCGGTGCGGTTTGGTTTTCTTGCGGTTTGGTGCGGTTATTTTCGGTTTGATTGATTTTAGGCTTGTCAAATTGAACTTCTTTCTTAAGCAAAAAATGAGCCTCATAATTAATTCTTACAAAGTTTCTAAGGCAAAATGCATGTGCTTAGCAATTTTTCCTACTGTAATCTACTATAGCATGAAATTTAATAGAAAATAATAAAATAATTATTTTCCTATGTCATACGTATAATGCTACTTTGCGAGTTTTTGTGTACTCCCAGTATCAGCTATAAATTTTAATGGTGATAATTTTTTTTTTGAAAAAACTTAATTATATTAATGAAGTGTGTGATTATAGAAAATATGATGTCTTACATATATTGCAACTTTGCTCGAGTGGGTGTAAAGTTTCAGTATGGTATCAACACTAAATTATAAGGGTGGAAAATCAAATACTAACATTTATACTAATAAAGTGATATTATAGAAAATATAGTTGGTTTTCACTCTTCGTCTAGAACATTACATTTCCAAATATAGACACAATCTTATATTGGGCGTAATGTATTAACACCCACAAGAAAATACAAGAGAATTTTATCTATTTTCACCATTAGTTCAGATAATCGGAATGACTATTGCTACATATTGACATATTACAAATAGCTTTTGCTATAAATACAAAAATTGACCTCAACATTTCATGGGATGTGAAGCAGGCAGGAGTGGAGGCCTGACGATTTCCGAGTCCAACGAAATATTGCAACAAAACTTCGGTTTTTCGGTCGAAATACTAAAACCGAATACCGAATCGAACACCGAATTTTTAAAAAATATAAATCGCAAACTGACTGAAAAATCGAACAAACCGAACCGTATAAATCGAAATTATTGGTTCGGTCGATTTTTTCGGTTCGATCGGTATTATGCCCAACCCTAAGGTTGTGATATTGTCACTAGCTTGTTTGTTGAGGCCCATTGTAGGTTGTGAAACTTTTGGATGGAGCTCAAAATTTAAGCTTATACCCAATACATTATGCTAAATTTTGGCGAGAAGTTCTCTATGTTGTAAGATGAAGCTGGGAATTTGTCGGGTTATTGATGCAGCTCTTACAATTTCCTTTCCTAATATAATCTTAAAGTGTCTCGGATTCAGCTACGTGACCTTGTTGAAAGAATGAATCTTATTCCTATATACACTTACCTTACTTGGATCAAACTCGGAGAAGATGTGGTGAAACTCAACATAAATGGTAGCTATATTAAAGGAAGGGGCAATGATGTGGGGGTATCAGTTGGTGCATCAACAATGGATACATCAGTGTTGTTCTGGAAGTCGACTCTCTTCTGATCACTAACATGGTGAAAAAACAGAACACTAACAACTAGAAGATGATCAGGATAATTGAGGATATTGTGATGAAAATGAATAATTTCAGCATACACCATTACTACATGGAGGCAAATCAAATGGATGATTTCCTATCTAAATTGGGCACATCCACTAGTAAACAAGATGGATACTACTTTGCATCACGCGAGATGCACGTGTAAAGTACAAGATACATGTGTGATGAACAGGATGCACGCGTGACGCACGCAGAAACTTGTTTTATTAAATATATACATAAGACCACTTATTAATGTTTAACTGTAGGCTACCAACTTTATTGAGTTGTTTCTAATGTTGCTATAAGGTAAAAAAAAAATTCCAATGTAGAGGGTCATAGTCAGTGGTCCGGCCAAGTATAGTATTGCACCTATAAGCTTAATCTTCCTAACTTTGGATTCAATCGTGACTTTTCTATTCTACAATATACAACAAAATTATAAACAAAGACATGCATGGGCGAGTTCTTTATTTACGTTAAGTCTAAGAAAATTTAGAATACTACGAAGTGGATTGAGATTTCTAAGACATAACATTAATGAAGAGCTCATTTATGTATGTCTTTGGTTAGAATTTTGTGGGGTATAGAATAGAAAAGTTACAATTAAATACCAAAGCTAGCAAGAATAAGCCCATAGGTGAGCACTAACTTTGCCCCGCTATACTAGCAAAATATTTCACCTTAGTCATCATAGCAACAGAAAAAATGTTGCTAAGGTCATGCAGACACATTGGTCTCATAGAGCTTTATTTCTAGTGTGTAGTTGTTTGTCTTACGGTGATTAGTTCATTATACAGGTATATTTAACCAGTTTAATTAAAATTTTACATTAGCTATATTAAATCAACCGCAAATTTAGATGTAGTAATGAGTTCTCATCTTATCTTGTTCTTAATTTTTTAACAGACCAAGTTATCGAGAATACTTTCGCACAAATACTCTACAACTCTATATATTTGCATGATTGCAACTTTACTAAGTGCGATAGTTGGACTATACATGGATAGATCAATGACCTCTTGGAAGGTAGGATTCAATCTGCAACTAATTACTATAATCTACTCGGTACGAGTACTCATCTGCTAGCTTGGTCTATCATAGGCTTAATTTAATTAATTACTTTGAAAAAATACTAGTGGTGCCTACACATCTAAGGGTGTATTCGCAATTGCAACATTATTCAATTTGACTTTATCGGCATTTGCGAATAAAGGACCAACATACCCATATATGCTCAATCCACTATTGCTGATTTTTGTGGAAATCATAGAAACTATTTTCATTGGTCGAGAGATCAGTGTTGGATGGTATAAAAAGACATTTCCGACCTGAATTCTAAAATATGAAGTACAAATCATACTCTATCACTCATTAAATTGAAACATAAATATTACTTACATTGTTGCAGCTTGCTAGGAATGTTTCTAATTATATTGGGAGTTTATTTATTCCTATGGGCAAAGGGCAAAGAGTCCACAATTGCAAGTGAAGAAAATGCTAGAGAACAAGCTCATACTTGAGGGAAAGAGCAAAGACAAAACAATGATATTGCTTGTAATTAACATTGCTAGTAGATTCTAATTAATGTCATTAGTATCCTTTGTAAATTAAAGTAGAAGATAGTGTTTCTAGTTTACCTTCGTGAGCTGTGTCAGGAATAACGTCATGTCTTTGTTTGGCTATAAGGTTGTGATACTGTCACTAGCTTGTTTGGTGAGACCCATTGTAGGTTATGAAACTTTTGGATGGAGCTAAAAATTTAAGCTTATACACAATGCATTATGCTAAATTTTGAAAAAAAGTTCTCTATGTTGTAAGATGAAGCAGGAAATTTGTCGGGTTATTGATACAACTCTTACAATTTCCTTTCCTAATATAATCTTAAAGTGTCTTAAATTCAGCTATGTGACCTTGTTGAAAGACTGAATCTTATACTTATATACACCTACCTTACTTGGATCAAACCCGGAGAAGATGTGGTGAAACTCAACATAAATGGTAGCTATATTAAAGGAAGGGGCAATGATGTAGGGGTATCAGTTGGTGCATCAACAATGGATACGTCATTGTTGTTCTGGAAGTCGACTCTCTTCTGATCACTAACATGGTAAAGAAGCAGAACACTAACAACTAGAAGATGAGCAGAATAATTGAGGATATTGTGATGAAAATGAATAAATATACTTTCAGCATACACCATTATTACAGGAAGGCAAATTAAGTGACTGATTTACTATCTAAATTGGGCACCTCCGCCAGTAAACAAGATGGATACTACTTTGCATCACATGAGATGCACGTGTGATGCCCAAGATGCATGTGTGACGAATAAGATGCACGTGAGACGCACACAGAATCTTGTTTTATTAAATATATACATAAGACCTCTTATTAATGTTTAACTGTAGGCCACCAATTTTGTTGAGTTGTTTCTGATATGCTATAAGGTAAAAAAACAATTGCCAATGTAGAGGGTCATAGTCAGTGGTCCAATCAAGCATAGTATTGCACCTATAAGCTTAATCTTGCTAGCTTCGGTATCCAGACGCGACTTTTTGATTCTACAAAATACAACAAAATTATAAATAAAGACATGCATGAGAGAGTTATTTATTTATGTTAAGTCTAAAAAAATTTAGAATACTAAGGTACGAAATGGATTGAGATTTTCTTAGACATAACATTAATGAAGATATCATTTATGCATATCTTTGGTTTTAATTCTGTGAGGTGTAGAATAAAAAAGTTGTAATTAAATACCAAAGCTAACAAGATTAAGTTCATAGGTGCAGTGCTATGCTTGGGCGGAACATTAACTATGACCCTCTATACCAGCAAAATATTTCACCTTAGTCATCAAGCAACAGAAAAAATGTTGCTAAGGTCATGCATACGTATTGGTCTCAGGGAACTTTATCTCTAGTGTGTAGCTGCTTGTCTTACAGTGATTGGTTCGTTATACATGTATATTTAACTATTTTAATTAAAATTTTACATTAGCTATATTAAATCAATCACAAATTTAGATGTAGTAATGAGTTCTGATTTTATCTTGTTCTTAATTCTGTAACAGACCAAGTTATCAAGAGTATTTTCGCACAAATACTCTACAACTCTATATATCTGCATGATTGCAACTTTACTAAGTGTAATAATTGGACCATGCATGGATAGATCAATGACCTCTTGGAAGGTGGGATTCAATCTGCAACTAATTTCTATAATCTACGAGGCACGAGTATTCATCTGCTAGCTTGGTCTATCATAGGATTAATTTAATTAATTACTTGTAAAAATATACTAATGGTCCCTACACACCGAAGGGTGTATTCGCAACTGCAACAATATTTTGTTTGGCTTTAAGGGCAATTGAGAATAAAGGACCAATATACCCCTCTATGTTCAATCCACTATCGCTCATTTTTGTGGCAATCACAGAAACTATCTTCATTGGTGGACAGATTAGTGTTGGAAGGTAAAATAAAGACATCCCCGACCTGACTTCTAAAATATGAAGTTCAAATCATACTCTATCACTCATTAAATTAAAACTTAAACGTTACTTACATTGTTGCTGTTTGCTAAGAATGTTTCTGATCATATTGGAAGTTTATTTGTTCCTATGGGCAAAGGGCAAAGAGTCCACAATTACAAGTGAAGAAAATTCTAGAGAGCAAGCTCATACTTGAGGGAAAGAGCAAAGACAAAATAGTGATATTGCTTGTAATTAACATTGCTAGTAGATTCTAATTAACATTAGTATCTTTTGTAATTAAAGTAGTAGATTGTGTTTTTAGTGCCCCTTCGTGGACTGTGTCAAGAACAGTTCCATGTCTTTATTGGGCTAGAATGCCATGATATTGTCAATAGCTTATCTATGAGGTCCATTGTATATAGGCTGGCCTGAAAAAAGCGGGATTATAGTTGTGAAACTTTTGAATGGGCTCAAAAGTTGAGCTTTTCATCCAATGCATTATGCTAAATTTGGACAATTCTCTTTTGTCAATTAAATTTCACAACACCCTATGGATCAAAACAACTTCAGTAGAATGACTGGCCAAGCTTTATTTTTGATAGAATTAGATTAGTTTAAATGATGTTTTTTTTAAAAAAAACAAATATGGGTAAAGAAATTATTCAACATTCCACAACATGAATAAGTTCGAATCTAGTAAGTTTCTGGCAACTCTAGCATATTGAACTTTCCCTATTAGCTAGAGAAGAAAAAAAATTCTTTCTTTATTAAATTATAATATATATATATATATATATATATATATATATATATATATATATATATATATATATATGTAATTTCTTTAAAAGATATAAGATGCACGTGTGATGCACGTATGACGCACACAGAAGCTACTATTATTAAATATATACATAAGACCTCTTATTAATGTTTGACTGTAGGACACCAATTTTATTAAGCAGTTCCTGGTGTTGCTATAAGGTAACAAAATTTGCCACCGTAGAGGGTCATAGTCTGTGCTCCAGCCAAGCATAGTATTGCACCTATAAGCTTAATCTTGCCAGCTTTGCTATTCAGTTGCGACTTTTCTATTTTATAACATATAATAAAATTAGAATCAAAGACATGCGTGTGTGGGTTCTTTATTTATGTTAAGTCTATGAAAATTAAGAATAATAAGGTACAAATTGGATTGGGTTTTTCTTAGACTTAATATTAATGAAGAATTCATTTATGCATGTCTTTGGTTTTAATTTTGTTGTGGGGTGTAGAATAGAAAAGTTGCAACTAAATACCAAAGCTGGCAAGATTAAGATCATAGGTGCAGTGCTATGCTTGGGCGGAGCACTGACTATGACTCTTTATACTGGCAAAATATTTTACCTTAGTCATCAACAACAGAAAAAATGTTGCTAAGGTCATGCAGACGCATTGGTCTTGGGAAACTTTATTTCTAGTGTGTAGCTGCTCATCTTACGGTGGTTGATTCATTATACAAGTATATTTAACCAGTTTAATTGGAATTTTCTATAGATGAATTAAATCCACAAATTTAGACGTAGCAGTGTGTTCTAATTTTATCTCATTCCTATTTTTTGTAACAAACCAAGTTATCAAGAGTATTCCCGCAGAAATACTCTGAAACTCTCTATATATATATATGCATGATTGCATTTTTACTAAGTGTAATAGTTGGACTGTGCATGGATAGATCAATGGCATATTGGAAGCTGGGATTCAATCGGCAACTAATTACTATAATCTACTCGATATATGTACTTGTCTGTCAGATTGGTCTATCATAGGCTTAATTTAGTTAATTACTTATAAGAAATACTATTAGTGCATACACACTGCAGGGTGTATTCACAATTGCAGCGATATTCTGTTTCACTTTATGGGCAGTTGTGAAAAGAGGACTAACATACCCCTCTATAATTAATCCACTGTCACTGCCTTTTGCGGCAATCACAGATACTATCTTCGTTGGTCGAGAGATCAGTGTTGGAAGGTGCAAATTAACATCTCTGGCCTGACTTCTAAAATATGAAGTGCAAATCATATTCTGTCACTCATTAAATTGAAACTTGAATATTACTTACATTGTTGCAACTTTCTAGGAATGTTTCTAATCATATTGGGAGTTTATTTTTTCCTATGGGCAAAGGGAAAAGAGTCCACAATCGCAAGTGGAGATAATGCTAGAGAGCAAGCTCATACTTGAGGGAAAGAGCAAAGACAAAATAATGATATTGCTTGTAATTAAAATTGCTAGTAGATTCTAATTAATGTCATTAGTATCCTTTGTAAATTAAAGTAGTAGATAGTGTTTCTAGTTTTCCTTCGTGGACTGTGTCAGGAATAATGTCATGTCTTTATTGGGCTATAAGGTTGTGATATTGTCACTAGCTTGTTTGGTGAGGCCCATTGTAGTTATGAAACTTTTGGATGGAGCTAAAAGGTTAAGCTTATACACAATGCATTATGCTAAATTTTGAAAAAAAATTCTCTATGCTGTAAGATGAAGCAAGAAATTAGTCGGGTTATTGATGCAACTCTTACAATTTCCTTTCCTAATATAATCTTAAAGTGTCTCAAATTCAGCTACGTGACCTTGTTGAAAGAATGAATCTTATACTTACACCTATCTTACTTGGATCAAACTCAGAGAAGATGTGGTGAAACTCAACATAAGTGGTAGCTATATTAAAGGAAGGGGCAATGATGTGGGGGTATCAGTTGGTGTATCAACAATGGATACATCAGTGTTGTTCTAGAAGTCGACTCTCTTCTGATCACTAACATGGTGAAAAAACAGAACACTAACAACTAGAAGATGATCAGGATAATTAAGGATATTGTGATGAAAATGAATAAATCTACTTTCAGCATACACCACTACTACAGGGAGGCAAACTAAGTGACTAATTTCCTATCTATATTGGGCACCTCCGTTAGTAAACAAGATGGATATTACTTTGCATCACATGAGATGCGTGTGTGATGCACAAGATGCATGTGTGACGAATAAGATGCAGGTGTGATGCACGCAAAATCTTATTTTATTAAATATATACATAAGACCTTTTATTAATGTTTAACTGTAGGCCACCAATTTTATTGAATTGTTTCTAATATTGTTATAAGGTAAAAAATAATTGCCAATGTAGAGGGTCATAATCAGTGGTCCAACCAAGCATAGTATTGCACCTATAAGCTTAATCTTGCTAGCTTCGGTATCTAGACGCGACTTTTCTATTCTACAACATACAACAAAATTATAAATAAATACATGCATGAGCGAGTTCTTTATTTATGTTAAGTCTAGAAAAAATTTTTAGAATACTAAGGTACAAAATGGATTGATATTTTCTTAGACATAACATTAATGAAGAGATTATTTATGTATATCTTTGGTTTTAATTCTGTGGGGCGTAAAATAGAAAAGTTGCATTTAACTACCAAAGCTAACAAGATTAAGCTCATAGGTGCAGTGCTATGCTGGGCGGAGCATTAACTATGACCCTCAATACCGGCAAAATATTTCACCTTAGTCATCATAGCAACAGAAAAAATATTGCTAAGGTCATGCATACATATTGGTCTCAGGGAACCTTATCTCTAGTGTGTAGCTGCTTGTCTTATGGTAATTGGTTCATTATACATGTATATTTAACCAGTTAATTAAAATTTTACATTAGCTATATTAAATCAACCACAAATTTAGATGTAGTAATGAGTTCTGATTTTATCTCGTTCTTAATTTTGTAACAGACCAAGTTATCAAGAGTATTTTCGCACAAATACTCTACAACTCTCTCTCTCTCTCTCTCTCTATATATATATATATATATATATATATATATATATATATATATATATCTGCATGATTGTAACTTTACTAAGTGTAATAGTTGGACCATGCATGGATAGATCAACGACCTCTTGGAAAGTGGGATTCAATCTGCAACTAATTACTATAATCTACTAGGCACGAGTATTCATCTGCTAGCTTGGTCTATCATAGGATTAATTTAATTAATTACTTGTAAAAAATACTAATAGTGCCTACATATCGAAGGGTGTATTCGCAACTGCAACAATATTTTGTTTGTCTTTATGGGTAATTGAGAATAAAGGACCAATATACCCCTCTATGTTCAATCCACTCTTGCTGATTTTTGTGGCAATCACAGAAAATATTTTCATTGGTCGAGAGATTAGTGTTGGAAGGTAAAAAAAGACATCCCCTACCTGACTTCTAAAATATGAAGTGCAAATCATACTCTTTCACTCATTAAATTAAAACTTAAACGTTACTTACATTGTTGGTGTTTGCTAAGAATGTTTCTGATCATATTGGAAATTTATTTGTTCCTATGGGCAAAGGGCAAAGAGTCCACAATTGCAAGTGAAGAAAATGATAGAGAGCAAGCTCATACTTGAGGGAAAGAGCAAAGACAAAATAGTGATATTGTTTGTAATTAACATTGCTAGTAGATTCTAATTAACATTAGTATCTTTTGTAATTAAAGTAGTAGATTGTGTCTCTAATGCCCCTTCGTGGATTGTGTCAAGAATAGCTCCATGTCTTTATTGGGCTAGAAGGCCATGATATTGTCAATAGCTTATCTATGAGGTCCATTGTATATAGGCTAGCCTGAAAAAAGTGGGGTTATAGTTGTGAAACTTTTGAATGGGCTCAAAAGTTGAGCTTTTCATCCAATGTATTATGCTAAATTTGGACAATTCTCTTTTGTCAATTAAATTTCACAACTCCCTATGGATCAAAACAACTTCAATAGAATGACTGGTCAAGCTTTATTCTTAATAGAATCAGATTAGTTTAAATGATTTTAAAAGAAAAACAAACCAAATATGGGCAAAGAAATTATTCAACAATCCACAACATGAATAAGTTCGAATCCAGTAAGTTTTTGGCAACCTAGCATATTGAACTTTCCCTATTAGCCAGAGAAGAAAAAAATTCTTTCTTTATTAATTTATAATATATATATATATATATATATATATATATATATATATATATATATATATATATATATATGTAATTTCTTTAAAAGGGAATTTTTATCGACATAAGATGCACGTGTGATGCACAAGATGAGCGTGTGAGGCACATGATGCACGTGTAACGCACGTAGAAGCTACTATTATTAAATATATACATAAGACCTCTTATAAATGTTTGACTGTAGGCCACCAATTTTATTAAGCAGTTCCTGGTGTTGCTATAAAGTAATTAAATTTCCCACTATAGAGGGTCATAGTCAGTGCTCCAGCCAAGCATAGTATTACACCTATAAGCTCAATCTTGCCAGCTTTGCTATTCAGTTGCGACTTTTCTATTTTATAACATACAATAAAATTAAAATCAAAGACATGCATGTGTGGGTTCTTTATTTATGTTAAGTCTAAAAAAATTAAGAGTAATAAGGTACGAATTGGATTGGGTTTTTCTTAGACTTAACATTAATGAAGAACTCATTTGTGCATGTCTTTGGTTTTAATTTTGTTGTGGTGTGTAGAATAGAAAAGTTGGAACTAAATACCAAAGTTGGTAAGTTTAAGGTCATAGGTGCAGTGCTATGCTTGGGCGGAGCACTGACTATGACCCTTTATACCGGCAAAATGTTTTACCTTAGTCATCAACAACATAAAAAATGTTGCTAAGGTCATGAAGACGCATTGGTCTTGGGAAACTTTATTTCTAGTATGTAGCTGCTCGTCTTACGGTGGTTGGTTCATTATAAAAATATATTTAACCAGTTTAATTGGAATTTTCTATAGATGAACTAAATCCACAAATTTAGACGTAGCAGTGTGTTCTGATTTTATATTGTTCCTAATTTTTGTAACAAACCAAGTTATCAAGAGTATTCCCGCAGAAATACTCTACAACTCTATATATATGCATGATTGCAACTTTACTAAGTATAATAGTTGGACTGTGCATGGATAGATCAATGGCATATTGGAAGCTGGGATTCAATCGGCAACTAATTACTATAATCTACTCGATATGTGTACTCGTCTGCCAGATTGGTCTATCATAGGCTTAATTTAGTTAATTACTTATACAACAACAACCCAGTGTAATCCCACAAGTGGGGTCTGGGGAGAGTAGTATGTACGCAGACCTTACCTCTACCCCGAGGGACAGAGAGGCTGTTTCCAGGAGACCCTCGGCTCAAAGAGGCAACAAGAGACACTATATTAGTATTATCAATAGACTCATAATAAAACAACATAAAGTACCATAAAATCCATAACATAACATAAATACCATAAAAAACAAAGTAACAGCAATATAAGAGATATAGGAAATACGAGAAAGATGTAAGGTATTAATACACAGGAGATAAAGCCCATCATCAGTAGTTGATCAATAGCATCCTAAGACTACTTCCTAACTGGCTAGTCTCACTCTAGTGCGCTGTAACAAAGACATCACAATTTCCCTAACCTACCACCTTAATGCTCGATCTCCACAATTCCCTGTTTAGGGCCATGTCCTCAGTAACCCTAAGTCGCGTCATATCCTGCCTGATCACCTCTCCTCAATACTTCTTAGGTCTCCCCCTACCTCTCCTCGTACCCACCACCGCCAGTCGTTCACACCTTCTCACCGGTGCATCAGTGTTCCTCCTCTGAATGTGCCCGAACCATCTGAGCCTTACTTCCCGCATCTTATCCTCCATAGGGGCCACACCCACCTTCTCTCGAATATCTTCATTTCTAATCTTATCCTAGTTAATTACTTATAAGAAATGCTAATAGTGCATACACACTGCAGGGTGTATTCGTAATTGCAGCGACATTCTGTTTCACTTCATGGGCAGTTGTGAAAAGAGGAGTAACATACCCCTCTATGTTTAATCCACTATCACTGCTTTTTGTAGCAATCACAGAAACTATATTCGTTGGTTGAGAGATCAGTGTTGGAAGGTGCAAATTAATATCCCTGGCCTAACTTCTAAAATATGAAGTGCAAATCATATTTTGTCACTCATTAAATTGAAACTTGAACGTTACTTACATTGTTGCAACTTGTTAGGAATGTTTCTAATCATATCGGGAGTTTATTTGTTCCTATGGGCAAAGGGCAAAGAGTCCACAATTGCAAGTAAAGAAAATGCTAGAGAGCAAGCTCATACTTGAGGGGAAGTGTAAAAATAAGACAGTGATATTGCTTGTAATTAATGTTGCTAGTAGATTCTAATTAACACTAGTATCCTTTGTAATTAAAGTAGTAGTAACTTTGTAATTATTAATAACTAAAATTCTAATTCCTCTAGAAACTTCTCTCTCGGCGTACGATAGGTGAGCTAACGTGCGCAGTGGTCGGATATGCCTAGAGGGTGGCCAAAAGCTACTAGAAATGCTGCTAGACATGCAGCAGAGGTAAATAAGGAAGCTCTGGGAGTGCATAGCATAGAGAAATTGGAAAGAGATAGTAATCGACTGAATACACCAAGTGGAACACCAATTGGGGGTATTCGAGGAGCAGCGTCGGTGCCGGAACAACAATGGATTATGCCAATGCACACACCTACAAGTGCAGAGGTGGTAATCCAAGGAAAAGCCCTAAGCACTCAACCGAAAACGGGAACTAAAGGAGGAGAATTTCAAATTGTGATACCAAGAGGTGAAGGTTCGAGCAAAAGGAGTTTATCAACTGAAGAAGAAGCAATTGGTATGTTGATTGATCTTGGCGGAGTACAAAACGATGCGAGGAAAGCACCAGATCAGATTTCTAATATGAAGACATGGGAGCAGAGGGAGTGGGCAACACTCTTAAATAGAAACAAAATGCCAACAAGGGGGATGAATCTCACATATATTGCTCCAATTATACAAGATGGAGTGAATATTATTGAGCTTAATAAAGAGGAAATTGAGAGAGGCAGTGCAAAATGGAGACAAGCCCTAATTCTATATTTTGTGGGAGAGGACCCGACTATTGGGGCCCTAGAAAGATTTATTGCTGCAACATGGAACTTTGCGTCAAAGCTAAAGGTATTCTACCATAACAATGGTTACTTTATTGTTCAATTCAATAGTATAGAAGATAAGGAGTTGTTCTATATTCTGAGCCATATACGATAAACAACAAGCCAATTATTATCAAAGCCTGGGCACCCACGTTCAATTTCCACAGTGAAGTACTGCAAACGATCCCTCTATAGGTGAAACTGCCAAACTTGCCTCTGAGTTGCTGGGAAAGGGAGACACTAAGTAGAATTGGAAGTGGACTTGGAGTACCTGTCTATGCAGATGAATGCACAACAAAGGTGGAAAGAATCTCGTATGCTCAATTACTAGTGGAAATGGATGTTACTAGGACCTTACCAAAGACTATAAAGGTCAAAGATCCGACGGGAAGAGTTTATGACCAAGAGATAGTATACGACTGGGTAACGGAATATTGTCATACATGCTTACAGACTGGGTATTCATGCACTCTATCTCAGAATAAGAAGGCACATGTAGGAAAACAAAGAGATAAAGCTACAAACCCAAAACAATAGGGTGAAACGAACAAGAAACATTCAAGGGAATGAAGGGTAGTATGCATCAGAAGCTCAAAGAGAAAAGGGAAAAGGGAAACAGATTGAAGAAAAGCAAAATGAGGTGGAAGGAAAAAGCAAAGAAGTTAATCCTGAAGATGATCAATCACAAGGAGGCCAATGGCAAATATTTCGAAACAAGTCAGCTGCAAAGGGGAGCTATAACAAAAGGCAGAGGAGAAACTCGGGTGAAGGAACAATAGCTCCTACTATACTTGCTAAACAAGAGAAACATGTGGAAGTGGTAAATGATTTTGATCTTCTAAGTAGACATAATACAATACCAGAAGGAGAAGGGATGATAAGCAACACAAGAATGGGTAGAGGAAGACAATGGGGAGATGAAAGTGATATGCACCTATTTATTCCCACATGAAACTAGCCACATGGAATGTTAGAGGTCTTAATAAGACCTACAAGCAAAAGGAGATGAAGATGTTTATAAAGAATAATAATATAGTAATACTAGCAATAATAAAACATAGAGTCAAAGAAAGTAATGCTGCAACAATTCTAAAGAAGATAGTGACTGGGTGGAGCTGGTGTCACAATTACAACCACAATAGGAGAGGCAGAATTTGGATAGTGTGGGATCAAAATATTGTTAATTTTGATGTCGAACAGACTGCAGAATAGTTTATTCATGTAAAGTTAAAGTGTGTAACTTGGGCATGGAGTTTCAGTTTACAGCTGTATATGGTTTGCACACAATAGAAGATAGGAGAGGACTGTGGGATGGGTTAAGGAATATACAGATACCATAGTTGGATCCTTGGCTTGCCATGGGTGATTACAATGCAGTTCTACAGGGTGAAGATAGGAAGTATGGTAACCCTGTCACTGGGATAGAAACTAAAGATTTTAGTGAATTTCTCTTTAATACTGGAATGACTGAAATGAAATCAGTAGGAAGAGAGTATACTTGGACAAATACACATGTCTATAACAAGATTGATAGAGCACTGATAAACTCATAATGGTGTATCAAAAATCATCACTTGAAGGCCAACATCATGGATCCACATTTCTCAGACCACTCTTCCTTATGTATCAAGCTGGAAGAAGAGCTACAAGGAGGACCCAGGACTTTTCGATTCCTTAATTGTCTAGCTGATCATGAGAACTTCATTAAGGCAGTGGAACCAGCTTGGAACTAAAGGACTAATGAAAGTGGTATGAGTAAAATATGGCAGAAGCTGAAAGCAGTGAAACAGGAGATGAAGAAATTGAATCGGAATTTTTAAGGGGTAAGTGAGAAAGTGAGTATGCTAAGACAACAATTAGCAGACCTGCAAACTCAAATGAGGGACCTGGGCATACATTGTTTGATCAAGAAGTAGCAATTAAAGCAGAGCTAGAGAAATGGAGCAATATTGAGGAAAACATCCGTCAGAAGGCTCGAATACAGTGGTTAAAACTAGGTTTCAAGAAGGCATAAAAAGGGAAATTCTGGATTTCTATGGCAAGCTAATGGGGTCTGCTGCTAGTCAATTACCAACTGTAAATTCCATGATTATGCAGGAAGGAAGAATGCTGAATAGACAACAACAATTAGGACTCATTGCACCTATAACTTCAGATGAAGTTGTCCATGCTCTCAAAGACATAGATGACCTTGAAGCACCTGGGTGTGATAGCTTCAATGCCTGTTTCTTTAAAAAAAGCCTGGTCGGTCGTAGGAGAAGATGTTACTAAAGCAGTGCTGGAATTTTGTGACACAGGGGTCATGTGCAGAACCATTAACTGCACTACTATAACACTGGTCCCTAAGGTACAAAATCCAACGAGAAACTCTGAGTTTAGGCTCATATCTTGCTGTACGATATTGTACAAGATCATCTCAAAAATACTGACACATAAAATACAAGAGGTAATGAATGATATTGTTGATCCGGGTCAGTCAGATTTTGTACATGGAAGAGTGATCACTGACAACATAATACTGAGTCATGAATTGGTGAAGGGCTAAGGAAGGAAAGGGGCATCACCGAGGTGCATGTTGAAGATAGATATGAGAAAGGCTTATGACTCAGTTGAGTGGTGCTTTATAGAATAGATCCTCACTCATCTTCACTTCCCTGTTCAATTTGTACAATGGGCGATGGCATGTATAAGGTCAATTTCATATTCAGTTATCATTAATGGGTACCCTACTGCCCCTTTCCCTGCCAAAAAAGGTTTGAGGCAAGGGGATCCAATGTCGCCCTTCCTATTTATGCTAGCAATGGAGTACCTCACTAGAATCTTGAAGACACTAAAGAGGCAACCTGATTTCAATTATCACCCTAAGTATGAAAGACTGAACATAGTACAGTTGAGCTTTGTAGATGACCTCTTATTATTTACCAGAGGAGATATAGTGTCTATAAAGATAGTGTTTAACTGCTTTCAACAGTTCTCCAAAGCATCTGGTCTAGAGGCAAACATAGAAAAAAGCTCCATTTATTTTGGAGGAGTGCATGAAGAGGAGGAGAACAATATAATACAAGTGGTGGGGTTTGCAAAAGGAAAAATGCCTTTTAGATATCTAGAGGTCCCTCTGAGTACTAAAAGGACAACAATTTTACAATATAAGCCATTTCTTGATAAGATTATGGGCAGAGTCACCTCATGGACTTCAAAACTACTAAGTTATGCTGGTAGAGTTCAGTTAATCAAATCTGTCCTATTTTCGGTACAAGTGTTTTGGTCTTAGGTATTCATTTTGCCACAAAAAGTGGTGAAGGCAATTGAATCAATATGCAAGAAGTTTTTTTGGATAAGAAGTGTAGACATGACAAAGAAAGCACTAATAGCATGTGACAAGCTCTGTTACCTCAAGACAGTAGGAGGACTCAATTTCTTGGATATGAGAACTTGGAACAAGGCTGCTATTTGTAAAATGTTGTGGAATCTATGTCAAAAGAAAGAAAAGCTATGGGTCCAATGGATACACATTTACTATATAAAGGATGGAGTTGTTTGGGATGCACGAGCAACACAAGCTTCATGGTTGGTGAGGAAGATATTGAAGGCTAAAGGAACTTATATTGATGCAGGTTATATGAAGGATGATGTCAAATGCATGCAACAGTTCTCTACGAAGGTTATTTACAACAAATTGAGAGGGGAGTTTCAAAAGGTGGAATGGAGATGACTGTTGATACCCAATTTTCCCTATATATTTTCAAAATAACACATATGTGCATATATAAGCACACCAAAAGATTTTGGCATTTTTATGATTTTTAAACCAATTTATGACCTATTTTTACACCATTAAATCCCATAATTATTCCCCAAAGCTTGACATTTTGGAGAATAATTTATTTCATTCTCACATTTACATCAAAATATAGCTAACATAATTTTTGCATATTTTTACAAATTCGTTTGGTGTTTTTAAAACTAAATTGCATATAATTGCAATACTAGCCTCTTTAAGATTTTATCTTTATAATTATAAAAATTGATCCCAGTATTTTAAATTAATATTTATATACTATTTACTGATTCAGTACTTTTAATTTAATTTCAAAATTATTTTTACTATTTTTTATAAAAACAAAAGGGAAAAATTGGCTATTTAATATGTAGCCCCATTTACCTTTCAGTCTTAGCCTAAATTAACCCCAATCTTTACCCAACCCAATTACCCAATTAACCCAACCCAATTACCCAATTAACCGAATAGGCCCGTGTTCCTTTTAATCTGAGCTGTTGATCATTTTGATCAACGGCCCAGATTCCCCCTTACCTTAATTAATTCCAACGACCTTATCCCTATCCCCATTCTCTCCAAACCCGCCGCCTTTGGTTCCCTCGTCTCTCTCGGACTCTTTCAACCCCTGAAACCCTAGAAGCCGCCTACCCCCTCTCCGACCCAAAATCCACCGGAATCCATGGTTAATCTAGCCATGGACGATCTCTACTCACCATATTCTGCTCCTATACGCCTGCTCGCTGAAGATTTGAGGCTAGGCCTCGAAGGTCTTCATCTATACCTTGGCCGATTGGAGATTCTTTGGTCATTTTCGGCCTTGCTCCGACGTACTTTAGCCTCTTGAACTTGGATTCGACCTTATCAGCTCAGATCCGCTCTCGTGACTTCCAAGCCTTCTCGCCCTTTAAGGTTCTCAGAAACCCTAACCTATTCGAGGTTGCTTTTTGTTTTATTCTTTCAGATCTGTGATAGATCTGTGCTATATTTGACGTTTCGAGTGTTTTCCCAAAAATTCCTTTTCAAAATCGTTGGTTTTTCAAATTAGGGTTTCTGAAAATCTTTCGATTTTTGTTGTTCTTTTCTTTCAGCTATTTGACTGCAGTATGCTCGTATGTTCTCCTCCTCTATTTACGCATGTATTGTCTTTCTACTCTTATACGTATGTTCACATGATTAGTCTGTTCTTTTTTTTTCTCACTCTTTACTACTGTGTTTCTCGATGTTTTGCTTTTTTGAACTATGTTTGTGTTCTTGTTAAGCATGTTTCGTCTGTTCTGTTTAAACCCCCATCCTTTCTTAAGTTCCAAAGTTGTCTGAACATGTTCTTCATGTCGTAAAATGGTTTTCTTTTCTTTGATTGTTTCAAGCCTTCTATTGTATTTGCCTGATTCTCATAAGACTCCCTGAGTCTGTTCACTTGCCTTCTCATTTCTGTGTTTGATTCGATGGGGAAACCCTAGAATTTGGGGGGGTTTTCTTGAAAAATCAAATTAGGGTTCCACTTTGGGACCTTGTACCTTCAGACTCACTATGAGTCTTTGGTTGAACTTGTATTCTTTTGTTTATAATTCTAAATACTTCGATGTTAGACTCTTCTGTTTGAAGTGTTTGCTTTATATATGATAAACTCTTCTTTCAAAAGGTCTTTTGCCAACTTGTGATTGATTCTGAATTCCTTTTTATGAGGATTGATTGAGTGTTACTGATTTTCTTTAAAATAAGTTTCTCTTCACCTTTTTTGGGTTGGATCCATTCGTGCCAAGGCTCAAACCTTGATTTTTACTGACTGTTGATTGATTGCCTTTCCTTATTTGCCCAAATCGTGTACTACTAGACTCTTTCCTTAAATAAGTTTCTGTATATTTACCCTTATTGTACTGCCTTAGAAAAGATTTTAAAATCAAAGCCTTTCCTTATTTGTCATGCCCGTTTGAAATCAATCCCTTGGCTGAAGGGAAATTTGTGTGATTGACTTGCAAAATTATTTTCTTACCTTCTTTTCACTTGTCTTCTGCACTATAAAAGGGGCTACCCCTTTTGCACTTAACAGAGAGAGACGAGGACATACACAGAAAGACTTCGAACTTTTCAATACTTTCTCTACTACTACTTTCTCAACCTCTAGTATTGAGCACTCTACTCCTCTTCTCTTTCTACTTTCTGAAACATTCTTAAGTTATCTTTGAACTCTCAAGTATTTGCTGAGGACTCGATTTTGCTCCTGCTAACTTCTGGTTGTTTACTTGTTTTTGTTGTTCTGCTATTCTAGTACTTGCAACTGGTATGTCATTCTTAGTTAAATAATGCCCCTCAACTATGTGTTTATTTCCTAGCCTGTCATGCTCACTCTTTCACCATGTGTTTACATCTTAGTCTGTTATGCTTTCTTTCCTTATGTTTCTGCAACTCTGTATGTGCTCTTCTCATGTGAATCCCTTCCCTTTACCCCTTTGTATGAGAGTACAGTTCTAGCCATGACAGCACTCTGTTATTGCTGCCCATGACTTTGAACTAGGTTCTTTTGAACCCTTTACTCGAATCAGTTCCCACTTCCCTTTTCCCCTTTATATGCTAAGCCTGATTTGGGTTTGGTGGTGTCCTAATCACCATCTAGACTCAAGTCTGACCTCTAAGGTCTGCTATTAACTTGTTTGGACCAAACAAATGGTCAGGGGTGTGCCAGTCAACACCTATGGCTGGGTATGACCACCATTTGCTATGGCTCCCCAATCCCTCTTTCACTTTGCACTCATTCCTAGTTCTAAGTTCTGCTCCTCTCTGGTAAGCCATGCTTTGGGACCCTTGAACTCCCACTGAACTTGGATGTCTGAGGGCTGGCTATTCCGCACTGCACTATTCTAATTCTAAATGTTATCCTGAGTGTAAGCAATGCCGGGAATCCTTGAGATTCCTTGGAACTTTGAAACACTTTGGATAAAGAGAAGGCTTTGGAAATTCGGAATTGGTTAATCACATGTTATTGGACATTAAGATTGAATTAGGCTGCTCGGATCTAGCTGTTAGTTTTTAATGTATTTATTTTCTTTCTTTTGGTCTGTAATAATTTGTATAAAGGATTTGGGGAATATAGTAAAAGGGTGTGGGAGGGGTTTTACATTCTTGCATCAGTAGGGGTAGAAACCATGCTTTAGGATTTAAATTTTTTAGAAATCCTGCCTATAGGGCTGTTCAATATTTCTGGTTCCACATCACCTAGAGACCATGCCTATAGGGTCAACGCTTCATTGTGTTAAAAATCACATAGAAATCATGCCTATAGGACTTAACGTTCATGTAATCAATGCATATAGAGATCATGCTTATAAAAATGCATATGCATTAGGAAAACTGTAGGGTTAATTAACACAATCATCTATTACAAGTTCAATAAGAGGTTTTAAAAAATCAAAATAGATATCATGCCTATAGGATCAAAATCAAACTCGTCTGATTCGCTTAGAGTAATAATAATCTATTAACTGGTCCTTAACGTCTTAATACAGCAACGATTTCAGAAGTCTTAATTCTTTGACAAAAACTCTCCTGACTCAGTATGCTTTTAAATCCCTCAAATCGGCATCTTTTTCTGAAACAGATTCTTTTTAAACATTCTGTCTAAACGTTTTACTCAGACCCTGAAATTGTCTTTTAAAACAGTTGCAACTTACCCTTTCCTTAGATATTTCTATCTCTGAAACTCTTTCACAACCATTTCTGTGTTTTATTTTTACTGCAGTCCATACTTTCTTTTCAAAACTCCTCTGCATTAGACTACTTTTTCCTGAAACCAGTACCTTTTAAATCATTCGCTTGAAGTACCTTAATTTCTGACAATTGGATCCAAGTTTCCTAATGCAGACTTTCTATTTATACATATGGGTTGAACCAATCCGTTCGCTGTTTAAGTTTAATTTAAAGACCAAATCAGTATGTGCCAAGACATGCTAAACTAAGTGTTTGTTTGATTAAGGGGTTTACTTGAGCCTTACCTATTTGTTTTGTTCATCCTTATATTTGTTACTTGTTTTGTATGTCGCAACTAGAATTTTAACCTTTGAACCCCATATATGCCTATATCCCTTTCCTTCCCCTCTAGGATTAGAAGTCCTGATACCCCGGGACTGATAGGTTGGGACGGGTACTAGCATGCAATAAGTAAACGAGACTGATCGCGTTTAAATACCTTAACGGGGTGGGAAGTGTAGATATGAATATGATGACCGATGCACTAATATCACGTGCGACCCCTCTTCTGAGGAGTGATCGTTGGGTATTGCATTGAAGTGATCCATATTAATGATAAACTTAGGACTCCTCTCCCTTTACTTGCTTTCATCTCTTCTTGTAAAACTGTTCAAATCCCTTTTTCATGAATTTCTGCCCTCTCTACTTATCTTTGAAAATTTTCAACTTGGTCGCAATCTTAGGTGCGAATCCTTATTTGAGCTTTGATTGTTTACTTGTAAAGTCACAATTGCAACATGGTCGGGAACCACACTAGTGGACCTTGAGGGGTGCCTAACACCTTCCCCTCGGGATAATTTCTAGCCCTTACCCTAATCTCTGGTCTCTTCATCTCAAACCCTTCTTAAAGTGTCCTAGTGCACTATAATCATTAGGTGACGACTCTTCAACTTTTAAACCCAATTCTCGAAAGGGAATAGAGTTGTCCTCCCAATGTCGTATACCCGATTTCTGACCCCACGGTTAGAGGAAAAGGGGGTGTCAACAGCATGGCGACTCTGCTGGGGAACTCCTTTAGGCTTTTACCTTTGCATGTTGTTTGTGACTTTATTATCTCATTAATTGCTTTATTTATTGTCTTTTATTCTTTCACTACGAAACTAACTTGGCTCTTCATGTCTTTTCTTTCCTTTAGTTGCTTTCCTTTACTACTTTATTTCAATGTTGTTGTAATTACCGTAATTATTGTAATCATTTATCTTATGAACGTGAAAATACATGTCAATTTAATTCATTCTTGTAAACTGCATCTTCAACATCATATTCCACTCGTGCCAAACAAACACCATAACAACGCTTATAATGAGTGGTTGCGCTCTTCCAATATTATCACCCTTTAAATTCGGCAAAGGCGTATTTGCCCTAAAACCAGTCGATCAGCGGTGCAGTCGACGGTTCCGTGCCTTTCCCTCTTGAGTTGTCTGCTCAAGGGTACCTTGTCTAGCACTTCAAAAGCAGAAACCTTATTTCGTTAAACTGTTCATGCATCATGGTCAAACCTAGCCGAGTCAGTTATGTTATCCGCATAATGACTCATCAAGATAGCCTTGTCCAAAGTCCATCGGGTTTCCCTGAAACCCAAATGGACACCTACATGTTCTGTGCATTTATTTGGAGGACTAAATGCTTTTATGCTGATTATTGGTATTAAATAGTCGAGTCCGGTGGGGGTGAGGTCTTAACCCTTTTGTTTTGCAGAAAATGAATGACAAAGTTCCTGACTTCGGTATGGTAAACATACCTTCACTCTTGCAAACTTGGTGGAGAAACCTCCCATCGAGCAATCAAATCAACGAATGGAAAGAGAGAGTCACCAAGGCTAGTGAGAAGCTAGAATACCTGGAGTACAGCTTGCTGGAATTGGAAGGGAAAGTGAGGAAAAGAGTCATCGACTGTCAAAATGTTGAGGAAGGCAAAGGAGAACGTCTGGCGATAGCATTTTTACTGGAAAATCTGCGCGAGCTGGAGGACTTGATCAACGAGAACATTCAACCTGAAGAAGGTCCTTCTGGGACCAAGTAGTTAGGAGTCTTTCTTTTCACTTTTAATGTAATAAGGCCAATAGCCATTAGTGACATTTTTACTTTCCGCTATTTTAGTGTCGTTTTGGGATTCGTCTTATTTTTATCAATAAAATGAGGCACTTAGCATTATAAGTTCTCCAAGCTAATTTGTCGCTAGGCCTACCTCAGGCACAACGAGGCACCCAAATTAGGACGCGATTTATATTCTTGAACAATGTGTTTAAATATTGCAACAATTTTCTTCTTATAACCTGCACTAACTTGTTACCTTTTGTTTTTCTTTATTTTTATTCCCCTCCCCTAAGGTTAGTTCGTGCATTCTGGCACCATCATCATACAGTACGAGATCCAAAGGCCCTCCACCTCTTCCTCCTCCAAGTCCTATTAGAAACAAGAACAAAAGCAAAATGGGAGATGCAAATACTAGAAAGGAAATTGAGGAGACTTCTCAGAATACTCCAATTACCAAGGGAACTGCTGCTCACCTTGAGCAGACATTGCTGAAATTCCAGGAGGAATTGGACCAAGTCCGGAACTTGGCAAGCCTATCAATCACTCTTGCCGCTCCTGATGTTAATGCCCAAAACACCGCACCTCCACAGAACACCCCACAACCACCAGTACAACCCGCTCACACCCAAGCTTACAACACATGCAATAATACTCCATTGCTCATTCCTGAACCGCAAAACACCACGAACAACCACCTCCACAATACTCCTGTCTTTGTAGACACTATACCCCACTACACCCAGCCAATCTCAGGTGTATCTGACTCAGACGATAAAGACTCCCTTATCAGGACTTTGGCCGCTGAACTCAAGAAGCTAGCCAGCCAGGTCCAGGGTGTCGAAGGCAGCAAAGGCGTTGAGGGGTTGAACTACAAGGATTTTTGTGTTCAACCAGATGTTGAACTCCCGGAGGGGTACAAACCTCCCAAGTTTGAGATGTTCGACGGTACAGGTGATCCCAGGGTCCATCTAAGAATGTATTATGATAAGCTGGTAGGAGTTGGAAGGGACGAAAAGATCCGCATGAAGCTGTTCATAAGGAGCCTGAAGGGCGATGCCCTATCTTGGTACATTAGCCAGGATTCAAAGAAATGGACAAGTTGGGTGAGCATGGAATCCGATTTTATGAACCGATTCAGGTTCAACACAGAGAATGCACCAGATGTGTTCTACATTCACAATCTAAAGAAGAAACCCATAGAAACCTTTCGCGAGTATGCTACTCGTTGGAGGTTAGAAGCTGCTAAGGTCAGGCCAGCCTTAGAGGAAGAGCAGATGAACAGGTTTTTTGTCCGGGCTCAGGATCCGCAATACTATGAAAGGCTGATGCTGATAGAGGGTCAGAAATTCTCCGACATCATTAAGTTGGGGGAGAGGATCGAAGAAGGTATCAAGAATGGTATGGTCACTAATCTCGAAGTATTACAGGCCACCAATAAAACCTTACAGTCTGGTGGAATGGCAAAGAAATGGGACGTGAATTCCGTAATGGCTGTGCAAAGAACCAAATACCAAACATATCCCTCAACTTCACTCACATATCAACCCTCCCCAAGTTACCAAGCACCCTCACCCACATGCCAAATTCCACCACCCGCCTACCAATCACCTCCACCACCCACATATCAACCCACTTCACCAAGATATTCCCATCCTGCACCTGTGTACCAAGCATATAACTCCCAACCTTCTCATTACCCATCACCACCTACTCGCCAAAGCTTTCCTTGACCCAGACCAAATTTCGACCGTAGACCTCCCAGACAATATACCGCCATTGCTGAACCAATTAACCAACTATATGAAAGACTTAAAGTAGCCGGTTATGTTGCCCTTATCCCAGCCATAACTCCAGAAGATCCCTCCCAATGGGTCAACCCGAACAAAACCTGCGCATACCATTCCGGGATGAAAGGCCATACCATCAACGAGTGTCGCTCGTTGAAAGAAAAGATTCAGACCTTGATTGACAATAAGGTCATTATAGCAAAGGAGCTTATTCCCAATGTTCGCAACAACCCTCTGCCTGACCACAAGGGTGGAGACATTCATATGATCGAGATTGAGGATGATTGGGACCACAAAGGGTCAATCGAGTTGATTGCTGAAGGAGATGAGCCTAAGAATTCGACGATCACCCTCAATCCCATTGTTGTTTAGATCCAACCTTCTGAGGGCGATGAGATAAATGTGTCTGTATCGCTCGAGTTCGAAGCGCCTCCTGCAAAGGCGTCGAGGCCAATTGAGGTTGAGTTTGGGATCCCAAAAGCACCTGCACCGTTTGAAGTTGATGTGTTACCCCCGAGGATGCCTATTCCAGTTTCCATGACATAAGTGACGCCATTCAATTCAAGCGCCATACCTTGGGATTACACAGCGGAATCTAGGAGAAAAGGGAAGACGCATACTGGAGAAGCGATCGCCGCACAGGGCATGACCAGAACCGGCAGGATATACACTCCGGAACATTTAGCTGAGTCCAGCAAGCAAGCCTCTGGACAGTCTATCAAAACTGGATCCGATGACCTTTGGAGAAAGATACAGGCCAAAGAATACTCGGTCGTTGGGCAACTGAACAAAACACCAGCGCAGATTTCCATCCTGGCTCTTTTGCAAAGCTCTGGGGCACACAAAAATGCCTTGATGAAAACATTGAGTGAAACTTATGTTCCCAGCAACATAACGGGAGGCGAGATGGCAAATATGGTAGGACAAGTGCTGGAAAGCCACAAGATCACCTTCCACGAAGATGAGTTACCACCAGAAAGATTGAGTCACAACAAGGCGTTGCATATCACCGTGCAATGCAAAGATTATTTCATCACCAGAATCTTGGTTGACGGAGGATCCAGCCTTAACATTTGTCCACTAATAACTCTCAGGACATTGGGGAAAGGTTTGCACGATATCAAAGACGGATCCATCAATGTTAAAGCTTTTGATGGGTCCCAAAGATCCACCATTGGGGAAATTAGCCTATGCTTGCAGATGGGACCTACCTGGTTCGATGTGGACTTTCAAGTTATAGACGTCCCGACATCCTACAATTTGTTGCTAGGACGACCCTGGATCCACACCGCTGGGGTTGTGTCATCAACCTTGCACCAAGCTGTAAAATTTGAATGGAATCATCAGGAAGTGATCATTCATGGCGACGACAGCAACCCTATATACAGTCGCCAAACCATCCCGATGATCGGAGGCAAGAGAAGAATAGGCGGAGAAGCATACCACCACATCGAGCGAGTCAACAATGTAGACAAGGATAAATGTTGAGATAACAAGATTGAAAGTATCCTGAATTGGTGTGGGTACGAACCTGGAAAGGGACTCGGCAAAAACCTCCAAGGAATCCCCAAACCCATTAAACTGAAGAAACATGGCACTACATTTGGTTTGGGGTATAAGTACACTCGGGAGGAGTTCAATCATTGGTCGCCACCATGGCGCGATCCCTACTACCCACTAGAGCACCCGATACATCACCTAGAGCAAACTTTCCAGCCGGCGGATACTATATATGGGTCGGAGGAAGATGAAGCATTGGCAGTTGTGAAGAATCTGTTCCTGGAGGATGATGATATGGATTGCAATGTTATTTTCGAGGAGGAAGTGGAGGAAGGCCCTTTTATACAAGCTGTGAACCGAGGGAAACGCCTCACCAATTGGTCGGTCAGAACCACCAGGGCCCGGAAAGCTTCGGGGTAGCAAGGCTAAGCAAAAGCACCATGCATCACATTTTTACTTTTTACTAGCTGATTTTATTTTTGCATTGTCTTTAATTTTGAAAAGAGCTCTAGTATTCAAAACAATTATGAAAGCATTTTCCAAGTTTATTACATATCTCGCTCTTATTACTTTTCTCTATCATTTACTTTATTTTACACAACATTACTATTACATATCTTGATGATGAACCAACGACTGTGACTTGCAATGAGGCAACGCAACAAACAGATATAGATTCAGAGGAGGATGATATACCAGAAGAGGTTGTCGGAGAGGTCGAGAACTTTGAGAATAGGCCTAAATCTAACTTGGACGAAACTGAGATTGTTGATTTAGGGGATGCAGAGAATATCAAGGAAACGCGCATCAGCGTGCATTTGTCACCATCAGAAAAGAAAGAGTACACCGAGTTCCTAAAAGAGTATGAGGACATCTTTGCATGATCTTATGACGATATGACTGGTCTCAGCACATCCATTGTAGCTCACAAGTTGCCAACAGATCCGACATGCCCGCCAGTAAAACAGAAGCTCAGAAAGTTCAAACCCGACATGAGTTTGAAAATCAAAAAGGAGGTTACCAAGTAAGTCAAAGCCAAGGTTCTCAGGGTAGTAGAGTATCCGACATGGTTAGCCAACATCGTGCCCGTACCAAAGAAAGATGGGAAGGTTAGAATCTGCGTCGACTACCGGGATCTCAACCGAGCCAGTCCCAAGGATGACTTCCCCTTGCCGAATATATAGATCTTGATCGACAACTGCACCAAGCATGAGCTGCAGTCGTTCGTCAATTGTTTTGCTGGGTATCATTAGATATGGATGGACGAGGAAGATGCAGAGAAAACGGCTTTTATCACGCCGTGGGGGATGTATTGCTACAGAATGATGCCGTTTGGATTGAATAATGCTGGGGCCACCTACATGAGAGCCATGACTACCATCTTTCATGACATGATACACAAGGAAATCGAGGTATATATGGATGACGTCATCATCAACTCCAAGAAAGCCAGGGATCACATGGCAGATCTAAGAAAGTTCTTCAACAGACTTAGGAGGTACAATCTGAAACTGAATCCTGCCAAGTGTGCATTCGAGGTTCCTGCTGGAAAATTATTGGGTTTCATCGTGAGCAGTCGAGGAATAGAATTGGATCCATCAAAGGTCAAAGCTATCCAAGGATTTCCACCGCCAAAGAACAAGAAGGACGTGATGAGTTTCCTAGGAAGACTCAACTATATCAGCCGGTTCATAGCTCAATCCACGGTTATTTGTGAACTAATCTTCAAAATGTTGAAGAAGGACGCTGCTACCAAATGGACTGATGATTGTCAGAAAGCTTTTGACAGAATCAAAGAATACCTATCAACGCCGCCGGTCTTGGTTTCGCCCGAGCCAGGAAGACCCCTATTGCTTTACCTTACGGTATCGGATAGAGCATTCGGTTGTGTTTTAGGGCAACATGATGAAACAGGGAGAAAGGAGTAAGCCATTTACTATCTCAGTAAGAAGTTTACACCGTACGAGGCCCGATATTCTCTTTTAGAACGCACTTGTTATGCTCTGACTTGGGTTGCGCAGAAGTTGAGGCATTACTTCTGTGCTTACACTACTTATCTCATATCCAGAATGGACCCTCTGAAGTATATCCTCCAGAAGCCCATGCCCACTGGCAAGATCGCCAAATGGCAGATCCTACTAAGTGAATTCGTCATTGTTTACGTGACCCAGAAAGCAATCAAAGGGCAAGCCTTGGCGGACCATCTCGCCGAGAATCCCGTAGACGGAGAATACGAGTCCCTAAAAACGTATTTTCCCGATAAAGAGGTATCTTTCATAGGAGAAGATATTGCAGAATCCTATGATGGTTGGAGGTTGTTTTTCGACGGAGCTGCAAATTTCAAAGGAGTTGGCATAGGAGCAGTCCTAGTGTCAGAAACCGGTCAGCATTACCCGGTATCCGCCAAGCTCAGGTTCCCTTGCACCAATAATATGGCCGAGTACGAAGTCTGTGCCTTGGGGCTCAAAATGGCCATTGACATGAATGTTCAGGAGTTACTAGTGATCGGGGATTCGGACTTGCTCATACATCAGGTTCGAGGAGAGTGGGCAACCAAGAACTCTAAAATACTCCCCTACTTGCATCACATACAGGAGTTAAGTAAAAGGTTCACAAAGACAGAATTTCAGCACGTCCCCAGAATCCAGAACGCGTTTGCTGATGCATTAGCTACTTTATCGTCCATGATCCAGCATCCAGATACAAATTTCATTGACCCCATCCCAGTAAAGATTTATGAACAGCCAACTTATTGTGCCCACATTGAGGAAGAAGCAGATGAAAAACCATGGTTCCATGACATCAAGGAGTACTTGACAACAGGGGAATATCCAGGACTTGCCAACGCTACTCAGAAGCGTACACTTCATAGGTTATCCAGCAACTTTTTTCTCAGTGGAGGAATCCTGTACAGGAGGACTCCCGATTTGGGTCTACTAAGGTGTTTCAAAGCAAAAGAAGCATCCAGGCTATTGGACGAGGTGCATGCAGGGACCTGCAGACCGCACATGAATGGTTTTGTTTTGGCAAAGAAGATACTCCGAGCAGGGTATTTTTGGATGACTATGGAAACAGACTGTATCCAGTATGTTCGCAAATGCCATCGCTGTTAGCTACATGCAGATATGATAAAGGCGCCTCCAAATGAGCTTACTGCGACAAGCTCACCATGGCCATTCGCCGCTTGGGGAATGGATGTTATCGGACCTATCGAGCCTGTCGCATCAAATGGGCACAGGTTCATCCTAGTGGCACTCGATTATTTTACCAAATGGGTCGAAGAAATATCATACAAGGCGGTCACTAAGAAGGTTGTGGCAGGTTTTGTCCGCGACCGCATTATTTGTCAGTTCAGGGTTCCGGAATCAATCATCACCGATAATGGTTCCAATCTCAACAGCGACTTGATGAAAGCAATGTGTGAAACTTTCAAGATCAAACACAAGAACTCTACAGCCTACAGGCCTCAGATGAATGGAGCTGTGGAAGCAGCCAACAAGAATATCAAGAAGATACTAAGGAAGATGGTTGAAAGGCACAAACAATGGCATGAGAAGTTATCATTCGCCTTATTGGGATACCGCACTACAGTCTGCACATCGACCAGAGCAACTCCCTACATGCTGGTTTATGGTACAGAGGCGGTCAACCCCACTGAGGTAGAAATCCCCTCCTTAAGGATCATACAAGAAGTAGAATTGGATGATGCAGAATGGGTAAAAGGTCGCTACGAGCAGTTAGCCCTTATAGATGGGAAAAGGATGAATGCGGTTTGCCACGGTCAGTTGTATCAGAACAGAATGTCCAGAGCCTTCAACAAAAGGGTTAAGCCAAAGAAGTTTACACCGGGGCAACTGGTTCTGGGTTAAGTCCCCAGCAGAGTCGCCAGAGCTGTCACACCTCCTTTTTCCGGCACCGCGAGGTGCGTAGGGAGTTTTTTCCAATTAAAGGACAGTCGAAACGGGATTGGTTTAATTATTTCAGAGTCGCCACTTGGGAGATTTAGGGTGTCCCAAGTCACCAATTTTAATCCCGAATCGAGGAAAAGAATGACTCTATATTACAGTCTGCGTACCAGAAATCTGGATAAGGAATTCTGTTAACCCGGGAGAAGGTGTTAGGCATTCCCGAGTTCCGTGGTTCTAGCACGGTCGCTCAACTGTTATATTCGGCTTATTTATCTGATTTTTAATACAATTATGAACCATGTGCAAATTTTATCTTTTACCGCTTTATTATTATTATAATTATTATTTTTTTTAGGAATGTGAACATCGCTTAAAACATATCTTTGGATTGTGTCACATGAAATGCACCCACAATACGAAACATATTTTATTTGATGTTTTAGGATTTAGATTTGGGTCGCATGAAATGCGCATCCGAGTTTAAGAAGGTAAAATTAATTAAATCGCGCCTAAAGAGTCTAACGCGTCATTATCTTTGGGGAAGGAAGTGAAATTCACTAAACAATCCATCCCAAATTCTAAGTAATTTTTTTTTAATAATTAAATAAATAAATGAGATTGGAGAATCCTATAAATTTTGTATTATTTACATCTATTTATTTTTAGCGATATCCTTTAATAATATCCTTTAATGACTACATTTTTATTATTACTAAGTTTTTTATACATATAAAATCAATATCTACATTCTTGAAAATGACATATTAAATAGAAGAGAAAAACAAATATTAACAGAAAGTAATAAAATTATAATCATAAATACAACATGGAATTATCGAAAAGTAAAAAAAATAAAAATAAAAAAAACTAATTATCCCATAGTTGGATTAAAATTCAAATTATTAGTAAGACTTAAGCTTATTGAAACTAATTATTTACAAATACTGAAAATTGAAAGAAATAAAAATAAAAACTTGAGTACTAAATCATATTTCTAAAAATTTAAACAATTTAACATTAACTAACTTTGTTTTAATTCATCATGTCCTAATACTTGTTTGCAAACTAATTCATGTTATAACTGAAATTGACTACATGATTCGGATTAACTTATCGTTGACGAAAAACCTTCTGAATAAGGAACTTAGTTAATTTTTGCCAAACTGATTCCCAAACTGATTCAATAACGCCATTTTTACGTTATTTCTTCTATTTTTTTTATTAAACAGTTTTAATTAATAATCAGGCTTAAATATATTTCCTAATAATCTGGTAAAGGCGTTATTTAATATGTCGCTATAATATGCCTAGTTATGCCGATGACAGTGATTTACAGAATAATAATACATGAATAACCTAAATACAATACAAAAATTAAATTAAACTAAATTAAAAATTTAACACTCCATTCTTCATTTCAGCTTACAAAATGCCAAAATTACAGTTGTGTACCTGATATTGTCAATATAAGAAGAAGAAAGTCAGCAACGTAATACGTAACACAGCAACAGCAACAATAACCAGCAATAACCAGTCAACGAAAATCCCAGTGACAGCTTTGAAAAATTCAAAATAAAATCCAGGAATGCCGAAAATAATGGACAGAAACCAAAGGAAATTTTCAGATTTTTGAAAGGCTAGTTAATCTTCAACCCTTAATTTCTACACCTGTATACCAGAATATTTCTCAGGTGTGTACTACTTTCTCTTCTAATTTTCAAATTTTTTTTCTTTGTATGTTTTTTCTTTTCTTGAGAGTTTCAATGTTTTTTTTTTCGGAATAAATGTTCAGCCTTTTTTTTGTCAATCTCTTTTTTTCTGTCCCCCCTTTTGTGTTCAAGACTTCACACATATATATCCCATCCCATAAATCAATTAAAATCAATCCCTTTCTCTACCAAACTCATTATCTTCCCACTCATCCCCATTACATTAAATAAATATATCACACCACCCCATTATATTTTTGTCCCCCATGCTTTATTTAAAATAATGCAAGATTCCCCTTTAATTTAAATCTTGTCCCCCCTTTATATTAAATAATCATATCACAACCCACCCCATTTCATTTTGTCCCCCATGCTTCAAATAAACAATTTCAAAATGTACAATTCCTAAACTACCCCTTCCGACCTTACTGAAATTACCAAACTACCCCTGAACGTATTACAAATTTACCAAACTACCCATCAGCTATAACACATCAATTAATCAAACTTAACCAAAATATAGACAATATGATCAATTTCTAACAATGTTCAAACAACAATATGAACACGGATGAACATCATAACAACAATATCACATGAACATGATTTTAACAACATTTCAACAACAAATCACATGAACACAAATTGAACAACCAAGAACAACTAAAATTTGATTGAACAATATTTTAGCAACAAACAATCCTATTTTCGGATTCAACACCAACAATAAACAAAGTATGAAGATTTCTAAACTCAGTCATATTGAACTTAAAATCAACTCTAACAACATTACAACAAACAATTCTTATATTAAACTTTAAACAAAATTATGAGAACAATTCAAGAAATAATCATAAATGGTAAACAAGAAATCAAACTATACAAAATTTGGATTCAAGATCATCCAAACAAAGTATGAACATGAATTAAATCTATATTAAACAACAAGCATGACGGATTCAAACGATTAAATCAATATATTTCCTTCAACATAACTAAAAATTTTTTAGACAAATAACAAAATTGTTGTTAGAAACTATTATGAACTTAAACTTGAACTTAACAATATTAACAATTTCTAAAAATACATTAACACATGAAACAAATTGAAGAAATAATCAATTAAATTTCAATTTGAATCTAACAAACATCAAACTAACAAATATTTATTCTAACAATAAAACAAACATGAAATAAACATGAAAAATAACTAATTAATCCTTCCTTTGAAATCTGAAAAATTTATCTAACAAACAACATATGAACATGAACTAAAAATTAAGTCAAACGATAAACAAAACAAACATTTGCCGATTTTAGATTCGAAAATATCAAAAAAAAATGCGGACAATATAAAACTCAAAAATCCACTAACCGGATCGACATGAAATATGTACGGACTGACTCGATGAACCTCGGCCAAAGCTCGACCAAACGGCAACGAACACGAACCTACGAAACCAACTGAAGCCGCGCCGATGCAGCAGCAACAGTTGTCGCGGCAGAAATGCATGAACAAAGCAGCTGGGATTCACTTGTTTACGTGAAGGAGACGGAGTGAAGCAGAAGTCATGAGAGCAAGTGGTCGACTGGTTCTGTCGACTGGTTCTATCCATCGACTGAAGACGCAGCAATGGGGAGGGGAAAAAACTGGACGAGGCAGCAGCAACTCGGAAGCGATGGTCGACGAAGGCAATGGCAGCAGTAGCAGCTGCGTGAGCAGTAGGTGGGCTGTTTGGGTCGTCCCTGATTGTCGACTGTAATCGATAGAAATGGGGGTTGACGACGAGGGTAAGGGCAGTCGGAGAAGAAGGCAGCGCAGTAGCAGCTGCGTGAGCAACAATGGCGACTGGCCATGGCGAGGGTGAACAACTTGGACATAAGACGTCGATGTTCGTTCGGACGAAGAAGATGAAGCAACGGAGAAACCATGGACGACGTCGACGGAAAAGATGAAGACGTGAAGATGGAGGGGAATGGGAGAGGGAAGCCATGGTTGGGCTTTGGAGTTTTGAGGAAGAAGAAGGAGAATAGGGGGGCGGATGCTTTAGGCATTTCTTAGGGTTTTCTTAATTTTTTTTTTTTTTTTATTTTGTTTGTAAAATAAAAGGGGTGTTGGGTTATGGACTGGGTCGACCCAGTTCGAAATGGACTGGGTCGTAGGGAAGGTTGGGCCATTTTTTGGGCCTATGGCTTGAAATCGAAGAAGAGGCCCAATTCCGACTTTCTTTATATTTTCGCTCTCTTTTCTTCTTTTATTTTTCTAAAACTAAATTATAAAAATACTTAAACTATTATTAAGAACTAAATTAAGTTATAAAAGCGCAAATTAATTCCCAATAAAAATTAACGCACAATTAAGTATTAATTAAGCATAAAATTGTATATTTGGACATTAAATGCTAAAAATGCAAACGATGCTTATTTTTGTAATTTTTAAATTTTTGTAAAACAAATTTAATTACTAACAACTATAGAATTAAATCCTACATGCAAAATGCGACATATTTTTGTATTTTTTATTAATTTATCAAATAAACACGCACAGACAAATACAAATAATTATTCAAAATGTCACAAAATATCACAAAATGGCACACCAAGAAAAATCATTTTATTTTTGAATTTTTTGGGAGTAATTCTCATATAGGGCAAAAATCACGTGCTTACAGCTGCCCCTCTTTGCCCGGATACACGAAGGGTTTTCGTGCAAAGATAAAGCGAGCGATTTTTGCCCATTCGCGTACTCCGTTGAAGCATTTTTTTGAAAAAGATTTGACCGAACCTTTGCTTCAAAGGTTTCCTACATATCCTGGGCTAAACAGGAATCAGGTCAATGTAGTTCGGGAAATTTTGGTAGCTGGGACTACCGTTGGACTGCAATGTTACTGTTGTTGCATGCTATTATTATTGCTTACCGATCTCCTTGTTACACCGTGCTTAAAAAAACAAGAAGCTAGGCTAGAGTACAATTTATTTTTGTTGCCTTGCTTCCTTGTCTGCTTGCATTTCTTTCGGTGCTTTTCTTCCGATGCTTTTCTTCCTTTTGACACATGGACTTGAGTTTATGCTGGGACCCCTTGTTGCAACCTTCTGCTTCCCGGTGCTGGGGAATTTTATTGTTTATTGCTGGGGATTCCTGTTGTAACCTTCCGCCTTCTGGTGGGGTTACTGATTCCAAACTCTGTAATACAAGACTAAAAAGTTGCTTCAATGCAAAATTATGAAATGTATGCCCGCATTATACTGGTGGACGACCTAGAACTGAAATGTATTCCCGCATTTTACTGGTGGGCGACCTAGAACATGAAATGAAAACATAAATGTATACCCGCATTATACTGGTGGGTGACCTAGAAATGGAAAACTGAAATGTATGCCCGCATTATACTGGTGGGCGACCTAGAACAGAAAAGTATTCCCGCATTATACTGGTGGGTGACCTAGAACTTAAAAGTATTCCCGCATTATACTGGTGGGCGACCTAGAACCTAAATGTATTCCCGCATTATACTGGTGGGCGACCTAGAACTTAAAAGTATTCCCGCATTCTACTGGTGGGCGACCTAGAACTTAAATGTATTCCCGCATTATACTGGTGGGCGACCTAGAACATGAAATGAAAACATAAATGCATACCCGCATTATACTGGTGGGTGACCTAGAACTGAAATGTATTCCCGCATTATACTGGTGGGCGTCCTAGAACATGAAATGAAAACATAAATGCATACCCGCATTATACTGGTGGGTGACCTAGAACATGAAATGAAAAGACAGAAATGTATTCCCGCATTATACTGGTGGGCGACCTAGAACATGAAATGAAAACATAAATGCATACCCGCATTATACTGGTGGGTGACCTAGAACATGAAATGAAAAGACAGAAATGTATTCCCGCATTATACTGGTGGGCGACCTAGAACATGAAATGAAAACATAAATGCATACCCGCATTATACTGGTGGGTGACCTAGAACATGAAATGTATTCCCGCATTATACTGGTGGGCGTCCTAGAACATGAAATGAAAACATAAATGCATACCCGCATTATACTGGTGGGTGACCTAGAACATGAAATGAAAAGACAGAAATGTATTCCCGCATTATACTGGTGGGCGACCTAGAACATGAAATGAAAACATAAATGCATACCCGCATTATACTGGTGGGTGACCTAGAACATGAAATGAAAAGACAGAAATGTATTCCCGCATTATACTGGTGGGCGACCTAGAACATGAAATGAAAACATAAATGCATACCCGCATTATACTGGTGGGTGACCTAGAACATGAAATGTATTCCCGCATTATACTGGTGGGCGTCCTAGAACATGAAATGAAAACATAAATGCATACCCGCATTATACTGGTGGGTGACCTAGAACATGAAATGAAAAGACAGAAATGTATTCCCGCATTATACTGGTGGGTGACCTAGAACATGAAATGAAAAGACAGAAATGTATTCCCGCATTATACTGGTGGGCGACCTAGAACATGAAATGAAAACATAAATGCATACCCGCATTATACTGGTGGGTGACCTAGAACATGAAATGTAAAGACAGAAATGTATTCCCGCATTATACTGGTGGGCGCCTAATTGGCAAAGAATAATTTGAATTTGTTTCCTCGATTCTCCGAGAAAATTTCCACTTGTGGTAGAAAATTTTATGCCCCAATTCTGGCGATCTTTCTTATGGCGTATCTTTAGGCCATCATCAACACTTTATTTTCCTGTTCAAATCAAAGAAAATTTAGTTAGTTTTTTTTTTTTTTTTTTTGAAATATGGCGAATGGTCATGTCACTCCTGATGGGGATGATTGTTCCCTTTCCCTTATTCTTGTTCGGCGTTCTCAAAACTTGTTGGGGATGATGTTATTTGCTGGGGATAACATTCTGCTGGGGATGGTTTTTCCATTTATCCCTTCACCATTTTGTATCTCAAAAATTTCTGGAGGTTATTTTGCCGAAGATGAATTTTCCTTTCTTCCCTTCCCCTTCTGTGTTGTCCGACCACCTCGTAGCTTGGTCGATATTCGGTCGAAGTACTCTGGGGATCGTCTTGGAACTTGGCTTACAATTTCCTCAACATGTTTTTTTTCGGCTCTTCCCCGTACTTTCCTTGCCATTTTAGGACAGTATTATTCGGCCTAGCAACCAACGTCTTTTGCCTTATTGCCTTGTCTCTTGCCTGCCCTTTTCACTTTTATGTTGTACCATTTTGGCAACTGGTAGTAAGCTCTGAAAGACCTTCCTTAAAACATAAATTTCTAGAAAAATTCATTTAAACAACAAAATGAAAAGATAGAAAAATGAGAAAATCTTTCTGAACAAAAAAATGAACTTATCTGGGTGATACAACCGATTCCAATGATCATGTTGTGCATTCCGGATTAATCAACCCAGTCTATTTGTGTCGATCAAACTTTCTGATGTCTTCACTTGCTGGGGATAAATAGGTGCCCAATTCTTCGCAAAATACGGATCTTTTCCGTCAATCTATCTTGTCGCCTTATAGTGCCCTTCGCGGGGTTTTCACTAACAAGGCTCTCTCATTTCTCACAACTCCCGTCGCCTTATGGTGCCTGTGAAGGTTTTCACCGATAAGACTCTCTCATTTTGTATTTCTCAGCTTATGTCGCCTTATGGCGCCTGTGAAGGTTTTCGCCGATAAGACTCTCTCATCTTATTTTCTCAGCTTGGGATTGGAGTGTTGCCGATAAGATTTATCTCTGCCGGGAATTCTTTTGGCTAAAAATTCTTTCAATTCATGATCCTCATTCAGTCAGGGACCGATGTTTTATTCTTGGTTTTCATTTGCCTATCTTAACACCTCTCGGATACTGATCGGGAGGTCTTTTTTGGATATCAATATAGGTTTTAGAAGAAAAGGATATAAAATTCAAAATAACTTTGATGGGTAAAGTATTACAACTCTTGGAATCAAACTCTTTTTTTTTTTTTTTTTTTTTTTAGAAACATAATTTCTGCCCCAGTTTTCTTACTTGGGGATTTTTCTTTTGATTTTTTTTTATTTTTTTTTTATTTTATTACCTTATGACCGAGCCGTGAGGCGCCTACGTATCCTCTTTGAGGAATCAGGTCGAACGTAGTTCACTGACTCCTTTGTTTTCTTGCGACCTTCAAAAAGTTTTTTTTTCATACATTTTTCATTAATGATTCCAAGAGAGGGGTATAAAAAGATAAGTATGGCTCAAAGGGGTAAAGCAAAGGTTAAAAGTGTTTGGATAGAAGAAAGAATTGCCTCCGTCATTTCATTATCCGATAAGCACTAAGTACAAACAAACAAATAAACAACAAAAGAAATTACACATAATATCTTTTGACTGCATCAGAATTGATAGCCATGTCGACGCATCTTCCTTCAACATCCATCAGACGTAAAGCGCCATTGGATAATACTCTGGTCACAATATACGGCCCTTGCCAATTCGGGGCGAACTTGCCTTTTGCCTCAATCTGATGTGGGAGGATCCGTTTCAATACTTGTTGCCCTACTTCAAATTTTCTGGGGCGCACCTTCTTATTGTATGCTCTTGCCATTCTCTTTTGATACAACTGGCCATGACATACTGCTGCCAATCTTTTTTCATCCATTAAACTCAGCTGCTCTAGTCGGGTTTTGACCCATTCATCATCGTCAATCCCGGCCTCAGCGATAATTCGAAGGGAAGGAATTTCAACTTCTGCTGGTATTACTGCTTCGGTTCCGTATACCAACAAATAAGGAGTCGCACCTATTGAAGTACGAACAGTAGTGCGGTATCCTAACAACGCAAATGGTAGCTTTTCATGCCATTGTCTGGATCCTTCAATCATTTTCCTCAATATCTTTTTTATATTTTTGTTGGCTGCCTCAACTGCTCCATTCGCCTTGGGCCGATACGGAGTGGAATTACGGTGTGTAATCTTAAACTGTTCACATACTTCTCTCATCAAGTTGCTGTTAAGATTAGCACCATTGTCCGTGATTATTATATTTGGGATCCCAAATCTACAAATGATATGGGAATGGACGAAATCCACCACTGCCTTCTTGGTTACAGACTTAAAAGTTTTGGCTTCAACCCACTTAGTGAAATAATCGATGGCTACCAGAATGAACCTGTGACCGTTCGAAGCTGCCGGCTCGATAGGCCCAATGACATCCATGCCCCATGCTACAAATGGCCATGGTGCGGACATTGTATGCAATTCCGTTGGTGGAGAATGAATCAGATCTCCGTGTATCTGACACTGATGGCATTTTCGTACGAAACTGATACAATCATGCTCCATAGTGAGCCAATAATATCCCGCTCGCAGAATCTTCTTTGCCAACACATATCCGCTCATATGGGGCCCACAGATTCCAGCATGTACCTCTGTCATCACTATCGTGGCTTGACCTGCATCAATACATCTCAGCAATCCCAGATCTGGGGTTCTTTTGTACAACATTCCTCCACTGAGGAAAAATCCATTTGCCAGTCGTCGAATGGCTCTCTTTTGATCTCCGGTTGCCTGCTCCGGGTATATTCCTATCCTGAGGTATTCCTTGATATCATAAAACCATGGCTCGCCATCCATTTCTTCTTCTATTATGTTGCAGTAGGCATGCTGATCACGAACCTGAATATACAATGGGTCAACATGGATTTTGTCTGGATGGTGCAACATCGATGCTAAAGTGGCCAAAGCATCGGCAACCTCATTGTGAACTCTCGGGATGTGTCTGAACTCCACTGATCGAAATCGCTTGCTCAAATCGTGCAAACATTGTCGGTATGGTATAAGCTTCAAATCCCGTGTTTCCCATTCACCCTGGATCTGATGTACTAGGAGGTCCGAGTCTCCCAAGACCAAGACGTCCTGAACATCCATGTCTGCAGCCAATCGTAGGCCCAAAATACATGCCTCATATTCAGCCATGTTGTTAGTACAATAGAAACGTAGCTGAGCTGTAACAGGATAGTGATGTCCTGTTTCTGAAATAAGTACTGCTCCTACTCCAACTCCTTTCGCATTAGCAGCCCCATCAAAGAAAAGCTTCCACCCTGGCTCCTCATTCAGTTCTAACTCCTCTATATGTATCACTTCTTCATCAGGAAAATACGTCCTCAAAGGCTCGTATTCTTCATCAATAGGATTCTCAGCTAAGTGATCGGCCAATGCTTGAGCTTTCATGGCCGTCCTCGTCACATAGACAATGTCGAACTCTGTGAGTAATATCTGCCATTTTGCCAATCTTCCTGTGGGCATAGGCTTCTGGAAAATATACTTTAATGGATCCAGACGTGAAATAAGGTATGTAGTATGTGACGACAGATAATGCTTAAACTTCTGTGCTACCCAAGTTAGAGCACAACATGTTTTCTCAAGTTGAGTGTACTTATTCTCATAGACTGTAAACTTCTTGCTGAGATAATAGATGGCTTGCTCTTTTCTTCCTGTGATGTCGTGTTGACCCAACACGCAACCAAACGAATGATCCAGGACCGTTAGATAAAGGATTAATGGCCTCCCCGACTCAGGTGGAACCAATACAGGTGGATTAGATAAATAACCTTTGATCTGGTCAAATGCCTTCTGACATTCTGCCGTCCATTCTATCGCGGCATCTTTCCTCAACAATCGAAAGATGGGTTCACAAGTTGTTGTGAGCTGAGCGATGAATCTGCTGATATAGTTCAACCTTCCCAACAGACTCATTACTTCTGTTTTGTTCCTCGGTGGCGGCAATTCCTGGATGGATTTGATCTTTGACGGATCCAACTCAATGCCTCGCCGACTGACGATAAATCCTAACAGCTTTCCAGATGGAACACCAAATGCACATTTGGCTGGGTTGAGCTTAATGTCGTACCTTCGAAGTCTTTGGAAAAACTTCCTAAGGTCTGCTACGTGGTCTTCCTGACGCTTGGATTTGATGATCACATCATCTACGTACACTTCGATTTCTTTATGTATCATATCATGGAACACAGTAGTCATTGCTCTCATGTACGTTGCCCCAGCGTTCTTCAAACCGAATGGCATTACCCGATAACAATAAGTCCCCCATGGCGTAATGAAAGCTGTTTTCTCTGCATCTTCTTCATCCATCAAAATCTGATGATACCCAGCGTAGCAATCCACAAAGGAGCCGATTTCTTTCCCGGCGCAATTGTCGATCAAGATATGGATATTGGGCAATGGAAAGTTATCCTTTGGGCTTGCCCTGTTCAGATTACGGTAGTCGACGCATACCCTGATCTTCCCATCTTTCTTTGGTACTGGCACTACATTAGCCAACCAATCAGGATATCGAGAGACCCGAATAACCTTTGCTTGCAGCTGCTTGGTTACTTCTTCTTTAATCTTCACACTCATATCTGTTTTGAACTTCCTCAGTTTCTGCTTGACAGGAAGACAGGCCGGGTCAATGGGCAATTTGTGAACCACTAGCTTGGTGCTTAAACCCGGCATGTCGTCATATGACCATGCAAAAATATCTTTAAACTCAATGAGTGCTTTGATTAATTCTTCCCTGATGCCAGGCTCAATGTGGATGCTGATTTTGGTTTCTCGGACATTATCCGCATCCCCTAGATTTACAGCCTCGGTGTCATTCAGATTAGGCTTGGGTTTCTCTTCAAATTGGCATAGTTCTCGGTTTATTTCCTCGAAGGCTTTATCCTCATCATATTCAGACTCATAATCGATCTCTTGTATCATTAAATCAGAGTCAGATTGATTTATTAGACTAGGTCGAAGATCCGTCGTGCATGCCATGTCATTAGAACCAGTAAAAAGAGAACTGTTCAGAAAGAGAAAAGAATAAAACAAAATTAAAATGAGACAAGAAAAGAGTTTTATTAAAATGCGGGATAACAGGGTTCACACTTTTACAAGATAAAAATGAGATTTGGATTACACCCTGAATAATCCGAAAAATAAAAAAGCAAAAATCAAAGCCTACTACCAGGACTCTCCCCGAGTAGGAAGAGGAGTAACCGTCCAATTGTTGGTTTTGGCTTCAGGCCCCATAAACTGTATGTCTGTTCCACTGGAACCCTCTCCGACTTCTACCATATTGACATTAGTGAACAATCTTTCGAAACTCTGATTCAGATCCCCGTCAATCCCAATCAATCGCCCGAGAACTTTCGGGACTGGTGACCCCTTGGCGCTTGCTCTAACAAAAGATCTTGAGAGACGTGGCACAGGTTTGGGAAGAAACCAAACTTTCTTCTTCATTTTCCGAGCTCGTTTTACATCTGCCGCAGTCGGTTTGAACCCCAACCCAAAGGTCTCCAAATTCTTGGGCAAGGAAACAGGTTGAACAATTCCCTGAAGTTCAGCTCCCAAGCCTTTTCCTGGCATAAACCCATTACCTAGCATTTCTGAAACCATCATAACCGTTGCGGAAGCTATCCTAGGATGCTGAATGATTTCACCCTCGGGGATCTTGTTTGCCGACACTGCATCAAAAATCTGGTAGACCCAGGGACCTTTGTCATCATTAGTCTCTATGAAGGGTACAATGGCGCCTCCTACGGTGCACGCAGTGTCCTCGCCGTGCAATACGACCTCTTGTCTATCCCACTCGAACTTGACCATCTGATGCAAGGTGGATGGCACTGCTTTGGCTGCATGGATCCACGGACGTCCCAACAGAAAGTTATAAGATACCGTAGCATCTAATACCTGGAATTCCATGGTAAACTGGACTGGACCGATGGTCAACTCAAGTATAATATCCCCCACGGTGGCTGTTCCATTTCCGTCAAATCCTCGGACGCAAATGCTATTCTTTTGGATTCTTCCGTGGTCGATCTTCAATTGGTTCAGGGTGGATAATGGACAAATATTGGCACTTGAGCCGTTATCCACTAATGCCCGAGTAACTGCCGAATCTTCACATTTGACAGTTAGGTAGAGAGCTTTATTATGCTCCGTGCCCTCCACTGGCAGATCATCATCTGAAAATGTTACCCTGTTCACCTCGAAAATTTTGTTGGCAATCGTTTCCAGGTGATTTACAGAAATTTCATTGGGCACATGAGCTTCATTCAGTATCTTCATCAGGGCCCGACGATGTTCATCCGAATGGATTAATAATGATAGCAGTGAGATCTGGGCCGGTGTTTTCTTCAACTGTTCGACCACGGAGTAATCCTGCACTTTCATCTTCTTTAAGAAATCCTCAGCTTCTTCTTCTGACACAGGTTTCTTTATTGCAGCTGGATTGGGTCTTCTCAATTCCGCCGGAGCAAAACACCGTCCTGATCGAGTCAGTCCCTGCGCCTCACAACTATTCTCCTCCACTTGTTGTCCCTTGTACATCACCACTGCCTTTTCATACTTCCAAGGCACAGCCTTGCTATCAATCATTGGTGTTTGGACTACTGGTTTTATGACGACCAGTTCCCTGCAGACCCCTTTCACAACAACCACGGGTGTAGATGATGCTCCCGTTATTACCAACTTGGCTGGTTCTGGTTTCCTTGTAGCGGCAGATGGATTCTTCCCCAATATCACCACTGGCTTGACATCTTCCCCTTTCAACTTTACCCCTGCTTCCTCATTGATCGATTTTTCTTTTGGAGTGGCACGGATCATCATCACTGTCTGTGGGGGTTTCTTCGGCTCCCCTACTTCGTGCACAAGCTCGATCATGTGGGCTTCAGGGTGCTTTGGCAATGGGTTCTGGTTAATGTTAGGTGCCTCCGGTGCCTGTACCTCGATCTTGTTGGTATCAATAAGATCTTGTATTGCATGTTTCAGCCTCCAACATTTCTCGGTATCATGTCCGGGAGCTCCCGAACAATATTCACATCTTACCGAGTGATCCATATTTTGGGGTAAGGGATTTGGTAATCTAGGCTCAACAGGATTTAATAAACCCAACTGCCTCAATTTGTGGAACAAGGCAATATAAGTTTCCCCCAACTCAGTAAAAGTTCTTTGCCTCTGCAATCTTTCATTTCTGGCGGCCGGATTTCCCCTGAAACCCATCCCTGGAGGGTTCCTGTAGGCTCTTGGTGGTGGATAGGTGTTTTGTGGTGGTGGGTATGTGTTATGTGGAGGTGGGTATGTGTTATGTGGAGGTGGGTATGTATTGTGGGGAACCGGCGTGCGCCATTGTGGGCGAACCGGAGGTTGGGTGTATGTCTGGGCTTGATGGACGGTGAAATGTTGTTCTTGTGGTTGGTAGTAGGGTTGTGGAGGGTAATTTGGAATGTGTGGGTAGTTTAGACGATGGGGTCTGGGTTGGTAATGAGGGGAAGGACCTCTAGATCTGGACCAATTGTCGGCCTCTAATGTCGTGACCTCCTCTCTCCTTTTCTTCCCTAGCGCACCTCCCGTGCCGCTCTGAATGGCCTGAGTTGTTGCCTTAATTGCCGAATAACTCAGGATTTTATTAGACTTAAGTCCCTCTTCTATCATACCTCCCATTTTCACAACTTCATTAAATGATTTGCCAACTGACGTCACCAAGTGACCAAAGTAAGTTGGCTCGAGAGTTTGTAAGAAGTAATCCACCATTTCTCCTTCTCTCATTGGGGGATCAACTCTGGCTGCCTGTTCTCTCCATCGGAACCCAAATTCTCGGAAGCTCTCTCCGGGTTTCTTCTCGAGCTTTAGCAATGTGAGACGGTCTGGGACTATCTCAAGGTTGTATTGGAAATGTCCTGCGAAAGCCTGTGCCAAGTCATCCCAGGTGTACCACCTGCTCGGATCTTGTCTTGTATACCACTCTAACGCCGACCCGCTCAAACTCTGGCCAAAGTAAGCTATTAATAGCTCATCTTTGCCCCCTGCTCCCCTCATTTTGCTACAAAAACCTCGTAGATGTGCCATAGGATCACCATGCCCTTCGTATAAATCGAACTTGGGCATTTTGAACCCTGCTGGTAATTGAACGTCAGGGAAAGGGCATAGATCCTTGTAAGCCACGCTGACTTGGTTACCTAACCCGTGTATGTTCCTGAAGGATTGCTCCAGGCTTTTAAATTTCCGCATCACCTCGTCCTGCTCTGGGCTCTTAGCCGGCTTTTCAATCTCCGCCGGGACCTCAAAGTGGGGATTATAGGTATGTGGCTCGGGTGCTTTGAATGTGAGTTCAGGGGGGTAGTATTGTGTATCGTGAGCCTGAAACAATGGCTCACTAGATGATCTGTGCAATGGGGCTGGGGGAGGTGCCACAAAGACGGGAACATTTGGTGGAGGAGGGTTTTGAGTGGGTGGTGGAGCTTGGGAATCATAAGCCTCTCTTCCCTGATAATAATGATGGCTTGGGAAACTTGTTGAAGGACCGGGAGAAGGGTATTCCGGCGTGTGTGTTGGTTGGAGGGTAGGAGTAACGGGTAATTCTTGCCCCTTCTGGGCTCTAGCTAAGGCTATCTGCATTTCATTCATTTCTAGCCTCATTTTTTCCATTTTCTCCAGGGCTTCTTTCAGCATCTGATTGGCCGTTTTTTCTGACTCAACGCTGTTGTCTGACCCAGTCATACTTTCTGGTATAGGACCTTTTGATCTTGTCTGATAATGGTACGGTGCCAGTACGCTCTAACAACTAACTGATATTGGTATGAAAAAACAACAAACTTGTCAGTGGTAGAGTCTTAACAGATATTGTAATTGCACGTTAGGGGGATGCAATGCTCCTAGGCAGTTAATCATTTCTAACATGCTTTTGCTCCGATCCGCATGCATCATCCCGGCTTATTTTTGCTCTGACAAATATATATTCTTCCTCTTTTTTTTTTTCTTCTTTTTTTTTCTTTTTAATTACGGTCGAATCCTATAGAGATTGCCTACGTATCGTGACCCCGCACGAATCAGACCAAGCGTAGTTCGTGCCATAAGACCAAATATATATATATTTTTTTTTTCTTTATATTACTCAAAAATAATGCTATTACAAGCCATCACAGAAAAAACAAAAAATACAGACTTTATATATATATATATATATATATATATGTTTTTTTTTTTTTTTTTTTTTTTGAGAATGTTTGAAGAAAAGGAAAAAACATATGGGTAGACAACAGACTCGAAAAACAAACAAGTGCAAGATTGAACTAGGGATACATTAAAGCTTTGAATTTTGGTGCCCGCGAGGCATCATTCGGCCTTTCCGCGGGCTTGGGGGCCAGGCTTCTTTGCAAGCTTTTTAGTTCCTCCATGATCTGATGGACATAACCCATGATTGAGGCAAATAGGACATCACGAGGCATCTCTTCACATGTTAGGCACTTTGTGGTGATATAGCGCCCTATATCATTGATCCTACCCCTGATTCTATCCCTCTCTATGCACAGCTGTTCTATCCGTTGATTCTTTAGTCCCAATATTCGAGTATTGTCAATGAGCTGCTCTTGGAACCTCTCCATTTGTTCTTCCATCCGGGCTATCGACTCATGGTAGTGTTCTCTATATGTTCTAGCATCCTGGGCTTGTTTGAGGACCCGATTATTGAGAATGGAGTTTATCTCTCTCAATGTCGCGACACTCATTTCATAGTCCCTTTTTACTTTCCATAGGTGCTCTCTCCGTGATGTTGTAACTGTAGCCCACCTGACCCGCATTCTTGTTATACAAGCCTGGGATCTCTCCAAGTCTTCTCGGCTTTGGCTGACTTGATTTCTCAATTCCGCTATCAACCTTTCATCAGATCGACGTTTCTGTCGGTCGCTATCACTCTTACTGACTTGGCGAATTCGGGCTTTCAGTGCCTGGTTTTCTTTGGCTAATTTGTTCTTCTCACCCTGCTCTGAGGCTACCTGAACGTTGTTTTCAAACATAAGTCTTTCAATTTGTCGCTTCAGCTTCCGGATTTCAACCCGGTAGCCTTCCTCTCTCTCTAACCAGCCCCACTGTTCCTGCGAATCATCCGTAAATTGTTGGACGTGAGCTCTTTTGGCAGGCCTCTGACGAATCTGGAACCTTTTCCCGAACCAAACATCGTATTTTGGGTCTACCTCACCCTTAGCCAGCTCTCGAACCATAGTCTTGGGTTCAAGGAATCTACATTCGTGCCACAACTTTCTAATTTTTCCTTCGGGGAACACGACTCCTGGACTCAACTCAATGGCGTGCTTGCTTAGATCCTCATCAGTGGGAATTACCTGAAATCTTCCTAGTTGGCGCAGTACCCGATGAGGAGCATATGGTTGGATGCTACGAAGTCCCATCAAAAGAACATGACATTCCTCGGCCGCCATGTATATTACCTCAGTATCATTCAACCACCCAAATGCCCATTCAACTTGGTCGGCTGTTATTGACCTCAATTGTGCAAGCCATGCTTCGACGCCTTCGGGAAATATGACGCCTGTCATTCGTTTCTCAAAGCCGCTAATGCAGTTTTTCTCAGTCAACCCGTGGTTCATGTATCCCACTCGGTGATGGAGGTGTTCTTGCATCCACAACTGGAGTAACAGATTGCATCCCTGAAAGAACTTGCCTCCTTCTCGGCATATAGTTAAAGCTCGGTAGATTTCAGACAAAATCAAAGGAACCACAGTACTGTCGGTTCTTTTGATTGCAACATCGGCCATCCCTACAAGGCCTATCTCTATTTTTTTATCTTTGCGGGGACAGACCACAATTCCCAGAAATGCTGTGATAAATGCCAAAGTACGTCTTGCTTCCCACCTGATTCTGTTCCCAGTGTGAGTTAATCCGAGGTTTGGTTCTTCCAAACCCTGAGGAATTCCGTACCGTTGATACAAGAATTGGAGAGTACAACATCCCTTCGACAAATCATCATTCTGTACCTTCCGACTAATGCTTAGTAAATCCAAGAACGCGTGCGGAGATACTGGTCTTGGTGAAAGTAAATACTGCCCTCTTAGTTTCCCATTCAACCCCGCATATCCGGCGACTTCCTCTAGTGTAGGTGAAAGTTCAAAGTCAGCAAAACGAAACACGTTGCGTGTTGGGTCCCAGAACGGTATTAGAGCCTCGATGATATCTGTCCTTGGCTTGATATTCAACAGATCGACAAAACCTCCCAAAACTCTTTCCACTATCTTTATACTATCCTTTCCCATATCATTCCACCACATGTGGAGTTGCGAAGGGACCTCGCTACACACTGAGAATGGTTCATTTTGACTTGTGCTCATCCTGCACATTTATTATAGTGATTAAAGAAGGAAAAACTTTTATTTGACTTAAAAACTATCTATATTCTAAAGAAATATTTTTTGGATTTTAATAATTTTTTTTTCTTGAAAAAAAACTTTTAAGGAGAAAGGAAATATTTTTGAACCAATATTCTGAATTTATGAAAGAAATACTACAGAAAAAATATTTTTGAATTTTATTTTGAATATCTTTTAAACAAATAATTGGGATTTTGAGATTAAAAGGAAATATATTTTTTTTTTAAAAAAAAATTGAGGTCTAAAAGAAAAACTTTCTAAAGAAGTGAGTAATGTTAAATATTTTTGGATTTTTTTTTGAATATGGTGAGCCGAAACCAAAGAGGTTTGCCTCTGATCTCACATCCGGTGAGAATCATACCCGCGTAGTTCAGGCTATAAACTAACTAATTTTTTTTTTTTTTTTTTTTTTGAAAACAAACAAATTTTCCACTTCCTTTTATAAAAAAAAACTATTTTCATTTTTCATTTTTTTTTTTTTAAATAAAGCAAATTAAAATAGAAGACTTATTCCTACACACTTTCTGCTTTCTAGGCAAACCAACAATTCTAAAAGTAAAAATATATATATGTTGTTTTTTTTTTTTTTTTTTTAAAAAATTCGGCAGTACTTCGACAGTACTTGGACACTGATTTTTTCTAAATTAATCAAATAACTTTTACTTGCTATTTTTATTTTATTTTACTTTTTACACTCCCGAGACTCAGAAGCCGGTCAACATGCAAGACCGAGCAAATAAATGCACATAAAACAAATAATATGCATCAGGATGGTCATTTTCATTTTTGGTGCACCTGTCCTAGACAGACTCAACCCCTGTGTTGAGCCTCCAAAGTCAGATGCACGTGATGCAAACAAACGTTCCTACTAGGGATCCGACATGTGGTTTTGTTATACTAGGTTCAGAACCTGGGTGTTTGTTCTAGACCTGGCTTACCCGAGCGGACAGCTCGAGCCGAGGGGGGGTAGCGTACCGGGAATACAGAAGCTTCACCGGCTTAGCAACTTGTCCGAACCTCGTTCTAAATTGGGATTTGACACTATACAGAAAAGAAGTCGTACGAAGTACACCCTTCTTCATGATTTAGAAGACTCAGAGAGGAGATGGGTTTCGGCACAGTTTATACACAGTTCACGTAATATCAAAGCGGTAAAAGCAGCATTTAGCACATTAGGCTCAATCATGTAAAAATCAGATAAAACCAAATATAACAATTTATATGAGCTCGAATTTCTAACCCTGAACCACTGGTTCTGGGTTAAGTCCCCAGCAGAGTCGCCAGAGCTGTCACACCTCCTTTTTCCGGCACCGCGAGGTGCGTAGGGAGTTTTTTCCAATTAAAGGACAGTCGAAACGGGATTGGTTTAATTATTTCAGAGTCGCCACTTGGGAGATTTAGGGTGTCCCAAGTCACCAATTTTAATCCCGAATCGAGGAAAAGAATGACTCTATATTACAGTCTGCGTACCAGAAATCTGGATAAGGAATTCTGTTAACCCGGGAGAAGGTGTTAGGCATTCCCGAGTTCCGTGGTTCTAGCACGGTCGCTCAACTGTTATATTCGGCTTATTTATCTGATTTTTAATACAATTATGAACCATGTGCAAATTTTATCTTTTACCGCTTTATTATTATAATTATTATTTTTTTTAGGAATGTGAACATCGCTTAAAACATATCTTTGGATTGTGTCACATGAAATGCACCCACAATACGAAACATATTTTATTTGATGTTTTAGGATTTAGATTTGGGTCGCATGAAATGCGCATCCGAGTTTAAGAAGGTAAAATTAATTAAATCGCGCCTAAAGAGTCTAACGCGTCATTATCTTTGGGGAAGGAAGTGAAATTCACTAAACAATCCATCCCAAATTCTAAGTAATTTTTTTTTAATAATTAAATAAATAAATGAGATTGGAGAATCCTATAAATTTTGTATTATTTACATCTATTTATTTTTAGCGATATCCTTTAATAATATCCTTTAATGACTACATTTTTATTATTACTAAGTTTTTTATACATATAAAATCAATATCTACATTCTTGAAAATGACATATTAAATAGAAGAGAAAAACAAATATTAACAGAAAGTAATAAAATTATAATCATAAATACAACATGGAATTATCGAAAAGTAAAAAAAATAAAAATAAAAAAAACTAATTATCCCATAGTTGGATTAAAATTCAAATTATTAGTAAGACTTAAGCTTATTGAAACTAATTATTTACAAATACTGAAAATTGAAAGAAATAAAAATAAAAACTTGAGTACTAAATCATATTTCTAAAAATTTAAACAATTTAACATTAACTAACTTTGTTTTAATTCATCATGTCCTAATACTTGTTTGCAAACTAATTCATGTTATAACTGAAATTGACTACATGATTCGGATTAACTTATCGTTGACGAAAAACCTTCTGAATAAGGAACTTAGTTAATTTTTGCTTAATTTTTTGCCAAACTGATTCAATAACGCCATTTTTACGTTATTTCTTCTATTTTTTTTTATTAAACAGTTTTAATTAATAATCAGGCTTAAATATATTTCCTAATAATCTGGTAAAGGCGTTATTTAATATGTCGCTATAATATGCCTAGTTATGCCGATGACAGTGATTTACAGAATAATAATACATGAATAACCTAAATACAATACAAAAATTAAATTAAACTAAATTAAAAATTTAACACTCCATTCTTCATTTCAGCTTACAAAATGCCAAAATTACAGTTGTGTACCTGATATTGTCAATATAAGAAGAAGAAAGTCAGCAACGTAATACGTAACACAGCAACAGCAACAATAACCAGCAATAACCAGTCAACGAAAATCCCAGTGACAGCTTTGAAAAATTCAAAATAAAATCCAGGAATGCCGAAAATAATGGACAGAAACCAAAGGAAATTTTCAGATTTTTGAAAGGCTAGTTAATCTTCAACCCTTAATTTCTACACCTGTATACCAGAATATTTCTCAGGTGTGTACTACTTTCTCTTCTAATTTTCAAATTTTTTTTTTCTTTGTATGTTTTTTCTTTTCTTGAGAGTTTCAATGTTTTTTTTTTTTCGGAATAAATGTTCAGCCTTTTTTTTTGTCAATCTCTTTTTTTCTGTCCCCCCTTTTGTGTTCAAGACTTCACACATATATATCCCATCCCATAAATCAATTAAAATCAATCCCTTTCTCTACCAAACCCATTATCTTCCCACTCATCCCCATTACATTAAATAAATATATCACACCACCCCATTATATTTTTGTCCCCCATGCTTTATTTAAAATAATGCAAGATTCCCCTTTAATTTAAATCTTGTCCCCCCTTTATATTAAATAATCATATCACAACCCACCCCATTTCATTTTGTCCCCCATGCTTCAAATAAACAATTTCAAAATGTACAATTCCTAAACTACCCCTTCCGACCTTACTGAAATTACCAAACTACCCCTGAACGTATTACAAATTTACCAAACTACCCATCAGCTATAACACATCAATTAATCAAACTTAACCAAAATATAGACAATATGATCAATTTCTAACAATGTTCAAACAACAATATGAACACGGATGAACATCATAACAACAATATCACATGAACATGATTTTAACAACATTTCAACAACAAATCACATGAACACAAATTGAACAACCAAGAACAACTAAAATTTGATTGAACAATATTTTAGCAACAAACAATCCTATTTTCGGATTCAACACCAACAATAAACAAAGTATGAAGATTTCTAAACTCAGTCATATTGAACTTAAAATCAACTCTAACAACATTACAACAAACAATTCTTATATTAAACTTTAAACAAAATTATGAGAACAATTCAAGAAATAATCATAAATGGTAAACAAGAAATCAAACTATACAAAATTTGGATTCAAGATCATCCAAACAAAGTATGAACATGAATTAAATCTATATTAAACAACAAGCATGACGGATTCAAACGATTAAATCAATATATTTCCTTCAACATAACTAAAAATTTTTTAGACAAATAACAAAATTGTTGTTAGAAACTATTATGAACTTAAACTTGAACTTAACAATATTAACAATTTCTAAAAATACATTAACACATGAAACAAATTGAAGAAATAATCAATTAAATTTCAATTTGAATCTAACAAACATCAAACTAACAAATATTTATTCTAACAATAAAACAAACATGAAATAAACATGAAAAATAACTAATTAATCCTTCCTTTGAAATCTGAAAAATTTATCTAACAAACAACATATGAACATGAACTAAAAATTAAGTCAAACGATAAACAAAACAAACATTTGCCGATTTTAGATTCGAAAATATCAAAAAAAAATGCGGACAATATAAAACTCAAAAATCCACTAACCGGATCGACATGAAATATGTACGGACTGACTCGATGAACCTCGGCCAAAGCTCGACCAAACGGCAACGAACACGAACCTACGAAACCAACTGAAGCCGCGCCGATGCAGCAGCAACAGTTGTCGCGGCAGAAATGCATGAACAAAGCAGCTGGGATTCACTTGTTTACGTGAAGGAGACGGAGTGAAGCAGAAGTCATGAGAGCAAGTGGTCGACTGGTTCTGTCGACTGGTTCTATCCATCGACTGAAGACGCAGCAATGGGGAGGGGAAAAAACTGGACGAGGCAGCAGCAACTCGGAAGCGATGGTCGACGAAGGCAATGGCAGCAGTAGCAGCTGCGTGAGCAGTAGGTGGGCTGTTTGGGTCGTCCCTGATTGTCGACTGTAATCGATAGAAATGGGGGTTGACGACGAGGGTAAGGGCAGTCGGAGAAGAAGGCAGCGCAGTAGCAGCTGCGTGAGCAACAATGGCGACTGGCCATGGCGAGGGTGAACAACTTGGACATAAGACGTCGATGTTCGTTCGGACGAAGAAGATGAAGCAACGGAGAAACCATGGACGACGTCGACGGAAAAGATGAAGACGTGAAGATGGAGGGGAATGGGAGAGGGAAGCCATGGTTGGGCTTTGGAGTTTTGAGGAAGAAGAAGGAGAATAGGGGGGCGGATGCTTTAGGCATTTCTTAGGGTTTTCTTAATTTTTTTTTTTTTTTTATTTTGTTTGTAAAATAAAAGGGGTGTTGGGTTATGGACTGGGTCGACCCAGTTCGAAATGGACTGGGTCGTAGGGAAGGTTGGGCCATTTTTTGGGCCTATGGCTTGAAATCGAAGAAGAGGCCCAATTCCGACTTTCTTTATATTTTCGCTCTCTTTTCTTCTTTTATTTTTCTAAAACTAAATTATAAAAATACTTAAACTATTATTAAGAACTAAATTAAGTTATAAAAGCGCAAATTAATTCCCAATAAAAATTAACGCACAATTAAGTATTAATTAAGCATAAAATTGTATATTTGGACATTAAATGCTAAAAATGCAAACGATGCTTATTTTTGTAATTTTTAAATTTTTGTAAAACAAATTTAATTACTAACAACTATAGAATTAAATCCTACATGCAAAATGCGACATATTTTTGTATTTTTTATTAATTTATCAAATAAACACGCACAGACAAATACAAATAATTATTCAAAATGTCACAAAATATCACAAAATGGCACACCAAGAAAAATCATTTTATTTTTGAATTTTTTGGGAGTAATTCTCATATAGGGCAAAAATCACGTGCTTACAGCTGCCCCTCTTTGCCCGGATACACGAAGGGTTTTCGTGCAAAGATAAAGCGAGCGATTTTTGCCCATTCGCGTACTCCGTTGAAGCATTTTTTTTGAAAAAGATTTGACCGAACCTTTGCTTCAAAGGTTTCCTACATATCCTGGGCTAAACAGGAATCAGGTCAATGTAGTTCGGGAAATTTTGGTAGCTGGGACTACCGTTGGACTGCAATGTTACTGTTGTTGCATGCTATTACTACTGCTTACCGATCTCCTTGTTACACCGTGCTTAAAAGAAAACAAGAAGCTAAGCTATACTGCAATTTTTTTTTAGTCATTTAGCACAGCCGTCAGAAACGTCCGCTCAGCAAACTGGGGCAGAATTTTGAGGAGGACCCTCAAAATTCCGGAGAAAAGAGGTTGCAATGTCCTGAACTACGTCGCAGTCGTTGGTTTATCTAAAGGAAACTATTTCTGATTATATACGTTATATTTACTAAATCATGCATAACTATTATCCGAATTGCTGTTGTTTAGCGACGCTACCCCAATGACACACAACGTCAAGATCCCGATGGAAGACGAACTAACCTTTCCCCTCACAGAACTCACGATTTTCTTTGGATGCAGGCACTCGACTTGCAGTATCGTCAGGTATATTTATGTACACATACTTTCCCAAGGACGCAACTTCTCAGAATCATCACTTGCCCGCAATTGCTATCCGTACCCAATCTCCCCAGCAGTCATATTGTCGTAATCGGCTATCAGCTAAGAGATCTTACTACTGATCATCCTTTTACATTCTTGCACTGCATAAGGCTACTTTTCTGCCTTCCGAGGTTAAGCTCTACCTCCATCTGCATTTTGCATAAGGCTACTTTTCTGCCTTTCGAGGTAAAGCTCTACCTCCATCCGCATATCTTTGCATTGCATAAGGCTGCTTATCTGCCTTTCGAGACTAAGCGTTGTCTCCATCTGCATTTTTTGCAGAAGGCTACTTATCTGCCTTTCGAGGTTAAGCTCTACCTCCATCCTGCATAAGGCTACTTATCTGCCTTTCGAGACTAAGCTCTATCTCCATCCGCATATCTTTGCATTTTGCATAAGGCTACTTATCTGCCTTTCGAGACTAAGCTCTGTCTCCATCTGCATTTTTGCATAAGGCTACTTTTGTGCCTTCCGAGGTTAATCTCTACCTCCATCCTGCATAAGGCTACTTATCTGCCTTCCGAGACTAAGCTCTGTCTCCATCTGCATTTCCTGCATTTTGCATAAGGCTACCTATCTGCCTTTTGAGGTTAAGCTCTACCTCCATCATGCATAAGGCTACTTATCTGCCTTTCGAGACTAAGCTCTGTCTCCATCCTGCATGGCTAAAATATCGCCACTTTATTTTGAATGGCTGCAATATCACCACATGCATTTAAATTCTCGCTTTGGTTGAAAGATCGCCACCCTTTGCATTCATTTGGCTGAAAGATTGCCACCTTCTCATGGGCTGAAAGATTGCCACCTTCTCATGGGCTGAAAGATCGCCAACTTATTCAAAGGCGTCATAGTTTGAAGGCACCATCAGCATAGCCCGAGAACACCATTTCATGGCCTGCGAATCTTTATGTTTATGCTCTTCATGGCCCAGGTCATCATAGTCTGAAGACGTCATCCTAACCGTCCGAAGACAACATTCATGGTCCAACGGGAACTTGCATCATGTTTTAATTATGCACAATATACACCGCTTTGCTCATTTGCAGGTACACCGGCTAGCAAACGCCCCTCTCAGCAGGAGCGATCCCGCTCCGGTCCTCCGCAGCCTATTCAACTTCAACACCTTTTCAAATCTAATCATTTCATCCGTCTTTTCGAATCTCCATTTGACACACTCCGTCAATGGTTCCTGAACTACATATGGCCTGATTCCGATAAAATCAGGGATATGTAGGCATCTCAGAAGCCAGGGCTCGGTCAAAACTCTTTTTAATCACCGATCCGGTCAAAATTGGTCATCTTGTCTTTACCCGACAACTCTTTCATCCTCCTCGGGTAAAGAGGGGCAGCTGTTGATACCCAATTTTCCCTATATATTTTCAAAATAACACATATGTGCATATATAAGCACACCAAAAGATTTTGGCATTTTTATGATTTTTAAACCAATTTATGGCCTATTTTTACACCATTAAATCCCATAATTATTCCCCAAAACTTGCCATTTTGGAGGATAATTTATTTCATTCTCACATTTATATCAAAATATAGCTAACATGATTTTTGCATATTTTTACAAATTCGTTTGGTGTTTTTAAAACTAAATTGCATATAATTGCAATACTAGCCTCTTTAAGATTTTATCGCATTTTATAATTATAAAAATTGATCCCAGTATTTAAATTAATATTTATATACTATTTACTGATTCAGTACTTTTAATTTAATTTCAAAATTATTTTTACTATTTTTTATAAAAACAAAAGGGAAAAATTGGCTATTTAATATGTAGCCCCATTTACCTTTCAGTCTTAGCCTAAATTAACCCCAATATTTACCCAACCCAATTACCCAACTAACCCAACCCAATTACCCAATTAACCGAACCGGCCCGTGTTCCTTTTAATCTGAGTTGTTGATCATTTTGATCAACGGCCCAGATTCCCCCTTACCTTAATTAATTCCAACGACCTTATCCCTATCCCCATTCTCTCCAAACCCGCCGCCTTTGGTTCCCTCGTCTCTCTCGAACTCTCTCAACCCCTGAAACCCTAGAAGCCGCCTACCCCCTCTCCGACCCAAAATCCACCGGAATCCATGGTTAATCTAGCCATGGACGATCTCTACTCACCATATTCTGCTCCTATACGCCTGCTCGCTGAAGATTTGAGGCTAGACCTCGAAGGTCTTCATCTAGACCTTGGCCGATTGGAGATTCTTTGGCCGTTTCCGGCCTTGCTCCGGCGTACTTTAGCCTCTTGAGCTTGGATTCGACCTTATCTGCTTAGATCCGCTCTCGTGACTTCCAAGCCTTCTCGTCCTTTAAGGTTCTCAGAAACCCTAACCTATTCGAGGTTGCTTTTTGTTTTATTCTTTCAGATATGTGATAGATCTGTGCTATATTTGACGTTTCGAGTGTTTTCCCAAAAATTCCTTTTCAAAATCGTTGGTTTTTCAAATTAGGGTTTCTGAAAATCTTTCGATTTTTGTTGTTCTTTTCTTTCAGCTGTTTGACTGCAGTATGCTCGTATGTTCTCCTCCTCTATTTACGCATATATTGTCTCCCTACTTTTATACGTATGTTCACATGATTAGTCTGTTCTTTTTTTCTCACTCTTTACTACTGTGTTTCTCGATGTTTTGCTTTTCTGAACTATGTTCGTGTTCTTGTTAAGCATGTTTCGTCTGTTCTGTTTAAACCCCCCCCCCATCCTTTCTTAAGTTCCGAAGTTGTCTGAACATGTTCCTCATGCCTTAAAATGGTTTTCTTTTCTTTGATTGTTTCAAACCTTCTATTGTATTTGCCTGATTCTCATAAGACTCCTTGAGTCTGTTCACTTGCCTTCTCATTTCTGTGTTTGATTCGATGGGGAAACCCTAGAATTTGGGGGGTTTTTCTTGGAAAATCAAATTAGGGTTCCATTTTGGGACCCTGTACCTTCAGACTCACTATGAGTCTTTGTTTGAACTTGTATTCTTTTGTTTATAATTCTAAATACTTCGATGTTAGACTCTTCTGTTTGAAGTGTTTGCTTTATATATGATAAACTCTTCTTTCAAAAGGTCTTTTGCCAACTTGTGATTGATTCCGAATTCCTTTTTATGAGGATTGATTGAGTGTTACTGATTTTCTTTAAAATAAGTTTCTCTTCACCTTTTCTGGGTTGGATCCATTCGTGCCAAGGCTCAAACCTTGATTTTTACTGACTGTTGATTGATTGCCTTTCCTTATTTGCCCAAACCGTGTACTACTAGACTCTTTCCTTAAATAAGTTTCTGTGTATTTACCCTTATTGTACTGCCTTAGAAAAGATTTTAAAATCAAATCCTTTCCTTATTTGTCATGCCCGTTTGAAATCAATCCCTTGGCTGAAGGGAAATCTGTGTGATTGACTTGCAAAATTATTTTCTTACCTTCTTCTCACTTGTCTTCTGCACTATAAAAGGGGCTACCCCTTTTGCACTTAACAGAGAGAGACAAGGACATACACAGAAAGACTTCGAACCTTTCAATACTTTCTCTACTACTACTTTCTCAACCTCTAGTATTGAGCACTCTGCTCCTCTTCTCTTTCTACTTTCTGAAACATTCTTGAGTTCTCTTTGAACTCTCAAGTATTTGCTGAAGACTCGATTTTGCTCCTGCTGACTTCTGGCTGTTTACTTGCTTTTGTTGTTCTGCTATTCTAGTACTTGCAACTGGTATGTCATTCTTAGTTAAATAATGCCCCTCAACTATGTGTTTATTTCCTAGCCTGTCATGCTCACTCTTTCACCATGTGTTTACATCTTAGTCTATTATGTTTTCTTTCCTTATGTTTTTGCAACTCTGTATGTGCTCTTCTCATGTGAATCCCTTCCCTTTACCCCTTTGTATGAGAGTACAGTTCTAGCCATGATAGCACTCTGTTATTGCAGCTCATGACTTTGAACTAGGTTCTTTTGAACCCTTTACTCGAATCAGTTCCCACTTCCCTTTTCCCCTTTATATGCTAAGCCTGATTTGGGGTCTGGTGGTGTCCTAATCACCATCTAGACTCAGGTCTAACGTCTAAGGTCTGCTCTTAACTTGTTTGGACCAAACAAATGGTCAGGGGTGTGCCAGTCAACACCTATGGCTGGGTATGACCACCATTTGCTATGGCTCCCCAATCCCTCTTTCACTTTGCACTCATTCCTAGTTCTAAGTTCTGCCCCTCTCTGGTAAGCCATGCTTTGGGACCCTTGAGCTCCCACTGAACTTGGATGCCTGAGGGCTGGCTATTCCGCACTGCACTATTCTAATTCTAAATGGTATTCTGAGTGTAAGCAATGCCGGGAATCCTTGAGATTCCTTGGAACTTTGAAACACTTTGGATAAAGAGAAGGCTTTGGAAATTCGGAATTGGTTAATCACATGTTATTGGACATTAAGATTGAATTAGGCTGCTCGGATCTAGCTGTTAGTTTTTAATGTATTTATTTTCTTTCTTTTGGTCTGTAATAATTTGTATAAAGGATTTGGGGAATATAGTAAAAGGGTGTGGGAGGGGTTTTACATTCTTGCATCAGTAGAGGTAGAAACCATGCTTTAGGATTTAAATTTTTTAGAAATCCTGCCTATAGGGTTGTTCAATATTTCTGGTTCCACATCACCTAGAGACCATGCCTATAGGGTCAATGCTTCATTGTGTTAACAAATCACATAGAAATCATGCCTATAGAACTTAACGTTCATGTAATCAATGCATATAGAGATCATGCTTATAAAGAATGCATATGCATTAGGCAAACTGTAGGGTTAATTAACACAATCATCTATTACAAGTTCAATAACAGGTTTTAAAAAATCAAAATAGATATCATGCCTATAGGATCAGCATCAAACTCGTCTGATTCGCTTAGAGTAATAATAATCTATTAACTGGTCCTTAACGTCTTAATACAACAACGATTTCAGAAGTCTTAATTCTTTGACAAAAACTCTCCTGACTTAGTATGCTTTTAAATCCCTCATATTGGCATCTTTTTCTGAAACAGTTTCTTTCTAAACATTCTGTCTAAACGTTTTACTCAGACCTTGAAATCGTCTTTTAAAACAGTTGCAACTTACCCTTTCCTTAGATATTTCTATCTCTGAAACTCTTTCACAACCATTTCTGTGTTTTATTTTTACTGCATGTAGACACCTGATTTTTGACCCTCCCCGAGAATTTTCACATTTTTTGCGTGAATATGTGAAATTGGGTCTACTATAGTTATTTTAACTATTTTACTTTATTTCGTTGTAAAAAAAAAATCACAAAAATACATATATAAATTTTAGTTTATGTATTTCTCATAAACTTGAAAAAAATACAAAAATTGTACTTTATTTTGGTACTTTATATAAATTCGAAAATTACAAAAAAAATATAATTCTATTAATGTTTTGTAGTCATTTTAATTTTGGAAAAATACAAAAAATATTACTTTATATTTTGTCTTTATTAAAAAACGAAAATTACAAAAATAGTTTTATTAATATTTTGTAGCTATTTTAATCTCGAAAAATATTAAGAAAATAATAATATAGTTTTGTTTTAAATAATTAGTCTTATTTTAGTAGCTATTTTGCTTACATAATCAGTTGAGCAACGTCGTGTTCCTATTTCTCGGGTCCGGGCAAAAGAATAATATTCGGGTTCAAACTACCCGGTTTTAGGCCTAATTTTCGGACCTAGCCCATAATAAACCGAGTCCATGACACATGGGAACCCCACCACGCGTGGGGGACACAAGTCTCGAACCCCACCACGCGTGAGGCTCATTTCCCTGGGCAAAACCATACAAAGACACGGACTTGGACATTTTTCTAGAGGGGGAACGGACAGAGGGGACTTTTAAAATTTTGGGAACGAACAGATTTTGAAAGAAAAGGACACTGTTCCTTCATCTTCTTCCTTGGTTTTTTGAAGAAAAAACCTAAAAAAAAACTACTGTCCAAACACCTTCCCCATCAACCTCCCATCGTGGAACCTCCATCGCCACCACCCAAACCAATCCGACCAGACTCCTCACGTCCGTCAACAACCCACCAGCTGCCTCACGACCACCAAACAAAACCAGAAAAACCATACCCTGAAACCACCTGCGTCCACCACCCATCGTCTTCCCCACCATGAAACCACCATAACCAAACAGAAACAAGTCGCAAACCACCCCCCCTAACGCCTGAACACCACCGGACAACCCCGACCGGAGCTGCTCCACCATTTTCAGCTTCGCTGCATTTCCGAGCAGCTGTTTCTGCATGCTTTCGCCGTCGTCTCACCCCCCGTCGTCAACAACCCACCACCAGTCGACCATCCTCCTGTCTGAACTCCCGTCGTCACCCCCACCAAGCCAACGTCTCCATTTCGACAAACAAAACAAAACAAAAACACTACCATCAAACGGGCTCGTTACCAGCTCCCTCCATCGCCCAAATAACCCACTGCCCATCAAGGTCGTAGAGAGAGAAGGTGAGCGTCGAGGTCGTTGACAATCTTGGTTCGAGTTTTCGTTTCCGTTGAGGTCGTCGTTGTTCGTCGAGGTGCGTTACGTTGAGGACAAAGAAAGGTCCGTTCCTATCACTCTCTTTTATTGATCCATAGATATATTACACGATTCCTTGAGTTTCGGAATCTACTATGGTCCTAATGTTGGTCATTGATTGTATTTTGTTTAAGTTGGGTTTTAATGGTTGAACTATGTGTTGAATGCTTTATTCAGCATATTTAAAAAAAAAAACGAAAACATTGCAAGTTTGAGGTCCAGTTTTATTCTCTCTTTGTTCTGTTCTTGCATGATTACATTTTTAGCCGGAGTGATACTTGAATCTCGAATGAATACGTGATATTGCTTTAGTCGAAAAATTTCCATCTTTTGATTCTCTGTTTCGGGATTTTCCCTTAGCATGACTCTAAATTTCTATGATTGAATGATGTAGCGTGAATTTAGTTTGTGTATGAATTATGAAACTGTTAGTTCTCATGAACGAATGAGCCTTGATCGTTATTTTTATTAATTATTTTGGTCGTTATGAACATTCGTAGCTTACTTTAGGCATGTATACAAATCATCATCATGACTAGGGGTACGGTTCCCATGACATGGTTACAATGCCTAAAATTCGGGGGTATATTTTATGTGACCCGATTGTAATGACTTTAAGATCTTAGTGAATAAATTAGGATTTTTTAGAGGCGAATAAAGTAGATAATCATAGTTGTTTTTAGGCTTGCCTTAAATAAAAATGAGACGAGCCTCGACACACAAAAATGCACAAGCTGCGGGGCCCTCCAAACGTGTCTATTAAAATATTTAGAATTCGGGACAGGCCGTTTAGCAAAATTCCACGGCCTTACCCAAAAATAATAATACGCTAGTCGCTTTAGGCGCGCCTTTAATAATTTAATTTTCTTAAACTCGGGTGCACATTTATGTGACCCAAATCCAAATCTCAACGGAGTCGAAGTGTGTCTCTAATCACGGGTACATTGATTGTGACGTGGTTTGAGATACATTTCCATGACGTTGCAAATCCCTTTCAAAAAATAAGAATGAGATGAGCCTCGCCAAATAAAATACAAAATAGCGGGGCCCTCAGTAAATATTTGCTTTAAAATTATTTAGACTTCGGGATGGACCGTCTAGTAAAATTCCACGGCCCTACCCAAAGTAAATGATACGCTAGTCGCTTTAGGCACGCCTTTAATAATTTATCTTCCTAAACTCGGGTGCACAGTTATGTGACTCAAATCCCAATCCCAACAGAGTTGAAATGTAGCTCTAACCACGGGTACATTGATTGTAACGTGGTTCGAGATGTGTTTCCACGATGTTGCAATTCTTGATAAAAATAACAATAATAATAAAGCGGTTAAAAGATAAAATTTGCACATAAGTTCATATTTGTATAAAATCAGATAATCAAGCCGAATATAACAGTTGAGCGACCGTGCTAGAACCACGGAACTCGGGAATGCCTAACACCTTCTCCCGGGTTAACAGAATTCCTTATCCGGATTTCTGGTACGCAGACTATAATATAGAGTCATTCTTTTCCTCGATTCGGGATTAAAATTGGTGACTTGGGACACCCTAAATCTCCCAAGTGGCGACTCTGAAATAAATAAACCAATCCCGTTTCGATTGTCCTTTAATTGGAAAAACTCCCTTGCGCCCCTCGGGTGCGGAAAAAGGAGGTGTGACAGCTCTGGCGACTCTGCTGGGGATGTGACCCAGAACCACTGGTTTCGGGTTAAGAATTCGAGCTTAAAATAATTGTTATTATTTGGCTTTATTTATTATCTGATTTTTACGTGTTTGAGCCTAATGTGTTAAGTGCTGCTTTTACTGCTTTGATATTATTTGAACTGTACATATAAACTGTGCCGAAACCCCTCTCTTCTCTCTCTTGAGGAGTGCACGCTGGTCGTGGCTTCTTTCTGTTAGTGTCATATACCAAAATAGAACGAGGATTCGGAGGAGTTGCAAAATCGGATGGCCTTTTGGTTACCGGTACACAGCTCCCATCCTCGGCTCGAGTTGTCCGCTCGGGTAAGCCAGGTCTAGAACAAATACCCAGGTTATGAACTTAGTATAACAAAGCCACATGCCGGATCCCTAGTAGGAACGTTTATTTGCATCATGTGCATTTGACTTAGGGGACTCAACACAGGGGTTGGGTCCGTCTAGGACAAGCAACCTGAAAATAATAGACCATCTTATGGCATCCTATGTGCTACATGTTGTATTTATTCAAGGGTGAATGTGTCATTTGGCGGACCAATGATATTTGCGGACAAATGACACTCCTTATCATGCTGATCACGTTAAATAAGAAAGTTGCACTACTTTTGATAAGCATGCTATTATGTTAATTAAGCACATGAGGAACATTGTGGAATTCAAGTAGTCTTGGTATTCCACATGTCCACCACGCTTCATTTTTGGGAAAAAGCACATGGTGAACATTTGTGGAATCCAAGAAGTCTTGGAATTCCCCATGTCCCCCATGCCACATTTTTGAAAATAATAACAAAATAATAATAAATAAAAAAGAGCATTGGAAAATTCAAAAGATTTTGTATGTTGTCATCATTTTCCACAAATTAGAAAATCGTGAAAAGATGAGAAAATGGCAGTGTAGAGATATAACTACTTATTTTTAGAAGGAAAAAATCAATGTCCAAGTAGTATCGAAACTCTGCCGAAATTTTGAGAAAATGAAAAGAAATGTCTTATTGGTTTGTTATATTAAAAGCAAAGGAAAAATAGAGAAAAAAAATCATCATTGTTCTGTCTTGTTTTTTCAGAAAATATAGAAAAGAAAATAGTTTGTTTTGCCACTAAATGGAAATGAAAAAGAGTCTGGTTTTTAAAATATTTTTTTTATTTTATTTGTCTATGAAAATGCCAAAAAATAAAAAGAGTCGGACGTTGAACGTGATTTTATTATTTGTTCCAAAATAAATATATATATATAATCCAAAAAAAATTCAAAAGAAATTCAAAAAATATTTTTTAAGCATTTCTTTTATTAAAGGTAAAAATTCCAAAAAAAAACATTTTTCTTTTTCTTTAGAATAAGAAAAACAAATGAAAAAAGAAGGAATGTTTTATGTTTTAAGTTAGTTAGTTTGTTTGTTATGAATGAAAAATAATAGTTTGTTTGTTTGTTATATATATAAAAAAAAGAATAGAAAATGGAAAAGGGTCCTCTCAAAAATAGTTTATTTGCCCGAACTACGCGGGTTTGATTCTCACCGGATGTGAGATACGTAGGCAACCCTCATCGGGTCCAACCCCACCTTTTTTGCTAAAATAGCCAAAAACCAATAAATAAATAAATAAAAAAAAAACATGTCAAAATTTCAATTCTGTCATAAAGAGGTCGGGTGATGCTGTGTTGTCATAAATAGCCGAATGTTCCCGAAAGGGACGCCGGAAGGCTGACTTTGCATAAACAGCCACCTTTGGGTCATTTTTTAAGATTTGGTCCAGTTGACCCACACAGCCTTAAAAATCTTCGTCCCCGAGACGTTGAAAGGCCGTGCTTGCAATATTGAGTTTTCTAATTTGAAAAACTATAAAAAGAGTCATAAATAAGTCAGGTGATGTTGTTTGTCATAAATAGCCGAATGTTTCCGAAAGGGACGCCGGAAGGCTGACTTTGCATAAACAGCCACCTTTGGGTCATTTTTTTTATATATTTGGTCTAGTTGACCCGCACAGCCTTGAAAAATCTTCGTCCCCGAGACGCCGAAGGGCCGTGTTTGCAATACCAGGCTTTCATTGTAATTTGGAAAAAAAAAACAAAGAGTCCGCAGTTAGGTGAATACCGTTTGGATTTTTTGAAATAAGCCGAGCCAGCTTCGGCAGTGTCTTAAACCGTTCTTGCCGAAATAGCCTTAGAGTATATTTCAATTGTCGAAAGGTTATTTTCGTAAAAGAACAGACAAGTTTGTAAAGTGTCATAAAATAATCCTCCCTGGCCTCAAAATTCATATGAATTTGGAAGGGGCCACATTTGCAAAAATAACCGTTTGGTTGCATTTGTCAAACGGAGAAAGGGAGTTGGTCATTTGTTTTTGGAGTTTGTAAATCTTTGGGTTGTTTGATTTTTTTTCCCAGTTTGTAGGTCATCTTCAAACCTTTGAAACCCAGTTTGTTTTAATATGAAAATTGAAAAAAAGGGTGTTTAGTATTGTTTATCTTTTATTGGTCCGAACTACGCAAGGTCTGATTCATGCGGGGTCATGATACGTAGGCAATCTCCATAATATTCGACCACGAAAAAAAAAGCAAAATGAAAAAGCAAAAAAAAGAGAATGAAAAAAAAACGAAATGAAAAAAATGAAAAATGAAAAAATAGAACAAAAAAGAAAAACGAAAAAAATGATGAAAAAATATATATATTGATAATAATAAGGACCGACTGAGTCCATTCTAACATGTTCTGTTTTGAATTGTGAAGAAAGTTAAGGTGGTCGGTTTGTTGTAAGCGGCCAACACAAGGTCCTAGGAAAAATGACAACTGACGTCGAAGCTGTTACAAGTGCTCCAGAGACTCAGGGTCAGAGGGTTCAACAAGAGTCTACTATGGTTGAGGAAAATAGAATATTGAAACAGCAAATGACCGAAATGTGTTAAGCATGGACCAGTGGTCAAGGACAGCCTCGTCATGAGTCACAATTCGCAACACAACACGAGCAGTACCACTCTCCTGAGTACCACTCGTATTTGTTTGATCTTACTGCAAAGATTGAGAAGCCTGCCCAAAAGATGGTACAGGAAGAAATGACCCAAAGAGTGAAAAGCTTAGAACAATGGTTGAAAAACATGCAAGGGTTGGCAGGTCAAAAGAGTGTTGCCTTCAAAGATCTATGTATGTTCCCCGATGTCCACTTGCCTCATGGTTTCAAGACTCCCAAATTTGAAAAGTACGATGGACATGGAGATCCCATAGCCCACCTGAAAAGGTATTGCAATCAATTGAGAGGTGTGGGAAGAAGTGAAGAATTGTTGATGGCTTATTTTGTGGAAAGCCTCACGGGAGTAGCCTCCGAATGGTTTATGGATCAAGACATGTCTCGCTGGTATGTCTGGGATGACATGGCACAGGCCTTTGTCAGACAGTTTCAATACAGCATCGACATTGCCCCAGACCGCATTTCCCTTTCAAACCTGAAGAAGAAACCAAGTGAAAGTTTCAGGGAATATGCCATCAAATGGAGAGAGCAAGCAGCTCGAGTTAAGCCACCCATGGATGACCACGAGCTAATTACTGTCTTCCTTCAAGCGCAAGAGCCAGATTACTTTCAAAACATGGTGTCCGCAGTTGGAAAAACCTTCTCGGTAGCAATCAAAATTGGAGAAATGGTAGAGGATGGTCTTAGGACAGGCAAAATTATAAGTCAAGCAGTTTTTAAAGCCGCAACTCAGGCTGTCCGGGTTGAGTTTGATAATTTTAGCGACACAAGTGAGAAAATTGAAGAAATCATGATGACATCAGGGTCGAGAAGAGGTCCCAAGAGAACATATCGAAGGTATGAGCAGCCTCCTCAGGTTTTCTATGGCTCCCCTGAGCAGTATTACCCACCTCAGGACCCTCAATACTCTGCCGCTCCACCTCAGTATGTTGTCCAGCCACCAAAACACCCCAGGAGGCGAGCACGAGCATCACAAAATCTCCAGAAGTCTCCACAAAATTTTCGGGTGCCCTATAACCCACAGCCAAGCCAGTGGTATAAAGGGAAACAAAGGTTGAAAGATAATTTTACACCAATAGGAGAGTCCTATGAAAGCTTATTTGAGAAGTTAAAGAATCATGACATGATTGCACCTATTCCTCCAAATCGTGTGGACCCACGTGCAAGAAGCTTTGACCCTTCTAAAAGGTGTGAATACCATTCCAATGCCCAGGGGCACAATGTTGAAAGCTGTCGGGATTTGAAAAGAGAAATAGAAAGAATGATCCAAGAAGGGCGGATTGTGATCAATAACAGTGACATGGAGCACTCGAACCCTATCGAGAACTTGTTGACAGAGGGTGACGATGTTGAAGCGGGTAATGGTCTTGGCAGTATTGATACGAAGCTCAGTGGCTAAGATGCCAATTTTGAAAAGTGGGCGGACGCTATGTTCCTTGGTTAACAAGAATGAAGCATTTGGTGGCTTATTTTGTTGTCATTTCTGTTGTCCGGATTATTAAGGTTGTAATTTGGATTTTGTCCTGTGTCAAACCTTCTTATCTTTCCATTTTGTCATAGCAGTTTGTTTAAATTTTGTCCAGTTTGTGTTAGGATTTTATTCTGGTTGTTTTGTTTGTTTTATTATTCAAACCATTTCGCCGGTAGTCTAATACAAAGCCGGTCTTTTGTTAGTTCCGGTCGTCTTTTTGTTTAGTCCTTTTATCATTTCGTTCAATGCCGATTCTAGGGACATGACATGCGCACCCAGTTTGGGCCTAATCTTAAAAGTTAATCATAAAACCCTGGGAAGGTGATCAAAGCATTCAAAGGAAATAAGAACGGTTTGGGATTATTTGAAGCCCGAGTCATGTGGAACTGGGGCAAGTTAAACATAAAGAAAATCGTTAAAAGCAAGATTCGCCAAATGGGCATGAGAGTCATTCATGATAATGAGAGTGTCGCCCAACGGTGCTTTAGAAATGACAAAGAAAAAAAAATGTTTAACATAATTGTCAAAGTCCAGCACCATCGGAAGAGACTATAAATCTATGTTCAATTGTGTTGTTTGCACTTGGCATGTTTTGAAGACTGGAATGACGAAGGCATTTTGTTCTGCTACCCAAACACTTTTATCCTTCATTACCCCTTTGAGCCTTATTTATTTTCTTTCATACCCCTCGTTCGGAATCAGTAGCAACTAAGAAAAAAAAAAGAAAAATCAACAAAACGACAAAAGAAAAATGAAAAAAGAAGGAAAGAAAAATGATGAAAAAAGAGAAGAGAAAAAAGAAGAGGAAAGTCAAAAAAAAGAAGAGGAATTGGGAACTACGTTTGACCTGATTCCTCAAAGAGGATACGTAGGCACTTCACGGCTCGGTCATAGTTTTGAAAAAAAATCAATTAAAATATCCCCAAGCAAGAAACTGGGGCAAAGGTTGCGTTTGTTGTAAATAAATCTAATTCCGAAGGTTGTAACTAATAGCCCAAAATTAATGTATTTTTTGAGCCTTTTATACCCTTTCTTTCTAGCCTATCCAAAACCCACATTACGGTCCAAAGAAAGACCTTTTGATCAGTCTTCAAAAGATGTCAAGTCAGACAAATGAAGAGTCTTACCGGAGAACATAACATTCTGTTCCACAACAGAAAGGACTCTAATCTCCAACAGAAAGAGTCATACCGGCAACACTCCAAATTCCCCCAGCTGGAGAGAGATATAAAACGAGAGAGTCTTATTGGTGAAAACCTTCACAGGCACCATAAGGCGATGAAAGCTGAGAGAAGAACCCAAAAATGAGAGAGACTTGATAGTGAAAACCCTTCGGGCACTACAAGTCGAATAAGATTGAGAATCAGATGGGGAATCGCCAATTGAAGATCTTGAAAGATGATTGACGGTAGAGGATAGGCCACATACGCATGTCATGGCCATTAGAGTCGGTATCTGCGTTTGATAGATTTTTATTTATAGTTTCTTTTGTAAAAGAGTCATCGTTTCCTTTGTCTTTTATTTTGTTTCTTTTATCTTTCTCCTTTCATAGAAAAATTCCCCAATAGAGTCTGTCTGGTCAGAACAAGTATGAAATGACTTCAAATATGCCATCAGCTTTTCAAGATGAGATCTGATTAGTACATCCAAATGGTATAGTCAGCAAGGAACAAGCGCGAGGCCAGTGTCAATAAAGATATCCCCAGCAAAGGGAATTGACAAAAGGATTGACGAGCATCAAGAGGGATATCCTTGCCAAAACCAAGGTTATAAACCTCAAAGACAAGGCCCGTGAACAAAGCAAGGAGAGCAGTGAGCATGATTTGGCGAAATCCATACTGGACTAAAAGGTCGGGGAAATGCCAGTTTCCAAGCTATGCCACAAAAGAAGAGGGATATCCCCAGCTGGAAGGGATTATCCCCAGCACATAATATCATCCCCAACAAGTCGTGGAACACAGCGCAATGAAGGAGAAAGGGAAAGTCATCCCAATAGGAATATCACAGCCAACCACCATGTTTTAAACTAACAAATTTTGTTTGATTTGAAACAGGTAAAGGAAATGGCATTGATGCAGAAACGCATGCCACAAGGGATATTATCAAACTGGGGCAGAAAATTTTCCTTCCATTTAGAAAATTTTCTGGAAGTCAGGTACCCCCAGCTGATAACATTTTACCCCCCAACAGGTAAGTAAATAATTCCCCAACAGTGTTATCCCTAGCAGTTGCGAGGAGTCCAACACAAGGTTGGAAAGTCGGTATCCTCAGCGGTTCCTTTCGGGGAAAGGCAAAACGACTCTCAAGGGAGGTAGTCTTCGAATGAAGAAGCTATGAAAAAAAAAAGAGTAATAATAAAAAATAAAAAAAAAGAATATAATGAAAAAGGGGAAAAGTCATACCCATCTAAATAATCCCCAACAGTTTCGAGGGAAGACAACACAAGCAAGTAAATAATTCAAAAAAAAAAGAAGGAAATGGTTCACGCATAGGAGACGCACTTCCTAAGTGAATATGTCATTAATAGGAGACGCACTTCCTAATTTGAAATCATTAAAGTTTTTACCCATAGGAGATGCATTTCCTCCTAAGTTTGTTTCACTTTTACCCATAGGAGACGCATTTCCTCCTAAGTTTATGTTTTACCCATAGGAGACGCATTTCCTCCTAAGTTTATGTTTTACCCATAGGAGACGCATTTCTCCTAAGTTTATGTTTTACCCATAGGAGACGCATTTCCTCCTAAGTTTATGTTTTATCCATAGGAGACGAATTTCCTCCTAAGTCTAGTTTTACCCATAGGAGATGCATTTCCTCCTAAGTTTTACTCATAGGAGACACATTTCCTCCTAAGTTTGTTTTAGATTCACCCATAGGAGATGCATTTCCTCCTAAGTTTATCTTTACCCGTAGGAGACGCATTTCCTCCTAGGTTTAAGTTTTACCCATAGGAGATGCATTTCCTCCTAAGTTGTTATGCAAAAAAAACAAGACCTAGTCTGATGAACCTTCTCCTAGGATCAAAATCTTAGTCCGATGAATTTTTCTCCTAAGATAGAGACCTAGTGTGACGAACCATCTCCTAGGATCCAAATCTTAGTCTGACGAATCTTTCTCCTAAGATACCAAAAAAATAGAGACCTAGTCTGATGAACCTTCTCCTAGGATCAAAATCTTAGTCTGACGAATTTTTCTCCTAAGATAGAGACCTAGTCTGACGAACCTTCTCCTAGGATCCAAATCTTAGTCTGACGAATCTTTCTCCTAAGATACCAAAAAAATAGATACCTAGTCTGACGAACCTTCTCCTAGGATCAAAATCTTAGTCTGATGAATCTTTCTCCTAAGATAACCAAAAAACAAAAAGACCTAGTCTGACGAACCTTCTCCTAGGATCAAAATCTTAGTCTGATGAATCTTTATCCTAAGATACCAAAAAAAAACAAGACCTAGTCTGATGAACCTTCTCCTAGGATCCAAATCTTAGTCTGACGAATTTTTCTCCTAAGATAGAGACCTAGTCTGACGAACCTTCTCCTAGGATCAAAATCTTAGTCTGACGAATTTTTCTCCTAAGATAGAGACCTAGTCTGATGAACCTTCTCCTAGGATCAAAATCTTAGTCTGATGAATCTTTCTCCTAAGATACCAAAAAGAAAAGACCTAGTCTGATGAACCTTCTCCTAGGATCAAAATCTTAGTCTGACGAATTTTTCTCCTAAGATAGAGACCTAGTCTGACGAACCTTCTCCTAGGATCAAAATCTTAGTCTGATGAATCTTTCTCCTAAGATAACCAAAAAACAAAAAGACCTAGTCTGACGAACCTTCTCCTAGGATCAAAATCTTAGTCTGATGAATCTTTCTCCTAAGATAACCAAAAAACAAAAAGACCTAGTCTGACGAACCTTCTCCTAGGATCAAAATCTTAGTCTGATGAATTTTTCTCCTAAGATAGAGACCTAGTCTGACGAACCTTCTCCTAGGATCAAAATCTTAGTCTGATGAATATTTCTCCTAAGATAATAATAATAAAAAAAAACGTTTGAATTTGAAAAAAAAAGAGTCATTTTTAGTTTTCTTGAAGATTATCAATGTTTAGTTTTTCCTAAAACTAGGCGCCCACCTGTATAACGAGAGGAATACTTTCAGTCTTTAAATTTCTTTCCAGGCGCCCACCTGTATAACGAGAGGAATACATTTCAGTCTTTTCATTTCAAGTGTTGAAGTTGGGGAGCCCGCCCATAGAACAGAGGCATACATTTAAGTCTTTACATTTCTTACCAGGCGCCCACCTGTATAACGAGAGGAATACTTTTCAGTCCTTACATTTCTTACCAGGCGCCCACCTGTATAACGAGAGGAATACTTTTCAGTCTTTACATTTCATATTTCAGGCGCCCACCTCTATAACAAGAGGAATGCTTTTAGTCTTATACTGCAGATTTTGGAAATCAGTAACCCCACCGGAAGGTAGAAGGTTACAACAGGTATCCCCAGCAGGAAACAATAAAAATCCCCAGCACTGGGAAGCAGAAGGCTACAGCTAAAATCCCCAGCATTCAACCAAGTTATAAATAGCAGAAGGTCGCCTCAAGAATGCGAGTCAACATTCTGAGATGGTCAACAAAAGCTGGACACAACATAAAAGAAAAAAGAAAAGAAGAAGAACAAGAAAAGAGAAAAACAAAAAAGAAGAAGAGAAAAATACGGAAGTGGAGAACAGATGCGGTCTGCTCAAGAACTAGCACCTACAACTAGCAAGTATCGAGGTTCAAATCCAAAGTCTGTATGAAGCACCATTCAAGACTCAAGATCAAGTTTCAGAAAGACTTAAAGATAGGAATCCTTGTAACTAGCAGCTGATAGGCTTAGTTAGTCTTTTTCAGTTTTCATTTTTGATGTAATGACAGGACCACGGACCGGAACCTCAACGGAACGGCACCTCGATCGGCTCTTCACCTCGGTACACTTTACCATCTCTCTCATTTTCGAACTACACGTGGCCTGATTCCTGTATAACCAAGGATATGTAGGCAGCTCAGATACCAGGGCTCGGTCACATCCCCTTCCTTTCCTTAGTGTAGTCCGTCCAAGTAATGGTCGGGTCAAAAACATGTCTAGCCGTTCTTTGTCGGAAAACTCTTCGTGTTTCCAGTCAAAGAGGGGCAGCTGTAGACACCTGATTTTTGGCCCTCCCCGAGAATTTTCACATTTTTAGCGTGAATATGTGAAATTGGGTCTAATATAGTTATTTTAACTATTTTACTTTATTTCGTTGCAAAAAGAAAAAATCACAAAAATACATATATAAATTTTAGTTTATGTATTTCTCATAAACTTGAAAAAATACAAAAATTGTACTTTATTTTGGTACTTTATATAAATTCAAAAATTACAAAAAAACATATAATTCTATTAATGTTTTGTAGTCATTTTAATTTTGGAAAAATACAAAAAATATTACTTTATATTTTGTCTTTATTAAAAAACGAAAATTACAAAAATAATTTTATTAATATTTTGTAGCTATTTTAATCTCGAAAAATATTAAGAAAATAATAATATAGTTTTGTTTTAAATAATTAGTCTTATTTTAGTAGCTATTTTGCTTACATAATCAGTTGAGCAACGTCGTGTTCCTATTTCTCGGGTCCGGGCAAAAGAATAATATTCGGGTTCAAACTACCCGGTTTTAGGCCTAATTTTCGGACCTAGCCCATAATAAACCGAGTCCATGACACATGGGAACCCCACCACGCGTGGGGGACACAAGTCTCGAACCCCACCATGCGTGAGGCTCATTTCCCTGGGCAAAACCATACAAAGACACGGACTTGGACATTTTTCTAGAGGGGGAACGGACAGAGGGAACTTTTGAAATTTTGGGAACGAACAGATTTTGAAAGAAAAGGACACTGTTCCTTCATCTTCTTCCTTGGTTTTTTGAAGAAAAAACCTAAAAAAAAACTACTGTCCAAACACCTTCCCCATCAACCTCCCATCGTGGAACCTCCATCGCCACCACCCAAACCAATCCGACCAGACTCCTCACGTCCGTCAACAACCCACCAGCTGCCTCACGACCACCAAACAAAACCAGAAAACCCATACCCCGAAACCACCTGCGTCCACCACCCATCATCTTCCCCACCGTGAAACCACTATAACCAAACAGAAACCAGTCGCAAACCACCCCCCCAAACGCCTGAACACCACCGGACAACCCCGACCGGAGCTGCTCCACCATTTTCAGCTTCGCTGCATTTCCGAGCAGCTGTTTCTGCATGCTTTCGCTGTCGTCGCACCCCCCGTCGTCAACAACCCACCACCAGTCGACCATCCTCCTGTCTGAACTCCCGTCATCACCCCCACCAAGCCAACGTCTCCATTTCGACAAACAAAACAAAACGAAAACACTACCATCAAACGGGCTCGTTACCAGCTCCCTCCATCGCCCAAATAACCCACTGCCCGTCAAGGTCATAGATAGAGAAGGTGAGCGTCGAGGTCGTTAACAATCTTGGTTCGAGTTTTCGTTTCCGTTGAGGTCGTCGTTGTTCGTCGAGGTCCGTTATGTTGAGGACAAAGAAAGGTCCGTTCCTATCACTCTCTTTTATTGATCCATAGATATATTACACGATTCCATGAGTTTCGGAATCTACTATGGTCCTAATGTTGGTCATTGATTGTATTTTGTTTAAGTTGGGTTTTAATGGTTGAACTATGTGTTGAATGCTTTATTCAGCATATTTTAAAAAAAAGAAAAGAAACGAAAACATTGCAAGTTTGAGGTCCAATTTTATTCTCTCTTTGTTCTGTTCTTGCATGATTACATTTTTAGCCGGAGTGATACTTGAATCTCGAATGAATACGTGATATTGCTTTAGTCGAAAAATTTCCATCTTTTGATTCTCTGTTTCGGGATTTTCCCTTAGCATGCCTCTAAATTTCTATGATTGAATGATGTAGCGTGAATTTAGTTTGTGTATGAATTATGAAACTGTTAGTTCTCATGAACGAATGAGCCTTGATCGTTATTTTTATTAATTATTTTGGTCGTTATGAACATTCGTAGCTTACTTTAGGCATGTATACAAATCATCATCATGACTAGGGGTACGGTTCCCATGACATGGTTACAATGCCTAAAATTCGGGGGTATATTTTATGTGACCCGATTGTAATGACTTTAAGATCTTAGTGAATAAATTAGGATTTTTTAGAGGCGAATAAAGTAGATAATCATAGTTGTTTTTAGGCTTGCCTTAAATAAAAATGAGACGAGCCTCGACACACAAAAATGCACAAGCTGCGGGGCCCTCCAAACGTGACTATTAAAATACTTAGAATTCGGGACAGGCCGTTTAGCGAAATTCCATGGCCTTACCCAAAAATAATAATACGCTAGTCGCTTTAGGCGCGCCTTTAATAATTTAATTTTCTTAAACTCGGGTGCACATTTATGTGACCCAAATCCAAATCTCAACGGAGTCGAAGTGTGTCTCTAATCACGGGTACATTGATTGTGACGTGGTTTGAGATACATTTCCATGACGTTGCAAATCCCTTTCAAAAAAATAAGAATGAGATGAGCCTCTCCAAATAAAATACAAAATAGCGGGGCCCTCAGTAAATATTTGCTTTAAAATTATTTAGACTTCGGGATGGACCGTCTAGTAAAATTCCACGGCTCTACCCAAAGTAAATGATACGCTAGTCGCTTTAGGCACGCCTTTAATAATTTATCTTCCTAAACTCGGGTGCACAGTTATGTGACTCAAATCCCAATCCCAACAGAGTTGAAATGTAGCTCTAACCACGGGTACATTGATTGTAACGTGGTTCGAGATGTGTTTCCACGATGTTGCAATTCTTGATAAAAATAACAATAAAATGATAAAAGCAGTTAAAAGTTAAATTTTGCGCATAAGTTCATGTTTATATAAAATCAGATAATCAAGCCGAATATAACAGTTGAGCGACCGTGCTAGAACCACGGAACTCGGGAATGCCTAACACTTTCTCCCGGGTTAACAGAATTCCTTATCCGGATTTCTGGTACGCAGACTATAATATAGAGTCATTCTTTTCCTCGATTCGGGATTAAAATTGGTGACTTGGGACACCCTAAATCTCCCAAGTGACGACTCTGAAATAAACAAACCAATCCCGTTTCGATTGTCCATTAATTGGAAAAAACTCCCTTGCGCCCCCTCGGGTGCGGAAAGGAGGTGTGACACTGCAGTCCATACTTTCTTTTCAAAACTCCTCTGCATTAGACTACTTTTTCCTGAAACCAGTACCTTTTAAATCACTCGCTTGAAATACCTTAATTTCTAACAATTGGATCCAAGTTTCCTAATGCAGACTTTCTATCTAAACATATGGGTTGAACCAATCCGTTCGCTGTTTAAGTTTAATTTAAAGACCAAATCAGTATGTGCCAAGACATGCTAAACTAAGTGTTTGTTTGATTAAGGGGTTTACGTGAGCCTTACCTATTTGTTTTGTTAATCCTTATATTTGTTACTTGTTTTGTATGTCGCAATTAGAATTTTAACCTTTGAACCCCATATATGCCTATATCCCTTTCCTTCCCCTCTAGGATTAGAAGTCCTGATACCCCGGGACTAATAGGTTGGGACGGGTACTAGCATGCAATAAGTAAACGTGACTGATTGCGTTTAAATACCTTAACGGGGTGGGAAGTGTAGATATGGATATGATGACCGATGCGCTAATATCACGTGCGACCCCTCTTCTGAGGAGTGATCGCTGGGTATTGCATTGAAGTGATCCATATTAATTATAAACTTAGGACTCCTCTCCCTTTACTTGGTTTCATCTCTTCTTGTAAAACTGTTCAAATATCTTTTTCATGAATTTCTGCCATCTCTACTTATCTTTGAAAATATTCAACTTGGTCGCAATCTTATGTGCGAATCCTTATTTGAGCTTTGATTGTTTACTTGTAAAGTCACAATTGCAACATGGTCGGGAACCACACTAGTGGATCTTGAGGGGTGCCTAACACCTTCCCCTCGGGATAATTTCTAGCCCTTATCCTAATCTCTGGTTTCTTCATCTCAAACCCTTCTTAAAGTGTCCTAATGCACTATAATCATTAGGTGGCGACTCTTCAACTTCTAAACCCAATTCTCGAAATGGAATAGAGTTGTCCTCCCAATGTCGTATACCCGATTTCTGACCCCACGGTTAGAGGAAAAGGGGGCATCGACAATGACTCATATGCAATAACCAAGGATCACCTAGATGGATTTTCATACTGTACCTGGCTCTGAACAACAGACTGCTCCCGCGAGACAGATTAGCACAGTGGATGTAAATTGGGGACTTAAGGTGTATGCTTTGTAAAGCAATGTCGGAGACCATTGAACATCTATTTTTTGAATACATAGTATCAACTACTATATGGAAGAAGATTCTGCAGTGGCAAGGCTTGATGAGGCAACCGATGGCATGGCAAATAGAAAAGAATGGGCAAAGAAACAGGGGAAAGGGAAATCTGCTGAAGCACAAATTTACAGGATGACACTTGCAGCTACTATCTACGCTATATGGATAGAGAGGAATATGCGAATGTTCCAAGGAAAGAGCAAACCAACGATGAGTATAGTTAGGTACATCATTCAGGAGGTGCATTGTCGTAGTACCTCATGTGTTAAATTACGGCAGAAGATGACTGAGTTGAATTTCTACCCTTAAATCTGTATATAACATAGCAAAGTGATAGGGATAGAAGTATTAGAGGAGACGAGGATGCAAGTTTGGGGCCATTTGTCCAAACTGTGCTATATGTTGTTTTGATTTGCTTGTATATATTTACTTGGTAAATAAAGAAATTTAATTACCAAAAAAAATATTAGATTGTGTTTCTAGTGCCCCTTCGTGGACTGTGTCAAGAACAACTCCATGTCTTTATTGGGCTAGAAGGCCATGATATTGTCAATAGCTTATCTATTGAGGTCCATTGTATATGGGCTGGCCTGAAAAAAATAAGGGTTATAGTTGTGAAACTTTTGAATGGGCTCAAAAATTAAGCTTGTCACCAAATGCATTATGTTAAAGAGATTTTTTCTTTCCTATATCATATATGAAACCTTATTACCAAAAATGTGCATAGTTTCTAATTTACCCGCCCTTTCCATATTTTTTCTACAATTATTATACCAATCATTAAATATTAATTAATAGTAGCTGAATATTCCTAATTTATCGAGCTAAAATTGAGGAACAGAATATTCTAAAAAGATTTGGCGTAAATCAGATCAAATCATATTCTTCCAGATATTTCTATTTAGGCGCGCTACAATTATGGAAGTAAATATTCTTCCAGATATTTTCCACCATTGATAGCCATTAAAAAGCTTGAAAGCTTTGAATCAAATTTGGGTTTTCAAAAATCATTATTTGTTTGGATTGGGTGTTGTTGAAAATAATCGGGAATATGGTTTGGAGTTTATATCTCAATTTTGAGGGGTTTTGGTGAAGATTAGACTTGGTTTTGACTGAAATTTCAGATTGAAACTCGAAGAAGAAGAAGAAGAAGAAGAAGAAGAAGAAGAAGAAGAAGAAGAAGACATATTGCAGAAATTTTAGATAAATGGTAGATTATTTGAATTCTGATTGTATATGCTTTATTTTTTGTTTTCAAAAATAAAAAACGGCTAAAACTCCTACAAATCTTCTGAAAAAACGCAATTATATCAAAAATCACAATTATGCTACAATTGGATGAGAATTGGGATATAAAAATTCAATGTACCCAGTTTGTAGATATTTTGTAGATAAATTGTAGAATATTTGTATTCTGACTGTAGATGCTTTGTTTTCTGTTTTCACAAATCAAAAACGACTAAAACTTCTACAAATCTTCTGCAAAAAACAGTCTACAATTTATCTACAATTTATCTACAATTGCTGCAATTCTTCTTCTTCTTCTTCTTCTTCTTCTTCTTCTTCTTCTTCTTCTTCTTCTTCTTCTTCTTCTTCTTCTTCTTCTTCTTCTTCTTCTTCTTCTTTTTCTTCGAGTTTCAATCTGAAATTCAGCCAAAACCAAGTCTAAATCTTCACCAAAACCCCTCAAAATTGAGATATAAACTCCAAAACATATTTCCAGTTATTTACAACAACACCCAATCAAAACAAATAATGATTTTTGAAAACCCAAATTTGAATTCAAAGCTTCAAAACTTTTTAATGGCAGTCAATGATGGAATTGCTGCTCTCTTGTCTCTTTGAATGTTTGTTCTTCTTCATTGAGAAAATTTGAAGCTGAAGGTAAATGTGTGTATAAAATTTGAAGATTTGACTTCAATTTTGATGAACTTTGTTGTTCTTCATTGATGAACTTCAACTGGAGTAAAATGGGGAACCAACTTTGTTGAAGTGTTTGTTCAATTTTCTGCGAATTTAGAGGAAGAATTTGGTTTCAGAAGATGGAAAATGGTAAAAAGAACGTGGGTATGGGTAAAACGTGGGTGGGACTGAGGGGTTAGGAGAGAGAAACATGCAGATTTATTTAATTAAGGAGTAAAAAATGTACAATTAATTATACTCTTAATTAATTATGGTATAGAATTGGTAATTTGGTATACTAAGTGTAATTAAGTCAAACCTAAAATATTGAGGGTAATAAAGTTTCCTACGTGGCATAGGAATGTAAAAATTCCTATGTTAAATTTGGACAATTCTCTTTTGTCAATTAAATTTCATAAACCCCTGTTTATCAAAACAACTTCAATAGAATGACTGGGCAAACTTTATTCTTGATAGAATCAGATTAGTTTAAATGATTTTTTAAATAAAAAAACAAACGCAAATATGAGTAAAGCAATTATTCAACAATACAAGGATTAAGAAATCACAACATGAATGAGTCGAATCCAATAAGTTTCTGGCAACTCTAGCATATTGAACTTCACATGTTAGCCAGAGAAGAAAAAAAATTCTTTCTTTATTAACCTATAACTATGTGAAGAAAAAGTAAAAAGAATATTTAAGATGCAGTTGAATGGTTTATTTCAGAAGTAAGAGGACCAGGCAACTATTTTATGATAACTTGAACTTAGAATTAAGTGAATAAGCTCTATTCGTATAAACTGCACTTCCCTTTTTAGCTAGTATACGACGTAATAACTCACATCTATACCTATGCAACAATATTAAATTGGCCATACAAAACTTGACAGCACCACTATAATTTAATAATTTTCTTATACTTTCGTATGATTATTCTATTTGTAACATAATGATATTCAACATAATAACATGTCATTGTGGTGTAATATAGGTGTGTAGTAGACGCGAAGCCAGAATTTGAAGTTCATGTCTTCTGAATTTGTCACGGAACTCATAGCTCATGTTGTATTCGCAACTAATTTTTATATATATATATTTAATGAATTTCCTAGTGCAAATACAGTATTCACGCAAAAATAATTAAGTTTGACCGAGTCCGCACCTAATAAGTTATCTCCGCCAATAGTGTATAGGAAATTAATTGATTAGATAAGATTAGGTTTAAATTTCTCTTATTTTGAGAAAAAATATTAATGAGCATTATTGACTTATAATTAAAGACCATGAAGGACACACATGATATTACAACGTTATTTCCGTACAAAAAGATATAAAGATATGACGAACAAGTATATATTAATGGTGACCATTAAATAAATGAAGGTTTTGATGCTGTTTGCCATTAGAGCAAAAACAAAAGGAAAGAAAAGGAATTTAGTAAAAAAGCGAAGGAGAAAAGAGAAGAGAAGGGGGGAAATCATCTTTCCACTTCAGCTTTTTGTACTCATTCTTTTGTGGTTTTTTCCCTCTCACAGAAAGCAACGTACTGAAACTTTAAAATAACAAAAAAAAAAAAAAAAAAAAAAAAAGCTTATAAAATTTAAGATTGCAAGTGGGAGTGGCCTTCATTTCCATCGTTGAGCAATCATAAGTATTAAATCCCCCTATTCCATTTGCCCATACATTTAAATAAGCCAGGCTTTACTTAGGGCCCGTAGCCCAATAGTGGGCCCATAGAGTAGAGTGGTGGCGGTGGTGGTAAGAATAGGTATAAATGACACTAGGTGGTCACTCTAAAAGGGTTGTTATTTAAAAATTAGTTAATTTATCCTGAATTTTGATTCAACTTTTGGGATAAAAATATCCTAAATTATTCTGAAATTAAGATTTTTAGTTTAAATTATCAGAACAAAATAAGTATTGGCTAGTCTCTAAATATCAGCACTAAGAATGACTGTTTGTGGCACAAATAGTCTTTTTAAGATCACTATTTATTTTTTGTCCCCGATAATTTAGAGCCCGTTTGGCCATGAAAATTTTTTCTCTTTTTTTTTTTTCTTGAAATAAGTGTTTTGGCCATAAATTTTTTAATTTCTCACATGAATTTTGATTTTTTTTGAAAATTTAAGAAAACTCCAAAAAAGTTATTTTTCAAAATTGTCACTCAAATCACTCACAAAAATTCAAAAACAATCCAAAATTATACTCATGTCCAAAAACACAACCTTAATTTTCAAACACTATTTTCACTTGAATTTTTTTCACTTTTTTTTCCAAAATTTTACGATTCTTATGCCCAAATGCCCACTTAGTTGAGTAATTTATCCTGCAAAAACTAATTATTTACTACAATTATTTTGAAGGGCAAAACTTAGTTACTGAGTTAATAATTGAAAAAGTGATAAAAGAAAAAGCCATACGGTGCAAATAATTTTTTTTTGGGTTTGGGGGGGGGGGGGAGGGGGGGAGAATTTGGGGAGATGGGTTGTGCAATTATACGAAAAATGGTAGGCCCAAATAATAATATAGACAGTTCAATAGACATGTCATATTTACTGCTAAGCTACATCTTATATGGGGTTATCATTTAATATCAAACAGAAAAGAAACAATTTGTTCATTTTTAACTTTTTCATGCGATTGCCTGACTTAGGTTTTTGTCATTATGTGGTCCTCCATTTATTCCAAATGCCTTTACAAGTATTTTTAATTTTTAATTTCTCATATTTTATTGTTTCAAACTTTCAATGCTTGACAGGGTTATTTCTGATAGGTCCCTGCAATAAATAAACCTTCTTTCAATTTTAAATTGGAATCCATCCCAATATATATTTTGTATCTTCTAGTTATTTATGAGGGATATGATGACTTGTCATAGAGAGAGTTTTCAGTGACATGTAACGTTCTTGACGATGATGCTTAGCTAACCTTTAATTTGTTTTTAGTATAATTGGATTTAAATGTTATTTAGGTTGAATTGTGTGATTTATTAATTATATTATCAACACGTCTGACTTGACCCATTTTTTTATCTTTACCTGCTATAATACAATTGGCCCAAGTGAAGTTGGTTTTGATGATTGACAAAGGAACACATACATGAACCAGATTCGTAGATAGTGTACACAAGTGACGGACAGAATCAAGCAAAAGGATTGCATGTGAAAGGGATAAGTATAAGTGATTCTGATATTCCCTAAACGAAAAGGTTGCATATTTGATAAGGAGAGAGGCTCCTTACTTGAAGAGAACTCTATCCAAGATAAGGGAAGAGTTAGAAGTTGAAATTGACTAGAACTCCTCCACCAAGGAAGAGTAAAACATTAGAATTCTAGTTAATCTTTATTTACTAACTCTATATATATCAGTTATGTTCTCTTTTACAGGTGATGCACACACACTGAAGTTAAGCACGAATTGAGAGCAAAATATCAAGGGATTTTGTAAGCAATTCCTGCGAGATTTAAGAGTGCGATCCTGAAGCTACACGAACCAGATTGAAGAACCGGCTCCATAAAGAGTTTCATGTATCTTTCTTTATTTCTAGTTCAAAGTGTGGTAGGCGTTTTGAGTTGTACCTTTCATCTTTCTAAGAAGCAAATTGTACTAGGTACTTGAATTGTATCTTTCAAGTTAGAGTTAACTTGAAGTAGTCGCAACAGCCTGTGACATGTTGCTATGAGAGTTATAGTTAATCCTTAGGTTTGCAAGAGGTTGTAAACTCTAGTTGTATTGTTCAAGTTAGAGTTAACTTGAAGAAGTCGCAACATCCTATGGCTGGTTGCTATAAGGGTTAGAGTTAATCATTAGGTTTGCAAGAGTTTGTAAACTTTGTTATTGGCTCAGAGTTGTAGTAAAGTGTTTGGAGAAAATCTAATGGGTAGTAGGTCGTGATATTTTCACCTTTTGAGCCGAATGTTTTCCACGTAAAAATCCTTGTGTTCTTTATTTTCTGCATTTATTATTCTGCAACAGTAGTATAAGAAACACATAGAAGAACCAGGTCATCCTATAATCTGTGCACGCGAAAAATTAAACACCACACAAATCATCCCCCGCTCTTATGTGGTATTGAAGTATAAAATATCAATTGGTATCAGAGCGAGTTATTCTTGAAAAGGCTAACACCTTAGGAAAAAATCAAGATGAGTGCACTACCTAAAACTGTGAAGAGCAATCCACCACTAGGCCACCACTATTCAATAATCACTATTATTTCTTGTGGAAGAAGAGACGAAGAGATCACTTGCAGATGACTGATGGATACTTCAAATGTGGTAAAAAAAACTACATGATCAAGAACTGTCCTATGTTGAAAGTCGAGTGGAAAAAGGAAAAATCTGAAAGAAGGAACATAAAGAAGGAACAGGTTCATGACAAGAAGAACTACAACAAAAGGTCATCCAAAGCAATGGTTGCTACTTGGAAAGATAGTTTAGATGAGGACACTGATGATAATGCTGAACGATCTCTCATAGCAATTCAAGAATCTAAAAATGAACCTGATGAAGAATATGAGATAAGTTTTTTGGACCTTAAGCATAAAATTAAACTCCTTTCAAAGATAGACTATCAAAATTGTTGCTAACTTTTATTGATGAATCTAAGAAAATAAGTTCTGAAAAAGAACAGTTGTCAAAATAGTGTAACTTTTTAAAAGCAAAATGCAAAAATATGGAAATGAACATTTGTAAAACTGAAAAAGAAAATACTGCTTTGAAGAACCAGGTTCATGCACTTGATATATTTGTCTTAGAACTTAGATCTGAAAATCTGAAATTAAAGTTAGGAACAGGTAAAGAAATAGCTATTGACACACAACTCTGACTAGAAAAGGATCTAGGAAAGGTAAAAGATGAGGTTTATAAAAGGGATGACTGGTAAGAACCCTGAAGGAGGACTTGACTAAGGTTAACCATAAGTTAGATAGAATATATAAATGGAATAGGTCCTCTGATGCACTTTCATAGCTACAAGAACACCATAGTAGCAACAGAAAGGGACTTAGCTTTGGTTACTCTGTACCTAAATGAGATCACAAAAATAAGTACCTAACATTCCCTGAGAATAAGATTTGCACACACTATGGAAACACTGGTCACTACAAGAGTGAATGCACTACATAAGAAAAGGCAGATCAAAAGAATACAACTTTTGTTCTAGGGAAAAATAGGCTGCCAAATTGGGTTAAAAAGAATTTGATTTATCCTTTTGCCTATAGAAAGGGACCCAAACTAGTTTGGGTTCCTTTCACTTGTGGCCTTTAAGGGAGGTAATGTCTCCTTTGAAAAGGGAAAGCAAGGTAAAATCATTGGAGTCAGAAAGTCTTGCAGGGAAAAAAGGGGAACAATATATATGTAGTAGATCTGTCCACGCTTTCCGATAATGAACTCACTTGCTTGAGTGTCCTGGACAGTGATCCCCTCCTTTGGAATAAGAAACTTGGACATGCTAGTCTAAGTCAACTCAACAAACTAGTCTTCAAGGACTTGGTAATAGGGCTACTGAACATTAAATTCGAGGAAGATAAAGTTTGTGAGGCTTGTGCAAGGGGAAAGTAGGTAAGATCTTTCAAAAGCAAGAAAATGGTAAGCACCACTAGAACAATGGAATTGGTCCATTTAGATCTTTGTGGACCAATGAGAACTCTGACCAGAAGTGGTAAGAGATATGTTATGATTCTTGTTGATTATTACTCTAGGTTTACTTGGACACTGTTTTTAACATCTAGAGATGAAGCATTTGACATGTTCACTTCATTTGTTAAAAAAAGTCAGAAACAAATAGGTAATCAACTTGCATCAATTAGGTCTGATTATGGTACTGAATTTGAGAATGTTAAATTTGCTGAATTGTGTGATGAGCATGGCATAGGTCTTAACTTTTCTACCCCTAGGACTTCACATCAAAATGGAGTAGTTGAAAGAAAAATAGGACATTAGAGGAAATAGATAGGACTATGCTACTTACTAGTAAATTGCCTCATAGCTTCTCGACAGAAGCTGTGAACACTGCATGTTACATCATAAATAGTTGCATGACTAGACTTCTTGTTAAGAAGACTCTCTATGAGTTACTTAAAGGGAGAAAGCCAAATATATCCTACCTTAGGGCATTTGAGTGCAAGTGCTTTGTGCACAATAATGTTAAAGACTCCCTAGGTAAGTTTGATCCCAAAAGTGATGAGGGAGTATTTTTGGGATATTCTTCACATAGCAAAGCTTATAAGATTTATAACAAAAAAACTATGCGTGTAGAAAAAAGTGGACATATGATTTTTTATGAAACTAATATTCTTTCTAAGAGGAAGGAACAGGATGATGAAACAATTGGGCTAGTAAGAAACTCAAATGAAACCATAGCCCAAACTGAAGTTGCACCAGATGAAGGAATAGGTGATGGAATAGGTCCTTCTACCCAGTGCAACCTGACAGGGGCAACTGAACAGAGAAGAATTGATCTTCAAACCTCGAGGGAACCTGTCCATGAACATATTCCTCAACAACAAAACGGGAAAGGAACATCCAAAGAAAATGACACTCCTATAACAACATCCACAAAATTAAATATGGATGAACCTGGTTCATCAGAAGATGTATAGGGGCATGACTAGCTTTTTGATATATCTCACGGCTAGTAAACCTGACATTATTTTAGTGTAGGTCTTTGTGCTAAATTTCAGGCCAATCCAAAGAAGTCTCACTTGACTGCTGTCAAGAGGATCTTGAGATACCTAAAAGGCACCACTAATCTCTAGCTATAGTATCCAAAAGGCAGTAATTTCAACTTAGTGGGATATGTTGATGCTGATTATGAAGGTTTTCTTATGGATAGAAAGAGAACCTCATGTATGACACACTTTCTTGACTCATGTCTTGTGTCTTGAGCTACCAAAAAGCAAAATTTTATCGCCCTATCTACTGCTAAAGTTGAGCATTTGTTGCTGCCTCATGTTGTGCTCAATTATTGTGGATAAAACAACAATTAATGGACTTTGGAATTGATGTAAGTTGTATCCCTATATTCTGTGATAACACTAATGCCATTAGTATGACCAAGAACACGGTACATCATAAGAGAACAAAGCACATAGATGTTAGGCATCATTTTTTGAGGGACAACTATGAGAAGGGCTTGATCACTGTGGAATTTTGTGCTACTGACAAGCAAATAACTAACATCTTCACAAAATCTCTAAATAGAGATAACTTTGAAATGAATAGGTTAGAATTAGGGATGATTAAGATCACCTAAAAGAAACCAGTTCTAACTCAAAAGTTGGTTAGAAAATTATGAATTTGTGTACATAACTAGATTAGATTTTGCTCAGTCTCATACTTTCATAAGTGTACTCTTGTGCCATGTGCTAATATGACTCATTAATCTCTAATGATATTATCTTTATTTTTTTGGAAAATTCAGACTTACACAAGAGATTTTTCAGTGAAGAACCTGGTTCATCAAGATTATTTGGTACATATTCTCCATTCTGCATAGTTTAAAATAATTATATTTGGATCATGATTAAGAGAAGAGTTCCATTCAATCCCAAACCCCATTGTACTTATCCGTTACAAAAATGGACCAGTTTCATTTAAAAGAGGAGTCCAAACCGCATTAAGTGCCTAGATCCTAGGGAACCTCTCCAACGTCTTTTCAAAACAGAAATGCAGTTTGATTAGACCTCTGAAAAGGCTGTCGTCACTCAATTGAACTCCTCCACTTTATATTTATTAGGCTTTGCTTGTTTCTTTACTTCTAAATCTTCAAGCCGTCAAAATTTTCTCCAACTTCTCTCATCTTCCAAAGACACACAAACCTTCTTTTCTTTCTCCCAAGAACAGAAATGGCAAACACCTCTGAGAATCCCTTATTACCACCCAAAGAAACCTCACCTACACCGTCTGATACACCTTCAACTACTCCCATCTCTAAGAAATGAAGGGTAAAAATGCTGGCTCGCAAGGTTATTTCTGGTAGGGAGCAAATCAAGAAATAAATGAAAAATTGAAAGCAAGTAGGGAAGAAGAACTCCAGAAATCTGACGAGTCATTCAAGTCTGCAACTGATGGGGAAGAAACGGTTTCTTCTGAGTCTGAACAGGTAATGCCTGGCCCCAAAGTTAATTCTAAAACTATTTCTGAGGTTGCTACGAATTTGGAGAATAGGTTTGTTCTAGTAAGATATATGGCAGGTGTTGAAACTACTGAGTCTAGAAAGGTGGGTGGTAAAAATAAGAAGAGAAAAAAAAAGAGGGTACTCGAAGTACTGTGAGGGGAAAGGGTAAAAGAGTGGTTGATTCTTCATCCACTTCTATTAGTCTAACCAAAGAAACAGGGGCAATGTTTGTTTAGGGAGAGGAATCTGCTGGAATAGAGGAGAGTATGAGGAAAATAGGGGAAACGGGTCTGGTGAAGCTGCTGAAGGGTTGGTTCAACATGGGGAAAATATAGATGAACCTCTTCCATCCGAACAGGAAACCCTCGCAGATCTACTGAAAAGAGTGACTGGGAGTTATAACCCAAAAAAGAAAGGAAGTTCAAAGGCTAAAACCCCTGGCACTGCTAGGGCAAACAAGAAAAGGAAGGCTGCCCCTTCTGTTACTGTTAAAATACCTCCCACAAGAGGTAGAGCCACACGAATCCAGAAAAAGCAGAATGAGGCAGAACTGGAAAAAGCCTTAAAAGAAAGTAGAAGAAAAGCAGTTGCTAAGGGAAAGAAGAAGATGAGTGAGCCTGTTGAGGCTGTTGATATTGATGAGATGGACCTGGTCCTTCGAGATGAAGATTAGATAGAAGAAGTGGAGGTTCTGACTCCTAAACTAAAGAAATCCAAGGCTTCCACAAAGAAGTCTGTTTCAAAGTCAAAGACCGTTGAACCATCCACTTTGGCTAAAACAACCAAGTGTGCTGTGAAATCAAGAAAAATGAAAATTGTGAAGGAAGAAGAATGGAGTGGAGAGGAAGAAGAAGATGATTCTGATGCTGAGAAGGACAGGATGGTTAGATTTAGAAAGAGAACTATCTTGAAAGGCATACTCCTTAGGGACTTGGAAGAGGAAAGAATGGTACTGCTGCTGGAGAAGTTACAGTTGCAAGGTTGGAAGGACATGGTCTAGATGGATGGAAGGCTGGCCAGAACTGAGATTGTGGAGTTCATGGCTAACTGTGATATCAAAGATGGTAGGGTCACCAGTGTGGTCAAGGGGGTGACAGTGACTTTTGATGATAAAGAACTGGGAGAAATCTTAGGTATACCTGCTGAAGAGTACAGTGATTATAAGAAGCTTAAATGGACAAATCTAGAGAATCTCCCTACTGCCCTTGCCATTACTAGGAAGTTTGGTGAAAATGAAGAGGGACTTGAGCCCAAGGCTATTTACAAAAGTGAGATGAAGCCACCCCAAAAAATGTTGTTCGAATTTGTTAATAAATGTGTGATGCCAAGGCGGGAAAGGAGGCACATTGCTACATTCATGAACCTAGTCTTTATGGAATGTTTGGACAGTGGGAGGCAAATCAATTGGCCTGGATTTATGATCCATCTTCTTGACAGGGTTCTAAATGGCACCAAGACTCATGCCATACCCTATGGTTTTATTCTCATGGTTGTACTTACACATTTCAAGGTACCCATCAAGAAATGGGAAGTTGGTACAAGCAAGGATCAATTTGGGACAAACACTTTAACTGCTTGTGACTATGAAGTTCAAACCACTCCTAAAGAAACTGGTTCATCCAATAAGGTACCAGTAAACAGCAAAGTGTGAGCTTTGGTGGAAGAAAGTGGGGTAAGGATGCTGAGATTGATAGGCTGAAGAAGAGGTTGGATGAAGTAGATATTGAGAGAGATGCTCTCCGAGCTGAGCTGGCAAAAGAGAAGGAGAAGAATGATAACATTCTTCAGGATATGCTGAAACTGATCCAAGCCAAAAATCAAGAACATGGTCCTTCCCAGCCTTAAGCCTCCTAGCCTAGCGTAGATCAACCAGTGACCCAGTTCGGGAATTTTTTTTTGTTCTTTTGCTCATGATCTAGTGTTCTTATTTCTTTTTATGCTTTGTGGTAGTATCTTATCAATCAATGAAAATTACTACCTTTTGCTCTAACTGTTTGTTGATATTTCTTAGATGGCTAATATCCTTAGATTGATAGATGATGCTTAAATCCATGATTGCATTTGAAGTAGCCCCAGTGGCCATGAGTAATTTCTATTAAAATCTGGTTATCTCACATATTATGCAACTATTCGATGATGCTAAAAGGGGGAATTAGGTTGTGCTTTTACTCTGGACTGTGATGTTTATAACCTAATGAACCTGGTCCTTGATGATTAGTGACTTTAAAAAGGAAAAATATTCTAACTTTGCATTGATATTGAGCTGAGTTGAAACAGGGCCTATGCTTATGAAAAGCACAGAGTTTGTTATCATCAAAAAGGGGAAATTTGTTAGCCCAAGTGAAGTTGGTTTTAATAATTGACAAAAGAACACATACATGAACCAGGTCCATGGACAGTGTATACCAGTGACAGACAGAATCAAGCAAAAGGCTTGCACGTGAAAGGGATAAGTATAAGTGGTTATATCTAATATTCCCTGAACGAAAAGGTTGCATATTTGATAAGGAGCAGGACTCCTTACTTTAAGAGAACTCTATCCAAGATAATGGAAGAGTTAGAAGTTGAAGTTGATTAGAATTCTTCCACTAAGGAAGAGCAAAGCATTAGAACTCTAGTTAATCTTTATTTACTAACTCTATATATATCAGTTATGTTCTCTTTTAGAGGTGATGCACACATACTGAAGTTAAGCACGAACTGAGCAAAATAGCAAGGCATTTTGTGAGCAGTTCCGGCGAGATTTAAGAGTGTGATCCTGAAGTTACACGAACCAGATTGAAGAACCAGCTCCATAAAGAGTTTCATGAGTCTTTCTTTATTTCTAGTTCAAAATATAGTAGGCGTTTTGAGTTGTACCTTTCAGCTTTCTAAGAAGCAAATTGTACTAGGTATTTGAGTTGTATCTTTCAAGTTAGAGTTAACTTGAAGTAGTCGCAACAGCATATGACGTGTTGCTATAAGGGTTAAAGTTAATCCTTAAGTTTGCAAGAGGTTGTAAACTCGAGTTGTATTATTCAAGTTAGAGTTAACTTGAAGAAGTCGTAACAACTTATGGCTAGTTGCTACAAGGGTTAGAGTCAATCCTTAGGTTTGCAAGAGTTTGTAAACTTTGTTGTTGGCTCAGAGTTGTGGTGAAGTATTTGGAGAAAATTCTACTGGGTAGTAGGTCGTGGTTTTTTCACTTTTTGAGCCAGGTATTTTCCACATAAAAATCCTTGTGTTCTTTACTCTCTGCATTTATTATTCCGCAACAATAGTACAAGGAACACATAGAAGAACCAAGTCCTTCTATAATCTGTGCACGCGAAATATTGGACACCACACAAATCACCCTCCCTCTTGTGTGGTATTGAGGTATAAAACATCAAACACCATATTAACTTTTATTTCATCTAGGGCAAAGAGTGAGTAGGGTGGAGCTTAAGTATCTCATATTCACGTAGGGTCCGGGAAGAACCACACCTCAAGTGGTGTAATGTAGATAGTCTACCCTAATGCAAACATTAGTGGTTGTTTCGGCGACTCGAACTTGTGACCTATAGGTCACACGAGGCAACTCTATCGTTGCCCAAAACTCCCATTCATTAACTGTTATCTCATCTAAACATTTAAATTGTTATTATTATTATTATTATTATTATTATTATTATTATTATTATTATTATTATTATTATTATTTAATAATATTTTCAACAGTTGCAATATTTATAAGAATTCAATCTTGCCTTGAATTGAAATCATTTTAATGTTACATTTTAACATAGTTTTTTCCTTGATTTATCAAATAAAATCTTTGCATTATTGCTCATTTCGTTACCTAACTTACTAGTTCTAAAACACGAGTAACTGGTTATTCGTAAATAATTATTCCTAGACTGATGAAATCGAACTCTCATGACAAGCTGGTATGCTTTTTAAAGTATTGAATTTCAATTATTTTAAACATAAAATATAAGACATGACATGAGAATGTTGTTGTGAGTTAAATTGTCATTAAAAGAATGCAATAAAAGAATCCAATCATATAATTACACGAAGTAGAGAAATGAAAATCCAAATGGACCCCCTTTACCAACTCTCTCGTGGTTGCCAAACCAATGGTTACTGAGACAAGTTGTTCAATTATAAAATGCCTAGATTTTGCCTTGTATTGGATATTTTTTTAATTATGTGCTGACTCGAGTGTGTTAAGGACACAGAAAATTTCAACTGCTTAATCCCAACAGTGGGTTTCTTTGTTTATATTTGTTGTCTTTTTGGCAATATGTGCGTAAAAGGATGTTTACATAGGGAAAAATGAATCCTGGGACTTAATCAGAAAATGAACCAACTGCAGCTTCTTTGAAAGGGAAATCTATAAATTCACATATGATTTAAACCAAATCACATTTCTTAAAACATGTATATAGTGTTTCACTAAAATAAATAAATTCATTTAATGAATGAATTGTTGCTCCAAAAGTTAGTAAACGTTTATAATATGGAGTATATTTTGATCACTATTATGTGTGGCTGTCTCAGGAGACCATGGCTAAAGATCAGGGCGGATCAAACCATTCAACATCGGGTTCAACTATATTGAATCTTACGAATTATAAATTAATAAATTTTTAAAAAAATATTAAATCTAAACTCATAATTTTCAAAAGCAAAATATATTCAGTTCTAAAACTCTTGAAAGTCGAAATCGTCAAATTTAAATTTTGAATTTGCTCTCCAAATTAAGGGAAACAAATTACTAAAATCTTTAAATGCGTCGGATCAGAAATACTATCAGATTAATAAGAAAATAAAGGAGATGAGAGCATTAGGTGGGATAGATAGAGTGAAGTTGCATATATTAGGGTTTAATACTAATTTCGACCAGAGAAAGTAACGTTTGACAGATTCATTGAGTGACCTAAGTCTTCTTTTTTTCTTTTCCTTGACGAGTGACAATTTTTTAAGGCTTTTATAAAATTTCTTTTTCCATTGGCCGATATCACGTGTGGTGAGATAATAATCCACGAATTTCATGATATTTTCGTTGGTTAAAAAAAGTAGTAGTACTTTTTTTCCCTAACAGCTTGTTTGGATGGTTGTTACGCATTGTTTCATAATGTATCGTATCGTATTGTATCGTTTAATAAATACAATGTTTGGATAGATTGTGTCGTTTGCCATCGTTTTATGATATCACGTACCAGTATTATGAAGAATAAACTTGCAATATTATAAAGTAAAATTATGGTGCAAAGTAAAATTACTATATAAAAAGATATGGTAAATGATAAAATAAAATAATTTAATAATAATAAAGGGTGAGATTGAGAGAAAAAGACAAGGTAACGACGCAACCATACCAAATCGGTCGTCACATAAAGTGGCACATTTCGTCGTTATGTAACGACGAATTTAACGATACGATATAATAAAATTTAAGTAACAATCAAAACAAACATTGTATTTAAAGTAACAATACGATACGATACAATGCGTAACAACCATCCAAACAAGCTGTAATGATCGGCTAACCCTATGAAAATTATTACAGTAGTATATGTTAAGACAAACATAGAACTACTTCCTATCAAATTAAATTCTAAAACTTGGGGCACGATAAGATGATGGTGGATGTCACCATCTACACAACTTTTTTCAAGAAATAAAAAAATTAAGAAATAAAAGTAGTCCCCCACAAAGAGGCTCATAATAATTTAGATCAGAGAGAGGCAACAGTTGTAGCTTCATCTGATCAGTCGGAAAGAACACCTCATGGCATTCTCCGACACCAAAAGAGTGGTCCCTTTCGTATGAAAATTACTACTACTATCACTCCTTTTATTTTGATGTTCGCTTAATGTCTGGTATTCGTATTGGAGTCTTATTATGTCGGGATTCGCAACGAGAAACTCCACATTGGAGGATAAAGCGTTACATAATAAATACGACTTCATATTTACGGCTCGAATAAGAGACTTTTGATAAAAGATGAAAGAATACCTACCGCTCTACCACGACATATCACTTGTACTACTGTTACGTGGCTGTTACTCTCTTTGACAACTAGTGTTTGTGCACACCCTTTTATGCTCACTACTGGTTTTTGAAAGTGCTTTAATTTGCCTTTTAAGAATGTAGTAAACAGGCTATGATTGACTTGTTGATGACATTAACTAGCTTGCTTACTTGGAATAATAATGTTAGGAGTTAGGATAGTGGTTTATTTTCCTTTTTCCTTTAAAAAAAAAGGAAGCCGAAATTCTTTTTCACTAAAGAGCCTACACTCTGAGTAAAGGAGAATTACACTATTGTTTGCATTTTATGCTTGCTTGCTGCCTGCTTAATTATATAGTTATATATACTTGCTTGAATTTGATTTCTGAAAATGACAGTTTTATGTAACTAAAATGAAATTTCACTTTTTCTCCTTACAAATGGGAAAGGAACAAAAACTAAAAGTGTTTTAGAATGAAATCCGCATAGGAATTTAGAGCAGGAAGATCAATTTTTATGGTCCATTACTAATGTTCCTTTAGTTATATGACCCTTTTCACATGAGATCGGTAAAGTATAACGCACAAGATCAGTGAATAAAACATACAGGCTATCTTTGTAAAGACATTTTCTTCTATATAATCAAATTGTAACTAGTCATAGAAGATCATTTCTTCACTTAACTATAGAGGGATGCAATAGTAACTCGAATTATTTATTTTTGCATATTAGAGGTGTAAAATTTGAGTCCATGAATCTTTCCCTTCTCTTCTCCCTATATTCATATCCTACCACCCTTTCCTCTGCCCTAACAATGTTTTTAAGGAAAATTAAACAAAGAACATGTTGACGCACCAGAAAAATTGAATTTCTAACGAGGAATGCATATTGCCCAATTAAGTAGTAGATATTAGTTCAATTAAACGCATAGATCATTAATTGTAATTTCATATCATTATTAAGAACCAACCTCTCAATGGTGTACGAAAGAAGGATTTAAAAAATGAAGAACCATTTAAATTTTCAGAAAGGGAAACAATAAACAAATAAAGATACGCTTAACTTGTGTCACCAAAAGTGGTGTTTATATCACTAAACCCTTTTTGTAAGGTTAAAAACCATATAAAAATAAACTAATGTATGCTTACCTTGTGTGCGTGCCTTATAAAGGAGACTTCCCATTAATTATAGAAAAAAAAAAGGAAAGATATATATATTAGTAAAAACAATTAAAAGAAGTGGTATAACAAAGCCTTGAACTATGGAAGTAGTGCTTTTCATAGGATAACAAAATTTCAACCTTTATTAGCAGTGACTTTCACTACCACTTGTTTCTTTTACATTTTTTATACTTTAAAAGCACATATACAAATGATAAGTTGGTAATTATATTATACTATATTATATATCTTAGATATAAAAAAGTTTAGGTGAAAGCGAAGGGAGGTGATAGTGAAGAGAAAGAGAGAAGGCGACCCATTCTCTTCTTCTGTCTTTGTTTCTTATTTGATTGAGAAATAATACTCAGTTTCCATTAAAGGAGTTTCCTATATCCAACAACAAAGATCAAACCCTTACAAGATTTGCACATAGAAAAAAAAATTCTTGAATTCTATTCAAGGCTGAAGTCTACTCATCCTTGTATCTTTTACTGGTATTTATTCTACTTCAATTTATCTATTATCAACCAAATCAAATGGATTTTTTTCACATACCTTCAACTCCTCATATATGTTATTTGTTGAGCGGTTTATGCTTGTTTTTTGGTTCATTTTCATTCTATTTTTTGACCTTTTTTTGTACTGATAAATCTTACAATATTCTCTCTTTTTCTTTTTCTTTTTTTAACTTGAGCAGCTTCAAGACAAGAAATGGTCTGGTCTCAACTCTCAAACAAGCTCATCTATTGATATATAGATGAGATAAAACCATATGAACGGACTCAAATAATTCTTTTAATACATAGGCAAAAGTTACAAGCTTAGTATACCTTCCTTGAGAACTTAATTCCTCAAAAGGAAAATTCGATGTCCCAAAGTTTTCAACAAGGATTTTACAATTTCTCTAGTGTATATGAGAGATCTGCGACGAAGCATGAGGACATGTTAAGAATACAAGGCTTTGAGCCACTTCCGCCACCGCCACAGCAAGTAGAAGAGCCGTCAGGTGCGGTTTATGACGGCGGAGGTATGTTGACGGAGATTATCAGTTACCCGTCTGCGTGGCGGAAAGCCGCCACGGACATTTTGGATGATCAGATCCAATCAAGTAATTATCGGCAATGGCCACAAAAGGAGCAGCAGCAGCTGCTTCCACCATCAATAAACGAAGTTGAGGTAATTAACTGGTAATCATTAATTAGATAAGACTATGTACTCATCAAATATTGGAGCAGTAATCGTCAAAAATTTGGAGACTGAAAGCGCAATTAGATCAATTATTTTTAATGGGATTCTTATCAATCAACCTTGACCTTGACTCTCACTGGATTACTTCAACTCTATTTACTACCGTAGAAGGTTTTTTTCTTCTCTTTTATGGCTAATTGAAACACCGGAAATTTTCATGCAGCTACCACTCATGAATTCTCATATTAAAGCGTCATCTCCACCTCGCTCATCGTCTTCACTTCACATGTTACTTCCCAACTCAGCAGACACTAACAGTCTTCTTCATCATCAAGGATTTCACTTGCTTAATTCCACAGCTGTGGAACCTCCATCTCAGTTCACATGGGTTCCAGGTATTCAACACGCCTCTCACATGATTCAGAATTCTTTTTAATAAAGGGTGATGGTGAAACTCTAACTCAGACTTCTGCCAGCTCTGATACCATAATTATGTTTTCGACAGGAAGTAGTAGTGGAGAAGACAATTCTACAAGAATTGGGAGGGTAGTAGATGGTCAAGGTCTATCTTTGTCACTTTCTAGGAATTTTGAAGCAGCTGCAAAACTGGAGGATTTAAGGATTGGAAATGGAGGAATTTACTTGAACAATAATCAAGGATTATTCGGAGCGATTAATAACAACAACAACCACCATCAACTGTTACATTCAGGAGTAATTATGGATCATCGTACTGCTCCACACAGTAATCATCAAGTTCATGTTGGATATGCAGCAGCATCTCCTAGAATGACAAATGTTCTCAGAAATTCCCGATATGTAAAAGCTGCTCAAGAATTACTAGAAGAATTTTGCTGTGTTGGGAGGGGAAATTTCAAGAACCAAAGGGTCAAAAAATATGAAGATGAAAACCCTAATTCCAACACAGAGAGTGAAGATCGTGGTTCCTTAAAAGATCATCCTCCATTGTCGGCTGCTGAAAGATCTGAATATCAAAGGAGAAAAATCAAGCTGTTATCTATGCTAGATGAGGCATGTAACTTCTTTATAATTTATCCCTTTCTCTTTTTCTTGTTAGTAAAACGTCAAAAACTAGCTTGTTAAAGGGTCCATTTTCAAAAATAGACAAAAGCTGATTACCTAATGACATTAGATTAATATAGGATTTGTACTACACCTTACCTCTAATTACGTTTTAATTATTATTGTTGCACTTTTTACGTGTCACTTAACACGATTTACCATAAGGGAAGGGTACATGTCGAGCAACGAACGACATGCCCCCATTATAGGTTGTAGTTTAGTATTTAGGAAGCTATTAGGAAAAATCTTTAATAAAAATTTTGTTATTAAAAGAAGCTAATGATTTATCAACTGCTACATTTGGGACCATTTCTTGATTCTTTCTTCCAGATTGAGGTCTTTTTTTATATATATAATCGTGAATTATTGAGGCCAACAGTGTTTAATTTTGTTACAATGATGGTTTCCTATTATGCTTAACCTTTGTTAAAGTGTCATTTTAGGAAATAGTACACTGCTAAAATCTTGAAAAATCTGTTTAAATAATCCACTATCCGACAACAAGCCACACAATATCAATTGCTCCCCACGTTCATTAAATTCCCTGTAGTACTAAGAAGATGTCAGTAAATTAATTTTATAACAAATGTGAAGCCGCGGCTTTGATCTTTTGCTGGAAAAGTGCAACACAACGATGCTTCGTGCTACGCATATTCCATCATTTAGGCTTTTTTCAGATCTATGCACAATTGCACACCATGTGTTTGATATAATTAAAAAACATTTTTTTGGGTGTACTAATATTATTCTTAACAGGTAGATGCAAGATACACGCGTTACTGTGAGCAAATGCAGGCGATGGTGAACTCATTTGATTCAATGATCGGATATGGGGCAGCAGCGCCGTACACGGCGTTAGCACAGAAGGCGATGTCGCGGCATTTTAGGTGTATAAAAGATGCCATTGTAGCTCAGCTGAAGCAGACATGTAAGTATCTTGGGGAGAAAGATGTGACGGGAAGTGGTGGTTTGACTAAAGGAGAGACGCCGAGGTTGAAAATGCTTGACCAAAAGTTGAGGCAGCAAAAGGCACTTCACCAAATGGGAATGTTGGATTCTGATGCTTGGAGGCCGCAAAGAGGGTTGCCTGAACGATCTGTTAATGTTTTAAGGGCATGGCTTTTTGAGCATTTTCTTCATCCGTACGTTCTCCACTCTCACTCTCTTTATCTTTCTTTCTGCTTTCTATTTGGTGCCTGCGGCGCAGACAGTATACTCTGCTACGTATCACATGCACACTGCTTAAAGGTTCACAAAAAATTTCATATTTAGTATTCTGAACCTTTAGGAAGGTAGTCTTGGAGCAATAGTCAAATTATCTCGGTCTCACCTATAGGATACCGATTCAAGCCATAAAATTAGCCACTATTCTTGTATAAGAGTAGGCTGCCTACAGGGGCGGATCCATGATTTAAACTCTATGAGTTCAACTTTTAAGTTTTTAGCATTGAACTCATTATATTTTTCTAGTTATAGATTCATATCTACTACGTATTTTTTTAATTTTAATGAATATTTATATACAAATTCTTACTGTGTCGAAAGTTATGAGATCAATCGAACTCGTCGGTAGAACACTACATCTGCTTCTGACTGCCTACCTCACACCATTTTGAGGTGCGACCCTTCCCTAAATACCGCGTGAACGCAAAATTCTTTTTGCACTGCCCTTATTATTCTGAACCTTTACATGGTCAAGTCTCTTAAAAGATAATAATAATAATAATATATACTTTCCATAGTAATTGGGATTAGTAAATCGGAAAATAAAGTAGCTAACTTCCTACAAGAAGATAAAACACTTATAATATAAACAATATTTATATTATATTGTTACCGTATATAAGTTAAATCTTTCATCACACATGACACATCTCTAGGCCTTTTATGTGCATATATATTCCCATTTCTTCCTTCATTTTGGGTTGTTGAGGAAAAATCAGATAGTCTCCGGCCCCTCAATTACCAAATGCGTATCTTTTATTTTGTCAGGAGAGAAAGGGAAGATTTCATATTTCCTTCTAAGGGGAGGACTGACTTTGCCTATGCCTCAAATTTATGCATAATCATAACACACTTTTTGTCAAGCACTTGTATAAGTAATTACTAATTTTCACAGTCCTCTATTTTAGAACTACTCCATACAATAAGAAAAGAGATCCAATTGTCCTTAATTTTCAACACTTATTCTTTTAGGTAATTTATTAAAGAGTTTTATGAGGTGGTTCCATATTTTCTTAATATAGTTTAGTCAAAATATGCTTGCTAAAAGAGTTTCTCTGTCCAACAATAAAGTTTTCTTTCTTTGATTCAATTATTATTAATCTTTGAAAAGTTTTCTTTCTTTGATTCAATTATTATTGTTCTTTATTATGCACATTATTGTAGCACAAATGACAAATCCAAAAGGAAGAATAACAAAAAACATCTCCAAAGGAAGAAAAAAAATAGCAAATGGCAAGTAGAAAATGATCAGTTACATTACTAACAGTGCTCTTTAGAGATCATTTCATGGAGAAACATGTCTTTTAGATAGTACTTCTCTAAAGTGATTTCATATCATTTAGGTATAAATGAGTTAAAAATTATTAATTTTGCCCCTATCATTTCGGTATAAAATTTCAACCATATATATATATAAAACAATTCTTTATCACTTCTATAACTATGTGCTAATATTCATGATTAAATGAGATCACATCATCTACATATTTAAGTAGCCTGAGAGAGTACATTTTTAATAATTGAATATATTATATTTGAACACGCCTCTCAAGTATATCTAATTATTTTTCATGGATAACATGTGAAAATATTTTAAACTTCTTAGTAACGGTAATATTTGAATCTAGAACCTCTTGCCAGCTCTTATATATCTATAACAATAATCTACATCATACAATAGATAGATCATTTAATTAAGAAGAAAACGTTTGCAAATTGGATGTCATTGAGATCGATGTTGCTCGGACTCTCTAGAATATTGTCGTACTTATATTAAGTAGTGGAACCAGAATTTTCACCAAGAGGTATCAAAATATAAAAAGGTAGATATACCGAAGAGTTAAGGGAAGTGAACATATAGTAAATATTCATAAAACATAAAAATTTATTTAGCAATATAGTGTTACTTTTCGGCGAAGGGGCCCCTTGGTTGAATGTGATTCCGTCACTGCCTATATTGAATCCTTCAAAAATATTATATTTGAAGAATTCGAGAAAACATAAATTTAGACATGGTTGGTGGGTGAATCAGTGAATATGGAATTTGTAGGAAGAGATGCATTGGAATCTTATATATGGATTAGTGCAGACAGAGCAGCAGAAGATATGAACTTTTGCCATGCAAGAATTGTATTGAGGATTGTTGTCGGATTATGAAATGGGAGGAAAGTGATGTCATTATAAGCCTTTGCTTTTTACACCTTTGTGTATTCAGGTATCCAAGTGAAGCAGACAAGCATTTGTTGTCTAGGCAGACTGGTTTATCCAAAAATCAGGTACTCATTACATCTTTTTCTCTATTACTACTATATATCAGATGCTGTCATATCTCTTGAAAAGGATAACTCATCTTTGTTGTTGTAGTCATTTATCTGCGCTACCTTTTCCCTTGGCGCATGTCCTCTATCCTATATCTTTTTTTTTTTTTTTACTTATAAGGAATACTAGTATAATTTTTTCACTTAGTATGAATAGTTACTTCAAGTTGTCCTATAAAATATCTGATAGTGTAAATTGTTTTTACAATTTAAGTTAGATGCGAATGTAGTCAATTAGTTATGAGTTCATCTGATATCAAAACTTTCGATATGAAGTGTGTGTATATATACACCTTCAAGTTGTCCTCTATATATATATATATATATATATATTAAAATTTTAACGAATATTAGATTTGAACTCATAACTCTACTATTATAAAAAAAAAATTATGCAAAGTTGAACTAATTGAATTTAAATCGTGGATCCTGATCTGCTTTAAATTAAACTCTTTCTTAAACCTAGTGTTTTCTTCCTTCGTGATTTTTTATCCTTGGGGCTGGAAAAGGTAGATGATAGAAAAAAGTAAAAGAAATGAATTTGGTGAGGTTGCACCTTAAGTAGAAGATACATTTTTCTATTTTAGTACTACTACTACTACTATTTGACCTTTTCAAACCAGTTTTTCAGTGCATTCTTCCTGCTACTATTTTAAGAAGATTTTGTAGGGGAGTAGGATGACAGACCGTAGGATACCTTTGATCAGAGGTGATGCCACATAATTACGTTTTCTTTTCTTATAATTATCGTTAAAAGGGAAACCATCAAAAGCTCTTCTTTTTTGTTTTTGTTTTTTTTTAATCGAGCCTATGAATATTCATTTTGCTTTCTAATTAGTTTGATAACTACTTAATTATTTTCTTCTATAAAGAAAAACTTATTTTCGAGTGCCTTAATCCATCAAGATAGGAATGTAAATAAAATTAATGTTGGAAAACAAAAATGTAAGTATAGTGGGTAAAGTTACATATGCTACTTTAATGTCCTAAACTTTTGATAATTTACTGTTATGGTGGGTAAGTTTCAGTAGCTCTACGTGAAATTAACTTGGTATATAGGCTTTCATGTTACGTTATCTTTTACAGCAGCAGGCATTTGCAACTTTTCCACGTCTAGTTCTGACAGTAGTGACTAGTTTTAACATTTGATTGAATAATAAGATAATTCTCACGTTATATATGATGTGTATAAAACTAATCTGAAGCTGTTAATTACTGACTTCTTTACCAGCAATATAGCTATAAACAACGAATATAAATTACATAAAAAGCCTAGCCCTTATAAAACATTATTGAATAGGTAGTTAGGACGTGCATGTTTGATGTGACACTAAATATTTGTTAATGAAAAATAATTCGGGTAGGAAAAATATACTATACTTTCTAACTTAGTCCAAAACTACGGTTGAATGTGAACGCATAATATGATCATATGATAGCAGCAACCTGTGGAAAATTCAATACCACCAGGTTTAAGATTGTGTATATTATTGGTAATACTATTTACATATGTCATCATCTGGAGTAATATCTGAGATAGCTGTAAAATTATAGCAACATTAAGGCTCAGTGCTTGAGTACTTTGTGGTTTTCTAAAGGTACTTATCCAATGGCACATTCAGGACAAGAAAGGTATTTTTCATACAAATAGAGTTTCTCAAGTGTTTGGTTCAATAGTTATATAGTTAAGTTCTTGTGTTATTTAAAATTTACTTCAAATAAAACATCAAAGCTTTGAGTGTCAATCCAACATATAGATCACCTTAAGTACTTCAAAATGAATTTTACTGCCTTCCAATAATGCTCCTAATTAACACTCTTAACTCAAATGTACCTTTTTTTTTGTTTCACAAGATAATATTACTACTACTAATTATGCTTCATATTACACGATAGAATTTTCCTGGTTGATTTTTTATCCGTTTATGTCTTGACATCTTGTACATAATATTCAAAAACAAAAGAGGGAGGGAAATTTAAAACAACAAAACATCCTCCGCTGGCTCTCCATTTGAACTCAATACATTATACTATACGAAATGACATTTTCACACTCTAATTCAGCAATTTTAAGAGCTATATTCAACATTAATACTCACAATTACATTTTAATCACTATAGACATATAAAAATATCAGATTATTATTTATCAGTAACTTAGTGAGGGTCTTCTCCCCACACATATATCCTTCTTATAGTTGATCTACCACACATTAAGGCAAATTTTTTGGAGATGATCATATTAGCAGCCACACGTGGATTATTCATGAGCAAACTTAGCCGTGAAAAAAAAGAAAAGGACTCCCTTAATTTGTTAATGACACTCTTCATTGACGGGTATTCTAGGCCTTCTGATGCGAGAGGACACTTTAATCTTGTTTTAGAAGCGGAATGCTTGCCGTTCTTGTATTCTAAACTTCCTAATATAGAGGGATGAGGACAATATCCTGCATTTAAACTTATCTAGTGAGTCTTATAAGCCACGTGTTTAAATTATTAGGACAATTCTTTAAGGAAAACTTGTACTCCCTCCGTTCCGGTTTATGTGAATCTATTTCCTTTTTGGTCCGTTTCAAAAAGAATCATCCATTTTTAAATTTGAAAATAATTTAGCTTAAACTTCTAAGTCTATCATTAGTGATAAGCTTTTATAACCACACAAATACTCTGGACTCGTTTCTGACATGTTTAGGGCCACAAATTCCAAAAATCTTTATTTTTTCTTAAACTTCGTGCGCAGTCAAACATGTTCACATAAATTGGAACGGATGGAGTAGTATATAATATATTTTGTGGTAAGTTTTATAGAGTGGTAGTTAGATTGGCCATGTTGTATGGGGCAGAGTGTTGGCCGGTTAAGAACACTTATATCCAGAAGATGAAGGAAGCAGAGACGAGGATGTTGAGGTGGATGTGCGGGCACACTAGGATGGATAAGATTAGGAATGAAGATATTCGGGAGAAGGTGGGCGTGACCCATGTGGATGACAAGATGCGGGAAGCGAGGCTCAGATGGTTCGGGCACGTACAGAGGAGAAGCCCTGATGCTCCAGTGAGGAGGTGTGAGCGGTTGGCTTTGGTGGATACGAGAAGAGGTAAAGGGCGGCCTAAGAAGTATTGGGGAGAGGTGATCAGGCAGGTCATGGCATGGCTACAGATTTCTGAGGACATGACCGTTAATAGGAAGGTGTGGGGGTCGAGCATTAGGGTTGTAAGCTAGGAGGTAGTCGAGCTTTTTTCTACTTCGTACCGGGGTGCGGCTAGTTTGATAGGGATGATCTCAGAAGGACAGTGGTTAAGGTTGTGTCCATACTATCCTTCTGTTTTTCATAGCTCCGGGCTTTAATTACTGGTTATTGTTATTGCATGTCATCTATTTTATGATTTTTATGATGTTGCTACTAGATTTATAGTTTCTATTGACGATACTGATATATTGTCTCTTCTCGTTTTCTTTCTGCCTTCCTGAGCCGTGGGTCTATCAGAAATAGTCTTTCTGCTCTATCGGGGTAGGGGTAAGGTCTGCCTACTCGCTACCCACCCCAAACCCCAATTGTAGAATTTTAATGGGTCGTGTTGCCGTGGTTGCATCATACATGAATTCTTGGTGGTGCCCCTCCCTCGTTGGAGGTGGAGCTAATATTTTAATTTTATGAATTTAGGATTTTAAAACGACACGACTTTAAGTGCTAATAGCTGAATTCAAAACATAATATCTGTACATCTTTAATGAATTTGTTAATATAAATATAATGTTTAAGTAAAAATTATTGGGTTTGGTTGAACTCGTAGTCGAGCTTCAGCTCCGCCCCTGTCCCTAGTAGCTTAGTCTGTCAAAGAGCTTCTTCTAAGCACCTTCTTTTAGCTAATACACTGATCACCCCATGTTGTTCCCTATAGCTACGATAGGTGGTGCTCCTAGTAGCTGCATCAGTGACCTACTTATAGTAGATTTATAATTCTATTCACAATTAATTGTAAGATATTTGTCTATTTAAAGCAATAAAATACTACAAGCTTAATAGGTTTATAAAGAAAACATTTCAGGTCATATTAAATGCACCATTATCAAAGGACTTAACTGGTGTTAATTGAAGCTGTGTGTAATTAAGCGTAAGGATGTGATTATTAATTTCGCTGTTAACTACTGTAGCTAGTACAGTAATCCTATTTGAGAATGGAAAGGTAAAAGGCAGCTATTTGACAAATAGATGCCACATTTCCTCTGATTTACTGCAAGTATCTGGCAGAGCGATAGATCCAACACTTTTGTCTGATTTTCAGTACCCTTCATTTAGCATAGGACATTCGCACGGTTGATTTTTAAATACTGTCACTCTTGCATTAATTTGGTCTCATGTAATTAATGTGTCCTCAACAAATTAAGTGCAGTAGTTAGCATTTATGACTTCATCCACTCTATTAATTAGATCCCCTCAACTTTGTGATAAAAGTTACTCCCTCCGTTTTAATTAATTTTTTATTTTATTTATGGTTCATAATATTTGATTTTTTAGATATTAAGAATAATTTTTTTTCATAAGTTGCTTTTGGAGTAAAGAACTTGTGAGTATTTGTTATATTTTCAATTGTTAATTAATGCTAAAAGTGAATTCTTAATATGGTCACTGTCATTGTTAATATACATTCACAGGTTTTACCCTGTCAGTGTAATTAACATCTTATTATATCATCGTATCAATTATAAATTTTATGGGCTTATCATTGAATTCTTAAAAATTTATAATGTCAATGCATAGAACTTAAATTCTAATTGTTACGATTTTCAGGTATCAAATTGGTTTATAAATGCTAGGGTTCGGTTGTGGAAACCTATGGTGGAAGAGATGTACCAACAAGAAACAAAAGAAGAGGAAACGGATCAAGATCAAGAAGAGGAGGAGCAAGAAAATCAAGTGTCTGCACAAACTTTAATGCACGACAAGATTAGCAACATGGCTACATCGGCAACAACAACAACAATGCCATTATCAGTAAGATCCGAATTTAATGCTAATGAAAGAGACCTTTCAAAGAACATCATAAATTATAGGCAGTACGCCTTGGGAAACCAACTAGTAATGCTTCAAGATGATACCGCCACCGCATCCTCCGCCACACACGACGTTTCAACCACCGTCAACCGCTACTTCACGGCGGCCGACGCGGCTGATTTGGTTGCTAATTCAAATGCCACATTTGGGTCTCAGCCGGCTGGGGATGTGTCACTTACATTGGGACTACGGCACTCGGAAAATGTACCAAGGAAGACAACTCAGTTCCAATTAAGAGACTTTGGAGCATATTAAACAACAATTTTAAAGATATAGAATTAAGAAAAGTAATGTATGCAATTATATGTATAAGGGTGGATTACTTGGATATCAATTGTATAAATGGGGAATTGTAATCGTATAATATTTTGGTGAATTTGATACGTAGGTTATTATGTCAAAAAAGGACATGCGGATAATTTATGGAAATGTAGTGAGTTGAGTGCTATAGTTGGCTAGTTTGTTATACACAAATATATCTATGTGCTTATATATACTGTAGCTCTTCTCTTTTTTTTAGCTGTTGAAATACTTATTTATGAATCTAGGTATGAACTCTGATCAGTAATATTGTTGAGTATTGTCATTGGCCAAATTATTCAACAGAATCACAAAACAATACCGATGAAGATAGCTACGCTTTGTCCTTATTGTATTCTCTAATCATCTATATGACAATTAATATATTAAGCTAAATTATCCGCAACTCTTAGCATTTAATATTTGAGATTATCATATGCAGCCTTTTGATTTTAGTATATAACAATTTGTCGTAGTATTTTCTTTAATGTGGGTCAATAAGGAAAAATGTTGTGAGGACTGACCAATATCTTATGCCATCTCTATAAGAAAAAAAATTCTTGTTAAACTTTGAAAAAAGAAGAAGCCATATATATTTACAAAAACAGTATTTTTTTGGCAAGTAAAATATTCTTGTGTCTAGATAGCTACTTTCTCCGGTCCAAAATAAGTGATTTTTTTGGCTTTTTTCTTGTGGTCCAAAATAAGTGATTTTTTCCAGATTTCAAGAATGAATTAATTATTTTTTTTCTATATTGTCCTTGGAGTAAATAGTGTTGGAATATGTGTTAGGAGTATTTAAGTGAGACAGTAAAGGTTAATATGGTCAATTCCATTGCTAATTAATGCTAAAAGGTGGATTTCTTAATATGTGTAAAAATATCAAAAAATCACTTATTTTGGACCGGAAGAAGTAGAAGTTAAAGACTTCACAATCAGAAGGGGAATAATCCCTTCCCCCCAACTCCCAACAAAAGAATTAACCTACTTTCCCAAATTGCTTTAAAGTATTTCAATTTCTAGAAGATTAGTTATGAAACTTAGGATACTTCAATTTTTTTAAAAAGGCATGGCAATGCGTTATCATTTAATTGGTATATGCGAGTAACATGTCACTAAATCAGTACATATGTCGTTGTCGGAATTTATGAATCTTAAGTAATACTATTGGTCTTGGTTTGATTGGTTAGCATTCACACAATAATTGCGGCTTCCCTCAACTTAGCATTAAACAACTCAGTGGATGGTTGCTTTCAAACAAGCATAAAAATAATGGCTTTACACCAAAATGGCATCATCTCTTAGGGCATGTTACTGCGTTACATGACACGAGTTACACTGGTTATGGCAGATCCAACCGTGAGTTTTAAAATTAGGCAGAATCTAGTACTTGACAGTCGAACTATACACATACGCGCAATAACTATATATATATATATATATAGAATTAGATATGCCTCTTAGAAGTTACTCTCTTGACTCGAAACTCATGTCATCTAAATTCTGAATCGGCTCCTTTCCTGGTCATTGATTTTCCAGTATATGTGTTGCTCACAAATATCACAATATTTTACTAAACAAAGTTAATTATCACTTCTCATATACTATCAAGATATTAACATTGGGTTATATATACTTCCCAATATTATTGGGTACATTGCCGATAGATGCGTCCAATTAATAGTGTTGTTTTTGAGAGGACAGTCTGTCCATGGATGAAATTCAATGCAAAGAAGCAGATGAGTACAAATTTTAGTTTAGAGATACGTTTCTCTTGTTTCTGGCACTATATATCCAGAAGTATCCCCTCATGTATAACTGCGAAAATCAAATCATATCACTGAATCATTATATGGTCCCCCCCACAACAATTCTGACAAAATATGAAAGTTATATTCTACTACGATCTCATTGTAAAAATTTCAAATTAACTGTTGGTATATATAAGCCAAAGAAACTATATATAGTAGTAAAGCCTGTCCTTTAAAAGAAGAAGATGCATTATCGAAGTATATCTTAAAGGAATTAAGCCATGAAAAGAAAGACCAAATTTATTGTTACCATATATAATTTACAAAAATTCTTGGACAAAGACGGTACTAACAAAGGTTTAAAATTACAGTTGATCACGAAGACGCAGGAAAAAAGAATGCGTAACTCCGTCGTAAAACATGAATGGACAACAATAAAAGAATGTTTAAAGAATAAAGCATTAATCAGTGTGATGATTCTGCAACAAGATTTGTGAATCCGTTGTTTGAATATCTGTCAATTTTAAGCATAGATGAGCTTTCACTGGCTTATGATCAGAGCTGCGGATGCTTTCAATTGCTTCATAAGAATGTAAAGTTGCATTGATTTTGTTACTGTCTATCTTGAACAATATTCTGTCTGTCCACGATGGTACTCTAACCTGTTTAACGATAAAGATAACAAAACAATTAATGTCAAATCAAGATACCAAATCCTTAATTAAGTGTTTTGTAATTAAAAGAAAATATTTCCTATATCCTAATTTATAGGTCACAGTACTTTTCTATTATTCAATTTAGTCATATGTTAGTATATCCGGGGTAAGTGTACATATAGCCATTTTGAAGGGTGTTATTTAGGGATTATCCAATAGTTATTTTTGTCCTGAAATTTTAAACTAAAAATTTTAACTTCAGGACAACTCAGGACATTTTTATACTGAAAACTTGAACTGAAAAATTAAAATCCAGGATGCACTGGCTAATTCTTAAATAGCAGCCCTTTAGAGTGGCTACCTGAAACGAAAAAAATATTATGATTCTTAAGAACTCAACGGGCCCTTCTCCTTCGAATCAAACAAACAAAGAAGGGAATCCCGTTGAGTACTTACGCTTTCATGTTGACGACTCAATTCATTCGATTACTACAGGGATGAACCCAATCCGGAATATGAATCATAAAAGAAAATACCTATTAAACCGATTACAAGAATACCAGCTACAGTACCTATTATCCAAAGAGGAATCATTTCTACGTATATCTAAGGATGAAGTGCAGCTATAGCCACTTTTAAGCCCGCTATTTAAAATATATTCCCAATTTATAATGAGTTTAAAGATTAGTGTCCTGAATTTTTGAGCTGCTAATTTAAAATTCAGGACTAAGTGTCCTGAATTTCTGAACTACTAGGCTAAAATTTAGGACATAAGATTCAAATTTCGGGTCATAATTTTCGAACTTTAGGACACGATGTCCTGAAGTTTGGATTTTGAGGTTTAAAGTCTAGGACATCGTGTCCTGAAATTTGAGCAAAATTATCTAATATTTAAGTACATTATAAAGTGTGGATATATTTTAAATAGCATGCTTAAAAGTGGTTACTTGGTGTCATTTCCAATATATCTCGCTTAAGTAATGCTTTAAACAATTTTTGTAAGTTCAAATTCTCAAGCTTATTTGATTAACCAATGTATAGTACTTTAATTTGATTTTTCTCTATTTAATCAACTTTTCAACTAGTAGTTTAACCTTTTTTTCACAACTACGCAAGTCAAATTAACATTTTAAACTATCAAATGGTTAAATAAATTGGGAGAGAAGAAGTAATAAGATTTAGACTAATTAATTACCTTGTGACTGGTATCATAGCTGCTGCTTCCAATATCATATTTGTAAGTTGGTTTGAAAGCTAATGCACCCTCGCAATACCCATTAAATATCTCACCTCTTTCTGCTTCTTGTAAAAGCTGATCTTTGCTAGTTAGCATCTGCTTTAGTCAAACAAATATTCAAAAAATTTGGAAGGTTAGTAATTGTTTAAAATAGCCTTCTTTTTCCTTCCAAAAACCCAAGTTGATCTAAAGGAAGTTCATATGAAAAGTTAAGTTATATACATTAAGAAAATTTGCACTGTCAGCATATATAACTTAAGAAGGGGAGCCCTGGCGTAACCGGTAAATTTGTTGCCAGGAGGTCACTGGTCACGGGTTCGAGCTGTGAAAACAGCCTTTTGCAGTAATGCAGGGTATGACTGCGTACAAAGACCCTCATGGTTCGGCTCTTCCCGGAAATCCACGCATAACGGGAGCTTAGTACACCGGGCTGCCCTTTAGCGTATATAACTTAAATATATGAAATATACATACTTCGTGGAGATTTCCATGAATGAGATCTCTAGCAGGATAGGAATTGATGCCTTGTAATCTGTAGTTAAGATCTCCCAACCATACAGTAAGCTGTGCTGGTCTAGAATAAGGATTCGTATTCTTTGAAAAGAGAGAGTTTGATATATGCTTGAACTGATTGTTCCTCTCTTCCACATTACGAGCATGAGCTGCAGTTGGAGTCAAATGAAGAAAAAAATGATCATTCAGAAAAATAATGTCAACAGCTGAAAAAAAAAGGAAATAGACATCATGATGTTTTATAGCTCTGAGTAATATATTCCTTTCTAGCCAATTGTAGCAAATTTATGATTACCTTTGGCCTTTTTCCAAGAGACAGTAAAAGAGGGTATTATTTCCAAATTCCTACATGAAATTCACCAGTTTTATTTAATGATTTAATTATGACCACCTATAAGAAAAAAATATTGGAGACTCTAATGGTTGTAATTCTACTCTGCATTACTTTGATGAGACTTCAAAGGTAAAAACTCTTTTGTCCCACGGTTAAATGTTTATTATAACAAATAAAAAAGAATAGAAGCAAAGACACAAAAAGTTTGGGCCTAGATGCGTCGTGGGCAACATCTAAGTTTATTGGGAAAACTACATAGTAAATAATAGCCGGTAAAATACATATTTTTTGTTTAATTAATATATAATATACAATATATTTTATACTAGTGTATTTTTTTTATATTAACTATCGAATATAATTAATTTTGATCAACCGACCAAATATGTAACTTGCCATATAAACTTTTTGGGAGAAATTCAAAAATAGCTAGATTTACAAGTGGTCATTCAAAAATAGCCACAGTTTCAAAAGTAATCGAAATTTAGCCACTTTTCATGTAAAGATAAATCTGAACAAAAACACTGTTCAAAATCCGAAAAAATACTCCAGCGTAATGTACTGGAGTTCCAGTATAACCAGCATAATATACTGGAGTTTGGAGCATCGGTGTTTCAGTCTCCAGTATATTATACTGGTGCCTGCAAAGTATACCGGTCCAGCATAATATGCTGGAAGTTCATACACAGGCGCACCGAACTCCAGTATATTATGGTGGACCGGTATTTGTTGCAGCAAAATAGTAACTATTTTTCAATGACTTGGCAAACGCTGATTATTTTTGAATGACCAGTCCGAAAACTAACTAGACCGTACTATTTTTCAGGCCCAAACTTGATGGAAGTCAATAAACTTTGAATTTTTACGATACCAACTTTGCGTAATGAATTTCCTTTCCCAATTCCCACAAACAAAAAAGAGCTGGATTTTCCATATTCTTCTTTGGGAATGAAAATGTTTTTCTAGTAGTATATTTGTCAACCTACTCTAAGCAATTAGTCTATTGTCGGTCAATTATTCGACCTGCCTAGCTACAAACTACCTTCAAAGAATATAAGCCTATACAAGTTCTAAAGTCTAAATAAGAAGGTAGAACTAGCGGCAAAATAATTGTATGATCACATTATGTAAAAAAAATTCAATCATTAGAAAATACAATAGTATACACTTTTATTTACTTAAATATAATTTTGAACGGGTTAGTATGTTTAAAATGAGGAGGAATAGAGTAGAAGGAATTACCAGAGAGGTGACAAGAAATAAAAACCATTTGTATGCCCTTGTATCTAATTCTAACACCCACTGCTCCTTTCTTTCTCCTGATTAACCATCCTAATCCTCCAATTTCATGCTTATCCACCTTTACTTCTATATAAAGTCAACCAATCAAATATTAGTAACAACAGAATCAAGATTCAATTCAATTAGCATAAAATTTAGTATATTGAAAAAAATAAAGAAATAAAATATACCTCTAGTAAATTGCTCTGAATTCTTGGGGCCAAACACATACAGCTGTAGAGATTGCATTACAGCTTTTCCTAATAGCCTTCCTCACAAATATGAAGGAAAAAATGTCATAATACTATAATAAGGAAATTAATCTTAATTATGACAAGTACTTTTCAATAATATTAAGTTAGTGGTCTGATGCAATGCATTTCTTCTTTTTTCCCCTAAAAATTTAAAATGTGACCACGAAAATTTGAAGGTTAATTCATGAGATACGGCATGTCAGAGAATACACGACTTTTCTAGAATCAAAAATATAAATTGGAGTGAGAACACGTGAATATTAGTTGGGTCGTCATTGTCAAAGATCAATTATAAGGTGCTTCTTGTCTGGCTATTCATGTTTCAGCTTATCGTCTTTTAATTTATTTCCTTCCATTTCAAAAGCATGCAACCTACCCTATGAAAAGATGATTGGTCCCAATAATGTTTTCCATAAATATTGGAATATTTAAAATATAAAAAAGAGAAACAAGAGAGAAGAGTTTAAATTTTGTGACGGATAATGTACATTTTTTTTATCATCAAATTAAGCTGACCTACTACAACAAGTAACTCTTCCTAACATGTCTGATATATATAGTAAAATAAAAATAAAAATAATAAGAACCTATTATGACCGATTAAATTGTAGTAATAGGAGTGTAAATTTTTTTTATACATACATGTGAGTATGAGCCAAAGTATTCTTCAACAACTTGAGAATGTTGTTTCGAGGAGCCTCTTGCAAACCCATCACCAATAGATCATATTTTCGTTCTTCACCAACTATTTTTGCTATATCCTCGCATGGAACCTTCACATCATGCAAAAATTTGTGAAAAATAAAATAGGAAAATAGAAGAAGAAATTAAAAAAAGATAGTTCATTGCACTAAGCTCCTGCTATGCGCGAGGTCCGATGAAGGGTTGGACCACAAGGGTCTATTGTATACAGCCTTATCTTGCATTTCTACAAGAGGATATTTTTACGGCTTGAACTCGTAACCTCCTAGTCACATGACAGCAACTTTACCAACAAACTGTGACCGCTAATTAAGTGCTAAATTTACCTTTCCATTCATATTCCAAGTGACAAAGTAGATGCAAAGATCAGAACTTCCAGAAAACTCACAACGTTTCTGAATATCAACAGTTTTTATCCCTTCATGACTCGCCTCAAAACTGTCTACCATTCCCATTGCTGCTTTTCGTCTCTTCATTTTATACTTTTTTCTGCATCCAATTAAAAAATCAACCACAATAGTTAATTAACGTTCACTAACTTTACATCATAAACTGATGACAATATAGCAAAAAAAGGAAAGTAGATCAAACCTTGAAGCTTCAAAAAGCTTCACACAAAGCCCCTCCATTATATTGAACAAAGAAAGAAATGCAGTTCTCTGGATTATTCTAGAGTCGCTTAAGCAGGAAAACACAAAGTTCGAAGATATATCAGAATCGATTGACTTTTGAGATTCAAAATTATATATTTCTTCTCTTTCTATGCGTGTGTGTGTGTATATATATATATGTAAACACGTACTAGCTAGTGGGCGGCGAGAAAATATAATGCATGGAAAAAGAGAATAAGAAGAAGAAGTCAAAGGTTTGGCGATAATTAGATGTATAAAATGCTTTGTCACTTGATGATGACAGTACTTGGAATTTGATATGTCATTAAGTTAGGTAAGAATGCCATCGACATGTTTAAAGACATTGTGACAAATCCGAAAGAGACATCATGAGCTTCGGGATCAAGAAAATTCTAGTATAGCTAGCCTTAATTTGCCATGACCATGCAAATTATTGAGTTTTAAAGAAAACCAGTATAAATACTCCTCTAACTTTTTGAGTTCATCATTTCATATTACTACTATATTTTTATTGTTGGGTTATGTTGACACTTCAGGTTAAGCCTTTGGTTACGGTAAAGTTATCTTCGTGTGACCTATAAGTCACGAGATCAAGCCGTGAAAGCAGTAACTAATTGTTGCAGTAGAATAGACCGTTTACATTACAGCTCTTGAGGTGCGACTCCCCCAAACCTTGTGTAAACGCAAAATAACTTGTGCACGCTTATTTCATGTTAAGCCTTTGGATTCTCAATATTGGTGTTGCTTCGTGTCCCTCCAAAAGCTATTAATGTTGGTAGGTCATTGGGGGGACCAAAATTAAGAGGACACTTGTTGGCTTTTGATGAGTGGAGTAACGTGAGAAGGTTTCATAAGTTAATTAATCAGCCTTAGCTTATTGAATTTTGAAATATAGTCAAAGGTCAAATTGAAAGACTAGGCTGCAGTAGAGATCAAAACCGATTCCGTTAAGTAAAGGTTCATCAACTCCATGGCACGTGCGAATTGTATATACTTTGTATCGACGTTATGTTAATTTTTCGTACCGCAGCCTCCTTGATTAGTTTCAGGTTGAAGCACTAATAAGTGAAGGGGACTCCAACTTTATACTGTTTATGAAGTTTAGGTAATTATTATTATAGCTTTTTCATTGTTATTTGAGTTGCTAATCCACATAGAGTGAAGAATTATTTATAATTAACTTTAAAATCATTTCATAGTTTAAAAACTAACATTCCCGGTATATAATATATCTTCCATAAAGGTTAGGAGCCTATGACCCTAGAGACAAATTTAAACTAAAAATAGTCATTTGCACCCTAAAGGAACAACTTAACCAAGAGGTTTACAATTTACAGTGCACAGAGTTTGAATCTCATGACCTTGTAGCTACTTTGAACTTTGAAGCCAGATTTGCCGTATGGTGCTTGCTTGGCCGCAAATTCTGAAAGAAAAACTACATAGTATAGTCGTTTTAAAAAATAGGTCCGGCAAAATCAATATATATAAATACATTAAGATTGTATTTTTTAAATTATCCAAGAAGCAGAAGCAGAAAATTAATTTATTTAAGACAAATACATTAAGATTGTATTTTTTAAATTATCCTTAATCGGATTCATGTCAGGGCGGCCGACTACTGAAGTTATTCATCTTGTGAGAAGATTGATAGAACAATATAGGGAGCGGAAGAAGGGTTTACATAGGGTGGTCATTGACCTAAAAAAAACTTATGACAAAGTCCCAAGGGAGATTCTATGGAGATGTTTGGAGGCTAGCGGAGCTCCGGTAGCGTACATTATGGTGATCAAGGATATGTATAACGGGGCTAAAACTAGGGTAAGGACTGTGGGAGGAGACACGAATTATTTCTCAGTGGTGATGGGGTTGCACCAGAGATCAGCTCTTATCCCATTTCTATTCGCTCTAGCAATGGATGTGCTGAACACATCCAAAGAGAGATGACATGATGTATGTTATTTGCAGATGAAATAGTACTGATTGACAAGGCGCGTTGCGGGGTTAACGCTAGGCTAGAGGTGTGGAGACAGCTCCTAGAGTCTATAGGTTTCAAGTTGAGTAGGACGAAAATAGAATATTTGGTGTGCAAGTTCAGTATTGGGACGCATGAAGCTGAAGTGAAAGTGAAGCTTGATACACAAGCCATCCCTAAGAGAGAATTTTAAATATCTCGGGTCTGTAATACAAGGTATTGGGGAGATTGAAGAGGATGTTACACATCTTAATGGAGTAGGGTGGATGAAATGGATACTCGTATCTAGTGTTTTGTGTGATAAGAATGTACCACCAAGACTTAAGGGCAAGTTCTACAGGGGGATAGTTAGATTGACTATGTTGTATGAAGCATAGTGTTGGCCAGCTAAGAAGTCTCATGTCTAGAAGATGAAAGTAGCAGAAATAAGGATGTTGGGATGGATGTATGGGTATAGCAGAAGTGATAAGATCAAAAACAAAATTATTAGAGACAATGTGGGTGTGGCTCCTGTGGAAGACATGATGCGGGAATCATGGTTAAGATTGTTTGGGCATGTGAGCAGGAGAGACACCAATGCGCCAGTTAGAAGGTGTGAGAGATTGATCATGACGGGTCAGAGGAGAGATAAATGGAGGCCCAAGAAGTATTGGAGAGAAATGATTAGGCAAGACATGACGTTATTTCAGCTTACCGAAAACATGACCCTCAATAGGAAGATGTGTAGGTCGAGTATTAGAATTGTGGGTTGACAATAGTAGAGAGTTTCTCCTAGTATCTCCTGTAGTATTAGTACTAGTCTTAGCTTACTATTCCTAGGTCGTGTTGATGCACGGTGTGTCATTCTTACCGGTAGTATTGGCACTATTCTTGTATTTCCCTGTTCCTAGACCTTTGTTTTTACTTGGCTATTTGCTTTCTTTGTCCTAATACATTGTTGTTGTTATTGTTTGTTTATTGTTCCCTTTTTCTATTCCTGAGCCGAGGGTTTATCGAAAATAACCTCTCTACCCTCATACGGTAGGGGAAGTCTGCGTACACACTACCTTCTCCAAACCCCACTCGTGGGATTTCACTGGATTTTATTGTTGTTATTTCTCTCTGGAATATTCTCTCTGATATAAATAGATCTCTTCTTTTATATTGTTACAACCCATATTCACGTACGTTAGTTCACGCCGTAAGTTAGTCAACGTAAATCTCAGAAGAGATGATCTTTGAGATGATAAGAAGTTAATCATATAGGTCTTAAATGATATAAGGGTGTATAAGAGTGGTTAACAAGTATTAGAAGATAAACGAATCAAAGATGTTGTAACCCGTATTTTCGAATAAAACTAGAGGTGCTTAATATTATCAAAAGGTCGTGTTTTAAGTTATTTGAATTATATAATATCCGTACCATAAGTCTTGAAGTCAAACAAGTTATGAACAAAAGTCGACAAAAGTTGTCGCAACTTATGTTCATAATGTTACTTAAACTTTAGGTCGAATGTTACTAAGCTTTTCTCCCAATTTACTTGAAATTATGGGGTGATCTACCCACCAAATTGAAGATTTATGAGTCTAGTTTCCAATGCATTAAGCTGTTTATCTGTCACGACCCAAACTGATGGGCCGCGACAGGCACCCAGTACCTTACTCAACCGAGTACCAACATAACGTATCTTTTCATTTCATACTATCATAGATAACTGAGCCGGAAGGCTACCGTGAGATAAGTAGAATATAACATGTGATACCAACTTATACATAAGACATACGGGTCTGTAAGACCAAAATAACCACTCATATACTGAACATAGGCCGACAAGGTCATACAATCGTTTACGTACATGATGTGAGCACGTGATTTTTGCCCTATATGAATTACTCCCAGAAATTCAAAACAAAATAATTTCTTTCAGTGTTTGCAATTTTGTGGATTTTTGTGGCATTTTATTTTATTTAATTAACGGAAAATACAAAAATATATTGCATTTGCATTTAGGATATAATTCTATATTTTAGGATTAATTAGCAAATTAATTATTTTATAAAAATGAAAAAATCACAAAAATAACTTATTTTTGCATTTTTAATTTTAGTCTCGAATTTTGGAGGTTTTCGTTAATTTGGTATTTAATTAGTTGTGGTAGTTATTATTTAGAGTTAGTTAATTTGATTAGGAATTAATTTAGGTTTTATGTTTAATTTTTAATCTCAATTTAAAAAGAAATTAGAAGGAAAAAAAATGAAATGAAAATGAAAAGGAAGGGGAATAAGAGCAAATTCAGTTCTGGGCCAAATTTACCCCAAGCCCAAACCCCCAGCACCAGACACCCGTCCAAAATACCCTTTACCCAGCCCAAACCCGCGTCCAACCCGGTCCGGTTCCCCCCCCCCCCAAATTAAAATAACACTGTTTCAGTCTTGTTAATCCGGACCGTTGATCTCAGTTGATCAAACGGTCCGGAACTGGTTCAACTTTAGTATTTAAGTGTCGGAAACCAGCCCCACCCCCCTCTCATTCGTCTCCTTCACCCCTCTCCCCCCTATTCTCTCCTCAGAAACATTCCCAAACCCTAACCCGCCGCCCCCTTTTCCACCACACTCGCCGGCGGCGGCGCCTCCGTTCACTACCAAAATAGCATCCCATGACCATTAAACCCCCCCTCATTCCAAATCCCTGATTGGTTTCCCTCGAATATTGCCATAACTCCTTGAATCTTAGATCAGAAATGAACCCCAGAAATCCCAAGTCAAGTTTTGGCGAAATTTCGTGTTGAATCCGATTTTATTCGTGTGTCCTTCGTAAGAACGCACGATTAACATCAGATTTGTCCGAAAAATCCAAGGATCTGAAGACCCAGGCCTCCTCTTTCATTTTCTGAACTCTTCTTAGGTATTCTTCTTTTCTTCTCCTGGTTTAATCTGTTCTCCGTATATTTTTCGGTTTTCTGTTTCTTCTCCTCTTCTTGAATCATTCTTCATTTGTTCCGGAGTTTATTTATTCATGCATGAGTAATTGGAGTCTTGTTTTTAGTTAGTATAGTTAGGTTGTAATCAGATTAGTTTTAAAATTGTTAGTTTGGTTAAGTTTAGTTAGTAAATCATTTAGGCTAAAGCTTTAATTGTCCTGTGTTATTTGGTGTTTTCAACTTGTTAATTAGATAATTGCTAGTTGGGCCGAATAGATTTTTGATCTTGAGGGTTGGGTTTTGGGTCTATTCCGGCTCATTTGGGGCTGAACACCTAGGTCAAATTGACCCGTGGCCCATTCGGTCTGTCTAGTATATTAACAGGGGTTCAGGGGAAACTTGGGAAGTCTAGGTGGGGGTAGTCTAGGGAATTGGCATAAGGAATCTTTAGTGTAACTGATTTGGAAGTTTCTAGTGAGGGTTTCTCTGTGAATTTCAGACTTTTAACAATATAACTTGAGTAACAAGCCAATAAGTGAGGGAGTTTTAAGCTAAAAGAAGATTTAAAAAGGGACTAAAAAGGTAAAAACAAATCTGCAAGGTTGCCCTAGTAACTTGCCTATAAAGGCATCTTCTCTTGCCTTTCAAGGCAGACCCAAGAGAGTTTTTGAGAGCTGGACATCCAGAAGATATAGAAGTTGCATAATTTTACTATTTCATAGACTTCAATAGCTAAAAATTCTGAGAGGAGAGGGAAAAGGGCTGAAAATCTTAGAATAACATTGTTTCATTGATTTCTTTGGTGATTTTTGCGTTTTTCTTGGTGTTAAGTCAATTTTCTGGTCAGCTGGTTCTAATATGGGTTAAGGTCGAGTTGTCTTGAGGTCTGCTGGTCCATCGAGTGACTGAAATTAGTGTTTGGATTATTGAATCTTATTTGTTGGTTCAAACTTGGCTCAAAGCTGGTTTTCTTTGGTTATTTCTGGGCTAACGCCATTGCTGTTGTTGTTCTGCTGCTGAACCATCAATTTCTGTTTTGTTTTAAAATCCAGGTATCTCTTGGAACTATATACAATATATGCAATGCAAACTTGTGTTTAAGTGTGGAATACCATGGATACAAGTTGTCTTTTGAGCTTACTCTTCTATTTCATTCATTTCTGTAATGTCCTGAATACAATCTTATATTCTATCTAGTTTGTCAGCCCTTCCTCCCCTCTCTTATGTTGTTAATGTCTTGCAAAAATCTGTGTATGTGCTCGTTAGTTTAATTCTGGGAATGTACAAGCATGGGGATGGTTTAAGCGGAGTTGAAGTTCAATCATATAGCTTGCAGGTTGTTGAATCTTTGTTTTGACAAGTGAGCCATGGAATTATTATAATAAAAGTTTAAGCACACGTTAAGCATGTTTGTTTCATATCTGTCAAGGGTTAATGTCATTTTGAGGCTCGCTTGACTTTATGTGATTAACATGGCTGTACAAGAAAGCAGAATTGTCTAATGATGTATAGCATGATTGCAGGATGATTACAGTTTCTGGGTTTTTTTATGTTATATGTTCTATCCTTCTGAAACGATCAAGTTCAGAAGCTAAATGGATGTCATAGCCATTTTGAGCAGATTTAGTCTATTTTATTTTGTTTGGGATCAATTTGGAACCATCTAGTTCCTTGCTTGTGCGTTGGTTATGTGGCTATAGGGACTCGATCTTGAGTCCCTGTTCGCCATTGCAAAATTGGGCCTTCTTTTGGGCTCAGCTCAAGTCCTTTAGAAATTAGGGAATTGGAGCTATTGCAGCATGGTATTGGGCTTTCTTTGAGCCCAGATTTAAGATAGGAACTAGACCCACATCAACATTGCAAATAATTCTGATGTTCTGCATGTCTAGAGGCTCGACCCTTCGCCTATTTTCTGGTGTTTGCGATCTGGGCCTCTGCTGGGCCAATTGCTCATGGAGAACCATCATAAGCGGTCTGCCATTTAATAGGGCCTGACACAGATTTAGGCCCTTTCAACGTCAATAACATTTAGTTCGAATTCATTATTAATCCGTTGGCTACTAGAACTCAGTTTGAACACTTAATTGAAAGAAGAAAATACGAATCCTCTTAGCCTTGTTAAGTAATAAACTAAGTCCATCTATTAGATTCGAGGTGCACCAAACCAAACAAATCTTAAAATATGTGGCCCTCACTTAGTTAATAGTCCTTAGAAATCGAGGCGCGCCATTTAGTAGAATTTCCATGGCCCTCGTATTTATTTAGATATAAAAATTGACAAATGAATGGAGTTTGCTTATGTACATTTAATATACTATCCTAATTATGGACACGTTCGTGTGACATGATTATGGTTTCTAAAAATCAAAAACCGGAGTATGCATTCGAGCAACTTTGGCCGAACTTTCTTAATAATAACCAAGTGTTACTAATTGTGGACACATACGCGTGACATGATTTTTGACGCACCAAACAAAATGAGTACACGTACGCGTGACTCGTTTCAAGATAATTTTCTTAATTTAAAAGCGGTAAAGGGTAAATGCACATAGGTTCTAAAATGAGTAATTAGACAATTTAATAAGCCAAGTATGATCAAAGCGACCGTGCTAGAATCACGGAACTCGGGAATGCCTAACACCTTCTCCCGGGTTAACAAAATTTCTTACTCGGATTTCTGGTTCACGGACTGTAGTACAGAGTCAATCTTTTTCTCGATTTGGGATTCGAACCGGTGACTTGGGACACCATAAATTATCCCAAGTGGTGACTCTGAATCTTAAGTAAATAATCCCGTTTCGATTGTCACTTAAATTGGAAAAACTCCCTAATACCCTTTCGGGGGTAGTAAAAAGGAGGTGTGACACATGACATCTGTCTACAAGCCTCTAAGAATACATAATTCTCATAAAGGTCGGGACAGAGTCCCGCCATACCAAACAATACACGTCTAAGTTATACTAACCAAACAAGAACCTCCGAAGCAAATGGAGCACACCAACATCTTCCATTGAGCTGATAACCTACTTGGAGAGCTCTTGACTTGTCTATCGGACCTACGAGCATGAAACACAGCGTCCCCAGGCAAAATGGACGTCAGTACGAATAATGTACCGAGTATGTAAGGCATATAAATAAGCACATAACAGACATGAAAGAAGTATAGAGTAAATGACTCAACCTGTAAGTCTGAATAACTCTGTAAATCATGAAATAATTATGATGTCATGCATATGCGTATGAATGTCATGTCGTGCATAGGTACACGTGTTCATAACATCATCAAGCCTCTGAAGGCATCTCATCATATCATCCCGGCCACTATGGGCAAAATCATCAACGTATACCAGCTGATTAGGTGGTGGTGCGTATATAACGCCATAACCTCTCCCATATCCCATATATATATATACACGCGTATATAACACCATCTGGTCATGGGTCAATGTGCATGTATAAATGCATGAAATGCATATGAAATACGTTAATGAAATCTCTTGGTACGTCATAAGATCATTATGCCTCTGATTAATATCACGAAGTAAACTTTTTCAACTTACGTATTTTTCTGAGACCCATGAACAGATGATAAAATGATATGACACAAGGGAATTCAAGAATATAAGCTCTTATAATACTTCTATGAATAGAGTCATTTATGGAAGTTGTATATTTTCTCCTTTCGTTTGTATCGTACGGATCATGCCAGAAAAGAAGGGATAGCTTTAACATACCAGAATCGATTCTCTTTTGCAGAAACACGTAACGACAGATCGAAGTAGGAAAAACCCCATATGATATTCTTGAGAAAGATTGTACCAAGCTGTTTTTTAATTAGTATAACACGTTGGATCTTGTAGCATTTCTCTCTGAAATTTCACGTTGATCTTGTAAGGTTTCAAAGAAATGTTCACGTTGGATCACTGTTATCTCTTTGTAATGGTATAGAAAATACTTTTTTGCTTAACTTTGCAAAGTCTAATACTTATCCAATAAAGATACCAAGCCATATTTACGTGTAAACAAGTTATAGCTTTACCTAGTGACTTATTTTGCATGATTTTGCCACCTTGGTTAACCTTATGCCATGTGGAAATCTCAACAAGACTCTTATACACATAATACCATAATTATCTCCACCATTAATCAATTATCCACATAATTAAGGACTATCTCAAATTATTTAAAATACTAACATACCTTATATACCTTACTATCATAGCCACATGGTACCTTGTATAGTACTAGTCCATAAATACCGGGTATTTAGCTCGGGCCATATTTTATCCCAACATGTCAAGCTTCGACCAAATTCATTTTCTTCGATTTGCCTACCCTCTCACTTTCATGAATTTACTCATTACTTGTTTGAAATAGCATAATGCTTATAATCTCATTCCCGAACTTATGTTGATTGACTTACAACGAAACTTTAACATACAAAAATGTGGGATGCAACATCTCATTTCCGAGCTTTCATTAATTTATTTATGGTGTACTTTCACGTACAAAAATATGTGGTGTAACATTATTCCCCCCTTTGGAACATTCGTCCTCGAATGTTGACTGATGTGTTTATCATTCTCAACCCAAAGCTCTTTCGAATACTGTAGTACTCCTCTTGCCATCTAGGCAACTGTTCTTTGAATGTATCCCAAAGGCCAGGGAATTCCCCCCTTTAGGTCTTTTTCTCACACCATGACTCGTGGTCGAAATCCTTCCAATCTTGTAACTGTTGCTACCTTCTATCATGCAGCCTGTACGATTCTGACCTTATAAGTACGCCTATGTGACTCTTCTGTCCTTTTTCCTCTAGCTTTTAGCCCATATCTAGGCCTCACTTTGTAAACATATGAAGAGCTTGACAAGATGTCCCTCTGGGGATCTATAGGTGATCACGACCAACTATGACTTCTAAAAGACAAAGCAGTCGTTGCAAACATAATCCGATTTTAAGTCCGAAGTCGAATCCTCAGGGAACTAACCTATCTATTACAATTCTTGGCAATGCTATTATCAACTCAAACAATTTCCAGATGCAAGATTTTTATCAATAAAGATTGGGGTTTTTTGACTACTTCAAATGATATTAAAAATAACAATAAGTTAAATCAAAGATAATTCAGTGGTAAAAAGGTCTAGGGTATTGATTTCCCCAATTGCTAGTTTAAGTCTTAACTCTTTGGCTATAATCTCGTTGTAATACTTCTATGAGGATTATGAGCTATGGGTTATCATAATTATCTCTCAATCAACTACGATAATTTACGAGAGCATTCTCTCGAACTATTCTACCTGACAATTCGTGCATCTCTGAATTATCCCACCAAAGTTTCATTATCTCTAACCCCACTTTTAAGTTCAAGTAATGAATCTCTTAAATTACCCAAAAGTGGTGTTGTTCAATAGCAATCTAACCTAGTATTCTCTCTCAAGCAACACAAGGCAATTAGACACGATTAATCAAGGGCCCATTCAATTAGTCACCATACAAAACGTAGTTGAACAATCATATAATAAATCCGGCTCGATTATAACAAAGTTGAGTCAAAACCTCATCCAACAATTGGTTCCATCAACCCTAGATTAAATGTTTAGCTACTCATAACAAAGCAAGAGAAAACTACTAAATTGTTCATAATGTGAAATTGCAATAATAAAGAGAAGATAGAAAAACTCTAATTTTGGTTGATCTTCTCACACTTGTTCTAGCCTCCAAAGTAGTCTAAAAACAAGCTTAGTGATTTCTTGGGCGAGCTTCTAGAGTTTATAAGAGTTTGGAATAAGTTTTTTCCGAGTTACACTTTGGTCCCCAAAATTTTCTAGTAACCGCACAGTTCACCACGGTCGCGGAAGACTGCGGTGAGAGTCAAACATTCTGTCTCGCGTCTGTAGCCTACCGTGGTCATGGTGGATTCAAACCCCAGTCCACTTTTTGCTTCTTTTCGCTCGGGTGCTTCTTGATTGGACGTTTTCTTCACATTATTGACTCCAAAACAATCCATAGTTCTTCCTAATTTGGATTAATCCATGTGAAGCAAAAGAACACCAATTAGAGCATTTTGTTATCATTTAGCCTATAAAACAACAATAAAGCATGGTATAATTAGGGTGCAAATATCGTCTATGTAGCCTATTATCAATAGGTATACTGAAGTCCTTCGCTTGGTACTTTGTTGAACTTACGAATATTGTTATACCTTACTTCATAGATCCATGTATCCATATGACTTTACTGCATCAAGATAGGTCATATTATACCGTAACTCTTACCTCGATTTCTCGTTACTGAGGTCTGCTGCCAAATTTCAGGTTACTTTCATTGTTTATCCAATACGTATAAATTTATGTCCTTTAATGCTCCACATTTTTTTGTTCATCTTAAGAATGACGGCCTAATCTCATCTCATACTTTATGACTTTTATCCATCCATTGTTGATTCACCTCAATATTGATCTATAATCTACCCCTGATAATATAACCTTTTTTGTAACACTGCCGCTAGGGTTCATGTTCATCGGGGAACATCTGAAATAATTAGACTGATCTACATGGGGCGATACCATGCTTTCATAATCGTCTCTCACAGTATCCCAATGTGATTCACCTTGCGTGGGTATTTTAATCTTATCCAATTCATGAGATCCCTTACTTTTCTTCATCAAATCATTACTCAATCGAAGGCCCAAACGTCATCCTTTATCTATCATAATTACACGCTCATTCTATTACCAGAGCAGCATTCCATCTCTTCTAAATGTTATTAGTCTTAGACTCCTTTGAGTTCATTCAGGCTATAGTGAGCTTTGTATAACTTAGAGAAACCATCTGCTCTTCTTGTTTTCATGGGCTTAATCCTGAGGACTTATCCATTTTTGTTACCTTCTCACTCGCCCATTCTTATCCTTACTCCTGTCTTCTAGAACCTTGTCGTTTCACCATACAATAGCTTGTGACCTACACATACCTATTTATATTACTTGCAACCTTTAAACTTGCTTGCATCATAGATTTTTTATGTCATTTTGGAACATTAAACGAGACACCACATCGTGTCTAACTCTTCTTTACTCTCTTAGTCAGGCTTTTCGATACCTAGACCATAGGCTGGAAGATATGCTACTGATGATGCCGCTATCATTCCTGGATACTGAATCCCCGCGCTTCTAGCCTTTTATCCAAAGTATGGACTATTCATGATCTTCTGCCTTTGAGTATCTCGTACGTTGTTCACCTTTACCTTACTTCCCTTAAAATCTCGCATCGTATCTTCTATCTCTTTCATGACCTCCCTTCCCCCTAGGTATAATTCACGTCCATAACTTGAAGCTCTATTATAATACTTGCACCTCTGGTGCATACACAATCTGGTGGGAGCTTCATACTAATTTCTTATGAAGCTGGTACTCTTCTCACAGGCTTTATCGTAAAGCCAATATAAAATATGGCTACTTTACTATATCTCTTGTACCTCTGATATTAAGAGTGATTCTGCAATGTTCTCGATCATGATGTCTATAAAAAAATTTTGGGTCCAATAACCAGACTCCTGACTTACTTGGTTGACGTAACTCTTTAGTTTCCTCTTCCTTCTGATCAACCATTATATAGGCTTAAGCCATCTTCTGATCTGTGGCTCATGGTATTACTTTAGCCCTTCATGGATGCTAGGAAATATTTAGGATACAATCTCCTAACAATTTAATCCTTTGTCTATGACCTAGACTAAATTTTTTCTTTTAACTTATACCAGAGTCTTCTACGACTATATGATTGTCAACATATATGTTGCATGGCGTATACTCCGAACTCTTAAGTGCGTTCATAACGTAACTACTCGGGATCATGGATCGAATAATTCCTTTTGTTCCTTCTTAGATTTCTTTAACGCAAGCTATCACTTTTCCTGGTCTTTCTGCCCCCTTGTTGCATGCATACTTAGCTTATCTTAGTTCCCATGCATGCTAGAATTTTCGTACAACTCATATGATCTCGAATACTACTTTTAATTTTACTTCCTATTCATTAGCTATGGTAGGTTTCACTTTCTTATGGGGTGCATATAATATTGTTTTGAGACTGTTGTTATAAGACTGTTTCCTCTTTCGGTCACTGAGTTTAGGTTGAAGCCTTCTTCCTTATTTTCCTTAGCTAGTCTTTCATTGTAGTACTTAGGAAAGACCCTCTAACTCTTGTAAAGCTATGAGCCTATTACATTGTATACTCGACGGACCTTCTGATGTCCTTTCTTGCCTATACTTATCCGTAGTTACTTACCTCCACACCATTGGGCTTGTATGGTTGCTTCTGAACTGATATTTTGACTGTCTTTCCAGTGGCATTCTCTTCTATTTTCGTAACACTCATACGGTACCTTTAACTACCCTGACCCTTATTTGGATATATCTCAAGTATTATAATGACATTACTGCGAGACAGAATTCTCCATGTTGGGGTTTACTATATTTATCTTGCATGATATGCTGATTTGCCTGTAACCTCTCGTCCATTCATGACTAGGCTCTTCTTGAATTAATTGCTAACTACTTCTTGGCCCATTATCAAATCCATATTCCACATAGTCATGATTGGGTTATTTCCTTTGTCTTAACTTACCTCACGTACTGGCTCCTTATATATCAATAATATCCCAGGAAGGAACCCTTACTTCTTTTTCTTGAAGTCGTGCTTACATAATGCTCTGGAATCATAGCATTTACGTAGGAACTGAATAAGTGTAATCTCATTCCTTTTTCGTTTTACCGCATTCTTCCTTTACTATTTCATGATTACTAGAACCACCTAATTTTTACTTCATGGCAAATCACTCCATATTCCATCCTTTAGGGAAGTACTAAGAATATGGCATCTTTTCACATCATCGATGACCCTTACTCGCCTTGTGTTAATACTTATATACCAAGAATAACAAAATTTCTTACTCATGAGGGTGACACTTAGTGTAACTGGCACATACAGTCCCTTAAGTTTAACTTTGCTCACATTACTTGCTTTAGGAGAAGCGTCTTCTTGAGTGACCATTCTCTGAATTTCTTACGAATCTTCTTCTGTTGTCCATTCTATTATTGACGGAACGCAATCTAAATTTCTTATGATGCTGACCATTATCAAATCACTCAATCACTAATTCATGTTTAGTTTATCTTGATCACCAGTCCATATTGATTTCTATTACTAGGGGGTCTAAACTTTTCTTATAGTAATCACGTTGGAGTCATGAACTTATTTCTCGAAATGAGGTTATGACTTTATTACCTATATTCTTTTATTGTCTCAAGGCCTGTAACCTCTCGCCTTTTCCTTCACTTGACTATAAACTTTGTAATACTGTCGTCTTTTTGATCTACCATTGTCATCCATATATCATATCTTACTCATAATGCTTCATTAACTTTCTTCTTATTTCCCTCTAATATTATGTCTATCACATTATTCTGAAAACTTCAATAAGACATTCTCTTGCTTTTAGCTCCCTTTTGCTTCATCTAGTGGCTTTTCGGGTTGCTTAACGTTCTCGCTGTACTAGGGACACGAACCATATCAAGGTAATATTTATTCCTTCCAGACTTTTAGTGCTTATCTTCCAATTTTTTTTTGATCATGCTAGTATTCACATCTAATTGTAATATTCTAGAGTGCACCATCTGGGTGTCTCACAAGAAGGTCTATTAGCATCTTTGTAATATCATTCGAAAATGTCAACTAACACAAATAATTCATTCCCTATTTTGGGTTACTCTAACCCCAGCCAGATCCTAATATCCCGTCCTTTTCTTAAACTACACCTGTTAGTTCCCAATGGGGCATAACTGAGATAGGTGTGGTCAATTATACATACCTCTATTACTATTGAAGGTAACTCACAATGCTTATGTTTTTTTCTGCCTAGGTTGAAAATACTGATAATCTTTATTAACTAGGTACCCCGTACCCTTCTCATCTTGCTCCTTTTACTTGTTGAAGCTTGTATCTACTTTCTGAATCCCTCAATGCCTTTCACCATAGGTGGATAGATATTCTTGCCTCAAGGCTCCTTATCGAGAGGCTTACACGTCTTAGTACACACATAATCTAGTGAAGACCTTACATGTACTCATTATATGCATCATGCAAAGTTCGAGTTCCTCTATCTAAATTCTTCCACAACTATATCTCTTACCAACCGTCTTTCTGGATGTAGGCATCATCGTATTATGAATAAGATAGAGTTTAGGAAAGTGAGTTCTTACAACTGAGCTCTACCACACGATCTAGAGTAAGAAGAAAGAATGATAGTCCTAAATTCCTTATAGCCTCCTGCTTATAAGTGTGGTGCACGACACACCCATAAACAAGACTCTACTAGACACGGCTTGTAGACTCCCTAGGACATAACTGCTCTGATACCACTTTTGTCACGACCCATACCGATGGGCTGCGACGGGCACCCAGTACCTTACCCAACTGAGTACCAACATAACGTATCTTTTCATTTTATACTATCATAGATAATTGTGTCGGAAGGCTGCCATGAAATAAGCAGAATACAACATGTGATACCAACCTATACATAAGACTTCGGTCATATAAGACCAAAATAGCCACTCGTACACTGAACAAAGGTCAACAAGGCCATACAATCTTTTACGTACATGACATCTGTCTACAAGCCTCTAAGAATACATAATTCTCATAAAGGTCGGGATAGGTCCCGCCATACCAAACAATACACGTCTAAGTCATACTAACCTAACAAGCAACTCCAAAGCAAATGGAGCGCGCCAACATCTTCCGCTAAGCTGATAACCTACTTGGAGAGCTCTCGACCTGTCTATCGGACCTGCGGGCATGAAACACAGCATCCCCAGGCAAAAGGTACGTTAGTATGAACAATGTACCGAGTATGTAAGGCACATAAATAAGTACATAACAGACATGGAAGAAGTATAGAGTAAATGACTCAACCTGTAAGTCTGAATAACTCTGTAAATTATGAAATAATTATGGTATCATGTATATGCGTATGAATGTCATGTCGTGCATAGGTACACGTGTTCATAACATCATCAAGCCTCTGAGGGTATCCCATCATATTATCTCAGCCACTGTGGGCAAAATCATCAATGTATACCAGCTGATCAGGTGGTGGTGCGTATATGTCACGACCCTGACCCCGAACCCGATCGTGATGGCGCCTCTCGTGAAGACAAGGCCAGCCAGACCGAAAGAGAACACCTCATTAAAATAATTAAATACCATAAATAGTTCTAAAACATGATATAATAGCCATAATTTGCGAAAATAACGATAACAACAGTAAAAGCCATCCCGACATAGCCCAAACCGGGGTGTCACAAGTCATGAGCAACTAATAAATCCAGATACCAGTCTACTAGATACGAAATTTGATACAGAAGTTCAAGAACATAAAAATAATAAGATAAGGGAGGCACGGGGGCTGCGGACGCCAAAAGTTACCTTGTAGTCTCCGAAAAACACTGCCTAGACTGGAAGGATCAGCACTCAAGAGTGGACTCTGCGATGCCTGAATCTATACACACGGTGTAGGGAGTAATGTGAGTACTCCGACTCAGTGAGTAATAATCATAAATAATGGCTGAAAGCAAGAAAACACGTAAAGGCACAAAGTAATTCTATATCAAGCAGTAAGATCACTTAAAGTAGTAAATCCATGAAGAAGTCAAATGAAATTCCTTTAAACCAAGTAAAACATGTAATTTAGCAGGTAAATAACAAGTAGAAATACGCCCCTCGGGCACAGTAACAATCACTCAGAACAGTATCAGCTCCTCGGGCTCACTCTCATCACTTAGTGCTCATTCTCAGCTCTCGACCCAAATATCTCTCATAATAACAGAAATCAGAATAACCGCTGCGGCGTGCAGCCCGATCCGTATATCGCTGCGGCGTGCAACCCGATCCATATAGATAGTCGATTGCGTTCACTGGAGGTGTGTAGACTCCGGGGGGGCTCCTACAGCCCAAGCGCTATATTGTTGCGGCATGCAGCCTGATCCATTTAAGTATTGTTGCGGCGTGCAGCCCGATCCATAACATATATAATATCCTCACCATTGGGTTTTCAACCCCTCTCAATCATTAACCTCACAGCCTCTCGGGCACAATAATAGAAGATAGGGATCTCGGCCTACAAATTCCTCTCATTTAGGAATAGTATGATAAAACCAGCTCGAATCGTTTAAAACAGATAGAAACATGACCGAGGATATGATTTTTAACAAGTATAGTGAGGAAAAATCAGTCAAAATCCCCGAAGGGTTCAAATAGTTGGCACGAAGCCCAAATATGGCAATTAACCCAAATCATGATGATAACAAATAAGTTTCAGTCAAATACGCGGTAAAATCATCAATCGGGACGGACCCAGTCTCAATCCCCAGTAGTAAAAGACCCCAAGCTCATCATCCAGCGCGTGTCTCACCTCAATATAGAACTACGATGTGCAATTCAGGGTTTCAAACCCTCAGGACATCATTTACAATCATTACTCACCTCGAACCGGCTACAACTCTAGCTCGCGACGCCTTTGCCCCTAGAATCGGCTTCCACGCGTGTCGAATCTATCCAAAATCAGAACGAATACGTCACAATATGCTAAGGTAACAAAGCCCAAGAAAAAACAATCGAAAAATATCAAAAATCCCGAAATTAGCAAAACCCGAGCCCTGGACTCACTTCTCGAAACTCAAAAAATTTCATATCATTAGATTCCTTATCTCCTCACGAGTTCATACATATCAAAAGTTCTCAATTCCGACCTCAAATGGTCCTTCAAATCCCAATTCAAAAGTTCAAAATCCCAAGCCCTAGTTCTTCCATTTTTAGCTTAAGTTCCAAGAATTTCTAGGTTAATTTCACAATAGATTCGAGTTTTAGGTTCGAAAATCTTACCTCCAATCAATTCTCCTTGAATCCCTCTTTAATCACCTTCAAAAAGCTCTCAAAATACTCAGCTATGGAGGAAAAAATGGCTCAAAATCGCGGATAAAATGACTTATAAACTTTCTGCCCAGGGGTTTTCGCATCTGCGATCCCTCCACCGCTCTTACGGTACCTCTTCTGCGGTAATTCCTCCGCATCTGCGGAAATCACTTAGGGGGCCAGGTTCCGCATCTGCGGTCCACGAGCCGCATCTGCGACTCCGCATGTGCAGTCCATATGATGCATCTACAGTCCTTGGATATTCTTCCCAAACCGCTTTTGCGGCTCTGATTCCGCATGTGCGGCACCGCACCTGCGGTCCCCAATCCGCAGGTGCGGAAATACCAGAAGCATCAACTTCTAAGATCTCTTAAGTCCAAAATCTTCCCGTTAACCATTCGAATTTACCCCGAGGCCCCCCGGACCTCAACCAAAAGCACCAACATGACCCAATACCTTATTCAAAATTGTTCCAATCATCAAAGCACCTCAAACGGCATCAAATTACCCGAAACGCGTCGGATTCAAGCCTAGTTTTTGAGAAATCTTCCGAAATACGTTTTCGATCAAAAACCCAACCAAACCACGTCCGAATGACCTGAAATTTTGCATACACATCCCAAATGACATAACGAAGCTACAGTAACTCTCGGATTTCCATTCCGACACTCGGATCAAAATCTCACCTACCAACCGGAAATCGCCAAAATACTAACTTCGCCAATTCAAGCCTAATTCTACACTGGACCTCCAAAACCAATTCCGATCACACTCCTAAGTTATAAATCACCTCCCGAAGCTAAACGAACCATCGGAACTCACATCCGAGCCCTCTAACTCATAAGTCAACATTCGGTTGACTTTTCCAACTTAAACCTTCTTAAAAGAGACTAAGTGTCTCATTTCTTACCAAATCCACTCCGAACGCAAACTACTCAACTCGATCACATAAAACACGGATAACGAAGCATAATGAATCAGAAATGGGGAAAACAGAGTGGTAACTCATGAGACGACTGGCCGGGTCGTCACATCCTCCCCAACTTAAACAAACGTTCGTCCTCGAATGAGTCAAGAAACATACCTGAAGCCTCAAATAGGTGAGGATATCTGGTCCGCATATCCCGCTCGGTCTCCCAGGTAGCCTCCTCCACGGGCCGACCTCTCCACTGCACTTTCACTGAAGCTATATCCTTTGACCTCAACTTCCGAACTTGATGACCCAAAATAGCTACTGGCTCCACATCATAGGTCAAATTATCATCCAACTGAACCGTGCTGAAGTCTAAAACATAAGATAGATCCCCAATATACTTTCGGAGCATAGAAACTTGAAATACCGGATGCACACTCGACAAGCTGGGTGGCAAAGCAAGCTCATAAGTCACCTCCCCAGTCCTCCGAAGCACCTCAAAAGGCCCAATGAATCACGAACTCAACTTTCCCTTCTTCCCAAATCTTATAACACCCTTCATGGGCGAAACCTTCAGCAAGACCTTCTCACTAACCATGTAGGACACATCTCGAACCTTTCGGTCCGCATAACTCTTCTGACGCGACTGCGTTGTACAAAGCCTCTCCCGAATCACCTTCATCTTCTCTAAGGCATCCTGAACCAAATCTGTCCCCAATAGTCTAGCCTCGCCGGGCTCGAACCAACCAACTGGAGATCTACACCGTCTCTCATACAAAGCCTCATACGGAGCCATCTGAATACTCGACTGGTAGCTGTTGTTGTAGGCAAACTCTGCAAGTGGTAGAAACTCATCCCATGAACCTCCGAAATCAATAACACAAGCACACAACATGTCCTCCAATATCTGAATAGTACGCTCGGACTGTCCGTCCGTCTGAGGATGAAATACTGTGCTCAACTCCACCTGAGTACCCAACTTTCTCTGTACGGCTCTCCAAAACTGCAAAGTAAACTGAGTACCTCTATCTGAGATGATGGAAACCGGAACACCGTGCAACTGAACAATCTCCAGGATATAAATCCCTGCCAATCGCTCTGAAGAATAGGTAGTACACACCGGAATGAAGTGTGCGGACTTGGTTAGCCGATCCACAATCACCCAAATAGCATCAAACTTCTTCAAAATCCGTGGGAGTCCAACAACAAAGTCCATAGAAATCCTCTCCCACTTCCACTCGGGAATAACCATCTGCTGAAGCAAGCCACCCGGTCTCTGATGCTCATATTTCACCTACTGACAATTGAGACATCGAGCTACAAATCCCATAATATCTTTCTTCATTCTTCTCCACCAATAGTGCTGCCTCAAATCCTGGTACATCTTCGCGGCAACCGGATGAATGGAATACTGCGAGCTATGGGCCTCCTCCAGAATCAACTCCCGAAGCCCATCCATATTGGGCACACAAATCCGGCCATGCATCCTCAACACACCATCATTACCAATGGTCACGTCTCTAGCATCATCATGCTGCACTCTGTCCTTAAGGACAAGCAAAATGCGGATCATCATACTGGTGCTCTCTGATGCAATCATATAAGGAAGACCAAGAAACCACACAAGCCAACACCCGACTGGGCTCCGAAATATCTAATCTCACAAACTGATTGGCCAAGGCCTGAACATCAACTGCAAGGGGTCTCTCCCCAACTGGAATATATGCCAAACTCCCCATACTCACTGCCTTCTAGCTCAAAGCATCTGCCACCATATTGGCCTTTCCCGGAGGGTACAATATGGTGATATCATAATCCTTAAGCAACTCTAACCATCTTCGCTGCCTCAAATTAAGATCCTTTTGCTTGAAAAAATGTTGAAGACTGCGATGATCAGTGAATACCTCACAAGATGCGCCATACAAGCCTCCAAATCTTCAATGCATGAACTATGGCAGCCAACTCCAAATCATGAACATGGTAATTCTTCTTATTGGGCTTCAACTGACGAGAATCATAAGCAATAACTCTACCCTCCTGCATCAATACACAACCAATCCCAACTAGCGAGGCATCCCAATATACGGTATATGAACCTGAAGCTGATGGCAAAACCAATACTGGAGCTGTGGTTAAAGTTGTCTTGAGCTTCTGAAAGCTCTCCTCACACTCATCCGACCATACAAATGGAATGCCCTTCTGAGTCAACTTGGTCAAGGGCGATGCGATAGATGAGAATCCCTGAACAAACCGGCGATAATAGTCTGCCATCCCAAGAAAGCTACAAATCTCTGTGGTTGAAGACGGTCTGGGCCAACTCTGAACTGCCTCTATCTTTTTTAGCTACGAATCTCTGTGGTTGAAGACGGTCTGGGCCAACTCTGAACTGCCTCTATCTTTTTCGGATCAACCTGAATACCCTCGCTGGACACCACGTGCCCCAAGAAAGCCACTGAACTGAGCCAAAACTCACACTTGGAGAACTTTGCATAAAGTTTCTCCTCCCTCAATTTCTGCAACACAACTCTCAAATGCTCCGCGTGCTCCTCCTGACTATGCGAGTACACCAGGATATCATCAATGAATACTATAACGAACGAATAAAGATAAGGCTGGAACACGCTGTTCATCAAATGCATGAATACTGTTGGGGCATTGGTTAGCTCGAAAGATATCACAAGGAACTCATAATGACCATATCTGGTCCTGAAAGCAGTCTTAAGAATATCTGAATCCCTGATCTTCAACTAGTGATAACCCGAACGTAGATCAATCTTGGAGAACACTCTCGCTCCCTGAAGCTGGTCAAATAAATCATCAATGCGAGGCAAAGGATACTTGTTCTTAATTGTTACTTTGTTCAATTACCTATAATCAATGCACATTCTCATGGTTCCATCCTTCTTCTTCACAAACAGAATGGGCGCACCCCAAGGTGACACACTAGGCCGAATGAACCCCTTATCTAGGAGTTCCTGAAGCTGTTCTTTCAATTCCTTCAACTCCGCTGGTGCTATACGATACGGCAGAATAGAAATGGGCTGAGTGCCCGGCACCAGGTCAATACCAAAATCAATATCCCTGTCCGGTGGCATGCCTGGCAGGTCTGCAGGAAACACATCGGAAAAATCCCTCACAACTGGAACAGAATCAATACTGGGAGTCTCAGCTCCGACATCCATCACAAACGCTAGATATGAAAGATAACCCTTCCCAACCATACATTGGGCCTTCAAGAAAGATATCACTCTACTAGGAACATAATCAGTAGTACCACGCCACTCGATCCGCAATACACCCGGCATAGCCAAAGTGATTGTCTTAGCATGACAGTCTAGAATAGCACGACATGGAGATAACCAATCCATGCCCAAAATGACATCAAAATCCACCATGCTCAATAGCAATAGATCCACTCGGGTCTCCAAACCCCCAATAGTCACCACACATAACTGGTACACACGGTCTACAACAATAGTATCGCCCACCGGGGTAGATACATGAACAGGTAAAGCAAGAAACTCTCGGGACGTACCCAAATGATGAGCAAAATACGAGGACACATAAGAATAGGTGGAACCCGGATCAAATAATACAGAGGCATCTCTGTGGCAGACTGAAACAATACTTGTAATGACAACATCTGAAGCAATAGTATCTGTCCTGCCTGGAATAGCATAAAAATGAGCCTGACCACCGCCTGATCGACCTTCCCCTCTAGGACGACCCCTGGCTGCCTGACCCCCACCCCTAGCTAGCTGGGTGGTGGTGAAGTAATTGGAGCAGAAATCGAGGGCTGACCCTCTACTGAAGCTGACCATCATGAAGTCGAGGGCACTGCCTCCTTATATGTCCAAACTCTCCACACTTATAACAACTACCCGTTGCTGGAGATGGGAAATAAAGGGAACCCCTAGCACCGGAATGACCAGTAGAAGGACCTGGCATGGAAGAACCCTGGACTGATGGGGCACGTGACTAGCTCTGGGCTGGTAGGGCACTGAGTGATGACTGGCCCCGCTGAGATCCATGATGACCATGACCCGAAGTTGCCCCGCAATACTCTGGATGGGCCGACTAATCAGACCTAAAAGAACAACCTCTACTATGCTGGAACTGGCCCCTCGAAGGAGCACCACTGTAACTGCCCGATCCTCGAGGCCTCTTGGCCTCCCTCTCCTCTCGATCCTGACAGCGAACTGTCTTAATCTCGCGAGCGATATCAACCACCTCCTCAAACGTAGCACCCAACACTCTCTCTGGTCATAAGAATACTAAGATGATAGTTAAGGCCATCAACAAATCTCCTGATCCTCTCACGATCTGTCGGAACCATCCAAACGGCATAACGAGCCAACTCAGAAAACCTCAACTCATACTGTGACACAGTCATATCCCCCTTGTCGCAACCACTCAAACTGTCTATTCAGCTCCTCTCTGCGAGACTGCGGTACATACTTCTCCAAGAAGAGAGTGGAGAACTCCTGCCAAGTGAGGGACGCTGCTCCCACAGGACTACGCCTGTCATACGCCTCCCACCAAGTGAAGGAAGCCCCAGAAAACTGAAAAGTAGTAAATGCCACACCACTAAACTCAAGAATCCATATTGTACAGAGCATCCGCTGACACTTATCCAAAAAACTCTGGGCATCCTCGCCCTCAGCACCACTGAATGACGAAGGCTGGAGTTTACCAAATCTCTCAAGACGACGCTGCTCATCATCCGGCATAACTGGCACAACAAACTCCTGAGCTGGTGCAACCGGCTGGGCTAGAGGTGTCCCCGGTGTTTGAAGTCCCTACACTACATGCTCAGGCGTGCGAGTAGCGGGGGTCTGATTGTCTCCCCTGGCCTGTGAAGTAGCTGCTGCTGTAGTGGCTGAAACTACCTGAGCCAGGCTAGTGCAAACTAATAAGATCTGTGTCAAGGCTTCCTGAAGACTCAGAATCACGATGGGCACAGCTGGTGCCTAATCTGGTGCTGCTGGAGCATCCATAGCTGGAGTCTGATCTAGAGCTAGGGCAGCTGGTGGATCTACATGTGCTTCCCTCGCTGCTCTGCCTCTGCCGCGACCACGACCGCGTCCACGGCCTCTGGTGGGCTCAGCTGGTGGCACTGGTGGTTTTCCACCTCATCCGGTAGCTCGCGTCCTCACCATCTGTGAGAGAATGGAATATCATAAGTTTAGTACTTGGACCAACAAGTTCACACGACAAGAATTTCAAGAATATGAAGTTTTTCCTAAGGGTTCTGCAGCCTCTCGAGGCTAAATACAGACGTCTTTATACCGATCCGCAAGACTCTACTAAACCTGCTCATGACTCGTGAGACCTAAGTATCCTAGGCTCTGATACCAACTTGTCACGACCCTAACCCCGAACCTGGTCATGATGGCGCCTCTCGTGAAGACAAGGCCAACCAGACCGAAAGAGAACATCTCATTAAAACAATTAAATACCATAAATAGTTCTAAAACATGATATAATAGCCATAATTTGTGGAAATAACGATAACAACAGTAAAAGCCATCCCGACACAGCCCAAACCGGGGTATCACAAGTCATGAGCAACTAATAAATCTGGATACCAGTCTACTAGATACGAAATCTGATACAGAAGTTCATGAACATAAAAATAATAAGATAAGGGAGGCACGGGGGCTGCGGATGCCAACAGCTACCTCGTAGTCTCCGAAAAATACTGTCTGGACTGGAAGGATCAACACTCAGGAGTGGACTCTGCGATACCTGAATCTGCACACACGGTGCAGGGAGTAATGTGAGTACTCTGACTCAGTAAGTAATAATCATAAATAATGGCTAAAAGCAAGAAAACACGTAAAGGCACAAAGCAATTCTATATCAAGTAATAAGATCACTTAAAGCAGTAAATCCATGAAGAAGTCAAATGAAATTCCTTTAAACCAAGTAAAACAAGTAATTTAACAGGTAAATAACAAGTAGAAATACGCCCCTCGGGCACAGTAACAATCACTCAGAACAGTATCAGCTCCTCGGGCTCACTCTCATCACTTAGTGCTCATTCTCAGCTCTCGACCCATATATCTCTCATAATAACAGAAATCAGAATAACCGCTGCAGCGTGTAGCTCGATCCGTACATCGTTGTGGCGTGCAGCCCGATCCATATAGATAGTCGACTGCACTCACTGGGGGTGTGCAAACTCCGGAGGGGCTCCTACAGCCCAAGCGCTATATTGTTGCGGTGTGCAGCCCGATCCATTTAAGTATTGCTACGGCGTGCAGCCCGATCCATAACATATATAATATCCTCACCACTGGGTTCTCAACCCCTCTCAGTCATTAACCTCACAGCCTCTCGGACACAATAATAGAAGATAGGGATCTCGGCCCACAAATTCCTCTCATTTAGGAATAGTATGATAAAACCGTCTCGAATCGTTTAAAACAGATAGAAACATGACCAACGATATGATTTTTAACAAGTATAGTGAGAAAAAATCAGTCAAAATACCCGAAGGGTTCAAATAGTTGGCACGAAGCCCAAATATGGCAATTAGCCCAAATCATGATGATAACAAATAAGTTTCAGTCAAATATGCGGTAAAATCATCAGTCGGGACGGACCCAGTCTCAATCCCCAGTAGTAAAACACCCCAAGCTCATCATTCAGCGCGTGTCTCACCTTAGCACTACGATGTACAATCTGGGGCTTCAAACCCTCAGGACATCATTTACAATCATTACTCACCTCGAACCGACTACAACTCTAGCTCGTGACGCCTTTGCCCCTCGAATCGGCCTCCACGCGCGTCGAATCTATCCAAAATCAGAACGAATACGTCACAATATGCTAAAGGAACAAAGCCCAAGCGAAAACAATTGAAAAATATCAAAATTCCCGAAATTTGCAAAACCCGAGCCTCGGGCCCACTTCTCGAAACTCAGAAATTTTTACATCATTAGATTCTTTATCTCCTCACGAGTTCATACATATCAAAAGTTCTCAATTCCGACCTCAAATGGTCCTTCAAATCTCAATTCAAAAGTTCAAAATCTCAAGCCCTAGTTCTTCTATTTTTATCTTAAGTTCCAAGAATTTCTAGGTTAATTTCACAATAGATTCGAGTTTTAGGTTCGAAAATCTTACCTCCAATCAATTCTCCTTGAATCCCTCTTTAATCACCTTCAAAAAGCTCTCAAAATACTCAGCTTTGGAGGAAATAATGGCTCAAAATCGCGGATAAAATGACTTATAAACTTTCTGCCCAGGGGTTTTCGCATTTGCGATCCCACCACCGCTCCTGCGGTACCGCTTCTGCGGTACCGCTTCTGTGGTAATTCCTCTGCATCTGCGAAAATCACTTAGGGGCCAGGTTCCGCATCTGCTGTCCACGAGTCGTATCTGCGACTCCGCAGGTGCAGTCCATATGCCACATCTGCGGTCCTTGGCTATTCTTCCCAAACCGCTTCTATGACTCTTCTTCCGCATGTGCGGCACCGCACCTGCGGTCCCCAATCCGCAGGTGCAAAAATACGAGAAGCATCAACTTCTGAGATCTCTTAAGTCCAAAATATTCCCGGTAACCATCCGAATTCACCCCGAGGCCCCCGGGACCTCAACTAAAAGCACCAATATGACCCAATACCTTATTCAAACTTGTTCCAATCATCAAAGCACCTCAAATAATATCAAATTACCCGAAACGCATCGGATTCAAGCCTACTTTTTGAGAAATCTTCCGAAATACGTTTTTGATCAAAAACCCAACCAAACCACGTCCGAATAATGTGAAATTTTGCACACGCATCCCAAATGACATAACGAAGCTACAGCAACTCTCGGATTTCTATTCCAACCCTCGGATCAAAATCTCACCTACCAACCGGAAATCGCCAAAATACTAACTTCGCCAATTCAAGCCTAATTCTACACCGGACCTCCAAAACCAATTCCGATCACACTCCTAAGTCATAAATCACCTTCCAAAGCTAAACGAACTATCGGAACTCACATCCGAGCCCTCTAACTCATAAGTCAACATCCGGGTGACTTTTCCAACTTAAACCTTCTTAAAAGAGACTAAGTGTCTCATTTCTTACCAAATCCACTGCGAACGCAAACTACTCAACTCGATCACATAAAACACGGATAACGAAGCATAATGAAGCAGAAATGGGGGAAACGAAGTGGTAACTCATGAGACAACTGGCCGGGTCGTCACAGTATATAATGCAATAACCTCTCCCATATCCTATATACATACATACATACATATATATATATATATATATATATATATATATATATGTGCGTATATAACCTCATTTGATCATGGGTCAATGTGCATGTATAAATGCATGAAATGTATGTGAAATACGTTAATAAAATCTCTCGATACGTCATAAGATCATTATGCCTCTGATTAATATCATGAAGTAAATTTTTTAACTTGCGTATTTTTCTAAGACCCATGAATAGATGATAAAATAATAAGACACATGGGAATTCAAAAATATAGGCACTTCTAATACTTCTATAAATAGAGTCATTTATGGAAGTTGTGCATTTTTTCGTTTCGTTTGTATCATATGAATCATGCCAAAAGGAAAGAAGGGATAGCCTTAACATACCTGAACTGATTCTCTTTTGCGGAAACACGTAACGACGGATCAAAATGGGAAAAAATTTATATGATATTCTTGAGAAATATTGTACCGGGCTTTTTTTTGAATTAGTATAACACGTTGGATCTTGTAGCATTTCTCTCTGAAATTTAACGTTGATCTTGTAAGGTTTCGGAGAAATGTTTGTGATTACGTGATTTTTGCCATATATATGAATAATTCCCAAAATCCCAAACAAAATAATTTTTCTTTATTTTTACAGTTTTTGTGCGTTTTGGTGTCATCTTCCGATAATTGTTGCATTGTTATTTTGTGCGTGTTAATTTTTACAAAATACAAAAATATGTATTTATTTTGCATTTAGGATTTAATTTTATACTTTAGTATTAATTAGGCATTAACTTATTTTAGAATAGGATGTGAAGAAAATGACAAAAATAGTTTACTTTGGCGTTTTATTATTTTAATTGAGAAACAGTCACAAATAGTTATTAAGTTAATTTTAGGCATTAATTGGTTTTAGCTTAATTGTTAGTTTAAATTCACATCTTTGAAAAAATCAGAAAATAAATACAAAAAATACAAGATTGCAAAAAGAAATGAAAATATATAATGGAAGTGAGCTTGTTTGAGATCCTGAAATTTGGGCCAAATACACAAAATACTTCCGGCTCAAACGCATTAAACTTTGGAAAGTAAGTCCAGCCCAAGCCATACCCGGTCCCCCCCCCCGTTAAATGAAACGGTGTCGTTTCAAGGCCTTTGGATCAGGACCGTTGGATCTCATCAATCCAACGGTCCGGAACTAATGAGGTTTCTAGTATTTAAGTGTCCAAACCAGACCCCCTACCCCCATTTACATCGTCTTCCTAACCCCACCCCTTCTCCCCAAACCCTAATCCACGCCGCCCTAAAATTCCTTGCCGGCGGTGAACGCGAACTACGCCGTTCACCCTGAAATTAACACCATGGGCTCCCCTCACCCTCCTCTTTCTATTACACCCGTTGGTTTGCCTTGAATAGGGCCGGAACTCTTCGAATCTTGATTTGAAGTTTTCCGGCCAAGTGAAAGTTTGTCCAAATCGGCCCAAAATCACACCCTACAACCCCCAGCCTTTCCTCAACACTAATCTGTGGTTGTTTCCTTTCAAATCACCTTGAAATGACCCAAATCTTAGATCTAAGAATCGCGGCCCAAACCCTAAAATCAAATCCTTTTGATTTCGAACCGTAGCACCCTTAACCATGTGTTCTCGTGTAAGAACACATGGTTAGGGATGTTACGCATCAAAAATCTGAAAGGATTCAGATGTTCATGACTGGCCGGAACCCCTTTTGCCTTTGTGAGTTTTTCTTTTCTTTTTTCACTGCTTCTTTAGCTCGCATGATTAAAATTTTATTTGCAATCGTTGTTTCATTATTGTTCTATTAATTTTATGGTTTAATTATGATAGTTAGATTCTGTTAATTACTGTTGACTCTGAGTTTGTTAATTGGTTGAATGAGTATAAGTTTTGGTTTAAGAATTAGTTTAAGTTCTTTTAATGTTAATCGTGGTGGCTTAAGTTCAGTTTAATTTCATTTTTAGTTTGATTGAGTTGGTTAATTGAACGTAATTGGGGCAGTCAGTTTGGTTAGTTGGTTTTTGTTTGTTAGTTGATTAATTTTAGTTGGTTTCTGATTGTCATTTGATTAATCTTAGCTGGTTTCTGATTGTTAGCTAATTGATTTTAGTTATTTTCAGACTGGGTTAGGGTATTGGGTTTTGGTTATTAAGGATAAAGGTAGGGTCAGTGATTCTAAAATGCTCTCAGGGGTAATCTGGGTATGGAAAAGGGTAGTTCTGATAGGAATAGTAATATCAAGGTATAGGGAAGGGCAGTATGGGTATTGTATGGGTAGAGGAATGCTTTAGGACCTTCTAGAATGGGTTTCAAGTGTAAATCTTAATAAGTACACTGCAGTTACTTGTTTAGCAAGATAAAAATAGAGGGACCAAAGTGAAAATAGAGAGGGACTAATTAGAAAATCAGAACTTAGTTTGTTCTCTTTGGGGTTGCCTATAAAAGGGCATTAGATGCCTTGGGAAAGGGGGTCTACTCTCATTCTTCTGCCTTGAGCCTTACAGTTTTAATTTGAGCTTTCATTTTTTTAAAAAAAAAAACTGAGTTAAGACTTCAGTTCTGAGGTTATTCAAAAATAAAAACACCAAAATGTGGAGATTTGAAACATTTTCACAGCTTTATCACTAATCCTGGGTTTCAGTTGTGAGGGTCAGGGAAGTGTTAGAAGTCTGTTAAGCTGATCTGTGGGAATTTGCTTACATTTCTGATTTTCGAAGTAATCTGTCTGTGTTTCTGTGATATCACATTGTTGGGTTTGTTGTTGTTGCTGTTCAAAGTACCTGAATCCTCACCTTTTCTTTATTTCACATTCCAATTTCCAGGTACATCTCCCTGAATCTCAATGATATATGTTCATTGAAGTTGAAATGAAGTGTTCCAAGGCCTGTTATTCAACTGAAAGTAGCCTGTATCTTTAAATGATAGTAGTAGTGTAGTCTCATGTTATATAATTGGTAGAATATGTATAGTTAAATTTGTTCAGTAAGGTAGATTACATGTTGAATGATGCATAGTTTAGAACTGTTAAACTGGACATTTGAAAAGCTTCGAGCATGGGCCTGAGCTGATCTGAAAATTCGTATGAGTTCCCTTAGTCATCAGAAGCAATTAGACCTGTGTACATGACATGAAATTCATGAGCAAGTTTGATGACATTTAGCCTAGTCATTGGTATTTTGTCATTATAAGTGTAATAGAAGGTCTGCTTTTGTTTTAAGATTCTGAAATCGTTTGGAAGATCATAATTATGGTAAGTGAATTGGTATAGAAATCAGTTGGAAATCATGAAGCAAACTCATTCATGATTGAATTAATTCATTGAAAACAGCAGGTCGTGATAGGCAATGTGTAGGATAAATCATTTAGGGATTCTGGGAATTCACATTTTTAGTATAAGGATTCATTGCTACAATAGAAATAAACCCATCCTCATTGAGCTGCTTGGATCATGCTGAGGCCACGGGCAGGCCCAGTTCTCTTTTAAATTTGGTCCTTATTTTATTTCATCGCAATCCCTTTCCAAATTAACTAGCCTTTTAGAGGCATACAAATAAGTAGAAAATCGTAGCTATTTCAGAATTGCTACTAGCCTCGCCGGAATAACTCACATGCACGGACTGTCAACAATGGGCTATTAAAATAATTAGAAATTGGGAGGGCCATTTAGCAAATTCCATGGTCCTCTTTAAAATCTTATTACATTAGAATCTTTGAGTTCGATTTAATTGAATAAACTTTCTTAAACTCGGGTGCGCATTGATGCGACCCAAATCCAAATCTCGATGAAGCCGAAATGTGTTGACAATCACGGGCGCATTGATTGCAACGGGGTTCGAAACACGTTTTCGCGACATCGTAATTCTTATAAAATAATAATGATAGAAAAGAGCTTTACCGCACAAAATAAATAAATGTGGAGCCCTTAGTAAATAATTATCGAAATAATTAGAATTTGGGATGGTCGTTTAGCGAACTTCATGGCTTTTCCCCAAAGTAACACTACGTTAGTATCTTTAGGCACGATTTAATTAAATCACTTTCTTAAACTCGGGTGCGCATTGATGCGACCCAAATCCAAATCTCGATGAATTCGAAATGTGTCGATAACCACGGGTGCATTGATTGCGACGCGGTTCGAAACGCATTTTCACGACGTCGCAATTCTTCTAAAATATAATTATAATAAAAGCGGTTCAAAATTAATAACAGGCACATAAGATAGCGTGTATCAAAATCAGATAAAATTAAATACAACAGTTAAGTGACCGTGCTAGAACCACGGAGTTCGGGAATGCCTAACACCTTCTCCCGGGTTAACAGAATTCCTTACTCGGATTTCTGGTTCGCGGACTGTTAACAGAGTCATAAATTTCCTCGGTACGGGATTCAACCGGTAACTTGGGACACCATTAATATCCCAAGTGGCGACTCTGAATAATTAATAATTAAATCCCGCTCCGATTGTCCTTTAATTGGAAAAACTCCTCTACGCCCTTTCCGGGGGTGTAAGTAGTAAAAAAAGAGGTGTGACAGCTCTGGCGACTCTGCTGGGGACCGAACCCACGACCACGTGGTTAAGGGTTCAGAATTCGAGCTTAGATAAATTGTTGTATTTGGTTGTATCTGATTTTCCTACATGTTTTGTGCTGAATGTGCTAAATGTTACCGCTTTGATATTATCTGAACTGTATATAAACTGTGCCGACACTCTTCTCTCTTCACCTCCGGGGATGTGCTTACTGGTTGAGACTCCCTATTCTGTTAGTGTCATACCCTGAAATAAGAAATAGGCCGGACAAGTTACGAAGCCGGATGGCCTTTTGGTTCCCCGTAAGTTGCCCCCTCCTCAACTCGAGTTGTCCGCTCGGGTACACAGTCTAGTACACTGACTCAGGTTTTGAATATAGAATAACGTGACTTCATGCCGGATCCCTAGTAGGAACGCTTATTTGCATCACGTTGCATTAGACTTAGGGGACTCAACACAGGGGTTGGGTCCGTCTAGGGCTAGCAACCTGAAATGAAAAGACCATTCTGATGCATGCTACTCGCTCTGTACATATATTTGCTTCGAACTTGCATGTTGACCGGTTTTTGAATCTCGGGAATGTTGGAAAATTAAAAAAAAAGAGTGAAAAATAAAATATCAGTTAGGGAGTTAATTGATTATTTTAGGAAAGTCAATGACCAATTACTGGCGAAACTCTGCCGAAATTTTGAAAAAAAAAATGTGTTTTATTTTGTTTTACTAAAAAAATATATAGAAAAAAAGAAGAAGTCTTTTAGTTTAATTTGGAAAAAATAGATTGTGTTATTGGTTGTTGAAAATGGAAAAATCGTCATTTTGTCTTGTTTTCAAAAAGCAGAAAAGGAAAATAGGTTGTCTTGCCAGGGAAAAATAGAAATCATGTTTTAAAATAGTTCGGTTAATTTGCCCGAACTACGCATGGTTTGATTCTCACAGGGTGTGAGATACGTAGGCAACCCTCAACGGGTCCAACCTCCCCTTTGCAAAAATAACCAAAAATATCAAAGTTTTAATTTTTGTCATAAATAAACTAGGTGATGCCGTTTTTGTCAAAAATAGCCGAATGTTCCCAAACAGAGCACCGGAGGGCTGACTTAGCATAAACAGCCACCTTTGGTCGTATTTTGATTTTTGACCCTCACAGCCTTAAAATTTTCGCCCCTGAGGCGCAGGAAGGCCGTGTCGCAATATCGGGTCTTTTATCTAAAACTTTTAGAATTGAGAATCGAGTTCTTCATTTGGAAATATGGGGGGGTAATTTTTGAGTCAATAATATAGATAGCTTTCTTCTTTTTGAGTTAAATAAAAGTTTTCTTTTGCTTAAACGCTTTAATAAATGTGCAGGATGAGCACGATGATGAATGAGCCTTTTTCGATAATGACCAAAATCCCTTTTGAGCTGCAATTGTGGTAGAATGATTTGGGTAACGAAGGGCAAGACGAAGTGAGAAAATATTTGAAAGACCTTCCGGATTTATTAAACATTCAACCTCGGGGGATATCATCAGGGCATTGGTCGCCCATTGGGATGCGGCACACAATGTGTTTCATTTTTCAGACTTCGAACTCACCCCAACGTTGGAAGAAATAGCGGGGTACATTGGAAGTGACCAAGCTCCATTGAGATTCAAATACTTGATTGCTCCTAGGGCCATTACCATACACCGATTCCTGGATTCCTTGAAAATACCCCGAACAGTTCATCATCCAGATTTTGCAAAGGGTTTCTGCAGTTTCCGCTTCATGTATGATAGATATGGCCATGTGGGCGGGTTCAATAATCCAGACATTAAGCTGTGCAGCAGAAATAGCCGACAAAAATGGGAGGACCACAGACGAGTGGCATTTATGATAGCTTTTTTGGGTCTCGTAATATTCCCAAGGAAAGATGGCAATATTGATTTGAAAATAGCAGGCATCGTCAGTACCTTGCAAACCATGGGGAAAAGCACTTTAGCACCTATGATTGTGGCTGATATCTTCAGAGCTCTCACTGCGTGCAAAGCTGGGGGCAAATTTTTTGAGGGATGTAACTTATTGTTACAGATGTGGATGATTGAGCATTTGTGCCCGCGCTCTCAGTTATTGAGTTATGGTTCGGCTGAGAAAACTTGTATAGGGGAATTTTGTACGAGAATTAAAGGGGCTAGTCTACCTGAAGGAGTCACGGCTTGGGCATTATTATTTCGGAACCTCAAGGCTAGCCAGATACAGTGGGTGCTTGGATGGTTGTCTGTCGAGGAAGTCATATATATGCCAGCAGCCCGACCGCATTTTTTGTTAATGGGACTCAAAAGCATACAACCTTATGCACCATATCGGGTTCTGAGGCAACTCGGTAGATATCAAGTAATACCGAGAGATGAAGATTTAAGTACCCAAGTGATCGAAATTAGTCCTGACGGTCGATTCCCCGAGGAAGAGGTTCGTCAAATTTGGAGTGAGTGTCAATATCTGATGGCAAACACTTGTGTGTCTGATAGGGTCAGAGGGGAAATTGCTCCAGGGTATCACGAATGGTTCAGAGGTGACGTGGCATATGGAAGACCGGCTAAAAGACCTCATCTCGAAGATTTCGCCAAGTCGTCCCAAGAGCAGTGGGATTGGTTAGCAAAGGAAGAAAGCTATCGGGTTGAGATTGGTAAATTAAAGCAACAAGTCGAGAGTCTGAAATTCGAGAGCAGTGTACAGGTTGCCGAGGATCAAGGTGAAAAGAATAGACTAGCCAGAGAAAATGACGCTCTTAAAGCCCAAGTCCGACAGTTGAAGATAACCATCGATAAGCAACCGAGGAGCCGATCCGATGAACAATTGGTAAAAAGATTGGAAAGCGAAGTCAGAGAATGGCGGGATGAGCTAGGAAAAGCTGAAAATGTCATGGCAGAACTCAAAGCACAATGGGCGACAAGAACCGAAGAGCGTCGCCAATACTTGAATCAGTTGAAGAGGGACCATGAGAAAATTGTTGCCAATTTAAAGAGAAAAGTAGTTGCCCTTGAAGGTAGAGCGGTTAGGCAGGCTAGAGACTTCGAAACTGAGAGCGGACATTGTTACAACTTGTTAGCCCAAATGGAGGCAGAAGTGCAACAGCTGCAAGACCAGCACTTGCAAGACTCCCGAGCTTTAAAGACGTGCAGCGATCAGATAAGACGCTTGCTCATAGAAAAGAAGCAAACAAAAGACAGGATTAGAGCCATTGCTCATGCTATTGTCAGGAGATGCCGGGTTTGTGAAGACATGACCCGTACTACTTTTATCTCAGCAGTGATGATCTATGTGAAGCGAACCATGAATGAGTTAGAGCAGCTTGAAAGGGATTTGGATCCTAGACCCGCGGCGAGGCCGAACGACGCCCCGCGGATACCTAAGTTTGAAGCACTAGAATATGCATAGTCCGTGTCTTTGAGTGTCTACCATTTCGAGTCAGTCTTTTGTACGTCTGTTACCTTTCTGAATTGAGTATGTTTGCAGGTTTAGAGTTTTTGGTTTGCTGTCAGATTGCGTCTGTTAGTTTCTTTCCAAAGATGTCAAGTTTGTAAGAGTCTGTTTATTAATGAAAGTTGAGCATTTTATTTCCACCCTTGTTTTCACATTTATCTTCACGAACTACGCTTGGTCTGATTCGTGCGGGGTCACGATACGTAGGCAATCTCCATAGGATTTGACCATAACCAAAAGGAAAACAAAAAAGAATGAAAGTGAAAATAGAAGGAAAACCGAAAACGAGAGAAAGAAAGAAAGAGTGGAAAAACAAAAAGGGGAAGAAAGAAAAGAGCGGAAAAACAAGAGAGAGAAAAGAAAAAGCACAACAGAGGGATAAGGCGAAGAGAAGAAAAACGAAACAAGAAATAAAATGACCGAGATGACGCATGCGATCAAGCAAACGCATGATAGAAAGGATTAACTGTATAAGTGCATTCATGCCAAACGTGTGGTTGTTAAATCTGTTGAGACCTAATCGCTAACAAAGTGGTTGTCTAAATGTGTGAGTCCAGGCAGGTGGTTAGTTGATTGGCAATTCTGGCAACCCATCCATACAACACCCGGTCGAAAGATCAAGTAAAAATGACAGGGCAAGATTCGGAAATCAGCATCGTAGACCCTTTGAATGAGGTTGAGGTAACAGATGTGGGCGCTATGAAAGAAGAGATGAGGAAATTAAAGGCACAAATGGCTGAAATGCATCGGGCATGGTCGCAGGGACACCCAGCACCACTATATCCTGCCAACCCATCTTACATCCCACCCCTGGCTCAAGCTCAGGAGCCTACCACTCCCCACGCATCTTCAGCTTTCCCTTATCAGGCCCAGGGTTATGGTACCACATCATACGCTCCCCCAGCTCCACCCTCCAAACAAAACCCTCCACCACCCATGGTTCCCGTCTTTGTGGCACCTCCCCCAGCTCCACTACATAGATCATCCAGTGAGCCGCTATTCCAAGCTCACGACACCCAATATTACCCTCCCGAACCCACCTTCAAAGCGCCTGAGCCGTATACCTACTCTCCCCATTTTGAAATCCCGGGAGATGTTGAGAAACCAGTTAAGAATGCAGAACAAGAGAAGGTGATTCGTAAAGTCAAAAGCCTGGAGCAATCCTTTAGGAACATGCATGGTTTAGGAAACCAAGTTAGCATCGCATACAAAGATTTGTGCCCTTTTCCTGATGTACAGTTGCCTGCGGGGTTTAAAATGCCGAAGTTTGACTTGTATGAGGGGCACGGTGACCCAGTAGCCCATCTGTGTGGTTTCTGTAGTAAAATGAGAGGTGCCGGGGGAAATGATGAGTTGTTGATAGCATATTTCGGTCAAAGCCTGAGCGGGTCAGCACTAGAATGGTACACGAGACAAGACCCCGGCCGATGGTATACATGGGATAATTTGGCCCAGGCATTCATTGGCCATTTTCAATATAACCTCGAGATAGTACCCCGATCGTCTGTCATTGTTGAAACTGGAAAAGAAGCCTGGGGAGAGTTTTAGAGAGTTTGGTTTCCGCTGGAGGGAACAAGACGCAAGGGTTGATCCTCCCATGAGGGAGAGTGAGATGGTAGACTACTTCTTGCAAACATTGGAACCTACCTATTTTTGTCATCTAGTGACATCTTTCGGAAAGTCGTTTAATGAAGTGGTAAAGATGGGAGCCATGATTGAAGAAGGATTGAAATCTAACAAGATATTGAGCTACTCGGCGTTGAAAGCAACCACCCAGGCCATCCAAAGCGGTACTAGTGGTGTGCTTGGGAAAAAGAAGAAAGAAGAAGTTGCTGCAGTTGAGGCTAGTGCTTGGTCCAGACCCAATAACCCTCCACCCTACTACAACCAACCCAGACCTCACCACCCAAATTACCAATATACCCCATATGGCCCGCCGCAACACTATTATCCACCACCAGAACCACACTTTTCTATTCACCACGCCCAGACCTACACTCAGCCCCCGGTGCACTCGCAATGGCGTACACCGAACCCCTAAAACACACATCCACTCCCACAAAACACCTATCCACCTCCCAGGGCAAACAGACCAGGAACCAGCTTCCGCTCAAACCAAGCCTTTAGAAGTGAGAAAGCCCCAAACAGAAAAACTTTACTCTACTGGGAGAATCTTACACTGCCCTCTTCCATAGACTGAAACAGTTGGGGATGTTGACCCCAATTGAATCCAAAACACCAAACCCCCTTCCCAGAAACCTGGACCATTCTGTTAGCTGCGAGTACTGCTCAGGGATGCCGGGGCACGATATTGAAAAGTGTTGGAAATTGAAAAACGCGATACAAGAGCTCATTGATAATCGCCGTATTGAGGTACAAGCTCTAGAGGCCTCGAACATCAATCAAAACCCGTTACCAGCGCATTATGAGGCCAACATGATCGAACTGATACATAAGGGGCAGAGCCTAAGAAACCTTCGCAGGTGGTTATGGTGATTCGTTCTACGGAAGCCAAAGGAAAGACAGTGAGTGCAAGGCCAGTGGTTCAGTTAAAAGCAATAAAAGACAAGCCAGTGTTAGTAATGGGGAAGGGACCGTTTGTGGCCGAAAAAAAGCAGGAGCCAGTCAAGATAGTGGTACCAGGGTCAGTATCAGCGCCCGAGGTGGTTGTGAAGGGAGCTTATGTAGAACCGGTTGTCATAAAACCGGTAGTCCAGTTACCCATGGTGGATAGCAAAGCCGTACCGTGGAAATATGACAAGGTAGTGGTGACATACAAAGGAAAGGAAATTGAGGAAGAGAGTTGTGAAGCACAAGGACTAACCCGGTCGGGACGTTGTTTCGCTCCCGAGGAGTTGAGAAAGGCTAAGGGCACAAAAGACAATCCAGTGCCAGTTAAAAAAGCTGTAACGGAAGAAGAAGCAGAAGAGTTTCTGAAAAGGATGAAAGTACAAGATTATTCCATTGTTGAACAACTGAGAAAAACACCGGCCCAAATCTCGTTGTTGTCATTATTAATTCACTCTGAGGAGCACTGCCGAGCTTTAATGAAGATATTGAATGAGGCTCATGTGCCTGACAAAATTTCAGTGAACCATTTAGAGACAATTGCCAACAAGATCTTTGAAGTGAACAGGGTAGCATTTTCTGATGATGAATTGCCTATGGAAGGCACAGAACACAACAAGGCTCTGTATTTGACGGTCAAATGTGAAGGTTCAATGGTTACTCGGGCACTAACGATAACGGGTCGAGCGCTAATATCTGCAAGTTATCCACATTGAACAAGTTAAAGATTGATGAGGATAGAATCCGTAAAAATAGCATTTGTGTTCGAGGGTTCGACGGAGGAGGAACAAACACGGTAGGGGATATCGTACTCGAATTGACTATTGGCCCAGTCGAGTTCACAATGGAATTTCAGGTGTTGGATGTTGCAGTATCCTATAACCTTTTGTTGGGTCGACCGTGGATTCATGCGGCAAAAGCTGTTCCCTCCACACTGCACCAAATGACCAAATTCGAGTGGGACAGACAAGAAATGGTGTTACATGGGGAAGATTCCACATGCGCCATGAATGATGCCATTGTACCCTTTATAGAGACCGAAGATGATAAGGGGCCATGGGTGTATCAGATCCTCGACACGATTCCGGTGAGCAGGGTGCCTGAGGGTAAAAGCATGCTATGTCCCAGGGTGTCAGCTGCAACCGTCATGGTAGTGTCAGAAATGTTGAATAACGGGTTCGTGCCCGGAAAGGGTTTTGGGGTTCAACTGCAGGGCATTACTCAACCTGTGTCTTTGCCCAAAAATCTGGACACCTTCAGGTTAGGGTTCAAACCAACAGCGATAGATGTCAGAAAGGCCCGTAAATTGAAGAAGAAAGTTTGGGTGCTCCCTAAACCAATTCCTCGATTGTCCAGGTCCTTCGTCAGGCCGGGTATCAAGAAACAGTCATTGGCAAAGATATCAGGTTCGTTAATTGAGGCGGAGGGGAATTTGGATAAGGTGTTTGAGAAAGTATTTGCTGAAGTAAACATGGTTGAGGCCGGGGAGGGGTCAAGCAGAGAAGACATACAGTACATCGGACCACGTGCCAACATCAGCAATTGGGAAGCTACTCCTCTTCTAGTTCGGAGGGAGTCGTGGTAGTGGGTTTTGTTTTCCTTTTTGTCACCTGGATTATTCCAGGGTTTGTAATCCAGTTGCTATGTTCCGTCCGTTTGGATGAGTTAAAACCTTGTTGTCTTTACGTTTAATGAAATGTAATTTTCTTCGTTCCTAATTCTCTTTTCATTTTATTTTCTTTTCTGTTCTTTGTACAGTTCTTTTTATGCTGATATCAATGACATGACATGCATGAAAAATCTTCGGCCCAGTTTTAAAAGCCAATCTAGTTCAGAAGTGATAATACAAGAGGTCGAGTGTGATGATGGGGTGGATTGTAACAATGATGAAGCTTACGAGGAAATTAGTAAAGAATTAAGTCATTTTGAAGGAAAACCCAAACCTAACCTAAATGACACAGAAGCGGTTAATCTAGGGGACCAAGACAATGTACGGGAAACTAAAATAAGTGTTCATTTGGAGCCACAACTCAAGGAGGAGATAATTGAAGTATTGCATGAGTACAAAGATGTTTTTGCATGGTCTTATGATGATATGCCGGGTCTAAGCACTGATTTGGTGGCTCATAAATTGCCCACTGATCCAGCACTCCTCCCTGTCAAGCAGAAGTTGAGAAAGTTCAAAACAGACATAAGTGTGAAAATCAAAGAAGAGATTACCAAGTAGTTTGAGGCAAAAGTCATTCAGGTGACACGGTACCCCACTTGGTTAGCTAATGTCGTGCCTGTGCCAAAGAAAGATGGCAAGACCAGGGTGTGCGTCGATTATCGAGACCTTAACAAGGCAAGTCCAAAAGATAATTTCCCATTGCCCAACATCTATATACTGATCGACAATTGTGCCAAACATGATATTGGCTCTTTTGTGGATTGTTATGCGGGTTATCATCAGATTCTAATGGACAAGGAAGATGCAGAAAAGACGGCATTCATCATGGCGTGGGGAACATATTGTTATCGAGTCATGCCCTTTGGTTTGAAAAATGCTGGGGAAACTTATATGAGGGCCATGACAACCATCTTCCATGATATGATACATAAGGAAATCGAGGTATATGTGGATGATGTGATCGTGAAATCTAGACAACAATCCGACCATGTCAGAGATTTGAGAAAATTCTTTCAAAGGCTGCGCAGGTACAATCTTAAGCTCAATCCTGCGAAATGTGCTTTCGGGGTGCCGTCTAGGAATTTGTTGGGATTTATAGTCAGCCGGCGGGGTATTGAATTAGAACCGTCAAAGATCAAAGCTATTCAAGAGCTTCCACCTCCAAAAAACAAAACCGAGGTGATGAGTTTGTTGGGAAGATTGAACTATATCAGCAGGTTCATTGCTCAGCTCACGGCAACTTGTGAACCAATTTTCAAGTTGTTGAAGAAAGATGCTGCGGTCAAATGGACTAATGAATGTCAGGAGGCTTTTGATAAGATAAAGGGGTATTTGTCAAACCCACCTGTGTTGGTTCCGCTAGAACCAGGGAGGCCTTTGATTCTATATCTGACAGTTGTGGACAGTTCATTTGGTTGTGTACTGGGGCAGCACGATGTTACAGGCAGAAAGGAGCAGGCTATCTACTATCTCAGCAAGAAGTTCACATCTTACGAGGTTAAGTATACTCATCTGGAAAGGACATGTTGTGCCCTAACTTGGGTGGCACAGAAGTTGAAACATTACTTGTCATCCTACACTACTTACCTCATATCTCGCTTGGACCCATTGAAGTATATTTTCCAAAAACCCATGCCCACAGGAAGGCTTGCTAAGTGGCAGATCTTACTTACGGAATTCGACATTATATATGTGACACGGACTGCCATGAAAGCACAGGCATTAGCCGATCATTTGGCTGAGAACCCCGTCGATGAAGATTATGAGCCTTTGAAAACCTATTTCCCTGATGAAGAGGTGATGCACATTAATGAATTGGAACAAGCTGAGAAGTCAGGATGGAAACTTTTCTTTGATGGGGCTGCAAATATGAAGGGCGTGGGAATAGGAGCAGTACTTATTTCGGAAACAGGTCAGCATTACCCTGTTACAGCCCGGCTTCGTTTCTACTATACAAACAACATGGCAGAATATGAGGCGTGCATATTGGGATTGAGATTAGCTGTGGATATGGGTGTACGGGAAGTCTTGGTCATGGGTGACTCGGACCTACTGGTACACCAGATTCAAGGGGAATGGGAAACACGAGACTTGAAGCTTATACCGTATCGACAGTGTCTGCATGAGCTTTGCCAGTGTTTTCAGGCCATAGAATTCAGGCACATTCCAAGGATTCATAATGAGGTTGCCAACGTTTTGGCTACTTTGGCTTCAATGCTGCACCATCCAGATAAGGCTTATGTTGATCCGTTGCAGATTCAGGTCCGTGATCAGCATGCTTACTGTAATATGATAGAAGAGGAAATCGACGGGGAGCGGTGGTTCCATGATATCAAAGAGTATATCAAAGCAGGAATATATCCAACGCAGGCCTCCGGTGATCAGAAAAGAACAATTCGACGGTTGGCAAGTGGGTTTTTCCTTAGTGGAGGGGTACTGTACAAAAGAACGCCAGCTCTCGGTTTGTTGAGATGTATAGATGCACGGCAGGCCACAACTATCATGACTGAGGTGCATTCCAGAGTTTGCGAACCGCATATGAGTGGGTATGTTCTAGCAAAGAAGATTCTCCGAGCAGGTTATTATTGGCTCACGATGGAACAAGATTGTATCGATTTTGTGCGTAAGTGTCATCAATGCCAAGTACATGGAGATTTGATTCATTCTCCACCATCAGAATTACATACGATGTCTGCGCCATGGCCTTTTGTTGCATGGAGCATGGATGTGATTGGGCCAATTGATCCAGCAGCATCAAATGGGCACAGGTTTATCTTGGTAGCTATAGATTATTTTACCAAATGGGTGGAAGCTAAGACGTTCAAGTCTGTGACCAAGAAGGCTGTAGTTGACTTCGTGCATGCAAATATCATCTGTCGGTTTGGGATCCCAAAAGTAATCATCACAGATAATGGGGCTAATCTTAATAGTCATTTGATGAAAGAGACATGCGAGCAGTTTAAGATTACTCATAGGCATTCTACTCCATACCGTCCCAAGGCAAATGGTGCGGTTGAAGCAGCCAATAAGAATATAAAGAAAATACTCCGGAAGATGGTTGAAGGATCCAGACAATGGCACGAGAAATTGACTTTTGCATTGTTAGGATATCGCACCACCGTTCGTACCTTGGTGGGGGCGACTCCTTACTCACTGGTATATGGTACCGAGGCAGTAATACCCGCAGAAGTGGAAATCCCATCTCTGCGAATCATTGCAGAGGCTGAGATCGATGATGACGAATGGGTGAAAAGCCGTTTTGAGCAGTTGAGTTTGATCAACGAGAAGAGATTGGCATCAGTGTGTCATGGCCAACTGTACCAACGAAGAATGGCAAGAGCATACAACAAGAAAGTGCGTCCAAGGAAATTCGAAGTCGGGCAATTAGTCCTGAGACGGATCTTGCCTCATTGGGCTGAAGCGAAAGGAAAATTTGCCCCGAACTGGCAGGGACCATTTGTAGTAACCAGAGTGTTGTCTAACGGAGCATTGTATTTGACAGATGTGGAAGGAAAATGTGTAGAAATGGCCATCAATTCTGATGCGGTCAAGAGATACTATGTATGATTTCTTTATTTTCTGAATGTATCTGTTTGTATTTGGCATATCTTAAAGATTGAAATGATGAAGGCATTTTGTCCTGCTATCCAAACACTCTTATCCCTTGTTATCCCCTTCGAGCCTTACTTATTTTTCATACCCCTCTTCCGGAATCAGCGGCACTATCAGAGAACACAGGTGCCGAACATAAAGAAAAGAAAAGAAAGAAAGAAAAAAAGAGAAGAAAAGGAAAGGAAAAAGAAAAAGAAAAGAAAAGAAATAAAAGAAAAAAGAAAAGAAGTAAAAGAGAAGAAAAGAAAAGAAAGGAAAGGAAAGGAAAAAGAAAGAAAGAAAGAAAATCACAACAACAGAAGTTAAATACAGTGAACTACGTTTGAATTGATCCCGAAAGGATACGTAGGCAGTCTCTCTGAGGTTCAGTCATACCAAAACAAAAATCCAAAAGTCCCCAAGCAAGAAACTGGGGCAGAAATTGTTTTTGTTGTGAGAAGTTGGATTCCGAAAGTTGTAATTTTAACCCATTTTGAAATTGTTTTGAGCCTTTTATACCCTTTCTTTCTAACCCCATCCAGAAGCCTACATTACGGTCCAAAGAAAGACCTTTTGATCAATCTCTAAGAAATGTCAGGTCGAGTAGGTGACGGTAATTCGTATCAGCGGCGACACTCTGATTCAAGCGGAAAAAAAAACGAAAGCAAAATGAGAGAGTCTTATCGGTGAAAACCCTCGCGGGCACCGTAAGGCGACGGAAGCTGAGAAAAAATAAAATGAGAGAGTCTTAGTGGTGAAACCTTCACGGGCACCTCAAGGCAAAAGTGAGTTGAAAGATGGCAAACTGAGAAAAGGTTTGTTGATGGAAACCGTTTTGCGGTACCTCAGGAAAAACAAGGTTAAGGTCTGGGCAGTTCAAACAATTGATGGAATTTATGGGCAATGAGGTATGGCAACTGAGAGTTGTTTAGTCGGATTGGTTGGGCCAATTAATCCGAAATGCATGTCATGACCATTGGTGCTAGCTGTTCCGGTCAGATAAGTTTCTTTTCTTTACTTCATTTTAGTAGTCATCCGGTTTTGGATTCTTCTTATCCTTAACCTGTAAAACCATTGCATTTCATCCTCTTTTGGAGGTTTTTGCTTGCCTAAATGTTCTAATGTTAGTTATGTTCAAAAGCAAGAGGGAAAGGATTTCAAGGCTCACTACCAGCTTCTGGAAGTGTAAAGCACAATGTGGTCAGAGCATGTCAAAACAACATGAGGTAAAATGGAATAAGGGAAGTCGCCGGAAGTTGCATTGGCAGAATATTCGGGAAATATTATGGGAAATGTGAAGTTTCAGGCAAAAGGATCGGAAAGATGAGACAACAGTATGGGTATAAAAGCATTCAGGTGGTCAGAAATTGGGGAAATTAACGAAAGTTTCATCGGGGATTGGGAAATGTCGTGGGAAAGGCAAAAGCTCAAACAAAAGGTCTCAGAAAATTGAGCGGTTCAAGAACAGTATGTGAAAATCAGTCAACACAAAGCAATGCAGGGGAAGGATCTTTCAGCATGAATGTCATCAACTAACCACCATTTTAAACTGACGAAATTTTTTTTGATTGTAACAGGGGCAGAAAGTTAGTCGTTAAAGAGGAATTCTCCAAGAAGGAAAAGCAAGCAGTAATCAGGTTTGACCACAAAGCGCGGTTTGATTAAAAATATAATCTTGAAGTACATAAGAGGAATGGAACTTGGTTGCGAAGTTTGCCTGATTAGAATAAATGCAAGTAATCAGGAGTCCGCCTGGAAAACAGAGACATACATTTTAATTTTAGCAATCAGGAGTCCGCCTGGAAAACAGAGACATACAATTTAATTTTGGTAATCAGGAGTCTGCCTGGAAAACAGAGACATACATTTTAATCAGGAGTCCGCCTGGAGAATAGAGACCTGCAGTTCAGTTTTAGCAATCAGGAGCCCGCCTGGATAATATGGGAGAAGATTCAATTTCAAATTCAGAAATCAGGAGTCCGCCTGGAGAATAGAGACATACAGTTCAAGCGTTGGGAGTCAGGAGTCCGCCTGAAGAACAGAGACATACAAGTTACAACTTTGAAGTCAAGAGTCCGCCTGGAGAACAGAGACACGTATTTTGAATTTCAAACAATCAGGAGCCCGCCTGGAAAATGGAGGTGTTAGATAGTTTAAGTTCGGCAGTCAGGAGCCCGCCTGAATAACAGAGGAATACATTCAAGTTCGAGTTTATTTAAGTTCAGCAGTGGGGAGAAAGGGAATAACATCTCAGTCAACCAGGGAATAGCAACATGGATTTTTATCGAGGAAGAACAAGGCGACAAGGAAGTACAAGAGCAAGTTTGAAGAATTTAGATAGAATTTTTATAATTCATAGAGCATAGTTAGTTTAGCTTCTTTATCTTTGACACGATGTAATAAGGGAGGTCAGCAGCAGTAACGGCAACAAGCACAGTGCAGTCACAGTTCCTGGTAGTCCCAACTACCAGACACTCTTGAACTACACTGACCTGATTCCTGTTTAGCCCAGGATATGTAGGCAACCTCCGAAGCAGGATGCGGTCAAGCTTTTCAAAATGCTTCACATAGAATTTTCGAACGGGCAAAAATCGCTCGTATTTGCTCACTTGTCTTTGCCCGGAAACCTTTCGTGTTTCCGAGCAAAGAGGGGCAGCTGTGAGCACGTGATTTTTGCCTTATATATGAATAATTCCCAAAATCCCAAACAAAATAATTTTTCTTTATTTTTACTGTTTTTGTGCGTTTTGGTGTCATCTTCCGATAATTGTTGCATTGTTATTTTGTGCGTGTTAATTTTTACAAAATACAAAAATACGTATTTATTTTGCATTTAGGATTTAATTTTATACTTTAGTATTAATTAGGCATTAACTTGTTTTAGAATAGGATGTGAAGAAAATGACAAAAATAGTTTACTTTGGCGTTTTATTATTTTAATTGAGAAACAGTCACAAATAGTTATTAAGTTAATTTTAGGCATTAATTGGTTTTAGCTTAATTGTTAGTTTAAATTCACATCTTTGAAAAAATCAGAAAATAAATACAAAAAATACAAGATTGCAAAAAGAAATGAAAATATATAATGGAAGTGAGCTTGTTTGAGATCCGAAAATTTGGGCCAAATACACAAAATACTTCCAGCCCAAACGCATTAAACTTTGGAAAGTAAGTCCAGCCCAAGTCCATACCCGGTCCGCCCCCCCCTGTTAAATGAAACAGTGTTGTTTCAAGTCCTTTGGATCAGGACCGTTGGATCTCATCAATCCAACGGTCCGGAACTAACGAGGTTTCTAGTATTTAAGTGTCCAAACCAGACCCCCCTACCCCCATTTACATCGTCTTCCTCACCCCACCCCTTCTCCCCAAACCCTAATCCGCGCCGCCCTAAAATTCCTTGCCGGCGGTGAACGCGAACTACGCCGTTCACCCTGAAATTAATACCATGGGCTCCCCTCACCCTCCTCTTTCTATTACACCCGTTGGTTTGCCTCGAATAGGGCCGGAACTCTTCGAATCTTGATTTGAAGTTTTCCGGCCAAGTGAAAGTTTGTCCAAATCGGCCCAAAATCACACCCTACAACCCCCAGCCTTTCCTCAACACTAATCTGTGGTTGTTTCCTTTCAAATCACCTTGAAATGACCCAAATCTTAGATCTAAGAATCGCGGCCCAAACCCTAAAATCAAATCCTTTTGATTTCGAACCGTAGCACCCTTAAACATGTGTTCTCGTGTAAGAACACATGGTTAGGGATGTTACGCGTTAAAAATCTGAAAGGATTCAGATGTTCATGACTGGCCGGAACCCCTTTTGCCTTTGTGAGTTTTTCTTTTCTTTTTTCACTGCTTCTTTAGCTCGCATGATTAAAATTTTATTTGCAATCGTTGTTTCATTACTGTTCTGTTAATTTTATGGTTTAATTGTGATAGTTAGATTCTGTTAATTACTGTTGACTCTGAGTTTGTTAATTGGTTGAATGAGTATAAGTTTTGGTTTAAGAATTAGTTTAAGTTCTTTTAATGTTAATCGTGGTGGCTTAAGTTCAGTTTAATTTCATTTTTAGTTTGATTGAGTTGGTTAATTGAACGTAATTGGGGCAGTCAGTCTGGTTAGTTGGTTTCTGTTTGTTAGTTGATTAATTTTAGCTGGTTTCTGATTGTCATTTGATTAATCTTAGCTGGTTTCTGATTGTTAGCTAATTGATTTTAGTTATTTTCAGACTGGGTTAGGGTATTGGGTTTTGGTTATTAAGGATAAGGGTAGGGTCAGTGATTCTAAAAGGCTCTCAGGGGTAATCTGGGTATGGAAAAGGGTAGTTCTGATAGGAATAGTAATATCAAGGTATAGGGAAGGGCAGTATGGGTATTGTATGGGTAGAGGAATGCTTTAGGACCTTCTAGAATGGGTTTCAAGTGTAAATCTTAATAAGTACACTGCAGTTACTTGTTTAGCAAGATAAAAATAGAGGGACCAAAGTGAAAATAGAGAGGGACTAATTAGAAAATCAGAACTTAGTTTGTTCTCTTTGGGGTTGCCTATAAAAGGGCATTAGATGCCTTGGGAAAGGGGGTCTGCTCTCATTCTTCTGCCTTGAGCCTTACAGTTTTAATTTGAGCTTTCATTTTTTTTAAAAAAAAAAACTGAGTTAAGACTTCAGTTCTGAGGTTATTCAAAAATAAAAACACCAAAATATGGAGATTTGAAACAGTTTCACAGCTTTATCACTAATCCTGGGTTTCAGCTGTGAGGGTCAGGGAAGTGTTAGAAGTCTGTTAAGCTGATCTGTGGGAATTTGCTTACATTTCTGATTTTCGAAGTAATTTGTCTGTGTTTCTGTGATATCACATTGTTGGGTTTGTTGCTGTTGCTGTTCAAAGTACCTGAATCCTCACCTTTTCTTTATTTCACATTCCAATTTCCAGGTGCATCTCCCTGAATCTCAATGATGTATGTTCATTGAAGTTGAAATGAAGTGTTCCAAGGCCTGTTATTCAACTGAAAGTAGCTTGTATCTTTAAATGATAGTAGTAGTGTAGTCTCCTGTTATATAATTGGTAGAATATGTATAATTAAATTTGTTCAGTAAGGTAGATTACATGTTGAATGATGCATAGTTTAGAACTGTTAAACTGGACATTTGAAAAGCTTCGAGCATGGGCCTAAGCTGATCTGAAAATTCGTATGAGTTCCCTTAGTCATCAGAAGCAATTAGACCTGTGTACATGACATGAAATTCATGAGCAAGTTTGATGACATTTAGCCTAGTCATTGGTATTTTGTCATTATAGTGTAATAGAAGGTCTGCTTTTGTTTTAAGATTCTGAAATCGTTTGGAAGATCATAATTATGGTAAGTGAATTGGTATAGAAATCAGTTGGAAATCATGAAGCAAACTCATTCATGATTGAATTAATTCATTGAAAACAGCAGGTCGTGATAGGCAATGTGTAGGATAAATCATTTAGGGATTCTGGGAATTCACATTTTTAGTATAAGGATTCATTGCTACAATAGAAATAAACTCATCCTCATTGAGTTGCTTGGATCACGCTGAGGCCACGGGCAGGCCCAGTTCTCTTTTAAATTTGGTCCTTATTTTATTTCATTGCAATCCCTTTCCAAATTAACTAGCCTTTTAGAGGCATACAAATAAGTAGAAAATCGTAGCTATTTCAGAATTGCTACTAGCCTCGCCGGAATAACTCACATGCACGGACTGTCAACAATGGGCTATTAAAATAATTAGAAATTGGGAGGGCCATTTAGCAAATTCCATCGTCCTCTTTAAAATCTTATTACATTAGAATCTTTGAGTTCGATTTAATTGAATAAACTTTCTTAAACTCGGGTGCGCATTGATGCGACCCAAATCCAAATCTCGATGAAGCTGAAATGTGTTGACAATCACGGGCGCATTGATTGCAACGGGGTTCGAAATACGTTTTCGCGACATCGTAATTCTTATAAAATAATAATGATAGAAAAGAGCTTTACCGCACAAAATAAATAAATGTCGAGCCCTTAGTAAATAATTATCGAAATAATTAGAATTTAGGATGATCGTTTAGCAAACTTCATGGCTTTTCCCCAAAGTAACACTACGTTAGTATCTTTAGACACGATTTAATTAAATCACTTTCTTAAACTCGGGTGCGCATTGATGCGACCCAAATCCAAATCTCGATGAAGTCGAAATGTGTCGATAACCACGGGTGCATTGATTGCGACGCGGTTCGAAACGCATTTTCACGACGTCGCAATTCTTCTAAAATATAATTATAATAAAAGCGGTTCAAAATTAATAACAGGCACATAAGATAGCGTGTATCAAAATCAGATAAAATTAAATACAACAGTTAAGCGACCGTGCTAGAACCACGGAGCTCGGGAATGCCTAACACCTTCTCCCGGGTTAACATAATTCCTTACTCGGATTTCTGGTTCGCGGACTGTTAACAGAGTCATAAATTTCCTCGGTACGGGATTCAACCGGTGACTTGGGACACCATTAATCTCCCAAGTGGCGACTCTGAAATAAATAAACAAATCCCGTTTCGACTGTCCTTTAATTGAAAAAAACCCTTGTACACCCGCGAGAGCGGAAAAAGGAGGTGTGACAATTGGAGCAAACGACGCAGTGGGGCAGCAGCTCGCGAAACAAGCCGTGGTTGTTCGAGCTGTTCGCAGTCGAAGACGAAGCAGTAATGGAGGTCGTTCGGATGGGGAAGATGAAGCAGAAGCAATAAGAAGCAGAAGGGTCGCAGCTACTCGTCGAGGAAGGAGATGAAACAAGCAGCGATTGGGTTTTCCTTCCATTTTGGCCGAGGGTTTTCCGGCGACGCAACGACGAAGTAGATGGGGAGGTCGACGTGGATGGTGGTCGTTTGGAGACGAAGCAGCAACAAAAGGGTCAGCCATGGATGGGGTCTTTGAGCTTTTGGAGAAGAAAGAGCAAAATGGGTGTGGGGAGCGGATGTTTTCTTAGTTTTAGGGTTTTTGGCTTTGTTTTTTTTTTATTTTTTTTGTTTTGTTTTGTGTTTTTGACAAATGAAGAATGGGTGTTGGGCATTTGGGTTAATGGGGCGGACCGGGTCGACCCGATCTGAAGTGGACTGGGTCATGGAGAAGATTGGGCAATTTTTTGGGCCTTTGGCTTACAATTGAAGAAGTGGCCCAATCCGATTTTCTTTTGTATTTTTGTTCTTTTTTCTTCTTTTATTTTCTAAAACTAAATTATAAAAGTACTTAAATTATTATTAAGAACTAAATTAAGTTATAAAAGCGCAAATTAACTCTCAATAACAATTAACGCACAATTAAGTAATAATTAAGCATAAAATTGTTCATTTGGATATTAAATGCTAAAAATGCAAAAGATGCCTATTTTTGTAATTTTTAATTTTTGTAAAACTAATTTAATTACTAACAATTGTAGAATTAAATCCTACATGCACAATGCGACGTATTTTTGTATTTTTATTAATTTAACAAATAAACATGCACAGACAAATACAAATAATTATTCAAAATATCACAAAATTGCACACCAAGAAAAATTACTTTATTTTTGAATTTTTTGGGAGTAATTTTCATATAGGGCAAAAATCACGTGCTTACACCAATCCTAGTGATTTCAAGTCTTACAAAGTGATTCTAGTGCTGAAAACCCCGAATTGATTGCTAGTTTCGCTTCTTTGTTTTTGTGGCAGCATTGGAAGGATATTTCATGGGAAATTAAGGTCAAATTGAAGTTGTTCTATCTGTTTAAAAGTAAGTAACCTCTTAATCTACATGCATTTAAGATTATTCAAATTGCGGCTAAGTCGTTGAAACTAGAACTTGTGAGTTATACATCGAAATGCTTGTTAGTAATGTTGTTGGTTGGTGGACTATTTTGGGAGGCTCAATATGATTATTATTAATGTTGCTTGGTGATTGTTTTAACTTGTGGAAGTCAAATAAATAGAGGAGGTGTTGTCCGTTTCATCGTAAAAAGGTTGCGATCGATACATAATAGTTATGATGCTAAACGATAACGATAGTGTCATTTCTCATATTGTAGACTAGGGAGTCGTGACATTTGCATAGCTTGAGATTAGAAAGTATATACAAGGTATGTGAGGCTATCCCTTTCCTTCTTTTGCATGATTCCAATTGTACATAATGTAATGAACGAGCTTCCAAAGATACTCCATTTTTAGAAGCTATCGGTACTTATATTGTTTCCCTTCTTATAGAACGATTGATGTTGATGTTACTTCTCTTATTCTTATTTTATCAATGTTATTGGTACTTCCTAATTCTTATAAGATCCATGACGAAGAGTTAGCCTTAATAACATGTACAGAGGTTACCGACCTTACGTCACTCCTAAAGGTTCAGAATATGATTCCTATGAGTCCATCATGCATTATATATATGTACCTATTTTACTCTACCGAGCCGCGCTATAGTTGGTCGGGTAAGGAACCTATTGTTCAACCACTGATTAGTTGGGTTTTACCGAGCTCCACATGGCCGGATACGATTCTACCGAACCTTATGATGGTCGGGTACGTTTTTACCGAGCGTATTACGGCCGGGTACGATATAATGATGTTGCCCATAGAGGCATATATTTTAAAAGTTTATGTTACATACATACATACATACATATATACATACATATATACATACATATATATATATATATATATATATATATATATCATGCATTGCATGTCAGTAGCCCTCACAGGTACCTAGATGTTACAGATTGTATATTCTCTATCCCTATTTACATTGCTGTTCTTACTTATGCTTTCCTGTCTTACATACCCAGTACTTTATTCGTACTACCGTCCTTTTTACGACGCTAAACGATAACGATAGTGTCATTTCTATTATTGTAGACTAGGGATTCATGACATTTGCATGCTTGAGATTAGAAAGTATATACAAGGTATGTGAGGCTATCCCTTTCCTTCTTTTGCACGACTCCAATTGTACATAGTGTAATGAACGAGCTTCCAAAGATACTCCATTCTTAGAAGCTAGCAGTACTTATATTATTTCCCTTCTTATAGAACGATTGATGTTGATGTTACTTCTCTTATTCTTATTTTATCAATGTTATTGGTACTTCCCGATTCTTATAAGATCCATGACGAAGAGTTAGCCTTAATAACGTGTACGGAGGTTACCGACCTTACGTCACTCCTAAAGGTTCAAAATGTGATTCCTATGAGTCCATCATGCATTATATATATGTACCTATTTTACTCTACCGAGTCGCGCTATAGTTGGTCGGGTACGAAACCTATTGTGCAACTACTGATTAGTTGGGTTTTACCGAGCTCCACATGGCCGGATATGATTCTACCGAGCCTTATGATGGTTGGGTACGTTTTTACCGAGCGTATTACGGCCGGGTACGATATGATGATGATGCCCACAAAGGCATATATTTTAAAAGTTTATGTTATATATATATATATATATATATATATATGTATGTATATATATATATATATGTATGTATATATATATATATATGTATGTATGTATGCATCATGCATTGCATGTCAGTAGCCCTCAGAGGTACCTAGATGTTACAGATTGTATATTCTCTATCCCTATTTACATTACTGTTCTTACTTATGCTTTCTTGTCTTACATACCCAGTACTTTATTCGTACTAACATCATTTTTACGACGCTAAACAATAACGATAGTGTCATTTCTCTTATTGTAGACTAGGGAGTCATGACATTTGCATAGCTTAAGATTAGGAAGTATATACAAGGTATGTGAGGCTATCCCTTTCCTTCTTTTGCACGACTCCAATTGTACATAATGTAATGAACGAGCTTCCAAAGATACTCCACTCTTAGAAGCTAGCAGTACTTATATTGTTTCCCTTCTTATAGAACGATTGATATTGATGTTACTTCTCTTATTCTTATGTTATCAATGTTGTTGGTACTTCCTGATTCTTATAAGACCCATGACGAAGAGTTAGTCCTAATAACGTGTACGGAGGTTACCGACCTTACGTCACTCCTAAAGGTTCAGAATGTGATTCTTATAAGCCCATCATGCATTATATATATGTACCTATTTTACTCTACTGAGCCGCGCTATAGTTAGTTGGGTACGATACCTATTGTGCACCCACTGATTAGTTGGATTTTACCGAGCTCCACATGGTCAGATACAATTCTACTGAGCCTTATGATAGCCGGGTACATTTTTATCGAGCCTATTACGGTCGCGTATGATATAATGATGATGCCCACAGAGGCATATGTTTTAAAAGTGTATATATATGTATGTATGTATGTATATATATATGTATGTATGTATGTATGTATATATATGTATTAGGCATTGCATGTTAGTAGCCCTCAGAGGTACCTTGATGTTACAGATTGTATATTCTCTATCCCTATTTACATTATTGTTCTTACTTATGCTTTCCTGTCTTATATACCAGTACTTTATTCGTATTGACGTCCTTTTTATTTTTAGACGCTGCATATCGTGCTGCAGATCCTGATAGACAGGTAGACGCAACTACCTCACCATAGTAGGCTGCCATGTTCAGCGGTTATTAGCGAGATCCCTTCTTCGGATTTGCCGTGGTCTTGGTATGCATTTTTGTTATAGACATTATGGGTATGTTGGAGCCCTGTTCCGGCAATGTTGCAACACTTATGTTCCTTTAGAGGCTCATAGACACGTGTCAACTCATGTATAGTTTGGATTGCCCTGTCGACTGATTTTTGTTGTATAGTCTCTCATGGAAGCTTGTCAGCACGTACCTTATATATAGCTTCATGACAGCCTTGTCGGCCCATGTTATATATGTTCATGCTATTATCTGTCATTGTTGGTTGTTTAGGATTCATGTCTACCATTTATATTGATCTCGTCGGCCCTTATAGATAATAAGAAAGATTAGATGAAATGTACGTTGGTGCTCGGCAGGTATGGCCCGGGTGCCAGTCATGACCCTCCAGTTTGGGCCGTGACATATATAGTGATTTAATGAGTCGATTTTTAATTTATATCGAGTGATATATTTTGATATACTTAAATCATCATGTAAATAATAAGTAATATTAGAAGCCACAATATTATCGCTTTGGAATAATTATATTTTATATTAATTAAAATCTTTAAATTATATTTTTATTATAATTAATATTTAATTTTTTCTCTTTTAAATAATACTAATTGCGAACTAAATTTTTACTATCCTTTTTTTATAATTTGATATTCAAAAAGTACTAGTAGTAATGATTGGCCAAATACAATTTGCTAGTAAAACGTAATATTTAATGAATTGGCCGAAAATATACTTTGCAAAAGTACTTTTTTAAAGCACTTCTAAAAATAAGCAATTTTTGACTGTTTAGCCAAAGAGGCTATTATGAGTAGCTCCGGTGGTTCAAATTACTTGTCCTAAGTTCTAACAAATAAAATTTTAGTTTACTATACTTAGGACTTATTTGCCTATAGATTTTGTCAAAATAAATTTGGGTTTTATTTGGCAAACACATGTTTGGTCATAGATTTTGCCTACATTTTGGCAAAATCCCAAATCCCAAATATCAAAACCAGCTTAATAGCTGATTTTGGGCCAAAATATCACTATTATATTTTTTAAATATTGCTCCAGACTTTTATATTTTATAAAAGAGCCTACAATTTATTATTTTGTAACAATGTTGCTTCTTCTTCTCGGTCACCTTATAGTGTATCATGTAGTTCATTATAAAAATGATAATTTTGTACCAAATTTATTTATGTTCTGGACTATAGTTTGCGATAATATATTGAATGTTATTGATAATAGTACTATTAAGTATTTGTGATAGGTTTTAGAAGGTATAAGTCATGTTTCATGTTTTTCTAAAATAAATTTTGGGAAATATGTTTTGAAAACTGATGTCCAAACACATTTTCATGTTCAAACTAAACTTCACTCAAATCAGATTTTTCAAAACAAATTTGAGAATTTATGGCGAAACGCTAGCTTATTACTCCTTCTGTTTACTTTTACTTGGTATATATACTAAAAATAGATTTTTATTTTTACTTGTTACTTTACGCATATTAATAGAAGATAATTTTTTTTTCTATTATACCCACAGTATTTATTACTCATTTTAAATTATTTTTTCAATTTCAATAAAATATGCATCAATATGGATATCACAATAAATTATATATTTTATTTATTATTTTTTAAGGGGCGAAAACGTTAAGATATGTCAAGTAAAAGTGAACTGGGAGATTAATAAAATATAGTAGGAAGGACTAAGGTGAGGGGACTTATGGGGTAGTATAAACGGTGTAGTGCCACTGCTCTGTACTGTGCTCTATTACACGTTTTCCCTCCTTCATACACCGAATAGCTTCCTTTTTTCCGGCTCACCTGAATCATCAAATTCGTCAAGCTAAAGGTATTCGTCTTCTCCTATCTGCTAATTTAGCCCTTAACTATGGTTCAGGAAGAAAGCTCTAGAATCTTTGAGTAATCATTTCTTGCACTTTTGTGTTAAATACCATTTTAGGTCTAACGGATCTTTTTTTGAAGCAGCTAAGAAAACAAATGTTGTTTGTGGATTATGCTCTTTTAAGTTAATTTCATTTGCCTGGGCTCGTTTAGGTCCTTTTTTTTGTCCTTTCAGAAAACAACTTTTACTGTATTAATACACTAATTTCTTCTGCTACTGCTCTCTGTTAGTAACTTAAGCGTAGCATATTGTCTAATTGCTCATTTTTTGGGATATGGAATAAATTTTATCCATTGGTTAACTGCCTCTGATTTTGATTTGCTCGGAAGATTTTAATTGTGAGTTATGTTAGCGATTCTCCATATGATTTAATCAATTGAATGTACATTGTACTGGAAGTATATAAGTGGCAAATTTAAATGATTCGCTTGAAGATCGTACCTCAATTAGCGAAGGACAAGCATAACATCTATTAAAACCTAATAAAGAAAATATTTGAAGAAATTTGTACAAATATGTGTTTGTTTAAAAAAATTTAGAAGCTATTTTTCAAAGAAGGGAGGGGAGCCTTGGCATAACTGGTAAAGTTGATACAATGTGAACAGAAGGTCACGGATTAGAGCCGTGGAAATAGCCTCTTGTAGAAATGTAGGGTAAGACTGTATACAATAGACCTTGTGGTCCGGCCCTTCCCTGATCCTCGTACAGCGGGAGCTTAGTGTACCGGGCTGCCATTTATTTTTTGAAGAAGTGGTGTAAGGTTGTTTTAAGAAAGTTCCCCGACCTACAAAACACTTACAACCTTCAAAACCCTACAACTATTCAAACACATTTTATTTTTGCTTGATGTCTTTTTTAGAAAAAGGGAATTACGGAAAATTTCTTTCACAAGTTGTCCAAACAATTTTGCAAAATTCTGTAATGAACTCATTAGCTAATAGATGAAGTTAGTAGTTAGAGCATCCCTTTTCAAACCAAGATTTAAAGTGGTTGCTTCTGTTGATGGATAAGTTCAAATTATGACTTAAATCTAATTCAGCATTTTTAGAACAATGAAACTTTGGTGGTGAAGGAATAAGATGGTTCTTTTGGAAAATAGTAAAGAGCTAGAGTTTGAATGTTTATGCAAGTGGATGTGTGCCTTCTACTACTCTATGGATACTAATGCTACTTGTTGGCTTACTGTTACATTTGTCCCTTTTTTATGAATCAGGCAGACCAGCCCAGATCCTCAAATAGAGCTTTTACTCTGAACTGTCTGAGGTGTGCCATTCTTGACGATCTCATTTCCGAAAATGAGTGTGGTGGTAAGTCCCATGCTTCCTTTCACGGTGAACTGCGTAATGTGATAAATTCATTTTTTCCACTGATAATTGCTTCTTTTGTACATCTTTTTTCTAGTGATAATTGATCGCCCTAGTTTTTAGTTTATTTGCTGCATTTTTTGACAGAGTATATTACCTTATTTACTCTTTGATAAGTTTGACAAACTCCATTGCTGTATTATCTTACATAATTTTAGAGGTCGCCATCACTAGCTCAGCCTTGATTGCAAGATGAGGTTGTGCAACGGGAAAAATGAATGCAATAGATGATTGATGATGGGCAGTATTGCTTATCCTTAAACTTGGTGGTTGTCGGTGGAACCCCATGAGAAGAGTTAGAATGGCAGTTCCTGTCCCTTGAGCGCTACCAAATAAATGACTACTTGAACAGGGGGTATTGCTCATAATTGCATAAATATTGGCCAGGATATTTAAACTGGTCTCGTTCCACAAAAAGTCTAGTAGCATCATATGTTTAACAACAACAACAACCCAGTAAAATCCCTCAAGTGGGGTTTGGGGAGGGTAGAGTGTACACAGACCTTACCCCTATCCCAAGGGGTAGAGAGGCTGTTTCCGATAGATCCTCGGCTCAAGCATGCAAAGCAACAATGAGATAGGGAAATAAATGGACACAATATGTGGATATCAAGGATTCAAGTCGCATTCTTGAACCCCAAACAATGCAAGGCACCAACAAAAAGCAAATTGGGAAATATTCAATTTGGTGAAAATTTCATAAATACAACCAGAAGCTACACTTGTCGACCTAGCATCTGGGAGCCATTAACTTCATACCACACGTTCCAGCAAAAGTAAAGGCCTCATTTCAAATTGTAACTTGAAGCTACACAGATTGTTTCTTTTAAAATTTTATTGCTCCGAGTGTTCTGGTCTGAATTATGTTGTTCTTGCTCAAAAGCCCGTTGTGATGAGTTCTATCTCTTGGGTTGTCATATTAACATATTTGCAAGGATCTATGTTATAAACTAACAAGACATGTTTCTTTCATTTGAATGGACTTTTCTTTATCACTATTCAGAAGCAAAGGATACTACCGAACCACCCTTGCAATGCAGAAGTGGAGGTGGACAAGATCAGCAACTTACCAGCACAGATTGTTGACAAGATTTTGTCTCATTTGTCACTTAGAGATGCTGTGAGGACAAGTGTTTTATCCAGTAAATGGAGATATAAATGGGTTACTCTTCCAAACCTCGTATTTGACAATCACTCTCTTTTGATCTCTTCCCAAGACCAAACCTTCATAAAAAATAAGATAGTAAACATTGTTGATCATGTTCTCTTACTTCATTCTGGTCCCATACACAAGTTCAAGCTTTCTCACCGGGATCTTCAAGGGGTGTGTGATATTGATAGATGGATTCTCTTTCTATCAAGAGGTTCTGTGAAGGAATTTATTCTTGAAATATGGAAAGGACACCGCTACAAACTCCATTCTTCTATATATCTTTGTCAAAAGTTGATCCACTTGGAGCTGTTTAATTGTCTTCTAAAACCTCCTCTCTCATTTAGTGGCTTTAGAAGCTTGAAAAGCCTTGATCTTCAGCACATCACCATGGAACAGGATGCATTCGAGCACCTTGTATCGAGCTGCTATTTACTTGAGCGGCTTACACTAATGAATTTTGAGGGTTTCTCTGATCTTAAAATCCATGCACCAAATCTCCTCTTCTTTGACATTGGAGGCGTCTTTGAAGACATCAATTTTATGGACACATTCAATCTTGCCATCGTTTCAATTGGGTTGTATGTTAATCCTGGATTTGACAGAAATCTTACTCTAGGCAGTGCTGGAAATTTGGTAAAGTTTTTTGCTCATTTGCCTCGTATTCAAAGGCTCGAAGTACAGAGCTTTTTCTTGAAGGTATTCTTCATACTTATTTTTCGTGTTATGATTGCCGATTTCCCGAGAGTTCATGGCAACTTCTCTTCCCAAACATTTGTTTTCTGTAAAACTTCATACTTTCTGGTGTTTGGTTGTCTAACACACTGCAATATGATTATGGACTATGGTCAAAGTCATTTAATACTACCACATGAAAAATGACTTGTGTCCTACGGTGCAAGTCATATTTTATTATGAATCTCCCACTGTCGCTGCCCATTAGTACTCACTAGTCCTTATCTGAACCATTGTAATCACCAGTTATGATTCACTATTTCAAAATACACTATCATCACATTTGCCATTACTTTCTACTATTGCCATTGGCGTCATTTTAGATTCACTGGAAATTGTTTAAGAATGGTTTCTTGAAAAGATTTTGACAAATACGCTGTTGTGTAATATATCTTGTACCCAGCCTAACAGGCCCTTACTGTTTTTATTTTTTAAACTCAATGCAAAAATTTGCTAAAGGATGCCTTTGCCAAATTCTCTCCCTGCATTATTTATTGGATGCTTGAAAATGGAGAAACTAAGTCAACTTTGGAGGAAGTTTTTGCATTGGATATTATGCTCATTACAAATGCTAATCATTGTTATGCCCACAGTATCTGGCTGATGGTAAGGTACCAGGAAGACTATCTACACCTTGTAACGAGCTTAGTTTTCTTTCGATACGCATAAATTTCAACCATTTTGATGAGTGTCTGGCAGCACTTTGCCTTCTCAGAAGTTCCCCTAACCTACAAGAGCTCGAGCTGTTGGTGAGTTTCAGATATCACTTGAACTTCATTAGGACCAATCTTAAACTGGCATCGCCACGCTTGACTGCATTGATATATTCATATAACTCATACCTATTTTGCAGCTTTTGTATATTTCTCAGTCTATGTTGAACTGTGCCTTTAAAGTTTTATGCATTCATGTCGTTGTTGTTATGTAGGCACGTACAGAAGATCAACTTGATCTGAGAACAATGGCCAATGTTATGGAAGAGAACTATCAGAATTGTATGTTTAATCAACTGCGGCATGTTAAAATTGCTGGTATTTCTGGCGTAAAACAAGAGCTGAATTTCATCAATTTTCTGCTTGCAAATTCACCTATTCTTGAAAGGATGACAGTTAAGCCTGCTTCAGTTGATGGTGCATGGGAGATGTTAAAAGAGTTGCTTCGCTTCAGGAGAGCTTCAGTACAAGCTGAAATTGTTTACCTTGATCCTTAATCGGTAGCATGTCAAAGCTAGAGAGCTTAAGGCCTAGTAAGATCTATGGTTTTCAAGTATGAACTTGGCTATATTAGTTTAGCATATAATGTAGAAACTGCGCTAGGTTGTCTAATGACACAGATGTTAAGATGAAAGCACCAACATGATTGGCCTAGGTATTGGAAACAGAAAGATGTTTCATACTCGGTGTTACTGAAAACTCGTTATCTCATATGGTCAGTATGTGAAGTCTTCAAAATACAAGTTGCATATTTGTACTAGTCCCATAGATAGGGAAGATGGTTCAGAGGACGACGGAGCCCTCTTGTTCTTTGCTGATGCTAAACCCCCATATGAATAGGTTGGTACACGATACAAACCAACGACTATATAATAACTTTATCACACGTTAAAATGCTATCGTCCCATTACTATTTATCATGTCATTAAGCTTATAAAGTTTTGTCCAAATTGTATAGAGTATCTCTTCTTATTTCAGTACCTTCGTCTCATTCTCATTCCTCTACTTCGAAATTTTATTTTTCATATTTAAGGGGATAAACAGTTTCAACACCTTTTTCTCCTCTTCTTCCTTTTAGCCTCCAAGAGGATGGGCATTTCACTTGCCCCTAAATATTCCTTTGGTCATTATACCTCACATAAAATCATATAATCCTCACATAAGATCATATAATTTTTAACTGATCGCATAAGAAATATAAAAATATTCTTTTTGGATAGTTAAGAATCATCGTAAAGCTATTGCGACAACATAAGAAATACTAATAGTCACCGCAAAGCTACTGCAATTTTGGATGATAGCATATTAATATATGTATAACTTATGTGAGGACTTATATTTTATTTTATAAGCAATAAAAGTAGAATAAATCTCTAGTGCTTTCCCCTTCACGGTGCAATACATCAATGAGACTAGTTATCAGGATATCAAATTATTATTATTATTATTCAAAAGAAAAAAAAAAAAGAAATTTCTGAGTCTCCTTGGGTATTGCCGTGTTGGGATAAGGGATCGGGGATTAAACAGTCCGTTCAACCAAACAGGCCCTTACCCATCTGCTTTACATTATCCGCTGCTCTTGCTCCCCTTCAAAATTCCACCCTTCACTCTCCGAGAGGAAATCGAAAATGGCGATTTCTCTCACCTCATCCTTTGCTTCTCTCTCCTTCTCCTCACAAATTTCTCAAAAACCCTATGCCATATCTCTCGCACATTCAAAGCCATTCCCTTTATCTCTCACTTCCAAAATCCCTACACTCGTAGTATCAGCTTCCGTCGCCGAAGCACCAGCGGCGCCGGAGTTAGAAACGCGAGAGGAACTTCTGAATCTTGTGAAAAGTAGACTTCCCGGCGGTTTTGCTGCACAGCCTATTTTCGGAACTGGTAGACGTAAAAGCGCCAGTGCTCGTGTTGTCCTTCAGGAAGGTTCTGGAAAAATCATCATCAATTATCGTGATGCCAAGGTCCGCTTCGTTCTCCTTTCTCAGTTGCATTTAACGATATGCTTTGCTTTATAGAAATTGTATTTCTTAAATTTATTATAGCGGTAAAATAGAATTGCCTTTTTAAAGTTTCAGTGGAGATTTGTGTATGCTGAATTAGTGTGAGATGTAGAGAACCTAATGTGCCTTGATTGAGAAATTGCTTAGTGTTCGATGAAATGGACCAATTAGAGCAGAGTGCTTCAACCAGTTCGCAATATATATATGTAGAAGACATACACACAGGCACTAACGTGGCTAAGTTGGCAATTTTTTTTATTTTTTTTTGGATGAAATGAACCGATTGAAGCTGAATGATTACAGAAGATTCATGTAGCCGACATATATAAAATTATCTGTCATTGGAACAATTTATTGCAGATGATAATTTGGAAAAACTTTTTCGCTTCTCAAGCAACTGCATTAGGTAGTATGTTGCTCAGTTTCATAAAATAAGCAGGTAGCCCATTCGTATATCATGTTTTGACCATGATTTTCACGTGTCTTATTTAAAAGTTGCTGTTTGCTAAATTGGTCACTTAAAATGGATGTAGATAGCAGGGTTTAGGAAGACAAGTAGTGCTTCATAATGTTCTATGTGAAGAAATTTATAATGGAAGGACACCTCTCTTAGAGTGTATAGAGATTGTAAAGTGGGATTTGACTTGGAAAAGTAATGATAGCAAAGTTGCAGAGGAAGCATAATTGATAACTTTGAGTTTCTGAGAAATGCATGCGTAAACTAGTTCTCTGAATCATCGGTGCATATAAGTTATAACAGAAACATAAGAACAAAACTTTTCCGTTTCAAATTACATGACTAAAAGCATGGCAGAAGTTGAATAATTAGATATGCAGGACGTGCTAAGTTAATATAAGGAATGAAGTTGTCGTTAGCAGACTCGAAAACCCTTAACTTGGGATCAAAAGGTGTGTGAAATTTGTACTTCTATAGTGTTGCTATGGGAACTCTCGACTTTTTGGGAGTGTAATTGTAACAAGCAATGCTGTAACTTTTTCTTTTTGAAGTACCTCCTTGGTACTTTGTTAATGAAATTTATTTTACCTTATCAAAAAAGTAAATGTTGCTATGGAAGTGCATCTACATTATTGAGTTCTCTGTCATATACTCGGTGCCCAATGAGGCAAGTCATTAACATTCTGATTAACATTGCCTGCTTCTTTTTTTATGTAATGTATTGCTATCTTTTTCTTCATTGCTTTGTTACTTTGATTCTATGAGACTAACACTTGTCATGAATCGCAGGAATATCTTCAAGGAAATCCGCTGTGGATTCAATATGTTAAAACTCCTCTGGCCACTTTAGGATATGAGGCTAGCTATGATATTTTTGTCAAGGTGGAAGGTGGTGGTCTTTCTGGGCAGGCTCAAGCAATCTCCCTTGGCATTGCTCGTGCACTCCTGAAGGTCAGTGAGAGTCATAGAAAACCATTGAGGGAAGAGGGCCTGCTAACTAGAGATGCCAGAGTTGTGGAGCGGAAGAAAGTTGGTCTCAAGAAGGCTCGCAAGCGTCCACAATTTTCCAAGCGTTGAGGTCATTCTCCAAATAAAATATCAGTTCGAAAACCTGTGCGCTTTTCCACTGAAGCACACAGGTGCAAGAGCTTCTAATGGGATTTACTCACGCTTTCTTTTCTTTCCATTTCTAGGTTGGGAAATTCTTATTTACCGTTGTTGCATTTCGTAGAAAGGTATGGAAATCATCATAGACCATTGCTTTATTAATACGTAACGGATTGATCAGCATGAAATTCACAACCATATTATGGATTCCCCAATGCACTTTTTCCCCCTTTTGTGAATAAAAGAATGATGTAAACCATGATTTGTGTTTGTAATTCTTTTTGCTTTTGGTTTTCAGTTTAGGTGGTTTTGTTAACGCAGATTGGGGAAATACCATATCAATGATCTGGTTCGACTGTTGAAGATTGGAAATGTTTCCGATCCATTACTCAAATGCTTCTTGTAAATTTTGTATCAGTCTTGACTCAGAAGTACAATTGAATCTGCTGAAGTTGTTATTGAGTTTATAAGTCTAGATTTACATTGTAAACATTCACCGAGACAGTTGAATATAATTTGAAGATTTTGTTACCTGTTAATTTTTAAAGCCTTGAATGAAATGGGTCCAGACTCCAGATGGAGCCATATGAATAGTGAGAAATGTCGACTATTAACAGCTATTGGATTGAGATATGATTGTAAATTAGGGCAATTTTTTGTGTTAGTTACCGCAATAATAATAATAATAACAACAACAACAACAATAATTGCTTACATCAAATGAATGAATTTAAAACATTTGTTTCTTATAAATACATTTATCACTAACCATGGTTGTATCCTCACTATAATTTGTAACCGTATTAAATTAATTAATTTGGTTTAAACAAGGAGTGTAGATAAGTATTGACCAACTCAGTTTAATCAAATTTTCTTCACATTATTCACAACTATCTTCATTTCCAAACACTTTTTTTATCAAATCACCAAAAAGTAAATTAATAAATACAAGTAATAGACTGAGGCAAAATTAGTTGTTCAGTATATGGTTTAGCGCCTTTTCTTCTACCTTCTTCTCTTCTACACTATTTACGGTCCACCTTCGCTCTAATTAATTTTTTAAAAGAAAATAAATGGTTAACCAATGAGCAAGGAGTGCCAGTGAACAAAGAACCTATATAAAGGCCAAGAATATCACAAGAAGCAAAAATCACTCTGCTTTTCTCATTAATTTCCTAGGAAACAACAAATCAACAACCTTAGTAACATCAAAAAGTACACAGACAAAGAAAAGACAAAGATTGTCTCTAACTGGAGGGGTTATTTGCTTCCCCTCCAAAATTCGTCACCAATATTTTGAATTGGTGACGAATTAAAAAGAAGCAAATTTCCCTTCTAAAGAATTAACCTTTGACTAATTTACCATTTTTTTGCCATATTTTTCATTTTTGAGCTTCCCATAAATTATTCCAATGGAGGATTCTATGTATGGCAGTAGTGACGAGGAATACTATAATGGAGCGTACGATGATGATGAAAACGACAATGAATATGATCGTGACCCTGAACCTGAATATGATAGTGACGTGTCCTGTGGCAAAGCTCCTTCTTGCAGGGTATAGTATAAATTTTCCCAGAAATCATTTTCTTCTGCCTTTTTCCTCTTGTGATTTTCCCCCCTTAAACTTATGGTAAGAAATATAATGCTGTGTTAAATTTGACTATGAAGTTAAGTTCTTGAATTCTGCTTACATGGCTGGTAAAGGATGGTTTTTCCTTGATTAAGTTGTATTATAGGTTTGCACTATTTAGTGAGCCTTTTTAATTATGTTTAAAAAATTGTGTCACTAGAAAATGGAGAAAACTTCTAATGTTAAAGAACTTATAATTAATTACTCCCTCCGTCTTAATTTATGTGACACTATGCTTTTCTAGATTCAAATTATGTGAATTTTGACCATCATTTTAAAATATATATTTTTCATCATATCGACCTGAGAAGAATTGCAACGTATGGTACTAATCGTATAGTTTCTTAATACCTAAACTTTAGTTTTAAAATATTGAGTTGATCTAATTCAATTTAGCTTTAAAGATTAGTAAAATTGACTCTTGAGAAGCAAAAAGTGTCACATAAATGGGGACGGAGGGAGTATTTAAATGAAACGCGTCCAGATGGAGCAGGTTGCATATTAAAGATTCAGCTGGTTCCATAAAGTTTGGATTGTTGTTGTTGCGGTTGTTTTTTGCTCGGTTGAGTAATTAAGAACTAACCTGTTTTAGTTTGATAAGGATAGGGTGTTGCTTGAGGATATATTTTGACTTCTTGTAAAATGGCATTGATTTCCTCTTAACTCATTTATAGAAAGCAAATGGCCCTTCAATTATGTGACCTTTGGTATTTGATATGCTGATAGTTGTGTGATGTCTCGTGTCTTTTTAAATGTGAGAATTAGTCCTTCTTTTTGGCTTTTGCAGGTAATCAGGAAAGAGTCCCTTTTAGCAGCACAGGTGAGCACATCTTTGTCCGAAAATTTCCTTTTTTCAATCTGTTATTAATGTCAGAGATGTGAAGCATTTCTATATATTTGCAGAAAGAAGATTTGCAGAGAGTGGTGGACTTGCTTTCTCTGAAGGAACATCATGCACGGACGTTGCTTATTCATTATCAATGGGATGTTGATAAGGTCTTTGCAGTGTTTGTTGAAAGAGGGAAAGAAAAATTGTATGCGGAAGCTGGTGTATCACTTGAAGAGAAAGATGATCAGCATCCTGCATCCGAGCCCTCAACTGAAATAACATGTGAAATCTGCTTTGAAGATTTCCCTGCTGAGGAAACGACGATGATGGATTGCAATCATAGGTTTTGCAATGATTGTAAGCATCTTTCATCATTCCCCCTAATCTCTCGTTCTGTATTTGCTTTTGAATCACGTGTCCGCTTATTGATCAGCATACAACAATGCTGTTAACTTCCTTTATAGGTTATTGTCCAGCCCTTTTACATTTCTGTTGTCATGTGTGAGCCTTATGATCCTTCTCATTTTACTGCATCATTAAGTAATGGCATGAACCATATGTAGAGGCCATTTCCTTACTTGGTCACGCTTAAGGTTTCTGCATTTTTAGTCTTGTATGATAGTGATATTTCTTGTCTTCTAAAGTTAGACAACAAGATTTGTTTGATTGAGCTACATGTTGCTCTCAGTTCTATGGATTTGTAACTCCTATTTATGAATGGTGTAGCCTAAAGGTTGGTTTTTTTCATTTTTCTTGCGTAGGTTGGACGGAGTATTTCATCGTAAAGATAAATGATGGGAAGAGTAGACGTATAACATGCATGGCTCAAAAGTGCAAAGCAATCTGCGATGAAGGAAAGATTAGGGATCTAGTCACTGCAAAGGATCCTAATTTGGCGGAGAAGTTTGATCGTTTTATCCTAGAATCATATATTGAGGATAATAAGAGGGTTAAATGGTGCCCTAGTGTTCCTCATTGTGGAAATGCAATTCGTGTTGAGGATGACGAGTACTGTGAAGTTGAATGTGCATGTGGTAAACAATTCTGTTTCAATTGCTTGTGTGAACTGCACTCACCCTGTTCATGTGTGATGTGGGACCTTTGGCTTAAGAAGTGCGACGATGAAGCACCAACCGTCACTTGGATGTCAGAGAAAACCAAGCATTGTCCCAAATGTCATAAAATTGTCGAAAAGGATGGAGGTTGCAACCTTGTACAGTGTATATGTGGACAGCCATTTTGGTAAGACAAATATAGTAGATCAATTAAAGGGGAGCCTTGGCGTAACTGGTAAAGTTGCTGCCATGTGACCAGGAGGTCATGGGTTCGAGGAATCAGTCTCTTGCAGAAATGCAGGGAACAATAGACCCTTGTGGTCCGGCCCTTCCCTGGGCCTCACGCATAGCGAAAGCTTAGTGCACTGGGCTGCCCTTTAAATATAGTAGATCAATTCCTCTTACTTGATGCTTATGATCATATTAACATTTTTTGCAAAATGTTCTTTTTTAGTTGGCTCTGTGGTGAAGCTACTGGACTAGAACATTCATGGAGTAGTATACAAGGTCACACTTGTGGCAGATACAAAGAAAGCCATTTGAAAAGTGCAGATACCATAGAGGACTATTGGCGCCTTACTCACTATTATCGTCGCTATAAGGCTCATATTGATTCATTGAAGATTGAAGCATCTGAATCAAAGCCAAAAATACTTGATAAAGTCCGTAGTCTCGAAGCAAAGGAATTGCAGTTAAAAGATTTCAGCTGGGCAATGAGTGGATTTGATAGACTCTCCTTATCAAGGCGAGCTGTCGCATGTTCCTATCCATTTGCATACTACTATTTTGGTGATCTTTTCGCAAATGAAATCACAAAAGAGGAAAGGCAAATAAAGCAAAACCTTTTTGAGGATCAGCAACAGCAACTTGAAACAAATATTGAAAGACTTTCAATGTTTTTAGAAGAGCTATTTGCTAACTATCCTGAAGATAAACTTATGGAGACAAGAATGAAGATCATTACTCTCTCCACGGTAACTGATGATCTCTGCAAAAAGTTGTGAGTGTACATTAATACATCTAATTTGTCAAATGCAGTGTAGATATTTGCAGCAGCATCAGGTATATCGTATTTTTAAGTATTGAAGTTGATTCCTCAATTTGACTTTTTTCAGGTATGAGTGCGTTGACAACGATTTGCTGGTTCCTCTGCAGCAAGCAACTCATACGATAGCTCGTTATAGATCCAAGGGTGTGGAGAAAGCATCAGAACTTCCTAATTGACATTCTACGGCTTACTATACGTGCAGATATATATACTCTCAATGTATATTTAGCTATAGAGAGCGCTCTGAAAGTCTTATTTTTGTGAGAAATGTTCCGGTTGAAACATCAACTTGCTGTAGTTTCTAAAAAGAGGTCCAGGATCTTGTCTTTTGTTCGTAGTATAATGTACATTAATATGTCACAGGCCAAGCAATTGTATTTTTGAATAGCTAGTAGTTAGTGTATCTGAGCATATTTTTTTGTGTTTAGAGGGCCAATGATTTGCTATTGCAAGATCCATTTTGTAAAATGGTACTAGGAGCTGTTATTTATAAATTAACCACATGTTGCTTCCATTTGCGGGAAAACATTTGGATTAATTATGAGTCATAGCCATACTAAACATAAATCGTTTAATTATTTTCTATTGGGGGAGCTAAAATTTTCATCGTATCAATACAATATATACACATTTTATAATTTTTCGACAAATGTATCAATACATAATATATACACATTTTATAATCTTTACTTAAGGTCAGATTATATTTCAAATATTTTGTTCGTTGCAATAAATTATATTTTTGAGATTTAACTTGTTTATGGTCAAATTATTTTCTTACAGAAGTTTCAAGACAAGGCAAAATAATGTATTGCCGGAATTGGGCTGAAGACCAGATAAATCGAAATATTTAACTTGATTTGGAGGGGTGCGCCAGGCCCAAGCAGCAGTGCAACGCATGGGCGACGCGCGAAAGCCCAGATAGCAAGCTACCTTAGTAGACTTTCCCCCTTAAAAAATTAAGTTAATATCGTGTGGGCCGATGGCCCACATATCAGATATTAAACTGATAAGAACAGATACTACACTTGATCTTAGCCAAAAGGCCGAGAAAGGTATGCTTTAAACGTAAACGGGCTTCGCTTTTTATAGCTCCTCTCAGCTGTCGACTTATTTGCTTCTTTCGGTGTGGGACTGCAATAGTTCCTACAAGAAAGATAGCAAAGCCAGAGTAGCTTGAACACTTTAATTGACGATACAAAGTGTAGCATATAATTTATCCCCACTAGTGTTGGTGCATATAATTTATGCACCAACACTAGTTTTTAAGAACAAACACAGTTTAAATAGTGAGAATTAAAATAGTTAATAATTTATCCCTACCGAGTATTTAGGGTCAAGCAATAAGCGCAATGTCATGTGTTGCAGATAAACTTTTAGCACGTTAATCATGGTTAGTGTCAGCACTTGGTGTGTGCGATACTTACCGTTAAATGGATTTTAGACAGTAATTCTTCAGTATTCTCTAAAAAGTCTTATCAAATACAAGGAAGTAACATTTCTTACTCTAGAATGAGAAAAGTGTCTTATTGGAAATGAATATTTTGGTTCAGACTTCTAGGGTACAAAAAAAACTTTTTCTAAGATATAATACTCGAAAAGCACCAGAATCGCAATCAAGGAACATTTTAATGAAGGTCCTTAATTCTTTATGGAGTAATTTTTTTCATATATGAAGGTTCTTAATTAGTAAGCCACTATAAAAGAACAAAATTATATTTTCTAGCACTCTGAATCATGAAACTTATAAAACTATGCATCTATTTATATCTATATTTATATTATATTATTATAAAAGTATAAATATTTTATACTTAATGTTAAGCGACAAATTATGTCTATAAGTTCTACTCGCTAAAGATATAATTATGTCCATTCTAAACACAAATTATGTAAAAAGATTATGCAGTCACGAACAGACAATTTTTTTTGGCTACTGAAGATCAATTGGTTCAAGAATTCGTCAAAGCTCATGTCACTAATAGACTCCAATTTGTTTTGGGTTTCTTTTTGTTATCTTACTATATTCAAAACCAGAAAATCAGTAAACATTAGTTTAAGAAAACAAAACGGAAAAATTTTCGAGCCCACAAATTTTTTGTGTGTCATTAAGAAATTTAATACCCTCACAGTTGCCCAATGTTTCGGATTAATTCCTCCCAGGATAGAACGGAATAACTATTCTGTCATCTACAAATGGATATTCAGAATAAAGCAAGATAATCATACCTCTGCGCCTATATACAAGGCGAGGTTAGTTGTTAAAGGTTTTGGCCAGAAGAAAGGAGTTGACTTTGATGAAATTTTCTCCCCTGTTGTGAAGATGTCTTCTATTCGTGTGGTTCTAGACTTAGCCGCAAGTCTAGATTTAGAGGTTGAGCAAATGGATGTCAAGACTGTTTTTCTTCATGGTGATTTAGATGAGAAGATTTATATGGAGCAGCCTGATGACTTTGTAGTTAAGCTTGTAGATAAGTATGTGTTTTGCAGAAAATTGGCAGGCATGAAGCCTGTCAATAGTTCCTCTACTTGAAGACACATTTGGCCCCTTGGCTGGAGGGGGAGTTTGTTGGGCACATGCCCATGTTGTCCAGCCAAAGACTCAATGGCTTAATCCTATTCTCTTTTGGTTTCCATTCCTATTTGGAATTGGATTAGGTTTATTCCTATTTTGAGTGGATTTTGGCTTTAAGAGAAAGCACCACTCATGATCTATAAATAGGACAACCTTGAAGAATTATTCTATGCTCATTGATACAAGTCTTTGAAAAACTTAAGCACATAAGAGTGGGTTTTGAGAGAGCTTTCATCAAGAGAGAAGAAAAGTATTTGTTTTGCTGCAGATTTTTATTCCGACCAGCCAACTTCAAATCACGTTTTCTGATTTGTTAACCGTTGGATCAGGTTGAAATTTTGGCTGAGTGTTTGTAACATCTTGACCTTAGAATTGAATGGTGAAGATCGGATTTGGAGGCTCGTAGCATCTGAATTCGAACCTCGAACAGCAGCTTCATTTTTGTGGATTCTCCTCTTTCTTCAATTGATTAGTTGTTGCTTTTGTTACTATTGTTGCTCCGTGTTTGGTACTTGTTTTGTAGTCATTTTGGAGAACTTTTGTAACCTTCTTATTGTTATAGTGGAGCTTTTTGGATCTTTGTGATCCCGTGGTTTTTACCTTCGATTTGAAGGGTTTTCTACGTTAAAGTTTGATGTTCTTTGTCTTCTTTATTTTCGGGTTTGCCTCTTTCTCAACATAACAGTGGTATCAGAGCCTTGGTTATTTATTCGGGTTGTTACGGAATGGAAGCGAATATGAGCAAGATGGTATGTTTAAATGGGGGAAATTATAATGTTTGGAAAAGCAAGATGAAAGACTTGTTGTTCATGAAGAAGATGCATCTACCCGTTTTTTCAGCTCATAAACCCGAGAGTTATATCCGATGAAGATTGGGATTTCGAGCACCAACAAGTATGTGGATATATACGACAATGGGTTGAAGATAATGTTTGCAACCATATTGTGAACGAGATACATGCGAGATCATTGTGGGAAAAGCTAGAGACTCTTTATGCTTCAAAAACCAGGAACAACAAATTATTTCTACTAAAGCAATTGATGACCTTTAAATACAAGAAAAAAAACCCTATCCTTGATCATATAAATAATTTCCAGGGCGTCCTTGGTCAGCTATTTAGCATGGGAGTTAATTTTGATGATGAGATACAAGGACTTTGGCTTCTCAATACTCTGCCAGACTCTTGGGAAACTCTTCGTGTTTCTTTGACAAATTCAGCTCCTGGAGGTAAGGTGACCATGGAATATGTCAAGGGTGGTGTGTTGAATGAGGAAGTAAGGAGAAAATCTCAGGGTTCGTCCTCACAAGCAGATATCTTGGTTACAGAAGACTGGGGGAGAGATAGAACAAGAAGCTCAAGGAATAGAGGTAAAAGTAGAAGTAAGTCAAGGTCCAAATATTACAATATTACATGCAACCACTGTAGCAAGAAAAGACACATCAAAAGGTTTTGCTGCAAGTTGAACCAAGACAGTAGAGAAGGAAAGAAAGCTGAAAATAATGAGAACAATGTTGTTGTTATTGTTCAAGATGACCTTCTTTTTGCTTATGATGAAAACGTCATCAATTTGGTATCCCATGAGACGAGCTAGATAGTATATTCTGGAGCTACCTCACATGTCACACCAAGAAAAGATTTTTTCTCATCTTACACTCATATTGATTCTGGAGTGTTAAAGATGGGCAATGCCAGTAAAGTTAAGGTGTTTGGTGTTGGCACAGTATGTTTGAAAACTAATAATGGTTCAACATTAGTTCTTCAAGATGTAAAGCATGCTCCAGACTTTTATTTTAATTTGATCTCCGCAGGAAGATTAGACGATGAAGGTTACCATAATGCTCTCTTTAATGGCCAATAGAAGCTCACCAAGGGCTCGTTAGTAATGGCTCGAGGAGTCAAGTCTGGTCAATTATATGTGACATAAGGCTCTATTCTTAATGACTCCATAAATCTGGTAGAAAGTGATACTTTATCAGAATTGTGGCACCGAAGACTGAGTCATATGAGCGAGAGGGGGATTACATGTTTGGCTAAGAAAAGTTTGCTTTCTGGAGTGAAACAAGCAAAGCTGAAAAGGTGTATCCATTGTTTAGCTGGCAAACAGAAAAGAGTTTCCATTCATAGTCATCCTCCCTCAAGAAAGTCCGATTTATTGGAGCTAGTACACCCTGATTTGTGTGGTCCTTTTAAAGTAAATTCAAAGGGTGGTGCACTTTACTTTGTAACCTTCATTGATGAACATTTTCGTAAGCTCTGGGTGTATCCTTTGAAATCTAAAGATCAAGCACTTAGCGTATTTTAAGGAATTTCAGGCCTTAGCTGAGAGACAGACGCGAAAGAAATTAAAATGTATTCGCACTAACAATGGTGGTGAATATTGTGGTCTCTTTGATAACTATTGCAAGGAAAAATGAATTCGTCATCAGAAAACTCCGCCCAAGACACCTCAATTGAATGGTTTGGCAGAGAGGATGAATATAACTCTAGTTGAGAGAGTTAGATGCTTACTTTCAGAGGCTAAACTTCCAAATACATTTTGGGCGGAAGCACTTAACATTGTTGCCTATGTTATCAATTTATCTCCTGCAGTTGCTTTGGATGGTGATGTCCCAGATAGAGTTTAGTTTGCCAAAGATGTTTCTTATGATCACCTGAGAGTTTTTGGGTGTAAAGCTTGTGTGCATATTCCTAAAGATGAGAGATCGAAACTGGATGTCAAAACTAAACAGTGCATCTTTATCGGTTATGGTCAAGATGAGTTTGGGCATCGTTTTTACGATCCAGTTGACAATAAAATTATTAGAAGTTGTGATGCAATATTCTTTGAAGACCAAACTATTGAAGATATTGACAAAGCTGAGAAGATGGATTTTCATAGTAATGAGAGTTTAGTTGATATTGATCCAGTTTCAATTGCTAAGGCACCTATTGCACATGAAGGAAACCAAGACAATGATGGAGATAGTGATCAAGATCAAAATAATCATCATGGTGTAGATATTATGGATGCTCTAGTTGATGAAGTTGTGGTTGATCAGCAACCAATTCCTGCACAAGTAACTACTTCGAATGCTCCTGATACCTCTCTTAGAAGATCTACAAGAGAGAAGCAAATATCCATGTGTTATCCTCCTGAAGAGTATGTACTTTTGACTGACATGAGAGAACCTAAGAATTATAATGAAGCCATACAAGATACTCACAAAGATTAGTGGATCGAATCGATGAAAGATGAGATGAAGTCACTCCATGAGAATGGCACATATGGGTTAGTAAAATTACCGAAAAGTAATAGAGATTTACCTAACAAGTGGTATCAGAGCCAACTTGAGGTTCAAGATAGGTTCATCTTGGCGGGTTCAGCTCTAGCCGCAACATATTTGACGATAATCGTAATTTTTGTTTGAGAAATTTGACCAGTGTGTTATGCACGTTAAGACAAACTTTGTGGTGGAGATTTGGAGATGTGACCTGTTGATGAAGTTGTGGTTGATTAGCAACCAATTCCTGCATAGGTAACTACTTCGAATGCTCCTGAAACCTCTTTTAGAAAATCTACAAGGGAGAAGCAAAAATCCATGTGCTATCCTCCTGAAGAGTATGTACTTTTGACTGACATGGGAGAACCTAAGAATTATGATGAAACCATGTAAGATACTCACAAAGATCAGTGGATCAAAGCGATGGAAGATGATATGAAGTTACTCCATGAGGAGATCGAAGCGGAGTTTGCCTACAACAACAACTACCAATCGAGTATCCAGATGGCTCCTTATGAGGCTTTGTATGGTAGGCAGTGTCGGTCGCCGGTTGGATGGTTTGAGCCGGGGGAGGCTCGGTTGTTGGGTATGGATCTGGTTCAGGATGTCTTGGACAAGGTCAGGATTATTCAGGATAGGCTTCGTACGGCTCAGTCAAGGCAAAAGAGTTATGCCGACCGTAAGGTTCGAGATTTGGCATTCATGGTCGGTGAGTGAGTATTGCTTCGAGTGTCGCCTATGAAGGGCGTGATGAGATTTGGGAAGAAGGGCAAGCTTAGCCCTAGGTTCATTGGCTCGTTTGAGATTCTTGATCGAGTGGGAGAGATGGCTTACAGACTTGCGTTGCCGCCGAGCTTATCAGTCGTGTATCCAGTGTTTCATGTGTCCATGCTTCGGAAATATCACGGCGATCCATCCCACGTGTTAGATTTCAGCACTGTCCAATTGGACAAGGACTTGTCTTATGAGGAGGAGCCGATAGGTATTCTAGACCGGCAGGTTCGTCAGTTGAGATCGAAGAGTTTTCCTTCTGTTCGTGTTCAGTGGAGAGGTCAGCCCGCTGAGGTATCGACCTGGGAGTTCGAGTCCGATATGCGGAGTCGTTATCCCCATCTTTTCCCCGATTCAGGTACTTCCTTCTTCTGTCCGTTCGAGGACGAACAGTTGTTTAGAGGTGGAGGATGTGATGACGGTCATCACTTATTTTAAAAGTAAATTTTGCGTTCCGAGGCCTCAAAAACCTCTTTCGACATCAACTCGATTTGCGTGCGCAGTCCGGGCGCATAGCCGGAAAGCCATTATGTGAAAATCTGTGAAAGAATGATAAATTTTGACTTTAAAATGAATTAATTTGACTTAGTCAATATTTTGGGTAAACGAACCCGAACCCGTGATTTGACGGTGTCACACCTCCTTTTTTTACACCCGAAAGGGTGTAAGGGAGTTTTTCCCAATTTAAGTGACAATCGAAACATGATTATTTTATTAGATTCAGAGTCGCTACTTGGGATAATTTATGGTGTCCCAAGTCACCGGTTCAAATCCCGTATCGAGTAAAGATTGACTCTGTTTTATAGTTCGCGAACACAGAAATCTGGGTAAGGAATTCTGTTAATCCGGGAGAAGGTGTTAGACATTCCCGAATTTCGTGGTTCTAGCACGGTCGCTCAATTATTATTATTGGCCTAATTGTCTGATTTTAAAATACTTTTAAATCTATGCACATTTTTAAACTTTAAAACCGCCTTTAATTATTTAAGGAATTATTTCAAAGTTATTTAAAACATATCGCAAGCCACGCTACATGAAATGTACCCGCGATTCACGACACGTTCTATTTAAGCTTGTTGGAAATTAAAATCGGGTCACATAAATGCACCCCCGGATTTTAGTAATTAAAAGAAAGTCAATTTAAAGAACGCGCCTAAAGCAACTACGAAGGTTCAAATTATTAATAAAGTTTGCGAGGGCCATGGAGAATTCAATTGATGGCACACCCCACTTTTAAGAATATTAGCTCTTGAATTGAATTTGTGAGAGTCATATATTATGGGTTTTAAACATGGCACACCTCAAATTATTTTTTAAAAAAGAATAGGCATTTTTTAGAGGCAATCTAGAACTAACCATTACGCATTTAAAGCAATCTACCGTTATTCAAGCTTATTTAATACTAAATTAATAACTTATATGAGGGCCATGGGTGATATGGTGAAAATGGCACACCCCAAATTAACCGTAAGAAATACTTTAACCTAAGATTTGAAGCCATATTTACACAACTATTAAAATTACGCTGGGCTTTCAGGCATTTAGGTCACGCCTGCTATAGGCAAAGCTGGCAGCAACAGTTAAATGAGAAGTTGGGCTAGAAAAGCAAGCCCAAGCACGACAAGGCCTATAACTCCTATTTTTCAAGTGGCCTCAAGGTCTAGGCCCAAAGGAAAACCAAACCTTATGAAAAAGCAAAGGCTGAAGAATAGGGAACTCGAGATCGAGTCCACACAAAAACGTAGACGATATTTAAACTCAAAAAAAAATACCAACTGAGCCTAATTAGCTTTCACCAGTACACAACAGCCTGATATAAAAGAAAACTTTAAGCGCTACTAAACCATATTACACTCCTAAGAGTAACATTGTTTTGAATTCAATTGCAATAATGACATGATAACAAAGCTGTACAGCATTCATACTTAATTCAATCCCAAGCTAGCTTATAAATAATTATATGAAATTTAAACCTCAACTAAACCCTTCTCTAATATAAACAGTAGCAAAAAATCCAGGAGATTAACATGCAACTACCTTGAATCTAAAAAAAATCACATCAAACTCTCAACAGAATCAGAGGAAAGCCAGAAGCAAATCAACTTATACCACACCAACAACATGAGAAGGCTAATATAATACGCATAAGATTAAACTATTACAAAACATGAAAGAAATGGTAGAATCAAGGAAGTAAGACTCAATAAACAGCTTGTATTCATCATGTTTTCCACATTCAAATTGTATGTTTACACTTCATGTGCTATCCATAGCTCGAGAAATACCTGGAAATCAAGAGAAAAGCAATGAGAGTGAGGGATGAACAACAACAGTAGATCAGCTCAATAACTCAGCAAAACCATCTTCTTTCAAACCAAATTAACCTAGAAGTGCCTAGTTCTTTGGAGCTTTTTTAAAAATTCTGACTATCAGGGAACTCAAAGAACAAAACCAAACAAATTTCAAATAATTTTCAGTATTTTCAGAGTCTAAAAAGAAGGCTCAGTCGTTTCTAAGATTTTTCCATCTTGTCATCTCTAAAAATCTGCCTTCAAAAAAAAAAAAAAACAAGCTTCTTATAGAGAGCCTTTAGGGCAGCAAAAATGACTCTATCATTTTCCAATTACCCCTTCCCCAGTTTTCATTCTTTCAAGTTAAACCCCAATTTTCTAGCTTGTTTGTTAAATCAGCCACATTACCCACCTTCCTAGCAGCTTCCTAGGTAGTTACACAAGATTCTTTTTATCCAAACTTCATAAATTAACCCTTGAATTCCTATTATTACCCTTCCTAGCCTGAACCAAAGCAGGCTACCTGAATCCCAAACCTGGGCCTAAACAAATGGGCTTCTAATGCCCCAGGTCTGAACTACCACAAACCCCAAAAATGGTCCCAAATTAGTAGAGTAATGAAACAAATCAAGTAAAACCAAAGGGCTCAAATTAACCAATAGAACCCAAATGTGATGAACCCAAACCCACTGACTAATTCAGCCTACGATTAGCTAAAGAAAGAATGAGAAGAGAAAAAGAAGTACAGTAGAGCTGGGCATGCTGGTACCACTTAACAAACCAACGGAAATTTAATTTGGACAAAGAAAACAAAAGAAAGAAATTAATCGACTGACTTGAATAAAACATAGCAGAAATGATTGACAAACGAGTGGAAAAAAATAAAAACAGAATCAGGAATCAAGTAAAACAAGATTTAAAGAGGGACTGACAAGATATGGGAAAAGAAAAACGGACATGCAATCAAAATGGGAAGCAAGTGTTGTTTTATCATAAGCCACGAGTGAGTCGATGAACAACATCACTTGATAACCTTGCCGGCTTCTTTCGATTTGAGATGAAATTGGTATCAATCACATGTTCTGTTGAGAATAAGCGAACAACACAAATTTCAACTTTAATTGCTCTTGGAAACATGACGATTTGGGAGATTTGGGGATTTAAGGTTTGGGGTGTTGACCTCAGATCTGAAATTCGAGGCGAAGGAGAGGGATTTGAGGGAAATTGTTTTGGGGTTTAGGAAGAGGAGCGGCTGGGGGTTATGGGGTGTAATTTTGGAGGTGGTTTGAGGTGGCACCGCCACCGGAGATGGTGAGGAATTTAGGGTGGCGCTAGGGTTTGGGTTCAGATGAAGAAGATGAAGTGGAAACAGGTACTAGGTTATTCTGGTAGTGTTTGGACACTTTTAAACAAAAATGGGGAAAGTGTTAAAGGTCGTTGGATGAATCTGAGACGGAGGGCCAGGATTTCCTTAAAACAATCGAACTCAAAACGGCGTAGTATTGGCCCCATACTACGTCGTTTGAACTGTCCAAATGACTAGACCGGGTATGGATCAAATTTTGGGCCTAAAACTGGAGGATAAAATCATTTGGGCCTTATTGGTTCTAAAACCTTTGCTGATTTCTTTTCTTTTCTTTTAAATTTTCAATTTTTCTTTTTCCCTTTCCAAATTAATTAACAAACCAAATCAACTCTTAAATTGAAATAGTTTACCAAATTAAACTAATTACTCATTATAGTATTTACAAAAATTAATTAACTCCTAAATTCAAAGAATAACTACAAAATTTAAAATTAAAAGTTTAAAAATGCAAAGTGAGTTATTTTTTGTGATTTTTCATTTTTATACAATAACTAATTTACTAATTAACCTAAAAATATAAAAATAAATCCTAAATACAAATGCAGAGTATTTTTATATTTTCATGATTTAAATAAAAATTAAACATGCACAGAAAAATGCAAATAATTAAGAAAATTCTACAAAAATTTCTAAAATGGCAAATAATTAAAAGAAAAATATATTTCCTTGGGATTCTGTAGGAGTAATTCAGATAGGGAAAAAATCACATGCTCACAGACGGTCTCATAGGGTCCATAGGAAAAATATGGGACTTGAGCGTATGCCCAGAATCGAATTCCGAGGTCCCAAGCCCGAAAAATGAATTTTTGAAGAAAATTGTTTTCTAGAATATTATTGAGTTTTTAGAAATGATACATGTTTAGAACTTGATGGTATCGGGACCGTATTTTGATTTTAGTGCCCGGTACAAGTCTTATATGTGATTTAAGATAAGTCTGTGAAATTTGGTAATAAACGGACTTGAGATGACATGAATCGGATCGTATTTGAGAAAATTGGAAAATTTGAAGTACTTAAGAAATTTCATGATTTTGATGCTAAATTCATAGTTGTTGATGTTATTTTAGTGATTTGAATGCACGAGCGAGTCCGCATGATGTTTTTAGGTTGGTGTGCATATTTGGTTTGGAGCCCCGAGGGCTCGGGTGAGTTTTGGATAGGCCACGGGGTGGATTTTGGACTTGGAAAATTGCAGGTTTTTGGCTGATGTGATCAAGTCTGCAGTCTTCACAATTGCGAAGCATGGCTCGCAAACGCGATACCTTCGCAAATGCAAAGAATGGAACTGACAGCTTGAGTCACAAATGCAATTGTTTTCTCGCAAATGTGATTTCGCATTTGTGAACGGTCTCTCCCAAATCTGATGATGACTGGAAAGCTGAGTGGATCGCAAATGCAAAAGTCCAATTTTCTGAGGGGTTCGCAATTGCGAACCCTGGTTGCAATTGCGACATCAGAGACCTGTAAGTTCATAACTTAGACGCATTTCAACCATTATTCACACTCTTTCAAAACCAAAACACCCTAGGACGATTTTTCAAAGGCAACTTCTTCTCCAAATCGATTGTAAGTGATTTCTAACTAGTTTTCTTAAATCATTAACATTTTTTACATGATTTCAACTCAAAATCAATGATTTCATGGGGGAAATTGAGTGTTTTGAGTAGAACCTAGATTTTTCAAAAATTGGGGATTTGGACCTCGATTTGAGGTCCAATTTCAAAACAAATTATATATTTGGGTTCGTGGGGAAATATGTAATCAGGTTTTGTTTCGAACCTCGGGTTTTGACCATGTGGGCCCGAGGGCGAATTTTGACTTTTGGGGTAAAACTTTAGAAAACTTATTTTCATGCATTATAATTGATTTATTTAGCATTTATTAATGTAATTAAGTAACTTGTGTCTAGATACAAGCGAATTGGTGGTGGAATCAAGAGGTAAAAGGATAGTAGAGACTTGAATTGTATTCGTGGCATCGAGGTAAATGTTTGGTCTAACCTTAGCTTGAGGGATTAGGAGTCGAGTCCTATTTGCTATGTGGTATTTGTCGAGTATGACGTATAGACATGGTGACGAGTACTTATACGTTAGTATCAAGCATGTCCGTGAGTCTTATATTGTGATCATTATGGCTTCGTTGTATTATTCATGCTTTGATGATGATTTCTATTGTTGGGCAAAGTTTGTGAAAGTAATTGTGACATTTGAACATTGAGGAGCGTTGGCTCAAGTTGTACAATAAAATGTGAAAGTATAAGTGGTAATTGAACCCTTTAGAGCATTGGCTCAAGTTGTGAAGTGAGTTGAGAAGTAAAAGTGAAAAGAGAAGAGAATCATTATATTATCTCCCTTTTCGGGAATTTGTTGCTTTTAATGTTATCTCCCTTGACGGGATGTTGATGCTTCTTATGATGTTGATCCCTTGCCGGGACTTGATTGTTGAACTATTGTTCCCTTGCCAGGATTCTTATTGTGATTTCATTTATTTCCTTGCCCTATTATTTGTGATTGTTGTTTGGGCGAGGAAGAGTGTTAAAGCACGAATGGTGATGTCGTGTATTGTTTTGGTGAGAGAGTGTTAAAGTACGAAGGGTGATGCCGTGTATAATTTGTGAGGAAAGAGTGTAAAGTATGAAGGGTGATGCCGTGCCGCACTGTCACGACCCAAAATCCACTAAGGGTCGTGATGGAGCCGGACACCACTGTCAGGCAAGCCAACAACAATTTTCTAGCAATTTCTCATTTTATTTATTTTGAAATTACTTCCTTTAAGCAAATGAATAATAAATAATAAACTCCACTGAATAAATGAGGGTAACTTTACAAAATTTAACTACTGAAAAATCCCGTGATCCTCCCAGAACCCGGTGTCACAAGTGCATGAGCATTTACTAGGGAATGAAATAAAATATAGTGACTGTCCGAAATACAAGTGGGCAGAAATGAAAATACAATACAATACTTTGAAGGAGACTCTGCTGGCTGCAGGTCATCTCGATAAATACAGCTCACCTAAGTCTCCGTATCAACCATGCCGGTAGGCCACTATGCCACTAGCCACATATGAACCTGTGCAACAAAAATGCACAACAAGTGTAGTATGAGTACGAAAACAACGTGCACCCAATGAGTATCCCGTCTAATCTCGAAGAAGTATAGACGAGAGGTCAACTTCGATACTTACTAGTGGTCCAATAATAATATATTATTAATGCGAGTAATCATGGATTTATTAAGAACGACAGTAATTTCAAATAAGCCATGAACCGGTAAAAGTTCCTTTTTATATTAAGAATTCTCCAGATTCATAATCTATTAATTTTCAATTATCTCAAGTCGGGGAGAGCAAATATCAATATCATTAAATCTCAAGGCAAGCAATACAAACATGCGCAAATCATGCCAAGGACGTACGACCCGATCCGACAATATTTAAATTGTGCACTGCCAGAGGGTCGAATGGCACGAACCATAGATGCATCTATTTAATCTACCAAGGCGTTCGGCCCGTTCCAAAATTAAACACATACAAACAAGCAATCAAGAAGTCAACAGGGAACAATTATCCAAAGAAAAGCCAATTCTCTTTTAACAATTTTATGAAAATGAAGTTTAAATCTTTTTTTTTTTGAAATTCATTTACTAATTCGATGTGATCTAAGTAATTCATACTGTCAATAAGATTAAAAATAATCCAAGTATAGCATGTTTTTGGGTCCTAGACTATCCGGACTTACACATAATAGTAGCTACGCACGGACTCTCGTCACCTCATGCATACGTAGCCCCCACAATTAGAAGCACATATTTAATTATTTCTCCTATGGGGACAATTCCCTCTTACAAGGTTAGAAAGGAGACTCACCTCACTCCGAAGATCCATAACCGGCATTCCATGCTCTTTCGAAGACTCGAATCGATGCACAATGCTCCAAAACTAGCCAATAATTATGCAAATCCATTAACATATGTTCAATTACTCATTGCAATTTAATTCATAACAATTCTTAACCCCGATCGAAAAGTTGACAAAATTGCCCTCGGGCCCACGTACCCGGATTCCAAAAATTTTTGAAGGATAAGTTTACCCACAACCTCACGAACTCAAATATATAATTTACTCTAAATTTCATACCCAAAATTGTGGCCAAATTCCAAGAATATCAATTTTTTAGGTTTTCCCTCAAACCCCAAGTTTCTACCAATTTCATGCTCAAATCCGTACATAATTAATATATTTAACTTAAGATAGGTGGGGATAGTTTACCTTATCGTTGATGATGAATATCCCCTCTTGAAACCCTCCAAGAATCGCCCAAGCCAAGAAAATATGAGAGAAAATAGCCAAATCCCGATTTTTAAAACACTCACTACCTCCAGCCCTTTCCGCACCTGCGGTCACTTGACCGCTTCTGAGATTCCGCAAGTGTGGTTCCAATACTGCTTTTGTGGTCCTCCTCCAGCTGCCACAACCCGCTTCTGCGCTGCACCATCTGCATCCGCGATCACGCAGGTGCGGAAATTCCTTCGCACTTGCGGCCTCTGACTCCTTCGCTTCTAACCGCTTCTGCGGGGCCACTTCTGCAGTGAACTCTCCGCAGAAGCGATTACACCAGCAACCAGACCCCTTCAGCTCATCCTTCAAGTTCCAATTCGATCCGTTAACCACCCGGAATCCACCCGAGGCCCCCTGGACCCCAACCAATCATGCCAACCAATCCCAAAACACATTACGGACTTGCTCGAGGCCTCAAATCATATCAAACAATGCTAAAACCACGAACCACACTCCAATTCAAGCTTAATGAACTCTAAAATTTTAAACTTCTACTTTCGGTGTTTAAACCTATCAAATCACGTCTGATTGACCTCAAATTTTGCACACAAGTCATATTCGACATTACGGACCTATTCCAACTTTCGGAATCGAATTCCGAGCCAGATATCAAAAAGTCCAATTCCGGTCAAACTTCTCAAAAACCTTCAAATTTCTATCTTTAGCCAAATGACTCCAAAACGACCCACGGACCTCCGAATACACTTCCGATCGCGCTCCCAACTCTAGAATAACCATACGGAGCTATTCCTAGACTCGGAATCCCAAACGGACATTGATAACACTGAAATGTACTTCAACCCAAACTTATGAAATTCCTTCAAAATGCTAACTTCCACAATAGGCGACAAAACGCTCCCGGGTCATCCAAAATCCGATTTGGGCATACGCCCAAGTCTAAAATTATCATACGAACCTGCTAGAACCTTCGAATCCCGATTCTGAGGTCGTTTACTAAAAAATTCAACCTTAGTCAATTCTTTCAACTTAAAGCTTCCGAAATGAGAATTCTCTTTCCAAATCAACTCCGAATTTTGTGGAATTCAATTCCGACCATGCGTACAAGTCATAATATCTGTAGTGAAGCTACTCATGGCCTCAAACTACTGAACGTCACGCTAGAGCTCAAAACGACCAATCGAGTCGTTACACGCACGATGTACCATTCTGTGCCGATTATATTGATTATATGGTGAGGACAAAAGTAAAAGCACGACAGGTGATGCCGTGCACATTTCCATTATTTGATTGCTTTGGTGAGGACTAGAGTAAAAACATGAAGGGTCATGCGATGCACTTATTGATTCCTGATTCTTTGTTGATATTTGAGATATGTTGTCTCTTTTAATTACCCGTTGTCTTTCTATTCTAAATTGATAGTACCCCGCAACATGTTACCCCTCCCATACTTGACTGTATATTATTGTTCTTCTTTTCCGATATATATAGTTAAATTGCACAGGTTTATTTGGTAGTCTGGTCCTAGCCTCGTCACTACTTCACCGAGGTTAGGCTAGGCACTTACCAGCACATGGGGTCAGTTATACTGATAGTACACTCTGCACCGTGTGTAGATCCCGGAGCAGCAGCTTTTGGATCGTAGATTGGGTGGCTGTCTTCAGTCCACGCGGAGATCCAAGGTAGTCCTGCAAGCGTCCGCAGACCCTGGCGTCTCCCTTTATCCCTTTACTCATGTTTCATTTACTTAGTTCAGAAATAATGTATTTTTTACCTTTCAGACTTTGTATGTAGTATTCTTAAACCGTCCGTGAAACTATGACACCAAATTTTGGGTAGAGTTGTATTTAGACTTCCGCAGTTTGTATTAAGATAAATTATCAAATTTTGTCTTCTGCTTAATTATTTCCGCTATTTGCATGATATCTACTCATCACTGATAATGGTTTAAAACTGGAAAAGGTCAAGTAGTTAGAATAATTTGGTTTGCCTAGCTTTCACCAGTAGGCGTCATCACGACTCCCGAGGGTGAAAATCCGGGTCGTGACATTTTCCTTTTACGGTAGTAGAATATTTGCTCTTTATTTGCAAGCAATATCTTGGTTGATCTTCTTTACAAAACTTTGCATTTCATAACTCCATCTCCACGTGCATCTTCTTCAAACTTCCATAGCCTTGATGAATTTCTATAAGAGCAATAGTCATTCTTTATATAGAACTCAAACTTATTTCCGTACATTATTTTTTCCATACCAAAGGGAAAATGTAGTAAGAATATTTTCCCATAAATAATAGTGGTATCTTTGAACTCCTATTGGAAATCCTTTCTTGATCTTGTAAAATAATCTTCCATAATAGAGATATTTACTTTACATAGAAAATATATTCTTCTCCTATTATATTGAAAATATTCCTTTCTTGATCTTGGAAATAATCTCTTTCCATAGTATAGATTGTACTATATCCATAATATATTTTCTTTCCATAGAAAATATATTCTCCCTTGGTCTTGTAGTATCTTTTCCATTTAGTATTTTTCTTCCACAAAATAATAGATCTTCTCCATGATTTTAGCAACTTTCCTTTCAAGATGTTGAAAAACTTTCCATCCATAATATCCTGTAGATTCTTCTTCTGATATTGTAGTGTGTCATTCAATATTTGATATTCACTTTCCCATAATATTCTCTTTCCTATTCTCTTCACATAATATTCTCTTTCCCATATTTGTTTGGATCTTTATCAACATCTTATTTCTTGAATAAACCTGTACAAAAATAAGATTACCACAAGTAAATGTTCTTTGATTAATAATTGTGTTGGTTTGTTATCATCAAAATTAATGCGTGAAACCTTGAAGCTAATAATCTCCCCATTTTTTATGATGGCAAACCATTGAGTACAAAATAAGAAAATTTAATTAAAGACAGTAATGGGATAAATTAGATAAATTGGTTACTTCCCCGAAGTCATCTTCTCGGAATGCATGTAGTACATGAAGTGTGAACTCCCCCTCACTTTATGCATTCCTCAGTTATGCTCCCCATGTCTCTATACATTCTACTTGAGTTTTTGAACTTTTGTACCCATTATTTTCTCCCCTTTTTGTCATCATCAAAAGGGTGGGATAAACCTCTCAATTCGATAAGTGCACAATCCATTAATTCATCAAGTAAAACCAACGACATGTATAATAAACACTAAGCAATCAATACCAAATGTTTGATTTCATTGGACAAATTTTGAGTAACCAAATCATTGACGAGGCTATCATTACCATACCAACTTCTTTCGTAAATGAGAGGAAATATCTACAGGATGATGGTCAATGTCCTCCAGGCAGATTTCCAAAATACTTTGTCACAAGCAATCTAATGACACATGTTTTGCCTTGTGCTCTAGTTTGTCTTTTTCATGAGAATTAAAAAATCTTCATGCCATTTTTTCTATTTCAGTTCACTTTGTTGTCTGCAAGGTTTGCATATGAAAATATCCTATTAGATCAAAACAATTAGTTCTTACATACAATAATTCATAATTTAGAAGTCAACTAAAAATCTTTTGTGGCACTAAAAGGAGATATTATGGATCAGGTATACCAAAATATTTGTCATAAAAATAGAGAGCCGGTCATACCTTGGTACTTTATTCAATCGTTGGACTTACCAATTTTCTTCTTGCTTTGCATTGTTTGGAATGTGAAGATAAATGTAAATTCTTCATTATGCTCATTTCCAACCCGATCATCTATCAGAGGCTTAAAAATACTTGACATGCTCTTGGTTAGTAAAAAAATATGCTCTTGTAAATACATCTTTGGAAAGAATAATCGTCGGATGATAACCATGAATTTATTTCAAAAGGTAACTAGTATTAGTCACACGAATGCGATTCAAAAAAAACTTTCAATTCCAGAGAGAGGCTAGAGAATAATGTTATGTAGTTTTCAAACCATTTATAAAATATTTCAATATCCATACAAAAATACTTTACAAACTTTGTAATAAGCATATGAAAAATAATATTCTAACAAAACTCTCAAGGGAGAGACAGACCTTCTTGTTGTGAAACCTTGGGCTACAAGTTTACACATAATTTTCACAATCTTACCAATCGTATCCGGCTTTAGATATCCATGATTGCAGCTCATTTGCTTGGTACTGGATTTCCATACTGTTGCTTCTTTCAGCTTCGCTCAACAAATCTTGTATTACTAGGATCCAGCATTCATCGTTTAATGTTTCTTCATGACTGTCTAGTATTGATGTGTTACTAGCAATTTATTTCATGATATCCACCATGAGTTCTCCATCCTTATTCACAATTTGCTTAGAAAGATATTAGTATAAAGAAAAACGTAGATAATGAGATTTCTCTATAACTAATGAATAAGAAATATGTCAAGAGTCTTACCAAGACAGTTGCAACCAAAGGAAACAAGATAACCAAGAATTGATTTTTCTTCCTTCCCATAGACAGAATTTCATTCAAGATAGGATCCAATGAAAATGATGTTGATTGCTCTAGCATTTGTTTGCATAATATCCAACTGTTCTTTTGTATAGTCAAATATGGATTCCCTTTTTACAAGCTTCTTTCCATCAGTGTTGTTCGGAATAGGTGTTGGTCCATTCTGAATAACTAGCCAGGCTTGTAATCTATTGATTGGACATAAGCCTTCATTCTTTCTTTCCAATGGCTATAGTATTGACTATTGAAGTACAATGACCTTCTTGTTGAGTATCCCTCTTGAAGTACGGTTCAAATAATTTGATGACCTGCCATGGATCTTTTCTCACTTGCTGTTAAGCAAAAAAATAGAGATGTGAGACCTGCTCTGATACCAATTGAAAGTACAAGAGGGGGTAAATTGTAGCCTTTTTAAATTTCTACTCGTCTACTCTTCAGACCTAGTCGACTTATGCGGAGACAGTCTGCATAGAACTGTTAGTTCTTTCGATTTAAACAAGTATTAATCACAATAAACAGTAAAGAAACAGAATATAATACAAGAGCGATAAAGTAAATGACACCAGGAATTTTATACTGGTTCGGAACCAATGTGGTATCCTAATCCAGTCTTCTTGGATTGCAAGAGCGTTATCTTTTGGAGTTCTTTGTAAATTGAATTGAGTACAACCTTTGTGATTTTCAGCAATCACCTCCAACGCTGATAGAGTTGGTTTTCACTCGCTCACCAACAATGACCCTTTGGTTTTCACTCGCTCACCAAAGAAACGAACAATGACACGACCTCTAGGACACACTGTCTCTCCAATATTTTCTGTCTCTGTTCTCTCTTTTGGGTACACAGTAAATCTACTAAAGTGAATTACAATGCTTGCTGTCACACCTCCTTTTTACATACCCGCGAGGGCGCAAGGGAGTTTTTTCCAATTAAAGGACAATCGAAACGGGATTTGTTTATTTATTTCAGAGTCACCACTTGGGAGGTTTAGGGTGTCCCAAGTCACCAATTTTGATCCCGAATCGAGGAAATGAATGACTCCATATTACAGTCTGCGTACCAGAAATCCGGATAAGGAATTCTGTTAACCCGGGAGAAGGTGTTAGGCATTCCCGAGTTCCGTGGTTCTAGCACGGTCGCTTAACTGTTATATTCGGCTTGATTATCTGATTTTATACAAATATGAACTTATGTGCCAATTTTATCTTTTAACTGCTTTCATAATTATTATTATTTTTTACAGGGAATTGCAACGTCGTGAAAACATACCTCGAATCATGTTACATCAATGTACACGTGATTGTTGACATATCTCGACTCGGTTGAGATTTGGATTTGGGTCACATAAATGTGCACCCGAGTTAAGGAAAATAAATTATTAAAGGCGCGCTTAAAGCAACTAGCGTATTGTTATTTTGGGGAAAAGCCATGAAATTCGCTAAACGGCATGTCCCGAATTCTAAGTATTTTTATATATATACATTTAGAGAGCCCCGCACTTTGTACATCTTTGTTTGTCGAGGCTCGTCTCATTCCTTATGAAAAGAATTTGCAACGTCATGGAAATGCATCTCAGACCACGCCACAATCAATGTACCCGTGGTTAGAGACACATTTCGATTCCGTTGAGATTTGGATTTGGGTCACATAAATGTGCACCCGAGTTTAAGAAGATAACATTATTAAGTACGCGCTTAAAGAGACTATCGCGTTATTATTCTGGGAGGGCCGTGAGATTTGCTAAACGACCCGTCCTGGAAACTGAATGCTTTGATAATATACATTTAACGAGGGCCCCGCAGCTTGTGCATTTTTATTTGTCGAGGCTCATCTCGTCTTTATTTTAAAAGGATATCTTGTAGCAACTACGTTTCTTATCGCATGTGTCTCTATCAATTGAAAGCGGAGATAGTCCTAGTTAATTATATGCTTGCAGGTCATTTATAGCAGGATTTAGAATGCTTAAAAAAATTCAGAAACGAGGCTGCGTGCACAGTCAGCCGAGCAAATAATCACGGGCCCAAATCCGGCCCATGCGTGATGGGCCAGACCTGGGCCACTGCTTGTTCGATGCGGGCCTGCTTGGTCTGTTTTGACCTGGGCTCGACCTTCATGAGGTTGAGATTGCAAGTTTTGTGTTCTTTGTCTTAACATGTGGTTTACTAGTTATATGGGACCATTAATCAGAAGAGGAAGAACTTAGCCAATGATGTACAGTTTTCATGCTTGGCATACATTACAGCACATATTACAAAGTAAAACTAAGTCTGAGATGCAACCTATTTCATTGAGAATATTTTCACCTATCAGCATACATATGTAAACTATCATTTAGCTAATCTATATTGATATACACTGGGCATACAGGCTGCTTCTATTATCAACACAGGAATGAAAATTATCATACAGTACATGATATCTAATATAACAATCTATATATGAAAGTCAACTTCAGGTCTTTTCTTTTTGCATTCATGCTCAATGTTCCAATTACATTTGATAGTGCATTGGTTGTGTACCTGGTATAGAGGACAAAGAAGAAAGGAATGATCAGCTGGGCAGTATGCAGTAAACACAGCAACAGCAGATACACAGCAACAACACAACAACAAACCAACAATCACAAGTGTTTTCCACAGTCCATAGACAACCAGCAACAATTTCCAGAACAAAGAAAAACAGCAGATGGTCGAGCACCAAACAAGTAATCCCAGAAAGAGTAATGAAACAAACAGAAGTAACAGAGTGTTCTATGCAGCAACACCAGCAGTCCAACAATCACAAGCAGCTCAATCAGTGCAAACAACAGAACTTGGCCAAGACAGCTTGACCAATACGAACCCTTATGTAGCTTTCAGACAGTGTTTGATTACAGTACTTACTAGAAATTTCCTTATGTTTTCAGTTTTCTTTAAACTCACAAGACCTCTCTTAAGACTCAAATTTCTAGCCCTTTTTTAAGTTATGAAATGGCCTATTTATAAGCCAAACGACCCAGTGCAGCTAAGCTGCCTGGATCCCCCACTTGCAGACTGCCCATTCCCTTTAAGCCCATGCCTAAGCATCTTTTGGTGCCAGCCATTTGTTCCCCACACCTGGTTTATTCTTTAATCAAGGATTATGGGCTCATTTTAGTATTCATTTTAAACCCATACTCTTGTGTCTTGTTCCCCATTGGCATTAGTTTAATCCTAATTTAGTACCCTACTTGTCAGCTCATTTAAACTAAGCTTTTTCTGTCCTTTTCAAACCCCAGACTACCCCTGTTAAACCCTGATTATTACTGCCCTAAACCCATCGTAGCATCAGGGCATTTTGAACTTCTGAAAGTTCAATTTCAGAATTGCCCTAGCCTGATTCTTTTAATCATTTTTTACAATGCAGTTACAAACTAGAATTCACAGATAATGTCCAATATTCATTTCACAATACAGGTTTGTTCAGTCATGTGAGGTTGTACGTATTAGCATATCTGAACATTCAGTCGTAGGGAGTTAATCGACGACATTTATCAAGTCGACTATACTAATTATAATAGGTAATAATCAATCGCTCATATAAACTACACATACAGGGTCCCGAATGACTTCAAATATCTTTGTTCAATTACTGGGAACCTATATGAGTTAACTTATTTGACGATTAATCTAATTGACGAGCATGTATATCACAGAGTACATTCAGAACACACATAGAAAATCAAACGACCAAATAAAAGGTCTTTGACAGAGACGGAAGAAATTAAGAAAAACATCATACAATAACACACAAGTCACAACAAAGCATGCTAACAACTCAATCAAAAACTAAAACAAAGAAAGGGAAAACTTACTGAAAAAGTTTAAACTAAACTGAACCAAATTCAACTTAGCTTCGACCATTTGAGGCCGAACAAACTTTAATCAGGGTGTTCTCACACGAGAACACCTTGGTTAAGGTCCATTAGACCTCAAACCCCTGTCAAGATCGGCCGGATTCCCCAGGTGCATGTGTTCTGAGGTCTGGATTTTCAGATCTGGTTTTTTAGAAGTTGTGGGTAGATTCGGACCAAACCAAGCTTGGTTTGGTCACGAGGAGGGTCAGGGGAGTGTCTGGTATGAAGATGGGGTGGTTTGGTATAGGTCCGGGTTCGACTCGAATCTTCAAATGAAGATTCGAGACGAAGGAAGGTGATTCGAGGCTAGGGGGTGACAGATCCATGTTCAGGAGAGTGAGGGGGTCTTAGGGTGTTCAGGAGGTGGTCACCGGCGTTCATGCCGCCGACTTTAATGGCGAGGGAGACTAGGGTGGATGCTAGGGTTTGGGGGGATTTGGTTGTGTTTGGGACGAGGATGAGCGGAGGGGGGGTCGAATAGGGGGCGTGTGGTACGATAGAAAGCTTATATACGATCTAATGGTTTAGATCCTAGCCGTTGGATCAAATGAGATCTATGGCCAGGATCTATTCACTTAGGGAAGACGGTGTCGTTTTGGGTTTGATAGTGGGTGAGACCGGGTGAGGCTGGATCGGGTCAAGGTTTGACGGGTTTAAGGGGAATGGCCTAGGTCCGTTGGATCAAGGGGTTGGACGGCTCAGATCAATTTCCTAAGACGACGTCGTTTGGGGTTGAATGAGTGGCCTGATCAGGACCGTTCGTTTGAGTCAGATCAACGGTTCTAACAGGGGTATTGATACGATGTCGTTTGGGGTCCTGCTGGGGCAGCCTGGGTTGGGCTTGGTCTTGCATTGGCTTTGGGCCTCATTTGGGGTCCAAACCGATTCCTTTCCTTTTTTTTTAATTTCAACAAATTAACCAAAAATTCCTAAAAACAATGCAAATGATTAAAATGAACCTACACACATATTGGGTAACACCTACAACAATAAACACACATATTAGAATTTTTTTAAAAATGGTTAAATCACAGCCTAAAGTAAAAGCTGCATATTTTTTGTGAATTTTCTCTTAAAACCGGACTACGGCCTGATTACACACGTCGTTCTTATTTTTTGTGTTTTTTGTAAGATTAATTGCAACACGGGCCGAACCACAAATGACTAGCATCACATGTCCCGTGAAAATTGTACCGCGATGCCATTTATTATTTTTGATTTCTTTTGGAGTGATTGCTCGTGGAGCAAAAATCACGTGCTTACAGCTGCCCCTCTTTGCCCGAAGACACGAAGGGTTTTCGCGCAAAGACAAAGCAGGCGATTTTTGCTTGTCTGAGTACTCCGTGTGAAGCATTTTTTGAAAAAGATTTGACCGAACCTTTGCTTCAGAGGTTTCCTACATATCCTGGGCTGAACAGGAATCAGGTCAATGTAGTTCGGGAAGCTTTGGTAGCTGGGACTACCGTGTGGCTATAATGCTGGCTGTTGTTGTGCGCTGTTGCATGCTGCTGTAGGATGCTACCGCTCACATGATCTCCTTGTTACATTGTTCTTGAAAGGAAAAACAAGAAGCTAAGTTAGAGTATGAGATCTCATCTATCTTCAACTTGTTCTTGTTGCCTTGCTTTCTTGTCGGCTAACGCTTTCCTCTGATGCCCTTATTTTGTGAATTTGGGAGATGATGCTGGTCCTTCGCCTTTTCTGAATGCCGGTTTTCATCACTTTGCTTGATTTGCTGGGAACATGGCTTTCTTCTTTAAACCTTTCAATGGTTTCTTCAGTGGGATGGCTTTCTTTATCAAAATTGTTATATTGGGCATGCTATAACGCTCCCAAACTGCTTCTTCTGAGACGCGTTCCTTCTTCCTTTTGAATCGCGCGCTTGCTTTTGCAGCTTTCTGCTTCTTGGCGCTGGGGATTTTATTGTTTCCTGCTTGGGGGATCTCTGTTGTAACCTTCCGTCTTCAGGTGGGGTTACTGATTCCAAAATCTAGAGCTAAAAAGTATTCCCGTATTTTACTGGTGGGCGACCTAGAACTTAAATATATTCCTGCATTATACTGGTGGGCGACCTAGAACTTAAATGTATTCCCGCATTATACTGGTGGGCAACCTAGAACTCAAATGTATTCCCGCATTATACTGGTGGGCGACCTAGAACTCAAATGTATTCCCGCATTATACTGGTGGGCGACCTAGAACTTAAAAGTATTCCCGCATTATACTGGTGGGCGACCTAGAACTTAAACGTATTCCCGCATTATACTGGTGGGCGACCTAGAACTTAAATGTATTCCCGCATTATACTGGTAGGTGTATTCCCGCATTATACTGGTGGGCAACCTAGAACTTAAATGTATTCCCGCATTATACTGGTGGGTGACCTAGAACTTAAATGTATTCCCGCATTATACTGGTGGGCGACCTAGAACTTAAATGTATTCTCGCATTATACTGGTGGGCGACCTAGAACTTAAATGTATTCCAGCATTATACTGGTGGGCGACCTAGAACTTAAATGTATTCCCGCATTATACTGGTAGGCGACCTAGAACTTAAATGTATTCCCGTATTATACTGGTGGGCGACCTAGAACTTAAATGTATTCCCGCATTATACTGGTGGGCGACCTAGAACTTAAATTATTCCCGCATTATACTGGTGGGCGACCTAGAACTTAAATGTATTCCCGCATTATACTGGTGGGCGACCTAGAACTTAAATGTATTCCCACATTATACTGGTGGGCGACCTAGAACTCAAATGTATTCCCGCATTATACTGGTGGGCGACCTAGAACTTAAATGTATTCCCGCATTATACTGGTGGGCGACCTAGAACTCAAATGTATTCCCGCATTATACTGGTGGGCGACCTAGAACTTAAATGTATTCCCGCATTATACTGGTGGGCGACCTAGAACTTAAATGTATTCCCGCATTATACTGGTAGGCGACCTAGAACTTAAATGTATTCCCGCATTATACTGGTGGGCGACCTAGAACTTAAATGTATTCCCGCATTATACTGGTGGGCGACCTAGAACTTAAATGTATTCCCGCATTATACTGGTGGGCGACCTAGAACTTAAATGTATTCCCGCATTATACTGGTGGGCGACCTAGAACTTAAAAGTATTCCCACATTATACTGGTGGGCGACCTAGAACTTAAACGTATTCCCGCATTATACTGGTGGGCGACCTAGAACTTAAACGTATTCCCGCATTATACTGGTGGGCGACCTAGAACTTAAATGTATTCCCGCATTATACTGGTGGGCGACCTAGAACTTAAACGTATTCCCGCATTATACTGGTGGGCGACCTAGAACTTAAACGTATTCCCGCATTATACTGGTGGGCGACCTAGAACTTAAACGTATTCCCGCATTATACTGGTGGGCGACCTAGAACTTAAATGTATTCCCGCATTATACTGGTGGGCGACCTAGAACTTAAAGTATTCCCGCATTATACTGGTGGGCGACCTAGAACTTAAACGTATTCCCGCATTATACTGGTGGGCGACCTAGAACTTAAATGTATTCCCACATTATACTGGTGGGCGACCTAGAACTTAAACGTATTGAAATTGTTTCCCCCGTTCCTCCGAGAAAATTTTTGACAATTGGCAGAAAATTTTCTGCCCCGGGTTTTGGTGACTTTCCTGGCGTTGCATCTTGCTGCCATCATCAATCCTTTGTTTTCCTGCAGCAGACAAAAGGATTTAATTAGTTTTAATCGTGGTGGTAGAGGGTGCCTTTCCGGCGGATGATTTTTCCTCTCTTCCCCTTTTCTTGCTCTATGTCCCCATAATTGGTTAGTGGACAAAATTGCCTGCTGGGGGTCTCTAGCCTGCTGGGGCTGGTTTTCAATTTGTTCCCTTTTCTGCTTTCTCTTTAAGCACATGCTGTGGGAATCTGCTTTTACTCCCGAAACCATTCCCTTTGGAGCTTACTTCCTCCAAAACTGCGAGGCACGATTATTGCATTGCCTAGGGCCGGCTTTTAAGACTGTTTGTGTTATTCTGCATTGGATGAACTCCCCTTCGGTCTCTGGTAGTAAGCTTTGAAAAATCCTTTTCAAGATAAATTTTAGGAAGAGAAATAAAAGCTAGAAAAGGAGAAAATCTTTCTGAACCAATATTTGGTGGGAGAAGAAACTCAGAAGAACTTATCTGGAGGACATGACTGGTCCTCGTGATCATGACGTGCACCATAGATTCCCGACCCAGTCTATTTGTATCAATCGATTTGCCCGATGGTCTGACTTGCTGGGGATGATAAATGATTGTCCACTTCGTTGCGAATGTGGTCGCTTTTTGTTGATCTGTCTTGTCGCCTCACAGTGCCCTTCGAGGGGTTTTCACCAATGAGACTCTCTCTTTTCTCTCATCTCCCGGCGCCTTATGGTGCCTGTGAAGGTTTTCACCAATAAGACTCTCTCATTTCATATCTCTCATCTTACGTCGCCTTTCGGTGCCTGTGAAGGTTTTCACCGATAAGACTCTCTCATTTTATTTCTTTATTGAAGAATCGGGGTGTTATCGATACGACCCTCTCTTCTGGAGACCCCTTTGACCATCAATTCAATCCCGGTCTTATGATCTCTTCTTTGCTGGGGATCGGTGTATTATTCTCGGCCTTATTTGCCTGACTTGGCATCTCTTGGATATTGATCGGGGGGTCTTTTGGACGTTGATGTTGGTTTTGGTGTGGGGTTAAAGAAAGGCTATAAAAATGAAAATAATTTGATGGGTGATGTGCTACAACTTTTGGAATTAAACCTTTGTTGGAACTTAAAACATAATTACTGCCCCAGTTTTCTTGCTTGGGGAATTTATTTTTTACACTTATGTTGCGCTATGTGCGTTACGCACACTGTGCCTATTATGCACACTATGTACATTATGCATCCTATATTCACTATGATGCATACTATGACCGAGCCGTGAGGCGCCTACGTATCCTCTTTGAGGAATCAGGTCAAACGTAGTTCCCACGGTTTTGTATTTCTTATGATTTTATCTTCTTTTTTTCTTTTCCTTCTTTTCATTTTCTTTTTCTTTTCTTTTTCTCTCTTTTTTTTCATGTCTTTTCCATTAGTGATTCCAAAAGAGGGGTATGAAAGAATAACTTAAGGCTCAAAGGGGGAAGCAAGGGTTAAAAGTGTTTGGATAGAAGAAAGAATTGCCTCCGTCATCTCGTTATCCAATAAATGCCAAATACAAACAAATAAACCAAAATTGCCATAATTAAAGAAATTACGCATAATATCTCTTGACTGCGTCTGAATTGATAGCCATGTCGACACATCTACCCTCGACATCTGTCAAACACAAAGCACCGTTGGACAATACTCTGGTCACGATATAAGGCCCTTGCCAATTTGGGGCGAATTTGCCTTTCGCCTCGACCTGATGTGGGAGGATCTTCTTCAATACCTGCTGCCCTACTTCAAACTTCCTGGGGCGCACCTTCTTATTATATGTTCTTGCCATTCTCTTCTGGTACAGCTGACCATGGCACACTGCTGCCAATCTTTTCTCATCTATCAGGCTCAACTGTTCCAATCGAGCTTTGACCCATTCATCATCATTAATCCCGGCTTCAGCGACAATTCGGAGGGACGGAATTTCGACTTCCGCTGGTATTACGGCCTCAGTTCCGTACACCAACAAATAAGGAGTTGTGCCTATGGAAGTTCGGACGGTAGTGCGGTAACCCAACAAAGCAAAGGGTAATCTCTCGTGCCATTGTCTGGACCCTTCCACCATTTTTCGCAGTATCTTCTTGATATTCTTATTGGCTGCTTCGACTGCTCCATTCGCCTTGGGACGATATGGGGTGGAATTGCGGTGTGTAATCTTGAATTGTTGGCATACCTCTCTCATCAAGCTGCTATTAAGATTCGCACCGTTATCCGTGATGATCACTTTTGGGATCCCAAATCTGCAGATGATATGGGAGTGAACAAAGTCCACCACTGCCTTCTTGGTTACCGATTTGAAGGTTTTAGCCTCAATCCATTTGGTGAAGTAATCAATGTCCACTAGAATGAACCTATGATCGTTGGATGCTGACGGCTCGATGGGCCCAATGACATCCATGCCCCATGCCACAAACGGCCAGGGTGCTGACATCGTATGTAACTCTGTTGGCGGAGAATGAATCAAATCTCCATGTATCTGGCACTGATGGCATTTCCTCACGAAAGTGATACAGTCGTGTTCCATGGTGAGCCAATAACACCCTGTTCGAAGGATTTTTCTTGCCAATACATATCCGCTCATGTGTGGCCCACAAACTCCATCATGTACCTCTGCCATAACCGTCGTTGCTTGACTGGCATCTATGCATCTCAACAATCCCAAATCCGGGGTTCTTTTGTACAATACTCCTCCGCTGAGGAAGAAACCATTCGACAAATGCCGAAGGGCTCTTTTTTGGTCTCCAGTGGCATGTTCTGGATATATCCCCATTCTGAGGTATTCCTTGATATCATGAAACCAGGGTTCGCCATCGGCTTCTTCTTCTATGGCATTGCAGTAGGCGTGCTGATCGCGGACCTGGATGTGCAGAGGATCAACATACATTTTGTCAGGGTGGTGCAGCATTGATGCTAAGGTGGCCAAGGCATCCGCAACCTCATTGTGAACTCTCGGGATGTGTTTGAACTTCACCGATCGAAATTGCTTGCTCAGATCATGCAAGCATTGTCGGTATGGTATGAGCTTTAGATCTCGTGTTTCCCATTCACCCTGAATTTGATGTACCAAGAGGTCCGAGTCTCCCAAGACCAAGACGTCTTGGACATCCATGTCAGCAGCCAAGCGCAGACCCAGAATGCAAGCCTCATACTCGGCCATATTGTTGGTGCAATAGAAGCGTAGTTGAGCCGTAACAGGATAATGCCGTCCTGTTTCAGAAATGAGTACTGCTCCTATTCCAACCCCTTTCGCGTTTGCAGCTCCATCGAAGAAAAGCTTCCAACCCGGTTCCTCAGGCAATTCCAACTCATTTGTATGCATTACCTCTTCGTCAGGAAAATACATTCTTAAGGGCTCGTATTTTTCATCAACGGGATTCTCTGCCAAATGGTCTGCCAGCGCCTGGGCTTTCATGGTCGTCCTCGTTACATAGACGATATCAAACTCTGTGAGCAGAATTTGCCATTTTGCCAACCTTCCCGTGGGCATAGGTTTCTGAAAGATATACTTCAATGGGTCCAAACGGGATATGAGATAAGTAGTATACGAAGACAGGTAGTGTTTCAACTTCTGAGCTACCCAAGTTAGGGCGCAACATGTTTTCTCGAGTTGAGTGTACTTGACCTCATGTACTGTGAATTTCTTGCTAAGATAGTAGATGGCTTGCTCCTTCCTTCCTGTGTCATCATGTTGCCCCAATACACAACCAAATGAATTTTCCAAGACCGTCAGGTAAAGAATTAGGGGCTTCCCGGGCTTAGGCGGGACCAATACGGGTGGATTAGACAGATACCCTTTGATTTGGTCGAAAGCCTCCTGACACTCTGCCGTCCAACCTACCGCAGCATCCTTTCTCAGCAGCCGAAATATGGGCTCACAAGTTGTTGTGAGTTGAGCGATGAACCTGCTGATGTAATTGAGTCTACCCAGCAAACTCATTACCTCTGTTTTGTTCCTTGGCGGTGGCAAATCTCGGATGGATTCAATTTTGGATGGGTTTAACTCAATCCCCCGTCGACTGACGATGAATCCTAGCAACTTTCCTGATGGAACCTCGAATGTGCATTTGGCCGGGTTAAGCTTGATATCATACCTTCAGAGTCTTTGGAAAAATCTCCTTAGGTCTGCCACATGGTCCTCCTGACGCCAAGATTTGATGATCACATCATCGACGTACACCTCGATTTCTTTGTGTATCATGTCATGAAACACGGCAGTCATTGCTCGCATGTACGTTGCCCCGGCGTTCTTTAACCCGAACGGCATTACCCGATAGCAGTAGGTTCCCCATGGCGTAATAAACGCTGTCTTCTCAGCATCCTCCTCGTCCATTAGGATCTGATGATAACCCGCATAGCAATCCACAAAGGATCCGATCTCGCGCCCAGCGCAATTATCGATCAGGATATGAATGTTGGGTAACGGAAAATTGTCCTTGGGACTTGCTTTGTTGAGGTTGCGGTAGTCGACGCACACCCTGATTTTTCCATCCTTCTTTGGGACTGGTACCACATTGGCCAACCACTCGGGATATCGAGTGACCCGAATGACCTTCGCTTGCAACTGCTTAATCACTTCTTCTTTGATCTTTACACTCATTTCTGTTTTAAATTTCCTTAGTTTTTGCTTGACCGGAGGGTATGCCGGGTCAGTGGGCAATTTGTGAACCACTAAATTGGTGCTTAATCCAGGCATATCGTCATATGACCATGCAAAAACATCTTTGAATTCCATGAGGGTTTTGATCAATTCTTCTCTGACATTCGGCTCAATGTGGATGCTAATTTTGGTCTCTTGGACATTATCAGCGTCTCCTAGATTCACAGCCTCAGTGTCATTTAGGTTAGGCTTGGGTTTCTCTTCAAATTGGCACAGTTCTCGGTTTATCTCTTCGAAGGCTCCCACCTTCGTCACATTCAGATTCATCGTCACAAACGACCTCTTGCATCATTGAGTCGGATTCAGATTGATTTATTAGACTAGGTCGAAGATCCGCTGTGCATGCCATGTCATTAGAACCAGTAAAAAGAGAACTGTTCAGAAAGAAAAAGAACAAAACAAAATTAAAATGGGACAAAAGAAAAGAACTTTATTAAACTTGCGGGATAAAAGGGTTCACACTTTTACAAAAACGAAAGTAAAATTTGGATTACACCCTTGAATAATCCGGACAAAACAAAACACACAAAACATAAATCAAAGCCTACTACCAAGACTCCCCTCGGACAGGAAGAGGAGTAACTGTCCAATTGTTGGTCTTGGCCTCAGGCCCCACAAACTGTATCTCTGCTCTGCTGGAACCTTCTCCAGCTTCCACCATACTGACATCCGCGAATAGCTTCTCAAAACTCTGATTCAGGTCTTCATTTATACCGATCAAAGGTCCTAGAATCTTTGGGACCGGTGACCCCTTGGCACTTGCTTTGACAAAAGACCTTGAGAGGCGTGGCACTGGTTTAGGCAGAAACCAGACCCTCTTCTTCATTTTTCGCGCTTGCTTCCTATCTGCTGCGGTTGGTTTGAACCCCAATCCGAAAGTTTCCAGATTTTTAGGAAGGGAGACAGGTTGGACAATCCCTTGAAGCTCGACTCCCAGGCCTTTTCCCGGCACAAATCCATTACCCAGCATTTCTGAGACCATCATGACTGTTGCGGCAGCTACCCTAGGGTGCGGGATGATTTCTCCTTCAGAAATTTTGTTGGCCGACCCTGTATCGAAAATCTGGTAGACCCAAGGACCTTTGTCATCAGCGGTCTCTATGAAAGGTACAATGGTTCCGCCCATGGTGCACGTTGTATCCTCGCCGTGTAACACGACCTCTTGTCTTTCCCACTCGAACTTCACCATCTGATGTAGGGTGGAAGGCACCGCTTTGGCTGCATGAATCCAGGGTCGTCCCAACAGCAGGTTATAAGATACTGTGGCATCCAACATCTAGAATTCCATGGTAAACAGGACCGAACCAATGGTCAGTTCAAGTACAACATCCCCTACAGTAGCTGTTCCGTTTCCGTCAAACCCTCGGACACAGATACTGTTCTTGTGGATCCTTCCGTGGTCAATCTTTAACTGGTTCAAGGTAGATAGTGGGCAAATATTGGCGCTTGAGCCGTTATCCACCAATACTCGAGTTACCACCGAGTTTTCACATTTGACAGCTAGGTATAGAGCTTTATTATGCTCCGTACCTTCCACCGGCAGGTCATCATCTGAGAATGTTACCCTGTTTACCTCGAAAATCTTGCTGGCAATGGTTTCCAGGTGGTTTACAGAAATCTCACTGGGTATATGAGCTTCGTTCAATATCTTCAACAGGGCCCGACGATGCTCCTCAGAATGGATCAGTAATGACAATAGTGAGATCTGGGCCGGTGTTTCTCTCAGCTGTTCGACCACAGAATAGTCTTGTACTTTCATCTTCCTCAGGAACTCTTCAGCCTCTTCTTCGGACACAGGTTTCTTGGTTGCAACTGGGTTGGTTCTTCTTAGCTCCATCGGAGCAAAACATCGACCTGATCGAGTCAGCCCTTGCGCTTCACAACTGACTTCTTCCACCTGTTTTCCTTTGTACATCACCACCGCCTTTTCATATTTCCAAGGCACAGCCCTACTGTCAATCATCGGCAGCTGGACCACAGGCTTTATGGTCACCAGTTCTCTACATACCCCTTTTAACACGACTGCCGGTGTGGGCGGGATTCCTGATATTACCAACTTGCTTGGCTCGGGTTTGCTTGTTATGGCGGACGGGCTCTTTCCCAATATCACTACCGGCTTGACGCCTTCTCCCTGCGACTGTACACTCGTCCTTCCACTGGTCGAGACTTCTTTCGGGGCGGCTTGGATTATCATCACTGTTTGTGAGGGTTTTCTCAACTCTCCTCCCTCACACACCAACTCAATCATGTGAGTTTCGTGGTGCGCTGGCAGTGGGTTTTGGTTGATGTTAGGAGCTTCTGGTGTCTGGACCTCGATCTTATTGGTGTCGATAAGATCCTGTATGGCATGCCTTAACTTCCAACACTTCTCGGTGTCATGCCCGAGCATCCCTGAGCAGTATTCACAACTTATTGATCGATCCAAATTCTGAGGTGGGGGATTTGGTTCTCGAGTCTGGACAGGACTAACCAAACCCAATTGCCTCAGCTTGTGGAACAAAGCGGTGTAGGTTTCTCCCAACTCCGTGAAAGTTCTCTGCTTCCGCAACCTGTCATTCCTAGCATCTGGATTTCCCCGGAAGCCTGCCCCTGAAGGGTTTCTATACGCCCTCGGTGGAGGATAGGTGTTTTGTGGTGGTGCATATATGTTCTGGGGAGCCGGCGCGCGCCATTGTGGGCGAACCGGAGGCTGAGTGTATGCTTGGGCCTGGTGTACGGAACAATGTGGTTCTCGAGGTGGATAGAAATTTTGTGGTGGGTTGTATGGGTAGTTTGACCTGTGAGGTCTGGGTTGGTTGTAGTGCGGCCTGCCAGCCCTGGACCAACTGCCTGCCTCGATCGTGGCAACCTCTTCTTTCTTTCTTCTCAGCGCACCTCCCGTGCCGCTTTGAATAGCCTGGGTTGTGGCTTTGAGTGCCGAATAGTTCAAGATCTTGTCAGATCTCAGACCCTCTTCTATCATGACCCCTATCTTGACCACCTCGTTGAAAGATTTTCCAACTGTTGTCACCAAGTGACCAAAGTAGGTTGGATCTAGTGTCTGCAAGAAATAGTCCACCATCTCTCCCTCTCTCATGGGAGGATCGACTCTAGCTGCTTGTTCTCTCCAGCGGAACCCGAACTCGCGAAAACTTTCCCCGGGTTTCTTCCCAGTTCTCAATAATGTGAGACGGTCAGGGACTATCTCGAGATTGTACTGGAAATGACCTGCAAAAGCCTGCGCCAGATCATCCCACGTGTACCACCTGCTGGAATCCTGCCTGGTATACCATTCTAGTGCAGATCCGCTCAGACTTTGGCCGAAATAAGCTATCAGCAGCTCATCCTTGCCGCCTGCCCCTCTCATTTTGCTACAGAATCCCCGCAAATGTGCCATGGGATCACCGTGCCCTTCATATAAATCAAACTTAGGCATCTTGAACCCAGCCGGGAGTTGGACGTCTGGGAAAGGGCACAGATCTTTGTATGCTACGCTGACTTGATTGCCCAGCCCGTGCAAGTTCCTGAAGGACTGCTCCAGGCTTTTGAACTTTCTCAATACTTCATCCTGTTCAGGGGCCTTAGCCGGCTTCTCAATCTCTGCCGGCACTTCCAAATGTGGATTGTAAGCCTGTGGTTCGGGGGCATGAAACGTAGGCTCGGGGGGGTAGTATTGTGTATCGTGAGCCTGAAACAATGGCTCACTGGTCGTTCTTTGCAAAGGGGCTGATGTTGGTCCCACAAAAATGGGAATATTGGGTGTTGGGAGAGGTTGATGGGGTGGTGGAGCTTGGGAATCATGAGGGCTTCTTTCTTGATGATAAAGGGGATTTGGGCGGCTTGTGGAAGGGCCAGAGTGAGGGTATTCCGGCATGTGCCCCAGTGTTTCAGGGCTCTTTTGTGTTTTGGCTATGGCTAGCTGCATTGCATTCATCTCTAGTCCCATCCTTTCAATCTTTTCCATCGCTTCTTTTAGCAACTGGCTCATCGGCCTCTCTTCCTCATTACTATTCTCTGAAGTAGTCATGCTGGTTGCTATCGGTCCTTTGGATCTGGTTTGGTAGGAGTGTGTTGCCAGAGTTCTTTAACAACTAACTTGTCTGGTATAGACAACAACAAACTTTGTTAGCGTTAGAGTTTAACAGATTTGATCATAACACATAGAGGATGCAATGCACCTAGGCAGTTAACCGTTTCTACATGCTTTGCTTCAAACAACATGCGTCATCCCGGTTTGCTCATTCGTCCCTTTAAAGTATTTTGGGAAACCCTGTGTTTTATTTTATTTGTATTTTCTTTTCTTTATTTATTAAAGCGGTCGAATCTTATGGGGATTGCCTACGTATCACGTCCCCGCGCGAATCAGACCAGGCGTAGTTCTGCCATGAGGCTAACATTTATATAAAAAAGATGAACAAACATTACATTTGAAAAACTTTGTAAAAACAATGTCTTGAAATACACACATTCAAATTGAAATAAACAGATACAATTCTTAACATCTCATAACGTGCCCCACTTTCCACTTGTGTTGTAAATTATTAGATCATTTGCTCAAGGCGGGGCTTGACCCGGATGACCTCCCAATGTTCGATACATCCTTTCCAACTCCACTGCTAGATGACGGGCAAAGGTGGGTGCATGCTCTGTAAACCTTTCATAATCCATTCCTTGGCAGTTTACATAACTTTGAGAGGTGTAGACCGCCAGGTCGTGGATCTGTGCCCTGAAATCTTGGAGATGTTGGCCTTGATTCTGCAACTGCTGCTGGCGAGTGGTGGCTATATCTCGGATACGGCCTTCACGATCTAGGGCTGACTCTAATAGAGCTCGGAGTCTGGCCTGCTCTAATCTCATCTGCGCTCTTTCTCTATCAGTGTCCGCTTGTTGATGCTCTCTGTACCTTCTTGCCTCTTCTAGTTGTGCACGAAGTTGGTCTTCTGATCGTATCCAATGGTCTTTTTCCTTCTTGAATTGTGCCCTGTCTTTCTCGGATTGCCTATCTTGGCGTTCCTTATCAGATCTGGCTTCTTCGTTTAATTGTTGGATCCTTTCTTTTGCTTTGCTCAACGCCCTTTCTTTTGCAGCAAGAACGGAATCATAATCTTGCATTCTTTCAAAAAGATTGGCGATGGTTTTTTGATCCTTCCAATTCCTCATTGGCGTTTCAGAAGCCTTTTTCATTCTCAGAAATCGAGCATGAAGACTTTCATTCTCGCAGGCTAGACTCTTCTTCTCGCCTTCAGCTTCTTGTGCTTGCAAATCCTTCTCCAGACTGAGGTTCCTTAGATTTTCCTTTAGGGCATGGATAGTTGCTTTGTACCCCTTCTCTTTTTCTCCCCAGATCAACCGCTCTTGGATTTTATCATTAAAGTTTTGAATATGGGGTCTTTTAGTTGGCCTTCTTAGCTCAGGTTCTGGTACATCATCCACGCGAGACCGTTTCTCGAACCACCTTGCATATCCAGGATTTATCTCACCCTTTGTAGTGTCTGGGACTTGAGTATCGCTTTTCAAGTATCGACATCCATTCCACATCTGCTGAAGTAACGCCTCAGGAATAGTGGCCTCTGGGTGTAATTCGATTTCTTGCGTACTCAAATCTTCATCATCAGGAACTACTTGATATCTTCCTAGTTGTCTTAGGACTCTCAATGGCGCATACGGCTGGATGCTTCTCAATCCCAATAGTAGCAGATAACTATTTGAGTTTGACATATGTATCACTTCCCTCATCGGGAGCCATCCCAGAGTCCATTCAATTTGATTTGCCGTTAGAGCCCTTAGCCGAGATACCCATGCTTCTATCCCTTCTGGAACCTGATAATTTTTCACTCTTTCCTCATAACCCTCGATGTAATTATCGTTGCTTGGCCCATACTGTATGATCTTGGGCTGTTGTTGGAGATGTTCAATCAGCCACATTTGCAACAAAATTTTGCATCCTTCGAAGACTTTCGCTCCTGCTTTACATAAAGTCAAAGCCCGATAAATGTCTGAGAGAATGATGGGGACAAGGGTGTGGTTTTCCTTGGTGGTGAGGATTTGCACAACTTTTGCGGTGCGAATATCGATTGTTCGCTCTTTGTTCGGGAAGACCATGATTCCTAGAAAAGCCACCATGAAGGCGAAGCGACGGTGAACCTGCCATGCGTCTTTGTCTTGTTTGTTAGTAAGGCCTTTCTCATGAATTTCGAACCCATCTGACTTTCCGAACCTTGAATACAAAAAGTTGAAAGAACAACATCCGTTGACGACATTGCTTTTCCTGATTTGACTGCTGATGTTCAGAAGACCGAAGAATCGATGTACCGAGGGAGCCTTCGTGAATATCAAGCTTTGATTCCTTAAACTTCCGTCAAAACCAACATATCCAGCTACCTCCTCTAATGTAGGAGTGAGCTCGAAGTCAGAGAAACGAAAGACATTGTGAACAGGGTCCCAAAAAGTTACTAATGCCGCAATCAGATCATCACGGGGTTTAACTTTCATAATATCCGGGAGATTTCCCAAATGCTTGATGACCCACTTTTGACCATCTTCGCCTAATTCACACCACCACATTTGAAGCTGGAATAGAAACTCTTCTGTATTTGCGGATGAGGGGTTTTGTGTGGTGCTCATTTTGTATCTGAAATTTAATTTAATAAAGTCAAGACTCATTTTGAAAACATACTCTAATCATTTTCAGTCAAAACTATTTTCAAGATTTAAACTATTTTTGGGAATTTTTCAAACTATTTTCAAGATTAAATACCTTTCAAGATTAAATACCTTTATTTCAAGATTTGAAAACTATATTTTACCTTTTTATTTTTAATTTTTATTATTTTTTTTTTTTATATTATTATTATTATTTTTATTTTTTATTTAAAAAAAAAAAAACCCCATTTTATTCCTCAGTTCTTACCATGATTTCATTTAAGCCGGTCAGCAAGCATGTTCGAGGCAAATGAATGCACATATAGCAAGTAGGATGCATCAGGATGGTCTTTTTATTTCGGGTTCACCTGTCCTAGACAGACCCAACCCCTGTGTTGAGTCCCCTAAGTCAAATGCACATGATGCAAATAAACGTTCCTACTAGGGATCCGGTACATGGCTGAGTTATTCTAAGTGTAAAACCTGAGGTTGATTGTTCTAAACCTGGCTTACCCAAACGGACAGTTTGAGCCGAAGCGGGGGCAACGTACCGGGAGCACGAAAGTCTGCCCGGCCTAGTTACTTGTCCCAACTCCGTCTTATTTGGTATGACTTTAACAGAAAGGTGGGTCACGCGCACGTGTACACCATAAATTCAGAAGACTCAGAAAGAAGGGGGTTTCGTAACAGTTGTATATATTCACAATTCAAATAATATTAAAGCGGTAAAAGCATCATTTAGCACATTAGGCATATATCGTGTAAAAATCAGATAATAAATAAAGCCAACTATAACAATTATTCTAAGCTCGAATTCTTAACCCTGAACCAGTGGTTCTGGGTGTAAATAAGTCCCCAGCAGAGTCGCCAGAGCTGTCACACCTCCTTTTTACATACCTGCGAGGGCGCAAGGGAGTTTTTTCCAATTAAAGGACAATCGAAACGTGATTTGTTTATTTATTTCAGAGTCGCCACTTGGGAGGTTTAGGGTGTCCCAAGTCACCAATTTTGATCCCGAATCGAGGAAATGAATGACTCCATATTACAGTCTGCGTACCAGAAATTCCGGATAAGGAATTCTGTTAACCCGGGAGAAGGTGTTAGGCATTCTCGAGTTCCGTGGTTCTAGCACGGTCGCTCAACTGTTATATTCGGCTTGATTATCTGATTTTATACAAATATGAACTTATGTGCCAATTTTATCTTTTAACTGCTTTCATAATTATTATTATTTTTTACAGGGAATTGCAACGTCGTGAAAACATACCTCGAATCACATTACATCAATGTACACATGATTGTTGACATATCTCGACTCGGTTGAGATTTGGATTTGGGTCACATAAATGTGCACCCGAGTTAAGGAAAATAAATTATTAAAGGCGCGCTTAAAGCAACTAGTGTATTGTTATTTTGGGAAAAAGCCATGAAATTCGCTAAACGGCATGTCCCGAATTCTAAGTATTTTTATATATATACATTTAGAGAGCCCCGCACTTTGTACATCTTTGTTTGTCGAGGCTCGTCTCATTCCTTATGAAAAGAATTTGCAACGTCATGGAAATGCATCTCAGACCACGCCACAATCAATGTACCCGTGGTTAGAGACACATTTCGATTCCGTTGAGATTTGGATTTGGGTCACATAAATGTGCACCCGAGTTTAAGAAGATAACATTATTAAGTACGCGCTTAAAGAGACTATCGCGTTATTATTCTGGGAGGGCCGTGAGATTTGTTAAACGACCCGTCCTGGAAACTGAATGCTTCGATAATATACATTTAACGAGGGCCTCGCAGCTTGTGCGTTTTTATTTGTCGAGGCTCATCTCGTCTTTATTTTAAAAGGATATCCTGTAGCAACTACGTTTCTTGTCGCATGTGTATCTATCAATTGAAAGCGGAGATAATCCTAGTTAATTATATGCTTGCAGGTCATTTATAGCAGGATTTAGAATGCTTAAAAAAATTCAGAAACGAGGCTGCGTGCACAGTCAGCCGAGCAAATAATCACGGGCCCAAATCCGGCTCATGCGTGATGGGCCAGACCTGGGCCACTGCTTGTTCGATGCGGGCCTGCTTGGTCTGTTTTGACCTGGGCTCGACCTTCATGAGGTTGAGATTGCAAGTTTTGTGTTCTTTGTCTTAACATGTGGTTTACTAGTTATATGGGACCATTAATCAGAAGAGGAAGAACTTAGCCAATGATGTACAGTTTTCATGCTTGGCATACATTACAGCACATATTACAAAGTAAAACTAAGTCTGAGATGCAACCTATTTCATTGAGAATATTTTCACCTATCAGCATACATATGTAAACTACCATTTAGCTAATCTATATTGATATACACTGGGCATACATGCTGCTTCTATTATCAACACAGGAATGAAAATTATCATACAGTACATGATATCTAATATAACAATCTATGTATGAAAGTCAACTTCAGGTCTTTTCTTTTTGCATTCATGCTCAATGTTCCAATTACATTTGATAGTGCATTGGTTGTGTACCTGGTATAGAGGACAAAGAAGAAAGGAATGATCAGCTGGGTAGTATGCAGTAAACACAGCAACAGCAGATACACAGCAACAACACAGCAACAAACCAACAATCACAAGTGTTTTCCACAGTCCATAGACAACCAGTAACAATTTCCAAAACAAAGAAAAACAGCAGATGGTCGAGCACCAAACAAGTAATCCCAGAAAGAGTAATGAAACAAACAGAAGTAACAGAGTGTTCTATGCAGCAACACCAGCAGTCCAACAATCACAAGCAGCTCAATCAGTGCAAACAACAGAACTTGGCCAAGACAGCTTGACCAATACGAACCCTTATGTAGCTTTCAGACAGTGTTTGATTACAGTACTTACTAGAAATTTCCTTATGTTTTCAGTTTTCTTTAAACTCACAAGACCTCTCTTAAGACTCAAATTTCTAGCCCTTTTTTAAGTTATGAAATGGCCTATTTATAAGCCAAACGACCCAGTGCAGCTAAGCTGCCTGGATCCCCCACTTGTAGACTGCCCATTCCCTTTAAGCCCATGCCTAAGCATCTTTTGGTGCCAGCCATTTGTTCCCCACGCCTGGTTTATTCTATAATCAAGGATTATGGGCTCATTTTAGTATTCATTTTAAACCCATACTCTTGTGTCTTGTTCCCCATTGGCATTAGTTTAATCCTAATTTAGTACCCTACTTGTCAGCTCATTTAAACTAAGCTTTTTCTGTCCTTTTCAAACCCCAGACTACCCCTGTTAAACCCTGATTATTACTGCCCTAAACCCATCGTAGCATCAGGGCATTTTGAACTTCTGAAAGTTCAATTTCAGAATTGCCCTAGCCTGATTCTTTTAATCGTTTTTTACAATGCAGTTACAAACAAGAATTCACAGATAATGTCCAATATTCATTTCACAATACAGGTTTGTTCAGTCATGTGAGGTTGTACGTATTAGCATATCTGAACATTCAGTCGTAGGGAGTTAATCGACGACATTTATCAAGTCGACTATACTAATTATAATAGGTAATAATCAATCGCTCATATAAACTACACATACAGGGTCCCGAATGACTTCAAATATCTTTGTTCAATTACTGGGAACCTATATGAGTTAACTTATTTGACGATTAATCTAATTGACGAGCATGTATATCACAGAGTACATTCAGAACACACATAGAAAATCAAACGACCAAATAAAAGGTCTTTGACAGAGACGGAAGAAATTAAGAAAAACATCATACAATAACACACAGTCACAACAAAGCATGCTAACAACTCAATCAAAAACTAAAACAAAGAAAGGGAAAACTTACTGAAAAAGTTTAAACTAAACTGAACCAAATTCAACTTAGCTTCGACCATTTGAGGCCGAACAAACTTTAATCAGGGTGTTCTCACACGAGAACACCTTGGTTAAGGTCCATTAGACCTCAAACCCCTGTCAAGATCGGCCGGATTCCCCAGGTGCATGTATTCTGAGGTCTGGATTTTCAGATCTGGTTTTTTAGAAGTTGTGGGTAGATTCGGACCAAACCAAGCTTGGTTTGGTCACGAGGAGGGTCAGGGGAGTGTCTGGTATGAAGATGGGGTGGTTTGGTATAGGTCCGGGTTCGACTCGAATCTTCAAATGAAGATTCGAGACGAAGGAAGGTGATTCGAGGCTAGGGGGTGACAGATCCATGTTCAGGAGAGTGAGGGGGTCTTAGGGTGTTCAGGAGGTGGTCACCGGCGTTCATGCCGCCGGCTTTAATGGCGAGGGAGACTAGGGCGGCTGCTAGGGTTCGGGGGGTGGGGGGTTTCAGTGTTTGGTGAAGACGATGAGTGGAGGGGGGTTCGAATAGGGGGCGTGGGGTACGATAGAAAGCTTATATACGATCTAGGGGTTTAGATCCTGGCCGTTGGATCAAATGAGATCTATGGCCAGGATCTATTCACTTAGGGAAGACGGTGTCGTTTTGGGTTTGATAGTGGGTGAGACCGGGTGAGGCTGGATCGGGTCAAGGTTTGACGGGTTTAAGGGGAATGGCCTAGGTCCGTTGGATCAAGGGGTTGGACGGCTCAGATCAATTTCCTAAGACGACGTCGTTTGGGGTTGAATGAGTGGCCTGATCAGGACCGTTCGTTTGAGTCAGATCAACGGTTCTAACAGGGGTATTGATACGATGTCGTTTGGGGTCCTGCTGGGGCAGCCTGGGTTGGGCTTGGTCTTGCATTGGCTTTGGGCCTCATTTGGGGTCCAAACCGATTCCTTTCCTTTTTTTTTAATTTCAACAAATTAACCAAAAATTCCTAAAAACAATGCAAATGATTAAAATGAACCTACACACATATTGGGTAACACCTACAACAATAAACACACATATTAGAATTAAATCACAGCCTAGAGTAAAAGCTGCATATTTTTTGTGAATTTTCTCTTAAAACCGGACTACGGCCTGATTACATACGGCGTTCTTATTTTTTGTGTTTTTTGTAAGATTAATTGCAACACGGGCCGAACCACAAATGACTAGCAGCACATGTCCCGTGAAAATTGTACCGCGATGCCATTTATTATTTTTGATTTCTTTTGGAGTGATTGCTCGTGGAGCAAAAATCACGTGCTTACAGCTGCCCCTCTTTGCCCGAAGACACGAAGGGTTTTCGCGCAAAGACAAAGCGGGCGATTTTTACTTGTCTGAGTACTCCGTGTGAAGCATTTTTTGAAAAAGATTTGACCGAACCTTTGCTTCAGAGGTTTCCTACATATCCTGGGCTGAACAGGAATCAGGTCAATGTAGTTCGGGAAGCTTTGGTAGCTGGGACTACCGTGTGGCTGTAATACTGGCTGTTGTTGTGCGCTGTTGCATGCCGCTGTAGGATGCTACCGCTCAACCGATCTCCTTGTTACATTGTTCTTGAAAGGAAAAACAAGAAGCTAAGTTAGAGTATGAGATCTCATCTATCTTCAACTTGTTCTTGTTGCCTTGCTTTCTTGTCGGCTAACGCTTTCCTCTGATGCCCTTATTTTGTAAATTTGGGAGATGATGCTGGTCCTTCGCCTTTTCTGAATGCCGGTTTTCATCACTTTGCTTGATTTGTTGGGAACATGGCTTTCTTCTTTAAACCTTTCAATGGTTTCTTTAGTGGGATGGCTTTCTTCATCAAAATGGTTATATTGGGCATGCTATAACGCTCCCAAACTGCTTCTTCTGAGACGCGTTCCTTCTTCCTTTTGAATCGCGCGCTTGCTTTTGCAGCTTTCTGTTTCTTGGCGTTGGGGATTTTATTGTTTCCTGCTTGGGGGATCTCTGTTGTAACCTTCCGTCTTCAGGTGGGGTTACTGATTCCAAAATCTAGAGCTAAAAAGTATTCCCGTATTTTACTGGTGGGCGACCTAGAACTTAAATATATTCTCGCATTATACTGGTGGGCGACCTAGAACTTAAATATATTCCCGCATTATACTGGTGGGCAACCTAGAACTCAAATGTATTCCCGCATTATACTGGTGGGCGACCTAGAACTCAAATGTATTCCCGCATTATACTGGTGGGCGACCTAGAACTTAAAAGTATTCCCGCATTATACTGGTGGGCGACCTAGAACTTAAACGTATTCCCGCATTATACTGGTGGGCGACCTAGAACTTAAATGTATTCCCGCATTATACTGGTAGGTGTATTCCCGCATTATACTGGTGGGCGACCTAGAACTTAAATGTATTCCCGCATTATACTGGTGGGCGACCTAGAACTTAAACGTATTCCCGCATTATACTGGTGGGCGACCTAGAACCTTAAATGTATTCCCGCATTATACTGGTGGGCGACCTAGAACTTAAATGTATTCCAGCATTATACTGGTGGGCGACCTAGAACTTAAATGTATTCCCGCATTATACTGGTGGGCGACCTAGAACTTAAACGTATTGAAATTGTTTCCCCCATTCCTCCGAGAAAATTTTTGACAATTGGCAGAAAATTTTCTGCCCCGGTTTTTGGTGACTTTCCTGGCGTTGCATCTTGCTGCCATCATCAATCCTTTGTTTTCCTGCAGCAGACAAAAGGATTTAATTAGTTTTAATCGTGGTGGTAGAGGGTGCCTTTCCGGCGGATGATTTTTCCTCTCTTCCCCTTTTCTTGCTCTATGTCCCCATAATTGGTTAGTGGACAAAATTGCCTGCTGGGGGTCTCTAGCCTGCTGGGGCTGGTTTTCAATTTGTTCCCTTTTCTGCTTTCTCTTTAAGCACATGCTGTGGGAATCTGCTTTTACTCCCGAAACCATTCCCTTTGGAGCTTACTTCCTCCAAAACTGCGAGGCACGATTATTGCATTGCCTAGGGCCGGCTTTTAAGACTGTTTGTGTTATTCTGCATTGGATGAACTCCCTTTCGGTCTCTGGTAGTAAGCTTTGAAAAATCCTTTTCAAGACAAATTTTAGGAAGAGAAATAAAAGCTAGAAAAGGAGAAAATCTTTCTGAACCAATATTTGGTGGGAGAAGAAACTCAGAAGAACTTATCTGGAGGACATGACTGGTCCTCGTGATCATGACGTGCACCATAGATTCCCGACCCAGTCTATTTGTATCAATCGATTTGCCCGATGGTCTGACTTGCTGGGGATGATAAATGATTGTCCACTTCGTTGCGAATGTGGTCGCTTTTTGTTGATCTGTCTTGTCGCCTCACAGTGCCCTTCGAGGGGTTTTCACCAATGAGACTCTCTCTTTTCTCTCATCTCCCGGCGCCTTATGGTGCCTGTGAAGGTTGTCACACCTCCTTTTTTTCGCACCAGAGAGGGTGCAAGGGAGTTTTTCCAATTAAAGGACAATCGAAATGGGATTGGTTTATTAATTTCAGAGTCGCCACTTGGGAGATTTAGGGTGTCCCAAGTCACCAATTTTAATCCCGAATCGAGGAAAAGAATGACTCCATATTACAGTCTGCGCACCAGAAATCCGGATAAGGAATTCTGTTAACCCGGGAGAAGGTGTTAGGCATTCCCGAGTTCCGTGGTTCTAGCACGGTCGCTCAACTGTCATATTCGGCTTATTTATCTGATTTTAAATACCATTATGAACCAATGTGCCAATTTTAACTTTTTACCGCTTTATTGTTATTATTTCAAAAGGATGTGAACATCGCTTAAAACATGTCCTTGGACTGCGTCACATGAAATGCACCCACAATCTGGAACATATTTTATTTGATGTTTTGGGATTTGGATCTGGGTCGCATGAAATGCACACCCCAAGTTTTAAGAAAGTAGATTATTAAACACGCACCTAAAGAGACTATCGTGTTATTATTTTAGGAAGGGCCGTGAAATTTGCTAAACGGCCCGTCCCGGAATCTAAGTATTTAATATATACATTTAGAGGGCCCCGCAGCTTCTACATTTTTGTTTGTCGAGGCTCGTCTCATTTTTATTTTAAAGGATAAACCTATAATGACTATATTTCCTATTAAGTTCGTCTCTAAAATAAAAGAAAATCTCTTAATTATTTACATGCTTGCAGATTATTTACAGCAGGATCCGAAATGCTTTTACAGAATAAGGAAACATGACCATGCATACGGACAGCTGATCGAACATTATGGGCCCAAATCCAGCTCATGCGGGATGGGCCAGACCTGGGCCACTGTTTATCCGAGGCGGGTCTGTTTGGTCTGTTTTGACCTGGGCTCGACCTTCATAAGGTTGAGGGGCGCGGACTTGTGCTAATTGTTATAAGGGTGTGGCTTGATAATTATAACGAGGCAGTTTATCAAAAGAGAATGAAAATTAACTAAGGCGGATAGTTTTATTCTTTGACATGCATTAAAAGAGAATGCTAATTACAAAACACAACTAATTTCCAAGACATAGCCTAGTATACTGCCAATCCTTTTGTCTGTTAACCTAACCAACATATGATATTAAACCATACTACATTTTTTGTATTCACTATATGAAAGGACCAACTCCAATACCCAAACAAGATTGTAAACCATTACACACTACATAATCATCTATATAGCAACTACATGTGGACATAGATGTCTTCAAATCTTCCCTTTTGTATTCATGCTCGACTTTCAAATTACATGGACAGTATTAGTTGTGTACCTGGTATAGAGGAACAAAAGAAGAAGGAAAAGGATCAGCTGAATAGTACACAGCAAACAACAGCACAACAGATTCACAGCAACAACACAGCAACAACGACCAGCCAACAATGATGAAGCTCAGCAAGGAGTCGAGCAACAAATAAACAATCCCGGAAAAACAGAGTAGGAAATAACAGCCCAGAATGTTGAATGTAACAGCAACAGAAATCCAGTGACCACAAGAAAGCTTGGCAAACGACAGAAAAGCAAAAACCACGAAGACAACCTGATCAAACTGGACTCTTACACAGTTTCTTCTAGACAATACTCATTCACAATGTTTTGAAATTTATTCCTGTTTTTCCTTTTCAGTTTTCTTACTCACAGAATCTCTCAAGACTCAAAAAAATGAACCCCTTTTCTAATGGAAGGTCTCCTCTTTTATAGCCTAACCTTAACACTTTACAGTCTGTTTTACAACTCAAAATTGCCCCCCCTGTTGTTTTTCCACTCACTTGTTTTAAATAACCAAGCTCCCATGAAATCCCTGACAGCCCTCTCTCTTTTTGGTTGTTAAAGTGTACTGATCACTTGTTTATTTAACCAAAGTATGGGCAGTAGGAATATAATCTGACAGCACATGCTGTCCAATTATTTTAATTCCTTAAAGCTAACCATACACATGCTGCCCACGGTCTAAACCAAATGGCATCGTGTTTTAAAATCAAAGTCTGAATCTGCCATTATAACCTTTCCCCTAGATGTTCTTTAATTCGATTTGAACAAAATCAATAGGCAATACAATTCAGTTCCTAATGGGACTCAAATACGATCACAGCAGAAATAAGCAATACGAATCAAGTTGTTACCATTAACGATTGAAACTAATTGACGACATATATCGACTCGACTATATTAATCGTAACACATAACAATCAATCGTTCATATAAACAACACGTATAGAGTCCCGAATGACTTCAGACAAATTTGTTCAAACACTGGGAACTTATGTGAATTAAACTCGTTTGACGACTAATCTAATTGATGAGCACGTATATCACAGGGTATATTCAGAACACAAACAGAAGACAATTGGCCAAATAAAAAGGCCTTTAACAGAGATGGAAGAAATCCGAATGAAAAATAACAAAATAACAAACAAACACAAAGAAATATGCTGACAACTTAATTAGAAATAAAACAAAAGAAAGGAAAACTTACCAAAAAGAGTTTGAAATCAAAATGACCCAAATCTGACTCAACTTCGAACTCTTGAAGCCGAACAAACTTTAATCAGGGTGTTCTCACATGAGAACACCTTGATTAAGGTCTATTAGACCTCAAACCCTTGTCAAGGCCGGCCAGATTCCCCAGGTGCATGTGTTCTAAGGTCTGGATTTCCAGATCTGATTTTTAGGGAGTTGTGGGTAGATTCGGACCAAACCAAGCTTGGTTTGGTCACGAGGAAGGTCAGGGGAGTGTCTGGTATGAAGATGGGGTGGTTTGGCATAGATCGAGTTTTGTCTCGAATCTTCAAATCCAGATTCGAGACGATAGGAGGTGATTCGAGGTTCGTGGTTAGTGGATTCGTGTTCAGGGTGGTTGGATGCTTTAGGGGTGTGAAGGGGGTGGTCACCGGCGTTCGTGCCGCCGGGTTTTGGTGGAGGGGAAGCTAGGGCGGCTTGCTAGGGTTTGGGGTTTCAGCTCGGGGAAGGAGACGAGTGAGGGGTGGGGTTCGGATAGGGGGCGTGGGGTGAAGGGTTGAGTTTATATATGGGGAGGCTGATTGGATCTGAGCCGTTAGATCAGATGATCTCAACGGCTTGGATCTGATGCTGAGAAATGAGACGGGGTCGTTTGGTAGTTAAACGGGGTCGTTTGGTTTAAGTGAGGGGTTGGATCGGATTGGTTCCTGGGTCGGGTTTTGAAACGGGTTACTGATAGAGGTCCTGAGCCGTTGGATCGAGAGTTTGAACGGCCCAGATCAGACGCATGATGCGGCGTCGTTTCGGGAGGTGGTCAGGGCAGGCCTGGTTTGGACTGGGTTGAGTGCTGGTTTGGGCCTGTTTTTGTTTCATTTATTTTGGGCCCAACCGATTTTCTTCCCTTTTTGTTTTTCTAGTTTCATTTTTCTTTTAAAACAAAAAATAAATTAATAGACAATAAAATAATGAAATTAAAACTAAACAACAATGGAACATTTTAACACAATTATCACCAAATATTCAAGTAAGTTAACTAAAAGCCTAGAACGAAACCATTACGAAAGGGTAACACATGTTACGGAAAGATCGAAAAATTGTACAGCGAAACCATTTGTCACTATTTTTATTTTCTTTTGGAGCGATCGTCCGTGAGGCAAAAATCACGTGCTTACAGCTGCCCCTCTTTGCACGAAGACACGAAGGGTTTTCGCGCAAAGATAAGCGAGCGATTTTTGCCCGTCCGAATACTCCGTGTGAAGCATTTTTGAAAAAGATTTGACCGAACCTTTGCTTCAGAGGTTTCCTACATATCCTGGGCTGAACAGGAATCAGGTCAATGTAGTTCGGGAAATTTTGGTAGCTGGGACTACCGTGTGACTGTATTGCTTGCTGTTGTTGTGCGCTGTTGTATGCTGCTGTAGGATGCTACTGCTCAACCGATCTCCCTGTTACATTGCTCTAAAAGGAAAACAAGAAGCTAAGCTAGACTGAGGATTATGAGATCTTATCCATCTTCCACTTGTTCTTGTTGCCTTGCTTTCTTGTCGGCTAACGCTTTCCTCTGACGCCTTTATTTTGTGAACTTGGAGATGATGCTGGTCCTTCACCTTTTCTGAATGTCAGTTCTCATCACTTTGCTTGATTTGCTGGGAACATGGCTTTCTTCCTTAAATCTTTCAATGGTTTCTTCAGCGGTATGGTTTTTCATCAGAATTGTTATGTTGGGCATGCCATAATGTTTCTGAACTGCTTCTTCTGAGACGCGTTCTTCCTTCCTTTTGAATGTGCACTTGCTTTGGCAGACTTCTGCTTCTTGGCGCTGGGGATTTTATTGTTTTTCCTGCTTGGGGCGACCTAGAACTTAAAAGTATTCCCGCATTATACTGGTGGGCGACCTAGAACTTAAAAGTATTCCCGCATTATACTGGTGGGCGACCTAGAACTTAAAAGTATTCCCGCATTATACTGGTGGGCGACCTAGAACTTAAAAGTATTCCCGCATTATACTGGTGGGCGACCTAGAACTTAAAAGTATTCCCGCATTATACTGGTGGGCGACCTAGAACTTAAATGTATTCCCGCATTATACTGGTGGGCGACCTAGAACTTAAATGTATTCCCGCATTATACTGGTGGGCGACCTAGAGCTGAATGTATTCCCGCATTATACTGGTGGGCGACCTAGAACTTAAAAGTATTCCCGCATTATACTGGTGGGCGACCTAGAACTTAAATGTATTCCCGCATTATACTGGTGGGCGACCTAGAACTTAAAAGTATTCCCGCATTATACTGGTGGGCGACCTAGAACTTAAATGTATTCCCGCATTATACTGGTGGGCGACCTAGAACTTAAAAGTATTCCCGCATTATACTGGTGGGCGACCTAGAACTTAAAGTATTCCCGCATTATACTGGTGGGCGACCTAGAACTTAAATGTATTCCCGCATTATACTGGTGGGCGACCTAGAACTTAAAAGTATTCCCGCATTATACTGGTGGGCGACCTAGAACTTAAAGTATTCCCGCATTATACTGGTGGGCGACCTAGAACTTAAAAGTATTCCCGCATTATACTGGTGGGCGACCTAGAACTTAAAAGTATTGAAATTGCTTTCCCGTTCTTCCGAGAAAATTTTCGACAATTGGCAGAAAATTTTCTGCCCCGGTTTTTGGTGACTTCCATGGCGGTGCATCTTGCTGCCATCATCAATCCTTTGTTTTCCTGCAGCAGACAAAAGGATTTAATCAGTTTTAATCGTGGTGGTAGAGGGTGCCTTTCTGGCGAGCCGTCTTTCTCTCTTCCCCCTTTCTTGCTCTTTGTCCCCATAATTGGTTGGCGGGCAAAGTTGCCTATTGGGGGTCTCTAGCCTGCTGGGGATTGGTTTTCAATTTATCCCCTTTTCTGCTTTTTCTTTAAACACATGATGTGGGAGTCTGCTTCTAACTCCCGGAACCACTCCCTTTTGGAGCTTACTTCTTCCAAAATTTCCGGGCACAATCACTGCATTGCCTGGGACCGGCCCTTAAGACTGTTTGTATTATCCTGCATTGGGATGAATTCCCCTTCGGTTTCTGGTAGTAAGCTTTGAAAAATCCTTTCAAGACACATTTTAGGAAAAGAAATAAAGATATGGAAAAGAGAAAAACTTTCTGAACCAATATTTTGTGGGAGGAGACAATCCAAAGAACTTATCTGGAGGACACAACTGGTCCCCGTGATCATGGCGTGCACCATAGATTCCGACCCAGTCTATTTGTATCAATTGATCTGCTCGATGGTTTGACTTGCTGGGGATGATAAAGGAGTGTTCATTTCGTTTCGAATGTGGTAGCTTTGCTGATCTGTCTTGTCGCCTCATAGTGCCCTTCGAGGGGTTTTCACTAATGAGACTCTCTCTTTTCTCTCATCTCCCGGCGCCTTATGGTGCCTGTGAAGGTTTTCACCAATAAGACTCTCTCATTTCATATCCCTCATCTTACATCGCCTTTCGGTGCCTGTGAAGGTTTTCACCGATAAGACTCTCTCATTTTATTTCTTTCGAGAATCCGGGGTGTTGTAGATACGACCCTCTCTTCCGGGGATTCTTTTGACTATCAACTCATTCCCAGTCTTACGATCCTCTTCTTTGCTGGGGATCAGTGTATTATTCTCGGCCTTATTTGCCGGACTTGGCATCTCTCGAACATTGATCGGGAGGTCTTTTGGATGTTGATGTTGGTTTTGGTGTAGGTTTGAAGAAAGGCTATAAAAATGAAAACAACTTGAAGGGTGATGTGCTACAACTTTTGGAATCAAACCTTTGTTGGAACTTAAAACATAACCTCTGCCCCAGTTTTCTTACTTGGGGAATTTATTTTTTTTACGCTTATGTTGAGCTACGGGCGTTACGCATATTGTGCTATATTGTGCCCACTATGTACATTATGCATCCTATATTTGCTATGATGCATACTATGACCGAGCCGTGAGGCGCCTACGTATCCTCTTTGAGGAATCAGGTCAAACGTAGTTCCCACGGTTTTATATTCCTTGATTTTTCTTTTCTTTCTTTTCATTTTCTTTTCTTTTCTTTTCCCTTTTCTTTTCCTTTCTTTTCTTCTCTTTTCTTTTTCATATCTTTCCCATTAGTGATTCCAAAAGAGGGGTATGAAAGAATAACTTAAGGCTCAAAAGGGGGAAGCAAGGGTTAAACAGTGTTTGGGTATAAGAAAGAATTGCCTCCGTCATCTCATTATTCAACAAATGCCAAATACAAACAAATAAACCAAAAATTGCCATAATTAAAGAAATTACGCATAATATCTCTTGACTGCATCTGAATTGATAGCCATGTCGACACATCTACCTTCGACATCTGTCAAACACAAAGCACCGTTGGACAATATTCTGGTCATGATATAAGGCCCTTGCCAATTTGGGGCGAATTTGCCCTTTGCCTCGACCTGATGTGGGAGGATCTTCTTCAATACTTGCTGCCCTACTTCAAACTTCCTGGGGCGCACCTTCTTATTATACGCTCTTGCCATTCTCTTTTGGTACAGCTAACCATGGCACACTGCTGCCAATCTTTTCTCATCTATCAGGCTCAACTGTTCCAATCGAGCCTTGACCTATTCATCATCATCAATCCCGGCTTCAGCGACAATTCGGAGGGACGGAATTTCGACCTCCGCTGGTATCACGGCCTCAGTTCCATACACCAACAAATAAGGAGTTGTGCCTATGGAAGTCCGGACGGTAGTGCGGTAACCCAACAAGGCAAAGGGTAACTTCTCGTGCCATTGTCTGGACCCTTCCACCATTTTCGCAGTATCTTCTTGATATTCTTATTGGCTGCTTCGACTGCTCCATTCGCCTTAGGACGATATGGGGTGGAATTGCGGTGTGTAATCTTGAATTGTTGGCATACCTCTCTCATCAAGCTGCTATTAAGATTCGCACCGTTGTCCGTGATGATCACTTTTGGGATCCCAAATCTGCAGATGATATGGGAGTGAACAAAGTCCACCACTGCCTTCTTGGTTACTGATTTGAAGGTTTTAGCCTCAACCCATTTGGTGAAGTAATCAATGGTCACTAGAATGAACCTATGACCGTTGGACGCTGCTGGCTCGATGGGCCCAATGACATCCATGCCCCATGCTACAAACGGCCAGGGTGCTGACATCGTATGTAACTCTGTTGGCGGAGAATGAATCAAGTCTCCATGTATCTGGCACTGATGGCATTTCCTCACGAAAGTGATACAGTCGTGTTCCATGGTGAGCCAATAACACCCTGTTTGAAGGATTTTTCTTGCCAATACATATCCGTTCATGTGTGGCCCACAAACTCCAGCATGTACTTCTGCCATAACCGACGTTGCCTGCCCGGCATCTATGCATCTCAACAATCCCAGATCCGGGGTTCTTTTGTACAATATTCCCCCACTGAGGAAGAAACCATTCGACAACCGCCGGAGGGCTCTTTTTTGGTCTCCAGAGGCATGTTCTGGATATATCCCCATCCTGAGGTATTCCTTGATATCATGAAACCAGGGTTCGCCATCTGCTTCTTCTTCTATGGCATTGCAGTAGGCGTGCTGATCACGGACCTGGATGTGTAGAGGATCAACATACATTTTGTCAGGGTGGTGCAGCATTGATGCCAAGGTGGCCAAGGCATCCGCAACCTCATTGTGAACTCTCGGGATGTGTTTGAACTTTACCGATCGAAATTGCTTGCTCAGATCATGCAAGCATTATCGGTATGGTATGAGCTTTAGATCTCGTGTTTCCCATTCACCCTGAATTTGATGTACCAAGAGGTCCGAGTCTCCCAAGACCAAGACGTCTTGGACATCCATGTCGGCAGCCAAGCGCAGACCCAGAATGCAAGCCTCATATTCGGCCATATTGTTGGTGCAATAGAAGCGTAGTTGAGCCGTAACAGGATAATGCCGTCCTGTTTCAGAAATGAGTACTGCTCCTATTCCAACCCCTTTTGCGTTTGCAGCTCCATCGAAGAAAAGCTTCCAACCTGGTTCCTCGGGTAATTCCAACTCATTCGTATGCATCACCTCTTCGTCAGGAAAATACGTTCTTAAGGGCTCGTATTTTTCATCAACGGGATTCTCGGCCAAATGGTCTGCCAGCGCCTGGGCTTTCATGGCCGTCCTCGTCACATAGATGATATCAAACTCTGTGAGCAGAATTTGCCATTTTGCCAACCTTCCCGTGGGCATAGGTTTCTGAAAGATATACTTCAATGGGTCCAAGCGGGATATGAGATAAGTAGTATATGAAGACAGGTAGTGCTTCAACTTCTGAGCTACCCAAGTTAGGGCGCAGCACGTTTTCTCGAGTTGAGTGTACTTGACCTCATGCACTGTGAATTTCTTGCTAAGATAGTAGATGGCCTGCTCCTTCCTTCCTGTGTCATCATGTTGCCCCAGTACACAACCAAATGAATTTTCCAAGACCGTCAGGTAAAGGATTAGGGGTTTCCCGGGCTTAGGCGGGACCAATACGGGTGGATTAGACAGATACCCTTTGATTTGGTCGAAGGCCTCCTGACACTCTGCTGTCCAACCTACTGCAGCGTCCTTTCTCAGCAGCCGAAATATGGGCTCACAAGTTGCTGTGAGTTGAGCGATGAACCTGCTGATATAATTGAGTCTACCCAGCAAACTCATTACCTCTGTTTTGTTCCTTGGCGGTGGCAAATCTCGGATGGATTCAATTTTGGATGGGTCTAACTCAATCCCCCGTCGACTGACGATGAATCCTAGCAACTTTCCTGATGGAACCCCGAATGCGCATTTGGCCGGGTTAAGCTTGATATCATACCTCCGGAGTCTTTGGAAAAATCTCCTTAGGTCTGCCACATGGTCCTCCTGACGCCAAGATTTGATGATCACATCATCGACGTACACCTCAATTTCCTTGTGTATCATGTCATGAAACACCGCAGTCATTGCTCGCATGTATGTTGCCCCAGCGTTCTTTAACCCGAACGGCATTACCCGATAGCAGTAGGTTCCCCATGGCGTAATAAACGCTGTCTTCTCAGCATCCTCCTCATCCATTAGGATCTGATGATAACCTGCATAGCAATCCACAAAGGATCCGATCTCGCGCCCTGCGCAATTGTCGATTAAGATATGAATGTTGGGCAGCGGAAAATTGTCCTTGGGACTTGCTTTGTTGAGGTTGCGGTAATCAACGCACACCCTGATTTTTCCATCCTTCTTTGGGACTGGTACCACATTGGCCAACCACTCGGGATATCGAGTGACCCGAATGACCTTCGCTTGTAACTGCTTAATCACTTCTTCCTTGATCTTTACACTCATTTCTGTTTTAAATTTCCTTAGTTTTTGCTTGACCGGAGGGTATGCCGGGTCAGTGGGTAATTTGTGAACCACTAAATTGGTGCTTAATCCAGGCATATCATCATATGACCAGGCAAAAACGTCTTTGAATTCCCTGAGAGTTTTGATCAATTCTGCTCTGACATTCGGCTCAATGTGGATGCTAATTTTGGTCTCTTGGACGTTATCAGCGTCTCCTAGATTCACCGCCTCGGTGTCATTTAAGTTAGGCTTGGGTTTCTCTTCAAACTGGCACAGTTCTCTGTTTATTTCTTCGAAGGCTTCACCTTCGTCACATTCAGATTCATCGTCACAAACGACCTTTTGCATCATTGAGTCGATTTCAGATTGATTTATTAGACTAGGTCGAAGATCCGCTGTGCATGCCATGTCATTAGAACCAGTAAAAAGAGAACTGTTCAGAAGGAAAAAGAACAAGACAAAAATTAAAATGAGACCAAAGAAGAGAACTTTATTAAATTTGCGGGATAAAAGGGTTCACACTTTTACAAAAACGAAAGTAAAATTTGGATTACACCCTTGAATAATCCGATCAAACAAATAAACAAACAAAACATTAATCAAAGCCTACTACCAAGACTCCCCTCGGACAGGAAGAGGAGTAACCGTCCAATTGTTGGTCTTGGCCTCAGGCCCCACAAATTGTATCTCTGCTCTGCTGGAACCTTCTCCAGCTTCCACCATACTGACATCCGCGAACAGCCTCTCAAAACTCTGATTCAGGTCTTCATTTATACCGATCAAAGGTCCTCGAATCTTTGGGATCGCTGACCCCTTGGCACTTGCTTTAACAAAAGACCTTGAGAGGCGTGGCACTGGTTTAGGCAGAAACCAGACCCTCTTCTTCATTCTTCGCGCCTCCTTCCTGTCTGCTGCGGTTGGTTTGAACCCCAACCCGAAGGTTTCCAGATTCTTAGGAAGGGAAACAGGTTGGACTATCCCTTGAAGTTCAACTCCCAGGCCTTTTCCCGGCACAAATCCATTACCCAGCATTTCTGATACCATCATGACTGTTGCGGCAGCTACCCTAGGGCGCGGGATGATTTCTCCTTCAGAAATTTTGTTGGCCGACCCTGTATTGAAAATCTGGTAGACCCAAGGACCTTTGTCATCAGTGGTCTCTATGAAAGGCACAATGGTTCCGCTCATGGTGCATGTCGTATCCTCGCCGTGCAACACGACCTCTTGTCTTTCCCACTCGAACTTCACTGTCTGATGTAGGGTGGAAGGCACCGCTTTAGCTGCATGAATCCAAGGTCGTCCTAACAGCAAGTTGTAAGATACCGTGGCGTCCAATACCTGGAATTCCATGGTAAACAGGACCGGACCAATGGTCAGTTCAAGTACAACATCCCCCACAGTGGCTGTTCCGTTTCCGTCAAACCCCCGGACACAGATGCTATTCTCCCGGATTCTTCCACGGTCAATCTTTAACTGGTCCAGGGTGGATAATGGACAAATATTGGCGCTTGAGCCGTTATCCACCAATACTCGGGTTACCACCGAGTCTTCACATTTGACAGCTAGGTATAAGAGCTTTATTGTGCTCCGTTCCTTCCACCGGCAGGTCATCATCTGAGAATGTCACTCTGTTCACCTCGAAAATCTTGCTGGCAATGGTTTCCAGGTGGTTTACAGAAATCTCACTGGGTACATGGGCCTCGTTCAATATCTTTAACAGGGCCCGACGATGTTCCTCGGAATGGAGGAGTAATGACAATAGTGAGATCTGGGCAGGTGTTTTTCTCAGCTGCTCAACCACAGAATAGTCTTGTACTTTCATCTTCCTCAGGAATTCTTCAGCCTCTTCTTCTGACACTGGCTTCTTGGTTGCCACTGGGTTGGTTTTTCTTAACTCCACCGGAGCAAAACATCGACCTGATCGAGTCAGCCCTTGCGCTTCACAACTGACTTCTTCCACCTGTTTTCCTTGGTACGTCACCACTGCCTTTTCATATTTCCAGGGCACAGCCCTGCTGTCAATCATCGGCAGTTGGACCACCGGCTTTATGGTCACCCGTTCTCTACATACCCCTTTCAACATGACTGCCGGTGTGGGCAGGATCCCTGGTATTACCAACTTGCTTGGCTCGGGTTTGCTTGCTATGACGGACGGGCTCTTCCCCAATATCACTACCGGCTTGACGCCTTCTCCCTGTGGCTGTATACTCGTTGCTCCACTGGTTAAGACTTCTTTCGGGGCGGCTTGGATCATCATCACTGTTTGTGAGGGTTTTCTTAATTCTCCTCCCTCACACACCAACTCAATCATGTGAGCTTCGTGGTGCGCTGGCAGTGGGTTTTGGTTGATGTTAGGGGCCTCCGGTGTCTGGACCTCGATCTTATTGGTGTCAATAAGATCCTGTATGGCATGCCTTAACTTCCAACACTTCTCGGTATCGTGCCCGAGCATCCCTGAACAGTATTCACAACTGATTGAACGATCCAAATTCTGAGGCGGGGGATTTGGTTCCCGAGTATGGACAGGACTAACCAAACCCAATTGCCGCAGCTTGTGGAACACAGCGGTGTAGGTTTCTCCCAGTTCGGTGAAGGTTCTTTGCTTCCGCAACCTGTCATTCCTGGCATCTGGATTTCCCCGGAAACCTGCCCCTGAAGGATTTCTATATGCCCTTGGTGGAGGGTAGGTGTTTTGTGGTGGTGCATATATGTTCTGGGGAGCCGGTGCGCGCCATTGTGAGCGAACCGGAGGCTGAGTGTATACCTGGGCTTGGTGTACGGAACAATGTGGTTCTCGAGGTGGATAGAAATTTTGTGGTGGGTTGTATGGGTAGTTTGACTTGTGAGGCCTGGGTTGGTTGTAGTGCGGCCTGCCAGCCCTGGACCAACTGCCTGCCTCGATCGTGGCAACCTCTTCTTTCTTTCTTCTCAGCGCACCTCCCGTGCCGCTTTGAATAGCCTGGGTTGTGGCCTTAAGCGCCGAATAAGTTCAAGATCTTGTCCGACCTCAAACCTTCTTCTATCATGACCCCAATTTTGACCACCTCGTTGAAAGATTTTCCAACCGTCGTCACCAAGTGACCAAAGTAGGTTGGATCCAATGTCTGCAAAAAATAGTCCACCATCTCTCCCTCTCTCATGGGAGGATCGACTCTAGCTGCTTGTTCTCTCCAGCGGAATCCGAACTCGCGAAAACTTTCCCCGGGTTTCTTCCCAGTTCTCAATAACGTGAGACGGTCAGGGACTATCTCTAGATTGTACTGGAAATGACCTGCAAAAGCCTGTGCCAGATCATCCCACGTGTACCACCTGCTGAAATCCTGCCTGGTATACCATTCCAGTGCAGATCCGCTCAGACTTTGGCCGAAATAAGCTATCAAAAGCTCATCCTTGCCTCCTGCCCCTCTCATTTTGCTACAGAATCCCCGCAAATGTGCCATGGGATCACCGTGCCCTTCATATAAATCAAACTTGGGCATCTTGAACCCAGCCGGGAGTTGGACATCTGGGAAAGGGCACAGATCTTTGTATGCCACGCTGACTTGATTGCCCAGCCCGTGCAAGTTCCTGAAGGATTGCTCCAGGCTTTTGAACTTTCTCAACACTTCATCCTGTTCAGGGGCCTTAACCGGCTTCTCAACCTCTGCCGGTACTTCCAAATGGGGATTGTAAGCCTGTGGTTCCGATGCGTGGAATGTAGGCTCAGGGGGATAGTATTGGGTGTCGTGAGCCTGAAATAATGGCTCTCTAGTCGTTCGCTGCAAAGGAGCTGATGTAGGTCCCACAAAAATGGGAATGTTGGGTGTTGGGAGAGGTTGATGGGGTGGTGGAGCTTGGGAATCGTGAGGGCTTCTTTCTTGATGATAGAGGGGATTTGGGCGGCTTGTGGAAGGGCCAGAGTGAGGGTATTCCGGCATGTGTCCCAGTGTCTCAGGGCTCTTTTGTGTTTTGGCCAGGGCTAGCTGCATTGCATGCATCTCTAGTCCCATCCTTTCAATCTTTTCCATTGCCTCTTTTAGCAACTGGCTCATCGGCCTTTCTTCCTCATTACTATTCTCTGAAGTAGTCATGCTTGTTGCTACCGGTCCTTTGGATCTGGTTTGGTATGAATGTGTTGCCAGAATTCTTTAACAACTAACTGTCTGGTATCAGACAACAACAAACTTTGTTAGTGTTAGAGCTTAACAGATTTGATCATAACACATAGAGGATGCAATGCACCTAGGCAGTTAACCGTTTCTACATGCTTTGCTTCAAACAACATGCGTCATCCCGGTTTGCTCATTTGTCTCTTTAAAGTATTTTGCGAAACCCTGCGTTTTATTCTATTTACATTTTCTTTTCTTTATTTATTAAAAGCGGTCGAATCTTATGGGGATTGCCTACGTATCACGTCCCCGCGCGAATCAGACCAGGCGTAGTTCTGCCTCAAAGCAAAGACACACAGTAATTCTTCTGGAGTCACTTAATTTCATTATCAAAATTTGCTATTACACAGTACTTAAAATAAAAATAGCAGAAGTACAGACTCCACGGTTTTAAACTTGGTTTAATGAAAAGAAAACAACATATGGAAAAACAACCAAAGCCAAATAAACAGGACTTGACCAAAACTAATTCTCCAATTTAAGGGCCCGCGAGGCATCATTCGGCCTTTTCGCGGCTCTAGGTGTAAGGTCTCTTTGCAGGCTCTTCAACTCGTTCATAATCCGGCAGACGCAGCCAATGATGGAAACAAGGAGGGTCTTCCGAGGTGTTTGCTCACATGCCAAGCATTTCATGTAGATGTAATGCCCTATTTCATCAATCCTTGCTCGGATGTCATCTCTTTCACTAAGCAACTGCCTGATTTGTTGGTTTTTCAACCCCAGTGCCTGAGCATCGTCGGCAAGTCGATCCTGAAACAACTCCATTTGTCTTTCCATGCAGGCCATTGCATCGTAGCACTGTCTCCTGTCAGCCTGGGCGTCTCGTGCTTGTTTGACGATCCGATCATGTAGAGTGGAGCTCGTCTCCCTTAATATTCTGACGCTCATTTCATAATCACTTATGACCTATTGCAAACGCTGCTTCCGGGCCATTGCGTACTTTGCCCATCTGACCTTCATCCTTGTTATGCAAGCTTTTGATTGTTCTAATTCTTCTTGGCTTTGGCCGACCTGATTTCTCAATCTTGCTATCAATCTTTCATCAGAGCGACGCTTCTGTCGGTCAACGTTACTCTTACTGGCTTGGCGAAGGCGGGCCTTCAAGGTTTGGTTTTCTTGGGCTAACTTGTTTCTTTCAGCCTGCTCCGAGGCGACTTGCACATTGTTCTCAAATACAAGCCTTTCAACTTGTTGCTTTAGCTTCCCGATTTCGACCCGGTAACCTTTCTCCCTTTTTAACCATCCCCATTGCTCTTGTGAATCATTGGTGAAGTGTTGGACGTGGGCCCTTTTAGCAGGTCTTTGCCGAGTCTGAAACCTTCTTTCGAACCAAGCACCGTACTTTGGGTCTACCTCACCTTTAGCTAGCTCTCGTACCATGGTTTTGGGCTCCAAGAATCTACATTCATGCCACAGTTTTCTAATCTTCCCCTCGGGGAATATGACTCCCGGGCTCAATTCCAAGGCATGCTTGCTCAGATTTTCATCATTAGGGACTACTTGAAACCTGCCCAGTTGTCGTAATACCCGATGAGGGGCATATGGCTGGATGCTGCGAAGCCCCATTAAGAGAACATGACATTCTTCAGCCGACATGTAGATAACCTCAGTATCAGTCAACCAACCAAATGCCCATTCAATTTGGTCAGATGTTGTTGACCTTAACCGTGTAAACCATTCTTCGACACCTTCAGGAAATCTGGCGCCTGTCATGCGCTTCTTGAATCCGCTGATACAATTCCTCTCGGTCAACCCGTGGTTCATGTATCCTACTCGGTGATGGAGGTGTTCCTGCATCCATAGCTGAAGTAACAGGTTGCAACCTTGGAAGAACGTACCTCCTTCTCGGCATATAGTTAGAGCCCGGTAGATTTCGGACAAAATCAAAGGAACCACAGTACTATTGGTTCTTTTGATTGCCACGTCGGCCATCCCTACCAGACCTATCTCTATCTTTTTGTCCTTCCTTGGGCAGACCATGACTCCCAAGAATGCTGTGATAAAAGCCAAAGTACGTCTTGCTTCCCATTTGTTTCTGTTCCCGCCGTGAGTTAGCCCAAGGTTCGGTTCCTCGAAACCCTGCGGGGTCCCGTACCGCTGATACAAGAAATGGAGATCACAACACCCTCTCGATAAATCGTCATGTTGTACCTTCCGACTAATGCTTAGTAGATCCAGAAACGCATGCGGGGACACTGGCCTTGGCGAAAGCAAATATTGCCCTCTTAACTTCTCATTCAGTCCCGCATATCCGGCAACTTCCTCAAGTGTCGGTGAAAGTTCAAAGTCAACAAAACGGAATACATTGCAGGTGGGGTCCCAAAATGGTATTAGAGCTTCAAGAATATCTGTCCTCGGCTCAACACCCAACAAATTTACAAAACCTCCCAATATTCTTCCTATTACCCCTTTGCTATCGGCTTCCAAGTCATTCCACCACATGTGGAGTTGTAGAGGGACCTCGCTGAGGGCTGAGAATGGTTCATTTTGCTCTGTGTTCATCCTGCACATTTATTAGGGTGACCTTTTAGGTGAAAACAAAACCCTTTATTTTGACTCTAACCAAAAATCTTTGGACAAAAACAAAAAAATTTATTTATATACATGTGTATACATATATACATATATGCTTTATGGTATATCATTTTTAGTAAAAATGAAAAAGAGTTGGACCCGATGAGGGTTGCCTACATATCTCACATCCGGTGAGAATCAAACCGACGTAGTTCGGGTGATAAACTAACTGGTTTGTTTATTTCTATTTTTTTTTTTTTATATTTTTTTTGTAAAAATTTCCTAACATTCAAAACCGGTCATCATGCATGTTTGAAGCAAATAAATGCACAAGAAGTGAGTAGGATGCATCAGGATGGCCTTTTTCTATTTCAGGTTGCTATTCCTAGACGGACCCAACCCCTGTGTTGAGTCCCCTAAGTCAAATGCACATGATGCAAATAAACGTTCCTACTAGGGATCCGGCATGTGGCTTTGTTATACTAGGTTCAGAACCTGGGTGTTTGTTCTAGACCTGGCTTACCCGAGCGGACAGCTCGAGCCGAGGGGGGGCAGCGTACCGGGAATACAGAAGCTTCACCGGCTTAGCAACTTATCCGAACCTCGTTCTAAATTGGGATTTGACACTATACAGAAAAGAAGTCATACGAAGTATGCCCTTCTTCATGATTTAGAAGACTCAGAAAGTATAGGTTTCGGCACAATTTATATACAGTTCACATAATATCAAAGCAGTAAAAGCAACATTTAGCACATTAGGCTCAAAACATGTAAAAATCAGATAAAGCCAAATATAACAATTTATCTAAGCTCAAATTTCTAACCCTGAACCAGTGGTTCTGGGTTACCATCCCCAGCAGAGTCGCCAGAGCTGTCACACCTCCTTTTTTCGCACCAGAGAGGGTGCAAGGGAGTTTTTTCCAATTAAAGGACAATCGAAACGGGATTCGTTTATTTATTTCAGAGTCGCCACTTGGGAGATTTAGGGTGTCCCAAGTCACCAATTTTAATCCCGAATCGAGGAAAAGAATGACTCCATATTACAGTCTGCGCACCAGAAATCCGGATAAGGAATTCTGTTAACCCGGGAGAAGGTGTTAGGCATTCCCGAGTTCCGTGGTTCTAGCACGGTCGCTCAACTGTCATATTCGGCTTATTTATCTGATTTTAAATACCATTATGAACCAATGTGCCAATTTTAACTTTTTACCGCTTTATTGTTATTATTTCAAAAGGATGTGAACATCGCTTAAAACATGTCCTTGGACTGCGTCACATGAAATGCACCCACAATCTGGAACATATTTTATTTGATGTTTTGGGATTTGGATCTGGGTCGCATGAAATGCACACCCCAAGTTTTAAGAAAGTAGATTATTAAACACGCACCTAAAGAGACTATCGTGTTATTATTTTAGGAAGGGCCGTGAAATTTGCTAAACGGCCCGTCCCGGAATCTAAGTATTTAATATATACATTTAGAGGGCCCCGCAGCTTCTACATTTTTGTTTGTCGAGGCTCGTCTCATTTTTATTTTAAAGGATAAACCTATAATGACTATATTTCCTATTAAGTTCGTCTCTAAAATAAAAGAAAATCTCTTAATTATTTACATGCTTGCAGATTATTTACAGCAGGATCCGAAATGCTTTTACAGAATAAGGAAACATGACCATGCATACGGACAGCTGATCGAACATTATGGGCCCAAATCCAGCTCATGCGGGATGGGCCAGACCTGGGCCACTGTTTATCCGAGGCGGGTCTGTTTGGTCTGTTTTGACCTGGGCTCGACCTTCATAAGGTTGAGGGGCGCGGACTTGTGCTAATTGTTATAAGGGTGTGGCTTGATAATTATAACGAGGCAGTTTATCAAAAGAGAATGAAAATTAACTAAGGCGGATAGTTTTATTCTTTGACATGCATTAAAAGAGAATGCTAATTACAAAACACAACTAATTTCCAAGACATAGCCTAGTATACTGCCAATCCTTTTGTCTGTTAACCTAACCAACATATGATATTAAACCATACTACATTTTTTGTATTCACTATATGAAAGGACCAACTCCAATACCCAAACAAGATTGTAAACCATTACACACTACATAATCATCTATATAGCAACTACATGTGGACATAGATGTCTTCAAATCTTCCCTTTTGTATTCATGCTCGACTTTCAAATTACATGGACAGTATTAGTTGTGTACCTGGTATAGAGGAACAAAAGAAGAAGGAAAAGGATCAGCTGAATAGTACACAGCAAACAACAGCACAGCAGATTCACAGCAACAACACAGCAACAACGACCAGCCAACAATGATGAAGCTCAGCAAGGAGTCGAGCAACAAATAAACAAATCCTAGAAAAACAGATTAGGAAATAACAGCCCAGAATGTTGAATGTAACAGCAACAGAAATCCAGTGACCACAAGAAAGCTTGGCAAACGACAGAAAAGCAAAAACCACGAAGACAACCTGATCAAACTGGACTCTTACACAGTTTCTTCTAGACAATACTCATTCACAATGTTTTGAAATTTATTCCTGTTTTTCCTTTTCAGTTTTCTTACTCACAGAATCTCTCAAGACTCAAAAAAATGAACCCCTTTTCTAATGGAAGGTCTCCTCTTTTATAGCCTAACCTTAACACTTTACAGTCTGTTTTACAACTCAAAATTGCCCCCCTGTTGTTTTTCCACTCACTTGTTTTAAATAACCAAGCTCCCATGAAATCCCTGACAGCCCCTCTCTCTTTTTGGTTGTTAAAGTGTATTGATCACTTGTTTATTTAACCAAAGTATGGGCAGTAGGAATATAATCTGACAGCACATGCTGTCCAATTATTTTAATTCCTTAAAGCTAACCATACACATGCTGCCCACGGTCTAAACCAAATGGCATCGTGTTTTAAAATCAAAGTCTGAATCTGCCATTATAACCTTTCCCCTAGATGTTCTTTAATTCGATTTGAACAAAATCAATAGGCAATACAATTCAGTTCCTAATGGGACTCAAATACGATCACAGCAGAAATAAGCAATACGAATCAAGTTGTTACCATTAACGATTGAAACTAATTGACGACATATATCGACTCGACTATATTAATCGTAACACATAACAATCAATCGTTCATATAAACAACACGTATAGAGTCCCGAATGACTTCAGACAAATTTGTTCAAACACTGGGAACTTATGTGAATTAAACTCGTTTGACGACTAATCTAATTGATGAGCACGTATATCACAGGGTATATTCAGAACACAAACAGAAGACAATTGGCCAAATAAAAAGGCCTTTAACAGAGATGGAAGAAATCCGAATGAAAAATAACAAAATAACAAACAAACACAAAGAAATATGCTGACAACTTAATTAGAAATAAAACAAAAGAAAGGAAAACTTACCAAAAAGAGTTTGAAATCAAAATGACCCAAATCTGACTCAACTTCGAACTCTTGAAGCCGAACAAACTTTAATCAGGGTGTTCTCACATGAGAACACCTTGATTAAGGTCTATTAGACCTCAAACCCTTGTCAAGGCCGGCCAGATTCCCCAGGTGCATGTGTTCTAAGGTCTGGATTTCCAGATCTGATTTTTAGGGAGTTGTGGGTAGATTCGGACCAAACCAAGCTTGGTTTGGTCACGAGGAAGGTCAGGGGAGTGTCTGGTATGAAGATGGGGTGGTTTGGCATAGATCGAGTTTTGTCTCGAATCTTCAAATCCAGATTCGAGACGATAGGAGGTGATTCGAGGTTCGTGGTTAGTGGATTCGTGTTCAGGGTGGTTGGATGCTTTAGGGGTGTGAAGGGGGTGGTCACCGGCGTTCGTGCCGCCGGGTTTTGGTGGAGGGGAAGCTAGGGCGGCTTGCTAGGGTTTGGGGTTTCAGCTCGGGGAAGGAGACGAGTGAGGGGTGGGGTTCGGATAGGGGGCGTGGGGTGAAGGGTTGAGTTTATATATGGGGAGGCTGATTGGATCTGAGCCGTTAGATCAGATGATCTCAACGGCTTGGATCTGATGCTGAGAAATGAGACGGGGTCGTTTGGTAGTTAAACGGGGTCGTTTGGTTTAAGTGAGGGGTTGGATCGGATTGGTTCCTGGGTCGGGTTTTGAAACGGGTTACTGATAGAGGTCCTGAGCCGTTGGATCGAGAGTTTGAACGGCCCAGATCAGACGCATGATGCGGCGTCGTTTCGGGAGGTGGTCAGGGCAGGCCTGGTTTGGACTGGGTTGAGTGCTGGTTTGGGCCTGTTTTTGTTTCATTTATTTTGGGCCCAACCGATTTTCTTCCCTTTTTGTTTTTCTAGTTTCATTTTTCTTTTAAAACAAAAAATAAAATAATAGACAATAAAATAATGAAATTAAAACTAAACAACAATGGAACATTTTAACACAATTATCACCAAATATTCAAGTAAGTTAACTAAAAGCCTAGAACGAACGATGCACACCTATATATATATTTTTTTTGAATTTTCTTTTACTGACACATATTTTTGTATTTTTGTTTGATAATGACTAGATGCAAAATGGACAGACCCACAAATGACCAACAACACATGTTACGGAAAGATCGAAAAATTGTACAGCGAAACCATTTGTCACTATTTTTATTTTCTTTTGGAGCGATCGTCCGTGCGGCGCCTTATGGTGCCTGTGAAGGTTTTCACCAATAAGACTCTCTCATTTCATATCTCTCATCTTACGTCGCCTTTCGGTGCCTGTGAAGGTTTTCACCGATAAGACTCTCTCATTTTATTTCTTTATTGAAGAATCGGGGTGTTATCGATACGACCCTCTCTTCTGGAGACCCCTTTGACCATCAATTCAATCCCAGTCTTATGATCTCTTCTTTGCTGGGGATCGGTGTATTATTCTCGGCCTTATTTGCCTGACTTGGCATCTCTTGGATATTGATCGGGGGTCTTTTGGACGTTGATGTTGGTTTTGGTGTGGGGTTAAAGAAAGGCTATAAAAATGAAAATAATTTGATGGGTGATGTGCTACAACTTTTGGAATTAAACCTTTGTTGGAACTTAAAACATAATTACTGCCCCAGTTTTCTTGCTTGGGGAATTTATTTTTTACACTTATGTTGCGCTATGTGCGTTACGCGCACTGTGCCTATTATGCACACTATGTACATTATGCATCCTATATTCACTATGATGCATACTATGACCGAGTCGTGAGGCGCCTACGTATCCTCTTTGAGGAATCAGGTCAAACGTAGTTCCCACGGTTTTGTATTTCTTATGATTTTATCTTCTTCTTTTTTCTTTTCCTTCTTTTCATTTTCTTTTTCTTTTCTTTTTCTCTCTTTTTTTTTTCATGTCTTTTCCATTAGTGATTCCAAAAGAGGGGTATGAAAGAATAACTTAAGGCTCAAAGGGGGAAGCAAGGGTTAAAAGTGTTTGGATAGAAGAAAGAATTGCCTCCGTCATCTCGTTATCCAATAAATGCCAAATACAAACAAATAAACCAAAATTGCCATAATTAAAGAAATTACGCATAATATCTCTTGACTGCGTCTGAATTGATAGCCATGTCGACACATCTACCCTCGACATCTGTCAAACACAAAGCACCGTTGGACAATACTCTGGTCACGATATAAGGCCCTTGCCAATTTGGGGCGAATTTGCCTTTCGCCTCGACCTGATGTGGGAGGATCTTCTTCAATACCTGCTGCCCTACTTCAAACTTCCTGGGGCGCACCTTCTTATTATATGTTCTTGCCATTCTCTTCTGGTACAGCTGACCATGGCACACTGCTGCCAATCTTTTCTCATCTATCAGGCTCAACTGTTCCAATCGAGCTTTGACCCATTCATCATCATTAATCCCGGCTTCAGCGACAATTCGGAGGGACGGAATTTCGACTTCCGCTGGTATTACGGCCTCAGTTCCGTACACCAACAAATAAGGAGTTGTGCCTATGGAAGTTCGGACGGTAGTGCGGTAACCCAACAAAGCAAAGGGTAATCTCTCGTGCCATTGTCTGGACCCTTCCACCATTTTTCGCAGTATCTTCTTGATATTCTTATTGGCTGCTTCGACTGCTCCATTCGCCTTGGGACGATATGGGGTGGAATTGCGGTGTGTAATCTTGAATTGTTGGCATACCTCTCTCATCAAGCTGCTATTAAGATTCGCACCGTTATCCGTGATGATCACTTTTGGGATCCCAAATCTGCAGATGATATGGGAATGAACAAAGTCCACCACTGCCTTTTTGGTTACCGATTTGAAGGTTTTAGCCTCAACCCATTTGGTGAAGTAATCAATGGTTCACTAGAATGAACCTATGACCGTTGGATGCTGACGGCTCGATGGGCCCAATGACATCCATGCCCCATGCCACAAACGGCCAGGGTGCTGACATCGTATGTAACTCTGTTGGCGGAGAATGAATCAAATCTCCATGTATCTGGCACTGATGGCATTTCCTCACGAAAGTGATACAGTCGTGTTCCATGGTGAGCCAATAACACCCTGTTCGAAGGATCTTTCTTGCCAATACATATCCGCTCATGTGTGGCCCACAAACTCCAGCATGTACCTCTGCCATAACCGTCGTTGCTTGACTGGCATCTATGCATCTCAACAATCCCAAATCCGGGGTTCTTTTGTACAATACTCCTCCGCTGAGGAAGAAACCATTCGACAAACGCCGAAGGGCTCTTTTTTGGTCTCCAGTGGCATGTTCTGGATATATCCCCATTCTGAGGTATTCCTTGATATCATGAAACCAGGGTTCGCCATCAGCTTCTTCTTCTATGGCATTGCAGTAGGCGCGCTGATCGCGGACCTGGATGTGCAGAGGATCAACATACATTTTGTCAGGGTGGTGCAGCATTGATGCTAAGGTGGCCAAGGCATCCGCAACCTCATTGTGAACTCTCGGGATGTGTTTGAACTTCACCGATCGAAATTGCTTGCTCAGATCATGCAAGCATTGTCGGTATGGTATGAGCTTTAGATCTCGTGTTTCCCATTCACCCTGAATTTGATGTACCAAGAGGTCCGAGTCTCCCAAGACCAAGACGTCTTGGACATCCATGTCAGCAGCCAAGCGCAGACCCAGAATGCAAGCCTCATACTCGGCCATATTGTTGGTGCAATAGAAGCGTAGTTGAGCCGTAACAGGATAATGCCGTCCTGTTTCAGAAATGAGTACTGCTCCTATTCCAACCCCTTTCGCGTTTGCAGCTCCATCGAAGAAAAGCTTCCAACCCGGTTCCTCAGGCAATTCCAACTCATTTGTATGCATTACCTCTTCGTCAGGAAAATACGTTCTTAAGGGCTCGTATTTTTCATCAACGGGATTCTCTGCCAAATGGTCTGCCAGCGCCTGGGCTTTCATGGCCGTCCTCGTTACATAGACGATATCAAACTCTGTGAGCAGAATTTGCCATTTTGCCAACCTTCCCGTGGGCATAGGTTTCTGAAAGATATACTTCAATGGGTCCAAACGGGATATGAGATAAGTAGTATACGAAGACAGGTAGTGCTTCAACTTCTGAGCTACCCAAGTTAGGGCGCAGCACGTTTTCTCGAGTTGAGTGTACTTGACCTCATGCACTGTGAATTTCTTGCTAAGATAGTAGATGGCCTGCTCCTTCCTTCCTGTGTCATCATGTTGCCCCAGTACACAACCAAATGAATTTTCCAAGACCGTCAGGTAAAGGATTAGGGGTTTCCCGGGCTTAGGCGGGACCAATACGGGTGGATTAGACAGATACCCTTTGATTTGGTCGAAAGCCTCCTGACACTCTGCCGTCCAACCTACTGCAGCATCCTTTCTCAGTAGCCGAAATATGGGCTCACAAGTTGCTGTGAGTTGAGCGATGAACCTGCTGATGTAATTGAGTCTACCCAGCAAACTCATTACCTCTGTTTTGTTCCTTGGCGGTGGCAAGTCTCGGATGGATTCAATTTTGGATGGGTCTAACTCAATCCCCCGTCGACTGACGATGAATCCTAGCAACTTTCCTGATGGAACCCCGAATGTGCATTTGGCCGGGTTAAGCTTGATATCATACCTTCGGAGTCTTTGGAAAAATCTCCTTAGGTCTGCCACATGGTCCTCCTGACGCCAAGATTTGATGATCACATCATCGACGTACACCTCGATTTCTTTGTGTATCATGTCATGAAACACGGCAGTCATTGCTCGCATGTACGTTGCCCCGGCGTTCTTTAACCCGAACAACATTACCCGATAGCAGTAGGTTCCCCATGGCGTAATAAACGCTGTCTTCTCAGCATCCTCCTCGTCCATTAGGATCTGATGATAACCCGCATAGCAATCCACAAAGGATCCGATCTCGCGCCCAGCGCAATTATCGATCAGGATATGAATGTTGGGTAACGGAAAATTGTCCTTGGGACTTGCTTTGTTGAGGTTGCGGTAGTCGACGCACACCCTGATTTTTCCATCCTTCTTTGGGACTGGTACCACATTGGCCAACCACTCGGGATATCGAGTGACCCGAATGACCTTCGCTTGCAACTGCTTAATCACTTCTTCTTTGATCTTTACACTCATTTCTGTTTTAAATTTCCTTAGTTTTTGCTTGACCGGAGGGTATGCCGGGTCAGTGGGCAATTTGTGAACCACTAAATTGGTGCTTAATCCAGGCATATCGTCATATGACCATGCAAAAACATCTTTGAATTCCATGAGGGTTTTGATCAATTCTTCTCTGACATTCGGCTCAATGTGGATGCTAATTTTGGTCTCTTGGACGTTATCAGCGTCTCCTAGATTCACAGCCTCAGTGTCATTTAGGTTAGGCTTGGGTTTCTCTTCAAATTGGCACAGTTCTCGGTTTATCTCTTCGAAGGCTCCCCCTTCGTCACATTCAGATTCATCGTCACAAACGACCTCTTGCATCATTGAGTCGGATTCAGATTGATTTATTAGACTAGGTCGAAGATCCGCTGTGCATGCCATGTCATTAGAACCAGTAAAAAGAGAACTGTTCAGAAAGAAAAAGAACAAAACAAAATTAAAATGGGACAAAAGAAAAGAACTTTATTAAACTTGCGGGATAAAAGGGTTCACACTTTTACAAAAACGAAAGTAAAATTTGGATTACACCCTTGAATAATCCGGACAAAACAAAACACACAAAACATAAATCAAAGCCTACTACCAAGACTCCCCTCGGACAGGAAGAGGAGTAACTGTCCAATTGTTGGTCTTGGCCTCAGGCCCCACAAACTGTATCTCTGCTCTGCTGGAACCTTCTCCAGCTTCCACCATACTGACATCCGCGAATAGCTTCTCAAAACTCTGATTCAGGTCTTCATTTATACCGATCAAAGGTCCTAGAATCTTTGGGACCGGCGACCCCTTGGCACTTGCTTTGACAAAAGACCTTGAGAGACGTGGCACTGGTTTAGGCAGAAACCAGACCCTCTTCTTCATTTTTCGCGCTTGCTTCCTATCTGCTGTGGTTGGTTTGAACCCCAATCCGAAAGTTTCCAGATTTTTAGGAAGGGAGACAGGTTGGACAATCCCTTGAAGCTCGACTCCCAGGCCTTTTCCTGGCACAAATCCATTACCCAGCATTTCTGAGACCATCATGACTGTTGCGGCAGCTACCCTAGGGTGCGGGATGATTTCTCCTTCAGAAATTTTGTTGGCCGACCCTGTATCGAAAATCTGGTAGACCCAAGGACCTTTGTCATCAGCGGTCTCTATGAAAGGTACAATGGTTCCGCCCATGGTGCACGTTGTATCCTCGCCGTGTAACACGACCTCTTGTCTTTCCCACTCGAACTTCACCATCTGATGTAGGGTGGAAGGCACCGCTTTGGCTGCATGAATCCAGGGTCGTCCCAACAGCAGGTTATAAGATACTGTGGCGTCCAACACCTGGAATTCCATGGTAAACAGGACCGAACCAATGGTCAGTTCAAGTACAACATCCCCTACAGTAGCTGTTCCGTTTCCGTCAAACCCTCGGACACAGATATTGTTCTTGTGGATCCTTCCGTGGTCGATCTTTAACTGGTTCAAGGTAGATAGTGGGCAAATATTGGCGCTTGAGCCGTTATCCACCAATACTCGAGTTACCACCGAGTCTTCACATTTGACAGCTAGGTATAGAGCTTTATTATGCTCCGTACCTTCCACCGGCAGGTCATCATCTGAGAATGTTACCCTGTTCACCTCGAAAATCTTGCTGGCAATGGTTTCCAGGTGGTTTACAGAAATCTCACTGGGTACATGAGCTTCGTTCAATATCTTCAACAGGGCCCGACGATGCTCCTCAGAATGGATCAGTAATGACAACAGTGAGATCTGGGCCGGTGTTTTTCTCAGCTGTTCGACCACAGAATAGTCTTGTACTTTCATCTTCCTCAGGAACTCTTCAGCCTCTTCTTCGGACACAGGTTTCTTGGTTGCAACTGGGTTGGTTCTTCTTAGCTCCACCGGAGCAAAACATCGACCTGATCGAGTCAGCCCTTGCGCTTCACAACTGACTTCTTCCACCTGTTTTCCTTTGTACATCACCACCGCCTTTTCATATTTCCAAGGCACAGCCCTGCTGTCAATCATCGGCAGCTGGACCACAGGCTTTATGGTCACCAGTTCTCTACATACCCCTTTTAACACGACTGCCGGTGTGGGCGGGATTCCTGATATTACCAACTTGCTTGGCTCGGGTTTGCTTGTTATGGCGGACGGGCTCTTTCCCAATATCACTACCGGCTTGACGCCTTCTCCCTGCGACTGTACACTCGTCCTTCCACTGGTCGAGACTTCTTTCGGGGTGGCTTGGATCATCATCACTGTTTGTGAGGGTTTTCTCAACTCTCCTCCCTCACACACCAACTCAATCATGTGAGTTTCGTGGTGCGCTGGCAGTGGGTTTTGGTTGATGTTAGGAGCTTCTGGTGTCTGGACCTCGATCTTATTGGTGTCGATAAGATCCTGTATGGCATGCCTTAACTTCCAACACTTCTCGGTGTCATGCCCGAGCATCCCTGAGCAGTATTCACAACTTATTGATCGATCCAAATTCTGAGGTGGGGGATTTGGTTCTCGAGTCTGGACAGGACTAACCAAACCCAATTGCCTCAGCTTGTGGAACAAAGCGGTGTAGGTTTCTCCCAACTCCGTGAAAGTTCTCTGCTTCCGCAACCTGTCATTCCTAGCATCTGGATTTCCCCGGAAGCCTGCCCCTGAAGGGTTTCTATACGCCCTCGGTGGAGGATAGGTGTTTTGTGGTGGTGCATATATGTTCTGGGGAGCCGGCGCGCGCCATTGTGGGCGAACCGGAGGCTGAGTGTATGCTTGGGCCTGGTGTACGGAACAATGTGGTTCTCGAGGTGGATAGAAATTTTGTGGTGGGTTGTATGGGTAGTTTGACCTGTGAGGTCTGGGTTGGTTGTAGTGCGGCCTGCCAGCCCTGGACCAACTGCCTGCCTCGATCGTGGCAACCTCTTCTTTCTTTCTTCTCAGCGCACCTCCCGTGCCGCTTTGAATAGCCTGGGTTGTGGCTTTGAGTGCCGAATAGTTCAAGATTTTGTCAGATCTCAGACCCTCTTCTATCATGACCCCTATCTTGACCACCTCGTTGAAAGATTTTCCAACTGTTGTCACCAAGTGACCAAAGTAGGTTGGATCTAGTGTCTGCAAGAAATAGTCCACCATCTCTCCCTCTCTCATGGGAGGATCGACTCTAGCTGCTTGTTCTCTCCAGCGGAACCCGAACTCGCGAAAACTTTCCCCGGGTTTCTTCCCAGTTCTCAATAATGTGAGACGGTCAGGGACTATCTCGAGATTGTACTGGAAATGACCTGCAAAAGCCTGCGCCAGATCATCCCACGTGTACCACCTGCTGGAATCCTGCCTGGTATACCATTCTAGTGCAGATCCGCTCAGACTTTGGCCGAAATAAGCTATCAGCAGCTCATCCTTGCCGCCTGCCCCTCTCATTTTGCTACAGAATCCCCGCAAATGTGCCATGGGATCACCGTGCCCTTCATATAAATCAAACTTAGGCATCTTGAACCCAGCCGGGAGTTGGACGTCTGGGAAAGGGCACAGATCTTTGTATGCTACGCTGACTTGATTGCCCAGCCCGTGCAAGTTCCTGAAGGACTGCTCCAGGCTTTTGAACTTTCTCAATACTTCATCCTGTTCAGGGGCCTTAGCCGGCTTCTCAATCTCTGCCGGCACTTCCAAATGTGGATTGTAAGCCTGTGGTTCGGGGGCATGAAACGTAGGCTCGGGGGGGTAGTATTGTGTATCGTGAGCCTGAAACAATGGCTCACTGGTCGTTCTTTGCAAAGGGGCTGATGTTGGTCCCACAAAAATGGGAATATTGGGTGTTGGGAGAGGTTGATGGGGTGGTGGAGCTTGGGAATCATGAGGGCTTCTTTCTTGATGATAAAGGGGATTTGGGCGGCTTGTGGAAGGGCCAGAGTGAGGGTATTCCGGCATGTGCCCCAGTGTTTCAGGGCTCTTTTGTGTTTTGGCTATGGCTAGCTGCATTGCATTCATCTCTAGTCCCATCCTTTCAATCTTTTCCATCGCTTCTTTTAGCAACTGGCTCATCGGCCTCTCTTCCTCATTACTATTCTCTGAAGTAGTCATGCTTGTTGCTATCGGTCCTTTGGATCTGGTTTGATAGGAGTGTGTTGCCAGAGTTCTTTAACAACTAACTTGTCTAGTATAGACAACAATAAACTTTGTTAGTGTTAGAGTTTAACAGATTTGATCATAACACATAGAGGATGCAATGCACCTAGGCAGTTAACCGTTTCTACATGCTTTGCTTCAAACAACATGCGTCATCCCGGTTTGCTCATTCGTCCCTTTAAAGTATTTTGGGAAACCCTGTGTTTTATTTTATTTGTATTTTCTTTTCTTTATTTATTAAAGCGGTCGAATCTTATGGGGATTGCCTACGTATCACGTCCCCGCGCGAATCAGACCAGGCGTAGTTCTGCCATGAGGCTAACATTTATATAAAAAAGATGAACAAACATTACATTTGAAAAACTTTGTAAAAACAATGTCTTGAAATACACACATTCAAATTGAAATAAACAGATACAATTCTTAACATCTCATAACGTGCCCCACTTTCCACTTGTGTTGTAAATTATTAGATCATTTGCTCAAGGCGGGGCTTGACCCGGATGACCTCCCAATGTTCGATACATCCTTTCCAACTCCACTGCTAGATGACGGGCAAAGGTGGGTGCATGCTCTGTAAACCTTTCATAATCCATTCCTTGGCAGTTTACATAACTTTGAGAGGTGTAGACCGCCAGGTCGTGGATCTGTGCCCTGAAATCTTGGAGATATTGGCCTTGATTCTGCAACTGCTGCTGGCGAGTGGTGGCTATATCTCGGATACGGCCTTCACGATCTAGGGCTGACTCTAATAGAGCTCGGAGTCTGGCCTGCTCTAATCTCATCTGCGCTCTTTCTCTATCAGTGTCCGCTTGTTGATGCTCTCTGTACCTTCTTGCCTCTTCTAGTTGTGCACGAAGTTGGTCTTCTGATCGTATCCAATGGTCTTTTTCCTTCTTGAATTGTGCCCTGTCTTTCTCGGATTGCCTATCTTGGCGTTCCTTATCAGATCTGGCTTCTTCGTTTAATTGTTGGATCCTTTCTTTTGCTTTGCTCAACGCCCTTTCTTTTGCAGCAAGAACGGAATCATAATCTTGCATTCTTTCAAAAAGATTGGCGATGGTTTTTTGATCCTTCCAATTCCTCATTGGCGTTTCAGAAGCCTTTTTCATTCTCAGAAATCGAGCATGAAGACTTTCATTCTCGCAGGCTAGACTCTTCTTCTCGCCTTCAGCTTCTTGTGCTTGCAAATCCTTCTCCAGACTGAGGTTCCTTAGATTTTCCTTTAGGGCATGGATAGTTGCTTTGTACCCCTTCTCTTTTTCTCCCCAGATCAACCGCTCTTGGATTTTATCATTAAAGTTTTGAATATGGGGTCTTTTAGTTGGCCTTCTTAGCTCAGGTTCTGGTACATCATCCACGCGAGACCGTTTCTCGAACCACCTTGCATATCCAGGATTTATCTCACCCTTTGTAGTGTCTGGGACTTGAGTATCGCTTTTCAAGTATCGACATCCATTCCACATCTGCTGAAGTAACGCCTCAGGAATAGTGGCCTCTGGGTGTAATTCGATTTCTTGCGTACTCAAATCTTCATCATCAGGAACTACTTGATATCTTCCTAGTTGTCTTAGGACTCTCAATGGCGCATACGGCTGGATGCTTCTCAATCCCAATAGTAGCAGATAACTATTTGAGTTTGACATATGTATCACTTCCCTCATCGGGAGCCATCCCAGAGTCCATTCAATTTGATTTGCCGTTAGAGCCCTTAGTTGAGATACCCATACTTCTATCCCTTCTGGAACCTGATAATTTTTCACTCTTTCCTCATAACCCTCGATGTAATTATCGTTGCTTGGCCCATACTGTATGATCTTGGGCTGTTGTTGGAGATGTTCAATCAGCCACATTTGCAACAAAATTTTGCATCCTTCGAAGACTTTCGCTCCTGCTTTACATAAAGTCAAAGCCCGATAAATGTCTGAGAGAATGATGGGGACAAGGGTGTGGTTTTCCTTGGTGGTGAGGATTTGCACAACTTTTGCGGTGCGAATATCGATTGTTCGCTCTTTGTTCGGGAAGACCATGATTCCTAGAAAAGCCACCATGAAGGCGAAGCGACGATGAACCTGCCATGCGTCTTTGTCTTGTTTGTTAGTAAGGCCTTTCTCATGAATTTCGAACCCATCTGACTTTCCGAACCTTGAATACAAAAAGTTGAAAGAACAACATCCGTTGACGACATTGCTTTTCCTGATTTGACTGCTGATGTTCAGAAGACCGAAGAATCGATGTACCGAGGGAGCCTTCGTGAATATCAAGCTTTGATTCCTTAAACTTCCGTCAAAACCAACATATCCAGCTACCTCCTCTAATGTAGGAGTGAGCTCGAAGTCAGAGAAACGAAAGACATTGTGAACAGGGTCCCAAAAAGTTACTAATGCCGCAATCAGATCATCACGGGGTTTAACTTTCATAATATCCGGGAGATTTCCCAAATGCTTGATGACCCACTTTTGACCATCTTCGCCTAATTCACACCACCACATTTGAAGCTGGAATAGAAACTCTTCTGTATTTGCGGATGAGGGGTTTTGTGTGGTGCTCATTTTGTATCTGAAATTTAATTTAATAAAGTCAAGACTCATTTTGAAAACATACTCTAATCATTTTCAATCAAAACTATTTTCAAGATTTAAACTATTTTTGGGAATTTTTCAAACTATTTTCAAGATTAAATACCTTTCAAGATTAAATACCTTTATTTCAAGATTTGAAAACTATATTTTACCTTTTTATTTTTAATTTTTATTATTTTTTTTTTTATATTATTATTATTATTATTTTTATTTTTTATTTTTTTAAAAAAAACCCCATTTTATTCCTCAGTTCTTACCATGATTTCATTTAAGTCGGTCAGCAAGCATGTTCGAGGCAAATGAATGCACATATAGCAAGTAGGATGCATCAGGATGGTCTTTTTATTTCGGGTTCACCTGTCCTAGACAGACCCAACCCCTGTGTTGAGTCCCCTAAGTCAAATGCACATGATGCAAATAAACGTTCCTACTAGGGATCCGGTACATGGCTGAGTTATTCTAAGTGTAAAACCTGAGGTTGATTGTTCTAAACCTGGCTTACCCAAACGGACAGTTTGAGCCGAAGCGGGGGCAACGTACCGGGAGCACGAAAGTCTGCCCGGCCTAGTTACTTGTCCCAACTCCGTCTTATTTGGTATGACTTTAACAGAAAGGTGGGTCACGCGCACGTGTACACCATAAATTCAGAAGACTCAGAAAGAAGGGGGTTTCGTAACAGTTGTATATATTCACAATTCAAATAATATTAAAGCGGTAAAAGCATCATTTAGCACATTAGGCATATATCGTGTAAAAATCAGATAATAAATAAAGCCAACTATAACAATTATTCTAAGCTCGAATTCTTAACCCTGAACCAGTGGTTCTGGGTGTAAATAAGTCCCCAGCAGAGTCGCCAGAGCTGTCACACCTCCTTTTTACATACCTGCGAGGGCGCAAGGGAGTTTTTTTCAATTAAAGGACAATCGAAACGTGATTTGTTTATTTATTTCAGAGTCGCCACTTGGGAGGTTTAGGGTGTCCCAAGTCACCAATTTTGATCCCGAATCGAGGAAATGAATGACTCCATATTACAGTCTGCGTACCAGAAATCCGAATAAGGAATTCTGTTAACCCGGGAGAAGGTGTTAGGCATTCCCGAGTTCCGTGGTTCTAGCACGGTCGCTCAACTGTTATATTCGGCTTGATTATCTGATTTTATACAAATATGAACCTATGTGCCAATTTTATCTTTTAACTGCTTTCATAATTATTATTATTTTTTACAGGGAATTGCAACGTCGTGAAAACATACCTCGAATCACGTTACATCAATGTACACGTGATTGTTGACATATCTCGACTCGGTTGAGATTTGGATTTGGGTCACATAAATGTGCACCCGAGTTAAGGAAAATAAATTATTAAAGGCGCGCTTAAAGCAACTAGCGTATTGTTATTTTGGGGAAAAGCCATGAAATTCGCTAAACGGCATGTCCCGAATTCTAAGTATTTTTATATATATACATTTAGAGAGCCCCGCACTTTGTACATCTTTGTTTGTCGAGGCCCGTCTCATTCCTTATGAAAAGAATTTGCAACGTCATGGAAATGCATCTCAGACCACGCCACAATCAATGTACCCGTGGTTAGAGACACATTTCGATTCCGTTGAGATTTGGATTTGGGTCACATAAATGTGCACCCGAGTTTAAGGAGATAACATTATTAAGTACGCGCTTAAAGAGACTATCGCGTTATTATTCTGGGAGGGCCGTGAGATTTGCTAAACGACCCGTCCTGGAAACTGAATGCTTCGATAATATACATTTAACGAGGGCCCCGCAGCTTGTGCGTTTTTATTTGTCGAGGCTCATCTCGTCTTTATTTTAAAAGGATATCCTGTAGCAACTACGTTTCTTGTCGCATGTGTCTCTATCAATTGAAAGCGGAGATAGTCCTAGTTAATTATATGCTTGCAGGTCATTTATAGCAGGATTCAGAATGCTTAAAAAAATTCAGAAACGAGGCTGCGTGCACAGTCAGCCGAGCAAATAATCACGGGCCCAAATCCGGCCCATGCGTGATGGGCCAGACCTGGGCCACTGCTTGTTCGATGCGGGCCTGCTTGGTCTGTTTTGACCTGGGCTCGACCTTCATGAGGTTGAGATTGCAAGTTTTGTGTTCTTTGTCTTAACATGTGGTTTACTAGTTATATGGGACCATTAATCAGAAGAGGAAGAACTTAGCCAATGATGTACAGTTTTCATGCTTGGCATACATTACAGCACATATTACAAAGTAAAACTAAGTCTGAGATGCAACCTATTTCATTGAGAATATTTTCACCTATCAGCATACATATGTAAACTACCATTTAGCTAATCTATATTGATATACACTGGGCATACATGGCTGCTTCTATTATCAACACAGGAATGAAAATTATCATACAGTACATGATATCTAATATAACAATCTATGTATGAAAGTCAACTTCAGGTCTTTTCTTTTTGCATTCATGCTCAATGTTCCAATTACATTTGATAGTGCATTGGTTGTGTACCTGGTATAGAGGACAAAGAAGAAAGGAATGATCAGCTGGGTAGTATGCAGTAAACACAGCAACAGCAGATACACAGCAACAACACAGCAACAAACCAACAATCACAAGTGTTTTCCACAGTCCATAGACAACCAGCAACAATTTCCAGAACAAAGAAAAACAGCAGATGGTCGAGCACCAAACAAGTAATCCCAGAAAGAGTAATGAAACAAACAGAAGTAACAGAGTGTTCTATGCAGCAACACCAGCAGTCCAACAATCACAAGCAGCTCAATCAGTGCAAACAACAGAACTTGGCCAAGACAGCTTGACCAATACGAACCCTTATGTAGCTTTCAGACAGTGTTTGATTACAGTACTTACTAGAAATTTCCTTATGTTTTCAGTTTTCTTTAAACTCACAAGACCTCTCTTAAGACTCAAATTTCTAACCCTTTTTTAAGTTATGAAATGGCCTATTTATAAGCCAAACGACCCAGTGCAGCTAAGCTACCTGGATCCCCCCACTTGCAGACTGCCCATTCCCTTTAAGCCCATGCCTAAGCATCTTTTGGTGCCAGCCATTTGTTCCCCACGCCTGGTTTATTCTTTAATCAAGGATTATGGGCTTATTTTAGTATTCATTTTAAACCCATACTCTTGTGTCTTGTTCCCCATTGGCATTAGTTTAATCCTAATTTAGTACCCTACTTGTCAGCTCATTTAAACTAAGCTTTTTCTGTCCTTTTCAAACCCCAGACTACCCCTGTTAAACCCTGATTATTACTGCCCTAAACCCATCGTAGCATCAGGGCATTTTGAACTTCTGAAAGTTCAATTTCAGAATTGCCCTAGCCTGATTCTTTTAATCGTTTTTTACAATGCAGTTACAAACTAGCATTCACAGATAATGTCCAATATTCATTTCACAATACAGGTTTGTTCAGTCATGTGAGGTTGTACGTATTAGCATATCTGAACATTCAGTCATAGGGAGTTAATCGACGACATTTATCAAGTCGACTATACTAATTATAATAGGTAATAATCAATCGCTCATATAAACTACACATACAGGGTCCCGAATGACTTCAAATATCTTTGTTCAATTACTGGGAACCTATATGAGTTAACTTATTTGACGATTAATCTAATTGACGAGCATGTATATCACAGAGTACATTCAGAACACACATAGAAAATCAAACGACCAAATAAAAGGTCTTTGACAGAGACGGAAGAAATTAAGAAAAACATCATACAATAACACACAGTCACAACAAAGCATGCTAACAACTCAATCAAAAACTAAAACAAAGAAAGGGAAAACTTACTGAAAAAGTTTAAACTAAACTGAACCAAATTCAACTTAGCTTCGACCATTTGAGGCCGAACAAACTTTAATCAGGGTGTTCTCACACGAGAACACCTTGGTTAAGGTCCATTAGACCTCAAACCCCTGTCAAGATCGGCCGGATTCCCCAGGTGCATATGTTCTGAGGTCGGGATTTTCAGATCTGGTTTTTTAGAAGTTGTGGGTAGATTCGGACCAAACCAAGCTTGGTTTGGTCACGAGGAGGGTCAGGAGAGTGTCTGGTATGAAGATGGGGTGGTTTGGTATAGGTCCGGGTTCGACTCGAATCTTCAAATGAAGATTCGAGACGAAGGAAGGTGATTCGAGGCTAGGGGGTGACAGATCCATGTTCAGGAGAGTGAGGGGGTCTTAGGGTGTTCAGGAGGTGGTCACCGGCGTTCATGCCGCTGGCTTTAATGGCGAGGGAGACTAGGGCGGCTGCTAGGGTTCAGGGGGGGAGGGGTTTCAGTGTTTGGTGAAGACGATGAGCGGAGGGGGGGTTCGAATAGGGGGCGTGGGGTACGATAGAAAGCTTATATACGATCTAGGGGTTTAGATCCTGGCCGTTGGATCAAATGAGATCTATGGCCAGGATCTATTCACTTAGGGAAGACGGTGTCGTTTTGGGTTTGATAGTGGGTGAGACCGGGTGAGGCTGGATCGGGTCAAGGTTTGACGGGTTTAAGGGGAATGGCCTAGGTCCGTTGGATCAAGGGGTTGGACGGCTCAGATCAATTTCCTAAGACGACGTCGTTTGGGGTTGAATGAGTGGCCTGATCAGGACCGTTCGTTTGAGTCAGATCAACGGTTCTAACAGGGGTATTGATACGATGTCGTTTGGGGTCCTGCTGGGGCAGCCTGGGTTGGGCTTGGTCTTGCATTGGCTTTGGGCCTCATTTGGGGTCCAAACCGATTCCTTTCCTTTTTTTTTTTTTAATTTCAACAAATTAACCAAAAATTCCTAAAAACAATGCAAATGATTAAAATGAACCTACACACATATTGGGTAACACCTACAACAATAAACACACATATTAGAATTTTTTTAAAAATGGTTAAATCACAGCCTAGAGTAAAAGCTGCATATTTTTTGTGAATTTTCTCTTAAAACCGGACTACGGCCTGATTACACACGGCGTTCTTATTTTTTGTGTTTTTTGTAAGATTAATTGCAACACGGGCCGAACCACAAATGACTAGCATCACATGTCCCGTGAAAATTGTACCGCGATGCCATTTATTATTTTTGATTTCTTTTGGAGTGATTGCTCGTGGAGCAAAAATCACGTGCTTACACTTGTTAAGAGTAGAATAAAGAACTTGTAGTTGGATAGACAATTGTATAGAAGGTTGCGTACTTTCTTCCTTCATCGAGCTTGTATATTTATAGCCCTCTCAACTTGTTATGGCTATTGCACATTCCGAGGGGATTTGACCATTGCTCATTTATTTATTTTCATACTTTGCAGCTCCAGCACTTTTATGAATATGGATAGTATATTGAATTGTCACTCCTTTGAAGATGGATATGGGCATCTTTGCAATATTGATTTCCTTTCCTTATTTGACTTCATGTACTTGGACAGATCCTATTTATCTCCACTTTCCTTTCTTGAATGTGTAAATTCTTCATTGAGTACCAACATGAGAATCCTTGTGTAGAGGATTCTTTTCCTGGTAGTAGAATATTTGCTCTTTATATGCAAGCAATATCTTGGTTGATCTTCTTTACAGAACTTTGCATTTCATAACTCCATCTCCACGTGCATCTTCTTCAACCTTCCATAGCCTTGATAAATTTTCATAAGAGCAATAGTCATTCTCTATATGGAAATCAAACTTATTTCCATACATTATTTTTTCCATACCAAAGGGGAAATGTAGTAAGAATATTTTCCCATAAATAATAGTGACATCTTTGAACTCCTATTGGAAATCCTTTCTCGATCTTGTAAAATAATCTTCCATAATAGAGATATTTACTTTACATAGAAAATACATTCTTCTCCTATTATATTGAAAATATTCCTTTCTTGATCTTGGAAAACAATCTCTTTCCATAGTATGTACTACATCCATAATATATTTTCTTTCCATAGAAAATATATTCTCCCTTGGTCTTGTAGTATCTTTTCCATGTAGTGTTTTTCTTCCACAAAATAATAGATCTTCTCCGTGATTCTAGCAACTTTTCTTTCAAGATGTTGAAAAACTTTCCATCCATAATATCCTGTAGATTCTTCTTCTGATATTGTAGTTAGTCATTCAATATTTGATATTCACTTTCCCATAATAAGCTCCCTAGATAAATTCTTCACATAATATTCCCTTTCCTATATTTGTTTGGATCTTTACCAGCATCTTCTTTCTTGAATAAACCTGTACAAAAATAAGATTACCACAAGTAAATGTTCTTTGATTAATAATTGTGTTGGTTTGTTATCATCAAAATTAATGCATGAAACCTTGAAGCTAACAATCTCCGGTAGTCGAGCCACATTGAGAGTAATCTCTCCGGTAGTTGGGTCATTATGAGAGTAATTTCTCCGATAGTCGGGTCATTTTGAGAGGAATCTCTCCGATAGTCGAGCCATATTGAGAGTAATTCTTTGGTAGTCGGGTTATTTTGAGAGTAATCTCTCCGGTAGTCGGGCCACATTGAGAGTAATCTCTTCGGTAGTCGGGCCACATTGAGAGTAATCTCTCTGATAGTTAGGTCATTTTGAGAGTAATCTGTCCGGTAGTCGAGCCACATTGAGAGTAATCTCTCCCGTAGTCGAGCCACATTGAGAGTAATCTCTCCGATAGTCGAGCCACATTGAGAGTAATTTCTCCAATATTCGGGCAAGGATGAGTACTCATCCCCTCACACCCTATGATGGTCTTCTTCATGCATGGATCATCTTGTGAAACAAGAACAAATTTCTTGTTTCACCTATAAAAAAGGACAATAGAATAAATAAAGCACAAGAAAATAAGAAGAAATTACCTTCGCGTCAATGCTTCCGAGTCGTCAAAAGTAGACTCAAAGTGGTTTGCAAACGCCGAAAGTGAAACTAATGGAATAAAGGGTATTGTATTTATAGAAGTCATAAGGCAGTTCTTGGAGGTGAATTGCCGATGTGGGATTGCGTATTTTGCACTCCGGATAGAATTTGACTACTGCATTATTATTTTGTAATAGGATTGGTCTCGGTAGTTATCGCTGGAATTCAAAAGCAATTCAAATTGCTATTTGGAATTGAAATCACTGGCGGCTTGGGGTGTGCATTCGATTTTGACCTTATCGATAATTACTTATCGATTATCGATTTGTACATATGCTTATCGTTATCGTTTCAATAAGGTTTTGATTTTTTTGATTTCGATTTATCGATTTTTGAGGTTTATCGATTCGGTTATCGATTATACCAATAAGAAAATTTGTGGGATTTCACAGAAAGTATATCGCTATAAACACATCTAACTAATATGGACAAAAAGAAGCTAAAATAAGACGAACACCGTTTATAACATAAAAATTGTGTCAACCTTACATTCTTCACCGCCGTTTTTACCTTTCTCTCTCTCCCGCGAACTGCAAACCCAGCAGAGAAAGTAAACTCCGGCGTACTCCAAGCCAATGCCCCTGGAAGCTCTTGAGCCATTGAAACGCCTCCTTCCCATGTCGGCGCAGAAGCTGAAGTGGAGAATGCGTACCTTCTTCTTTCCAGAACTGATCCGAGATATGGTCTGGCCATGAAAATCCGCTGGCTAAGAAGATTCAACTTCATCCTGTAGCAACTGAATCACGAAATTCCAACTATAAATAAGAACTTTTGTAAGTTCTAGTCGATCTTATTCGTGTGGGTTTGGCAAATGGAAGTGTGATTAGTATCAGAAAGGGAAAATGGCAAAGGCGCAGTCGAGTTAGGGACTTAGGGTAAAGGAAAGAGTATTATAGAATAAGGGTATATTTATCTTTTTAGTATATCTTATCGGTTTATCGATAAATCGATAATCGAAGAGGACAAAATCGAAATCGAAATCGATAACTCGATAAGGAAAATTTCGAAATCGATAAATCGATAACAAATAATCGATTCGATTTATCAATAAACCGATTCGAATGCACGCCCCAACTGGCGGCTACGACTTTCATGGAGATTAAATCACAAAAATCCCATTTACAAATCACACAAGGTGGCGGCTATGTCTTCAAGCACATTAATTTCATGGTTCGGCAGCACTGGGATATTCTTGGGCGGTTGAGAGGCTACGAGTTGTGGTTGAAATACATTCAAATTGCGTGAAATTTTCTAATCATGGCAATAAAAAAGAATGTGATCCAATCATTATAATAAGTCTTGATTTTAGTTTCCTACTGAGATATGGAGATGCACTGGCGCTACAACTTATTTTAAAATAATAGTTTGCATGATTTTGTCTTTGTCCTAATTCAAAGGTAAATGGTTATTACATTGTTAGGGTAATTGATTGGGTATATATGTAACAAATTACATGGGTAGTACTCTGCATTGTTCTCTGGCATGCGACAAATTTGACAAGTTAGCAATACTTCGGACCCATTTTCGGTTACGACAAGCCTATACCTCAACAAGTCTTGAAGCATGGGGCATTTGTAGGCATATAGAATTTATCGGATCTAAATTCAATAAATAAATTGGACCATTTTTTAAATCTATTAGTCCAAATAAATATTTTGAGCTAATATAATTGGATTAGTTATATAAGTCCAATTTAATTGGGCTACAAGCGATGATCCCACTTCATTAGGCCCAAGATGACATCTTCCTAGAGGCTCAATGCCGCATGTCGAATGACGTGGCATGCCACGTCAAATGGAAGAGCCAATAGAACCATGCCACATGTCAAAATGACATGGCATGCCAAGTCATATTAGAAGGCCAATGAAACCGCGCCACGTGTGCAAGTGACATGTTTACCAATCAAATGCGGTCATGTCACACTTCAATTTGATTGGTCGGAAAGAGTTTGTTCTTATCACAACTTCTCTCTTCCACAACTATAAATTGGGTTTTCATAACTCAGAAAAGACACCAAAAGTTATAACAAGAAGCAAGAGAGAACTCGCGGATCACACGCCGCAAATTTCTCTACAAGTTTCAAGCTTCAGGCAATCAAGTTCAAGTTCAAGCTGAAGAACGAAGAACAAATCAAGGTCAAGTTCAAGCAATCAAGCTCAAGCTCAAGAACAAGATCATTGTTCGTAGCAACAAATATAGATTCAAGATCAAGCTCAAAGGCCCTTGGATTTATTTACTATTGAAAAGAAGAATCAGAGGATTCATAAATATTGTACACTCATAATATTTGAAATAAATACTACGATTGTTGCATTATTTTTCGGTCTTGATTTTATTTTCTCGACGCAAATTTATTGTCTACAAGGATATAATTACATTATTTCTAAACTATACGTATATATAATATTTTTATTATTTTAAATTTGGTTATTATGCTAATGTAGTAACATCGACTTCCATTAATTAAATTTATTGTTCCAGGCTATAAATGCACGTCTGAATATTTATGTGCTATTATTATCGTGCAACGCACGTGTCACGATTCTGATTTTTCATCCTCGGGAGTCGTGATGGCACCTACTAATGTGAGTTAGGCAAGCCGACTGTTTGAACAAATTACCCTTTTACCAATTTTATATTCCTTATCAATTATAAAACAATAACGTGTAAACAATGAAAATTACAATAAGCGGAAGAAATGCAGTAAACTATTTGAAATATGTATCTAATATAGCTATTTGAGCCTCGACCACCCAGAACTGGTGTCATAGTTTCACAGACGATCCAAGAATACTACATACAAAGTCCGAAAGATAAAAGATACATTGTTTCTGAACTAAGTAAATAAAACAGGAGTAAAGGGATAGAGGGAGATGCCAGGGCCTGCGAACGCCTGCAGGACTACCTTGGATCTCGCGTAGACTGAAGGCACCCACCCAATCTACGGTCCAAAAGTTGTTGCTCCAGGATCTGCACACAGTGCAGAGTGTAGTATCAGCACAACCGACCCCATGTGCTGGTAAGTGCCTAGCCTAGCCTCAGCAAAGTAGTGACGAGGCTAGGACCAGACTACCAAATAAACCTATGTAATTTAACTATATACAGCGGAAAAGAAGAACAATAATATACAGTCAAGTATGGGAGGGGTGACATGCTACGAGGGAACTATCAATTTAGAATAGAAAGACAACAGGTAATTGGAATAAACAACATATCTTAGATATCAACAAAGAATCAGAAATCAATAAGTGCACGACATCACCCTTCGTGCTTTTACTCTCGTCCTCACCAAAGCAATCAAGTAATGAAAAAGGTGCACGACATCACCATTCGTGCTTTTACTCTCGTCCTCACCATATAATCAATATAATCGGCACGGAATGATACATCGTGCAGCACGACATCACTTTTCGTGCTTTACACTCTTTCCTCACAAATCATACACGGCATCACCCTTCGTGCTGTAACACTCTCTCACCAAAACAATACACGGCATCACCCCTCGTGCTTTAACACTCTTCCTCACCCAAACAACAATCACAAACAATAGGGCAAGGGAATAAATGAAATTACAATAAGAATCCCGGCAAGGGAATAATAGTTCAACAATCAAGTCCGAGCAAGGGAACAATATCAAAAGAAGCATCAACATCCCGACTAGGGAGATAATATTAAAAGCAACAAATTCCCGGCAAGGGAGATAATATAACGATTCTCTTCTCTTTTTCACTTTTATTTCTCAACTCACTTCACAACTTGATCCAATGCTCTAAAAGGTTCAATTACCACTTATACTTTCACATTTCATTGTACAACTTGAGCCAACGCTCCTCAATATTCAAATGTCATAATTACTTTCACAAACAATGCCTAACAATAAAAATCATCACCAAAGCATGAATTATACAACCAAATCATAATTACCACAATATAAGACTCACGGGCATGCTTGACACCAACGTATATATACGCGTCACCATGCCTATACGTCGTACTTGACAAATACCACATAGCAAAAAAGACTTGACTCTTAATCCCTCAAGCTAAGGTTAGACCAAACACTTACCTCAATGCTATGAACATAATTCAAGTCTCTACTATCGGTTTACCTTTTGATTCTACCACTAATTCGCTCGTATCTAGCCACGAGTTACTTAATTACATCAATAAATGCTAAATGAATCAATTCTAATGCATGAAAATGAGTTTCCTAAAGTTTTACCCAAAAAGTCAAAAATTGCCCCCGGGCCCACATGGTCAAAACCCGAGGTTCGAACCAAGACCCGATTACCCATTCCCCCATGAACTCAAGTATATAATTTGTTTTGAAATCGGGCCTCAAATCGAGTCCAAATCCCCAATTTTTGAAAAACCTAGGTTCTACCCAAAACACCCAATTTTCCCCATGAAAATCATTGATTTTGAGTTGAAATCATGTGAAAAGATATTAATGATTGAACAAAACGGGTTAAAATCGACTTACAATCGATTTGGAAGAAGAGTTGTCTTTGAAAAATCGCCCAAGAGTGTTTTGGTTTGAAAGAGTGTGAAAATGAAAGATTTTCGGCTAAGTTATAAAATTGCAAGTTGCAGATGTCGCCGCAATTGCGAACCCAGAAGTCTGTTACCTTCGCATTTGCGAACATGAGTTCGCAAAGGAAAATCAGGCCTCTTCGCATTTGCGACTGTGCCTTCACATTTGCGATGTCGCATACCATTTCTTCGCATTTACGAATAAGGTAGCCCAGGCCACTTCTCGCATTTGCGATACAATGCTCGCCTACAACATACCAGCAAATTCTTAAGTGAAGTTTTCACTCCATGGCCTATCCAAAAGTCACCCGAGCCCTCGGAGCTCCAAACCAAACATGCACCCCAACCTAAAAACATCAAACGGGCTCGCTCGTGCATTCAAATCACTAAAATAACATCAACAACTATGAATTTAGCATCAAAATCATGAAATTTCTTAAGAACTTCAAATTTTCCAAATTTTCTAAAATACGATCCGATTCACGTCATTTCAAATATGTTTCTTACCAAATTTCACAGACTTATCTTAAATCACACATACGATCTGTACCGGGTGCCGGAACCAAAATATGGGCCCGATACTATCAAGCTTTAAACACATTTCATTTCCAAAACTCATAAATAATTCCAGAAAATAATTTTCTTTAAAAATTCATTTCTCGGGTTTGGGACCTCAGAATTCGATTCCAAGCATATGCCCAAATCTCATATTTTCCTACGGACCCTTCTGGACCGTCAAATCACGGGTCCGAGTTCGTTTACCCAAAATATTGACCAAAGTCAACTTAAATCTATTTTAAAGTCAAAATTCATCATTTTTTCACAGATTTTCATATAATGGCTTTCCGGCTACGCGTTCGGACTGCGCATGCAAATTGAGGTGATGCCAAAAGAGGTTTTTGAGGCCTCGGAATGCAGAATTTACTTTTAAAACAAGTGATGACCTTTTGGGTCATCAGAACACGTTCGTAGAGACTAATATATGTAAAATCATCTATATTCTCGTGTATAATTCAAAAGGTTGCTTAAAGAGTTAATTGGACACAAAGAATTTTGTAATCCCTCTGTTTCAACTTCACTTAAATTGGAGTAGAGGGACCATATAATAAGGAAAATAAAATATTGACACTAGATAACAATATGCAAGAGGAATTGACCAATTATTGGCCATAAACTAGTTTAGCAAAGACAACTCCAAAAAATTTGGCATTAGATAGCCAAATTTTAAAAAATCTACTTCCTATTTGTCCTCTCTCTATAAACCCCCACCCTCTCTCTCTCTCTCTCTCTCTCTCTCTCTCTCTCTCTCTCTCTCTAACCTACGTAATCTTTTTTTTCTCTCCTTTTCTCTCTATGTATTTTTCCTTCTATCTCTTCTCTTTCGCTCTCATAGTTTTGCAAATTATGCAAAATAATCAGTGGGATGAAAAGGTAAAGTTGATCTCACATCAGAGAAAATTAGAAGCAATAACTAAGAGAGAAAAAATATATTTCAACTTTGTTTTTCTTCTCTCTTTTTTTTTGGTTGGATTGAACTAGTGGGTATGATTGAAATTGGTTGAAAATATCTAGACGGGGTTATATGCAAACTTTGAGTAAGATTATAAGTGATTTAGACTGGTTTCAGGTAAAAAAAAATGACCTAAAAATCCAACTGCGACATGTGTATATCACGCTGTATATTGTGTACATCAGTGTATATCACGTTGTATATTGTGTACATCAGTGTATATCACACAGATTTTTACGAATGTATGTGTATATCACTTTGTATATTGTGTATAAAACACAATTTTTTATGGACGCCCGTGGATATCATATTGTATATCGTGAATATAACACAAATTTTCATGGATATTCATATATACACATGATATACATGAGATACCACTAATGTACATAGAGATATACACGAAATACAAAAGGGCATACACATGTGGAGTCGTCTTGAGCCTGAGTTTTCAATCTGAAATGTGTTATACAAAGAAGGAAAATAAAATTTTAATATACTTTTTTGATATACACATTATTATTACATTATACACTGTGATATACAAATAATATAATTACTATTGTGTTATATATATTTGAATATACAGATAAAAAAAATAAAAAAAATAATTAAAAAATATTTGAGAGTTTTTTCATACCACTGAAGGAAATGGAACCTAATTTCTAGGATGATTGTTGCTATAAGAAGAGAGAGAGAGAGAGAGAGAGAGAGAGAGAGAGAGAGAGAGAGTTTTAAATATTTTTTGCTATTTTTAAGGAAAATAATTTTGATGGGGCTTATGATAGGGTGGTGGTTGAACCATTAGAAGAAAGAGAATAACTTTAGGCTACCATATGCCAAATCCTAAAACGTTTGGCTTTTATGCCAATTGTTGGACCTAGTTGTCACGCATGCCAAATTCCCTATAATAATTGGCTTCTAATTAATTGTGAAAATGACACCAGGTAACCATTTTTAAGCATGTTGTTTAAAATATATTCATAGTTTATAATATATTCAAAGATTAGCCAAATTCGCTCAAACTTCAAGACATGACGCGTCACGACCCAAATTTCATTATAGGACGTGATGGCACCTAACACCGTTGTTAGGCAAGCCAACCCTAAATCAACTAGTGAGTTCTCTTTTATTTTCATAAACAATCCCAATATTTACTTAGCTTAAATCTAAAACAGTTGATAATTAACAATTTTATAAGGCAACTGAATCAGAAAAAGAATAAGGGAATTATAATAATAATATACAAGCCAAAAGTAACACTCTACTAATGTGTGTGCCAGGATCTAGTGTTATAAGTACAAGAGCAACTAGTAGAATGTACAAAAGAATATAATATCTTACTGCCTAAAATAGAATAGACAATAATAAACAAAAGAGAGACTCCGGTATGCTGCTGAATGGCTCAGAAGGGGCAGCTCACCGTGGAGTCTCGGTCAAGTATCAGGAACGTGCGCCGGACGGGTAGCTAGATGCACGTGCCTCAGATCCTGTACAATTAAGTACAGAAGCGTCGTATGAGTACATAAACAATATGTACCCAATAAGTATCCAGTCTAGTCTCGAAGAAGTAGTGACGAGGGGTCGACTTGACACTTACTAGGGTTAAATAATAATATAATTTAAGTGTTACGCTAAGCATGGATGTCATGAATAAATAACAGTTGATAACGAAAAGTGACGGGTTCTTTCATAAATAATATTTCAGTTTCCGACGTTTCAGTTAACAATCTATATTTCAAGGCATTTAAAGCAGTTCAAATCACAGAATATACCAAGCAAACAGCATGCGCAAATAATGCCGAGGTCGTACGACCCGATCCAATATAATAATAAAGTGTGCATTGCCGGAGGGTCGAACGACGCGAACCATAGATGCATCTATTACCGTGCTCATGAATCATACATGCGACACGGTCAAATACAGATAAACACATCAAACAGTTAATCAATTATTTTATCAGGAAAGAAATTACCCGAAGTAATGTCAAACTTCTCTTTAACGGTCAAGAAAATGATGTTTAGCTTTTTAGAAATTCATTTGCCAAGTTCGATATGATTTACGCATTTTGAATTGACAATAAAGTTACAAATACGGCAAGTAAATCATGCTTTTGGGTTCTAGACTACCGGGACTTAAGCATAATAGTGCTACGCACGGACTCTCGTCACCTCGTACGTACGTAGCCCCCGCAATTAGTGGCACATATTCAATTATTACTCTTATGGGGAAAATTCCCTCTTACAAGGTTAGAAATGAGACGTATCTTGCCCCAAAACTTACTTTCAAATTCAAGAATACGCTCAAACCCTAAAATCGGAGCCGAACGATCCAAAAATTCAAATGGGGGTAAGAACTAGTCAATATATGCTCAAGAGTTTACATTCTTATTATTAAAGTAATTTTCCAACCCTAAATGCAAGGTTCCTAAAATTTATCCCCGGGCCCACGTGCCCGGATTCCAGATTTTTTTCGAACAAAGTCGTTATCCACAACCTTAGGATCAAGAATATATGATTTCTACTATATTCCAGAATAAATTTCGTGGTTAAATCTCATTTTTATCGAAACCCTAGGTTTTACTCTAAACTCATAATTTTCACTAATTTACATGTTGTAATCTACCCATAAACTATGTATTAAACTCACATTAAATAGAAATAACTTACCTCACAAAGCTAGATGGAAGTCTCCCCTTTTGAAGCTCTCAAATCGCGCAAGAATGGAGTGAGATATGTCAAAAATGACAAACTCTCATATTAAATGAAGGTCACTTGCCTTCAGCGATTTCCGCATCTGTGGTGAGGGGACCGCATTTGAGGTCTCGCTTCTGCGGGAGATCGTCCGCTTCTGTGGAAAATGGTCGGACTAGCTGGGGCCGCATCTACGGTCAGGGGACCGCTTCTGCGGTTTCGTTTCTATGGAAGAGGGGCCGCATTTGCGGAACCTGAGCTCCTCCCTTTGGGCCGCATCTGCGATGGCTTAGTCGCTTCTGCGGGCTCGCACCTGCGGCTGGCCAACCGCAGGTGTGGTTGTGACAGCAACTGGAGCTTCAGCTCATTCTCAAATTTTCAACTTAGCTCGAGGCTCGTCCGATTGACGCTCGGGGCCCCTGGGGCACCGCCCGAACATACCGACAAGTTTGAAATCATAAAACAGACTCGCTCGCACCCTCGGAATGCCCGAAACAACATTAAAACTAAGAATTACACCCTAAAACAAATTGAATCAAACTTATGAACTTCAAGTTCTTCAATCTACTTCCAACGTGCCGAAATATACTTATGCTACTCGGAATGATACCAAATTTTTGCGTGCAAGTCTTAAATGACATTATGGAACTATTCTTGGTCTCGAAATTCCGTTTGGACTTCGATATCACAAAAGCCGCTCCAAACTAAATTTAAAGAACTTTAAAAATCCTTAAGGAATCAACTTTCACTATTAGGCGCCAAAACGCTCCCGGGTCATCCAAAACCCGATCCGGACATACGCCCAAGCTCGAAATCATCATACAAACCTGTTGGAACCTTCAAGTCTCGATTCCAGGTCGTTTACTCAAAATGTTGACCAAAGTCAAACTTGGCCTTTTAAGCCAACCTTAAGGAACCAAGTGTTCCGATTTCAACTCAAACTCTTCCAAATTCCGAACCAATCATCCCCGCAAGTCATAAATCAGTAAAAACAAGTACAAGAAGTCTTATTTAGGGGAACAGAGTTCTATAAAGCAAAACGACTAGTCGGGTCGTTACATGACGTCCTAGAGTTTAAACCTCAAAGTTCAAATTTCAGGACATCATGTCATAAAGTTCGAAAATTGTGTCAATAAGTTTTAATCTTATGTCCTGAATTTTAAATTAGTAGTTCAGAAATTTAGGACACTCAATCGTGAATTTCAAATTAGTAGCTCAAAAATTCAGGACACTAAGTCTTGAATTTCCAAATTCAAGATACTTAGGCCCCGTTTGGCCATACATTTTGGCAATATTTTTTCAAATCTTTTTTGAAAACATTGTTTGTTCATAGATTAATGATCTATTTTTGAAAAATTTCTGAAATTATTTTTCAAGTTCCCAAAATCTAGTTTAGGGTAGATTTTGGGTGAAACTTGTTCTCCCACTCACAAAACTTCAAATTTTTTTCAAATAAAATGCATGTCCAAACATAATTTTAACTTCCAAAAATTATTTTTCAAAACTACTTCAAAAATTACTTTTTCAAGTCTCAGCAAAATTTATGTCCAAACGCTAGCTTAGTTTGGGTGAATTGTCTAATCTTCAAATACATTATAAATTTTGGATATATTTTAAAGAGCGAGCTTAAGATGACTATTATTGCACTTCACCCTAATTAATTTCATAGTTTAAGGAATAATGACTTTATTTTTTGTGGGGCGGAGCTAGAAAACGTATTACGAATTTAGTATCTTTTGTTCAAATCCAACATTTATCTTAATTTTTTATTAAATATATATAAATTATTAATTTAGAACTTGATAAATTAAAATAGTTAGAATTCTAAATTTATAGCCTTCAATCTTGGCTCCACCCCTAGTTCTTATGGTAAATGTATAACTAAAATTCTAAGAACAAAAAACGAAAATTTATTCAAGTAAAAAGAATTTTATCAGAGACAAAAAAAAAAGCAAAAAAGAAGAAGAAGCTAACTTCTGCTTTTTGATGCGTTGGTCACCGTTAGCTAATATATTCGGCCGAGAAAGAAAGATCAGAACGGACGACGTGTCGCCGGCTGCAAAATCTCTCCGTCTAATCGCCGCCGTTCCATGTCGTCGATGCTAAACAACAACAGTATCTCCATTACTGTCTCTGATGACGAGCCCGACGAATTTGCCAACAAGCTTAGGGCACGAGCTCGAAGGAAGAGAAAGAAAATCGGTCACCGAAGCAAAACCAGTTGCACTCATATTATCTTTAAAAAGCTTCTCCGGTGGTGGCCTGTTCTCCTATTCTTACTTGCCGCAGCTCTTCTCATCTTCGAGGCCTCTCGAATTGGAGGGAAACCTAGTTCGCTTGTTAAAAAACCGGATCCGGTGACCGGACAAAAGCTTAATAAGCCTGTTGAGAAGAAACCGCCGGCGAATTTAAATCGTCTCGATCCGGTCACTCATGTTGTCCATGGAGTTAGAGAGCGTGAGTATTTTTGCATTATGATCTAAATTATTTAAGTGCGAAACTGCTGTTTGCTATTATTACGATGTCAGTTTAGGCAGAATGTGCACATTGCTTGTATAATTGAATTGAGTTTAAGTTCTCTTCACTAATGGTGTAAAATATATTTAAAATATCAGGTCAGTTATTAGGTAATTACAAATAAATCTCTTAAGGTAATACTAATGCAGGTTAAATATTACTGATGGTGCAAATTCTTTTTATCCTATAGTATATAACCTAAATCCAATTGAAGTTTTCTTACATTCTATATGAAATGCCCCTGATATAGTGATTTAAAAGTTGAATGATTTAAGGAGTCGACAGGCTGCTTGAACTATGCATGTTTGTAATGTATGACCAAGCATCCAATTTGAAGCTCTTAATGTTTGTGATTTGTTATATTCTACAAAGAGATGAAATATGTGCTAGGCATAAGGGCAATGATAAAAATTTGGTCTTTATGAGCTCAGTGCTTTATTCAAGATCTTCCACTCCCAATTGATTTCCCTTGAACTTTCCAGACGAGGGCTATTAGTTGGGAGTTTCAATATTGGTCAATATGGGTCTTTAAGGGTGTTACTTAGCGAACTGCTTGCGAGCTAAGTTGCAAGGACTCTTCATTTATGGCGTCGCACCCATGTCGACACGACACCAATACTAGTATGGGTGTGGGATACGTTCCGGATCTGGTCAATCAATATTGAGTACTTTGACCACAAAATAAGGAGAAATTAGAAATAAGATTTGGCGTTTTGATTTCTGATTAAGACAAAAGCTAATGTAGATTTCTGGATGACTACCTACAACTTGATAATAAAAGATTGAGTAATGAACTCTACACACTGCATGCAAGTTTTCCACAATGTCTCATAATTTAGGCATATTTTTATAGATCTATTTTTAGATATACCCGACTCCCCCCACCCATATCCGTACCTAGGTTCATACACCCGAATCTTAAAATTTAGATCACGAACCGGCCTCTAGATCGACACCCGTATCGGATACCCGCACCCGAGTCCGAGCAACTTAGCTTGTGAATGACACTTGTTTATTCATCTAGAATTTCCTTGTAAATGCTTCCTTTCAATTGTCCCAAAAATTTGACCTCTTTCCCTAAATGACAAAGTCATCTAATTTTAAAAGTCAAGTTAATGTATAATTTGACTTTTTAGGGAAAGAGATCAAATTTTTGGGACAATTGAAAGGAAGCATTTACAAGGAAATTCTAAATGAATAAACAAGTGTCACTCGCAAGCTAAGTTGCTCGGACTCATACTTGGAGTTATTATATGAGTATCTAAGATATAGGAGGAATCATAAAGTTGGTGCTAAAGTGATCTGGCTGACATATGGGACAGATCATTTGGCTTTTCTTCAAGTAAAACTATGTTATTCAGTATTCCTTTGTGGTTTATTACACAGTGATTTTGTTTATGTACAAGATATTTGAAATGCTTGTCAAAGTGGATATGTTTTTTGGCCCATCGTCTTCAATAATGTGCAACAAATCATGCATCTCTCAGCCTGCTTGAAGCTACTACCAGCTGAAGAGCTTGAGCATCTGGATTTTCCCATGGATAAAGTACCTGCTGATCCTATTAAACGGGTGGTATACATCACAGAGGCAAATCCTGCTTATGTTGATGAGAATATGCCACTTGAGCAACACTCGGAGTCCACAAGATTTAATTTATTCACAGGAAACCAAACTCTCAAGCAAAGGGATGAAAGTTTTAAGGTTGTCGACCTGCATCTTGCTTTTGGTGATTGCCTATTTACCTATGAAATAATTTATGTATCTCTCTCTTTCCTTTTCTTTTGACAATTTGCTTAAGCATTATCTCTCAGGTGAAAGGAGAGGCTTCTATCCACTGTGGTTTTTACAGTGATAAAGGAGGCTTTAGGATTTCTGTTGAAGATAGAAATTATATGGAATCCTGCAAAGCTGTGGTGTCGACTTGTGCATTTGGTGGTGGAGATGATCTCTATCAACCTATAGGAATGTCAGAGTCATCTCTCAAGAAGGTTACTTTTTTGGGATTGTTAATGCTTAAGAGTGGTTTTCAATCTTTAGTTTACATGATGTGCGATTACACTTCAATTGCAAAGTAGTTGGGTTGGAGCGTTGGAGAATTAATTGATGCAGGACGCATTAGTTTACTCAATGTTTTTGGAATTAAATGATGCAGGACACATTAGTTTACTCAATGTTTTTGGAATTAAATGATGCAGGTATGCTTTGTGGCTTTTTGGGATGAAATTACACTTGCATCACAAGAGGCAGATGGCCATAAAGTTGGTGATGACCATTATATCGGAAAATGGCGCATTATCCTTGTTAAAGATCTACCTTTCCGAGACCAAAGGTTGAATGGTAAAATCCCAAAGGTATGCTTATTGCCCGATTCCTCGATTTATTGTATGCTTTTGTATTTTACAATGAAAATATCCTAATACTTAAAGTGAAGCTTCTGTTAATCTTGCCTTACTCCCGATAACAAGATTCTTCTCCACGATGCGTCGAGAAATAATGGTGCCTTACAAAGTAGAAGTGCTATAAAGCAAATCGGATTGATGATCCAATTGTGAAGATTAATAATGTCGGGAAAGTCAAATTTAGTCGCCTTTTGATGCTTCCTTTAAGATTTAATAATTGGATTTTTGGACCATGTATCATTTTGGAGAAAATCCATCATCTCACCTGCATACTCTCCAACTGCTTGATTTTCCATTTTTTGTCTCTGTACCTGGGCTCCCCATTGTAGCAATAACTGCAGAAATTGCATAATTTAATTGATGATTGCATCTGAAGTTCATGTGCCTTTATTGTCATTGATCTAGTAGGTAAAATTTCTACAAAAAATATCTGTATAATGCGGCAGCAAGTCATGGTCTCCAATTGTGGATTTCAGGACGTTGACCAAAAAAGTAGTTTTCAGGATGTTTGTGCTAGGGTTTTGATGCTTTTTGTCCAATATTTAGTCCACAATACTCTCTCACAATAAATTTTCAAGTTTCTTATGTTTATCCTTTTGAAATTTTTTAAATAATAGGTTTATGTGAATGTGTACTTTTTTTCTTGCTAGCTGTTTTATCAGGATTTAATTCATGTCTAAATTAATCAGATGCTGGCCCATCGTCTCTTTCCGAATGCTAGATATTCCATTTGGGTAGATTCGAAATCCCAACTTAGGAGGGATCCATTGGGTGTGCTGGAAGCTTTGCTCTGGCATTCAAACTCTGTGCTAGCAATCTCAGAACATGGGGCTCGCAGTAGCGTGTATGATGAGGCAAAGGCTGTTGTCAAGAAAAACAAAGCCACCCCGGAGGAAGTGGAGGTGCAGTTAGCTCAGTACCGTCAAGATGGCCTCCCTGAGGATAAGAGATTCAATGGGAAGAAAGGTAGGATTTCTCATTTCCCTTGTCAGCTGGGGATGGACTTACCATAATTGTTATCCACTGCATAATCATTATAAAATTGTACCTCAATTCCACAAACGAGACGACCTTTTTTTCCTCCCAAGTAGATAAGTCATTCTCACAGTCAATTTATGTGTGCAGCTCTTGCTGAGGCTTCAATTATTGTGAAAGAGCACACACCATCGACTAATCTGTTCATGTGCCTATGGTTCAATGAGGTGGTTCGCTTTACATCCCGTGATCAGCTGAGTTTTCCATACATCCTTTGGCGGTTCAAAGAGTTTAGGAATATCAACATGTTCCCTGTTTGTACACGTAAAGATCTGGTTAATAGCATGGGTCACATAAGAAAAGCGAAGCCTCTAACAAGTTGATGTATATTCGTTGTTTGCACGAGAAAGGTAGCCGAAACAAGAATGCTCAGGTCTTTCTCCAAGGTTCGAGCATATTGCTTCCTCTATTATGTGTGTTGATGACATTGGATTGAGAGATCGGATAGGATAAGCATATTCCTATTTATTCTTCAGAATTCAAAGGGCAATGTTTTTGAAGCCCTGAAGGGATAGGGAGAGGCCGAGGGGGTTTCATCAATGGGAAGAAGAGGAGAGCAGCGAGTATGTTGTGTATTTAAACAGTGTGGAAGGTCTTTTATTGATTTATAATTCTTTTATCATCTCTTTTGAACAAAGTGGCGTTGTTTGGAAGGTTTTTTTTTTATCAATTTATTATTCTTTATTATCACTAGTTTTCTGAAAATGTTAAATTTGTTGGGTATTCTGCCAGGGTTCGCATTCTACTGTGTTAATATTGAGGTGCGTTAACAAATGTAAAGCACCTAGTTTAGCTCTCTTGGATTAGTGCAGGATTTGCTCGATAATAATGGCGATGTCAAGACTAAAAATAGTTCCATACTTAAGTCATTATACAGTCAAACCTCTCTATAACAACCTCGTTTGTTCCGGATATTTTTGTATGTTATAGCGAATTGCTGTTATAGGAAACATATATTATGACAAAACATGAAATTTGGTTCCGGTAAAAACTTGACTTTTATAGTGAACTAGTGTTATATAAGATGTTATTATAGAGAAGTCTGACTGTATTCGTTCTTTGTCTTCGGTTACTTGATTGTAGGTGAAAAATTACTTACTATATTGAGCCTAGACTAAAATTTCTAATAAGCAACCTCTCTAGTGTAGTATTGTCAACTACTCAAGTTAACTCTCTGCACTATTCTCTTGTTTAAAACGATTCTGTCAATGAGGAAGCCATCAGCCTCTTTCAGTATTGACCATAAAATTATGCATACTATATTTCCCACTGTTCTTTTATGTTGGAGTCTTGGAAAAAGAATTCACTATTCAAAGGAATCGTAATACATAGAAAGGCAATTCTCTTTACTGACTCGGAATAATGTACAAAGAAATATGAATAAATTTTTATTGAATTGTTACAAATTGAAAGAATATTTAACAAAAAGGTCATATATAAGAAGTCCTAATTGTTGACTAGTATACAGTTCTATTTTGCTTGCAAATTTTCTTGCTCTATACATATATATACTTCTCCACCTAAAGGTATCAAAAGGTAGACTTTCTTAGTTGCCAGCCTTTGTGGTAGAGACAGCAAGTCTAGAAAGAATGAATACACAAATGGAGGAAACAAACACAGCTCCAGCAAAACAAGCAAGATCCAGTCCATTAACCACAGGAACATTCTTGAATTTCTCCAATACTCCAACTTGAAGTAGCATTATTAGTGCATGTCCTATTCTTGATTTAGCTTGCATCACTGACTTCATTCCCATTATCGATGGAAGTGTCTGAAAGTAAAACAAATTTTGGCCCGACCTTTGATCTCCTTCAACATTAGTTCTTGATCCCACGAACATGACATACAATCCCATTCCAAAAGTAAGCATAGCAGTCCCTAAAAGAAACATATCTGAAAGAAAAAATAGAACATTATTCGTTTAGAGTTAATTCTAATTTGGTAACATAAAAATGCAGTCAATTATCTGCTATAATCGGTTAAAATACGTTGATAGTATAAAAATAAATTAAGAAAGAAGTACTTACCTATAGCTTCGATCAATAGCTGCACGACATGTCCTAGGTCTGACTTCTGTGAGAGTGCGATAAAATAGTGGAAGTATGACTCTACCACTAGGTAACAGCCCTGCAATAACGAGGATGTTTATGTATTAGTCTTAAAATTGTAAAATTCAATGATTTCTTCCTGATGATACAAGTAAATAGAAACAACATAATCATAAATAATAATAATAATAATAATAATAATAATAATAATAATAATAATAATAATAATAATAATAATAATAATAATACTAATATATATTACCTCAACAAAGCATAATAATGAACCAATCAAAGTCCCTGCAACTGCAAAGAGAGTGAAGAACCGGCAATCCAAAATACCCTGCAAAACAGAATTCCATATATCCACTAAGAAAAAACAAATCTTTAGCATAAGAATATACTTCAATTTCTTGGGTTTTTATTCATTTAGTTAACAGGAAGTAGGAAATGTCAATCTGGGATTTGGACTTGTGGACATAAATTATTATGCGGAACTTCAAACTGTGTATACACACACACAAAAAAAAAAATCCATACAATAAAATCACACTGATTTTGAAGTCGATAACTTTACACCCTGTATTCATACCTCTACTAGTTAGACGCATAGATTGACAAAGGCGGATCTAAAATTTTTAGTACATGAGTGCACTATTAAAAAAATGAGAAAAAAACGTATTAAGTATGAATTAATCCCTATTCCTCTTAATAAATAACTCAACATTCAACCAAGTGTATCATTCAACCTTCTTGGAGTATGAATATCAATAATTAATATTATATACCAATTTAGAAAATAAGTACATAGAATACCTAATTTTGCGGAAAGACCATGGGTTCACGTGCCCCATAATTTTGCCTATAAATCCGCCAGACACGACATTTTATATCCCTATGAGAAAAAGAAAATCCATACCTTCTCGATGAACAACTGTAGATGATGCAACTTCTGCGGCATTTGTTTGAGGAAGTTTTTCAAGTTCTGAAGTATTAGATCTGAGACATTTTCTGCTACTAAACCGATATCTGGAAACCAGTTCTGTGTCATTGGTTCGTCAACAACCACACATGCCAATCTTGACATGGTGCCTGCCCCACCAACATGAGCCTTAGCTGCCACTGGTTTCTTCTCCACATCTCCGCCACCAACATTAATCTTACTACCTTTGTTTAAACATAGTAACCTCAACGAATAATTCCTGAAAGATTTACAAGGTGTTTGTTTCCGAGCATTGTCACCTAACCCCAATTGTTTTGAGGTACGTAACAATCTACCACTGATGGCCATTTTTCAGCTTGTTTAATTTTCTCTTTATTTTTTTTGACTTACTTTCTTTCTCCATTGGACCCAAGTATTTATATACAATACACAGAAAAAGTGCAGAAGATTCGTGGCATATTAGCTAGTATTGTCGTGAAGTAATGTGACCTTTGTTTTGGCACTGTTCTCCACTTTTCTTGGAGAGGTTGGTTTTGGTAAGGTATTATGAACTTTTCAACAATGTTAACCGCAAAAAATGTGGTGCAGTGGATGAGACTGATCTTTCCTTAACCAGAGGTCCCGAGTTCGAGTCCTAGGTATGAAAAAATCCTTGGTAGGGAGCGCTTTTCCGAATGGGATCCTACGCGGCGCGAATCCGGATATAATCGGGCTCCAATAAACACCAAGTGGGAAACTAAAAAACACTTTTCAACAATGTTACATTACAGTGTGTAGGGTCATAAGCATTCTCTTCCGCACACGTGGCAGTTCGTATCATTCCGCGGACTTCTATTCGTAGAGAGAATAATTTCAGAATTTGGAAAGTGGGATTCCTTTTTGATTTACATGGTTGAATTTTAAAACGCAGCTTTGGGCTGTATATCAGCTGTCGCCCCACGTGCCTTAATTTGTAAAACCCTAGTGAACGGTGTATACGAATAGATTGAACGTCAAGCAATTGAAGTTCCATTTTAGTGGTCATAACTACTTAGGTGATAGGTTTTTTTAATAGAATTAGGGCTAAATTTGAATATGTTAAACAGGTTGAAGCTTAATGTGTCAAAACCAAATCGCTCAATTAAAGTTCATTCTTCAATTGTTTATTTAAATTTGTATAATATGTTTTACTTTTTTTTTTGCTAATGAAAAGACTTATATTAGAAATTAAGTAACGTGAGAGTTATAATTATTATAAGTCAAGACCGTTCAAATAAGAAACAAAGCTGATAAAGCAAAGGGAGGTGGATTTTAACCCCGATGTTGATCTGACGCAACTGTTTTCCCTATTATATAACCGAATATATTTTAATAAGCTAAATTTGACACTTCTATATGGGACGATTCAAGCTCATCAATAAGTTTCTGTACGACGTCTTTCTCTATACTATTCATGGGTAAACCCCATACAAAAGATATTTAGGAAACAAGCTAGTGAAGAGAACAAAAATTGAATGTGTGGCCTATTCATTCGCACCTTCTTTCCACATGATTGTAAAGGAGAGCAGATTTAAACTTGTGAGTACCACGTTTGAATTGTGACATTTGTTGGCCTTGGTAGAGACGCGTCTTCTTTTAATCACATGAATTTCCTTACTTTCATCTTTGGAGTAAGCATTCGGCAACAAGAAGACAAATTCTTGGGGGTAAGGATAAAAACTATGGAGCTGTAAGATTGGTTGAACCATATTAAAATAAATATATATTTAGCTCACAAAATGATGGTTGGGCTTGTTTTTGTGTATCCGTGAATAAATAAATAAATAAATAATTGAATCAACTGTTTTGGTACACATAAACAACACTGTCTCTATTTTTTTTTTCCCATAAATAAAAGGAAGATTTACTGGTTTGAGATCTATTATTTGTACCCAGGGACAAAGCTAGAGTAGAGGGCGGATGAGACAGGTTCATTTGAACCTAAAATTACATTGTGCATATAATGTCAAAATCCTTTATATGCATGTATATTAGATGTTTATTTTTTAAACTTTTTTTTGGTCTCATTGGTAAAAATCCGTTCTCCCCATATGATTGTACTTGTTAAGTGAATTATATAAGATCAGAGGTAAAACTAATGGATTCGGATGAACCATAACGTTTATAGAGAAATGTATACTTTTAGCCGTTACCATATATATATATATATACACTTTTTGGCTGTCAAATGTAATTTGTTTCTTTGCCTCGAGAAGAGAGGAGCTGTGGTGGTGTCATAACCCAAAAATCTCAAATGTCGTGATGGCACCTATAATAGTACTAGGCAAGCCGACATCCACAAATAACTACACATCTTTAAATTGAAAACATAATGAAACAAGCTTAATAGTAAAAATCTCATAAATAACTGATTAAGAAAATACCACAACTCAATACAAAATCCCCCAAAATTCGAGTGTCACTAAGTACATAAGCATCTAAATGACAACACAATCTGACTGCTAAGACATTGTCTAGAAAGATAGAACAGTACAAATAAACTAAAAAGAAGGAGAGTCGAGGTCTGCGGACGCCAAGGCAACTACCTCAAAAGTATCCAAGCAATAGAAACTCCAAACCTAGCAACCGCCATGTCCAGAAGTACCTAAATTTGCACACGAAGTGCAGAGTATAGTATGAGTACAACCGAGCAGTGACGAGCTCAGAAAGGTACAAGCCAATGCATATTAAAACAGTACAAACATGATAAGAAAAATGACAGTAATACCTCATAGAAAACTCATAATCAATTGTACACAATACAGAAATGTAGACATGCTTTCAAGTTTAACAGTTTAAGCTCAACATGGATAAAATATGTGAAGTATGACTGATATGAGGAATGTTGTATCTCTATATCTACATGTCAAATGTGCACGTCACAATCTCTGTCACAGTCTCTGCCTTTCGGGTGAGCACTCTGTGGCGAGCACTTTGTGCGCACTAGGTAAGCCTGCAAACCACACAGGAGATGTAAACCATACTAAGCAATCCATGTGCGGCAGGCTCAATACAGAAGACATTGAGGTAACTGTGAGCACCTAATTTTTACCCTACAGAAAATACTCCTACAAATTCACAAAAAATAGATTTGTTTTTAATTATTTTAATTTTTATAGAATTTTTAGGAATTTCTTGCTAATTGTTGTTTGCACTTTAGTTGCATGTTTAATATCTTAAAATTATAAGAAAATACCCAAAATGTCTGAAATATTCATTGCATAATATTTTAGGTTTATTTGCATTTAGGAATTAATTACATTGATTTAATTGCATTATTAAGCAAAAATCACAAAAATGGTCATTTCTACATATTTAGCTTTTAGTTTTTAAAATTAATATTTAGCTTTTAGGAATTAATTACATTGATTTAATTGCATTATTAAGCAAAAATCACAAAAGTGGTCATTTTTACATATTTAGCTTTCTTTAATTTTAAGTTAATTAGTTGTTTTAATGATAGAAATAGATAAATAATTTTAATTTTTACAAATTAGATTAATTTCGGACTCATTTTAAGTTTTAATTGATTATGATTTAAAGTCCAAAAAAGAAAAAAGATTTAAGAAAGGAAGATGGCCATTTTTCTAAGTCAAAAATTGGACTGGGTCACATTAAAATGGCCCAATTGCTTTAAATCAAGCCCATACCTGATCGGCCTAACTCTCTATATTCCTAAAACACCCAATTCCCCCTTTAATTCAGGTGATTTGCATTTATACCCACTTTTTGGGTCACATTTTAACGTATACCCCCTTTGCAAAAAAAATTGCAAGCGTACCCACTTTTCGCGTAAACTTCAGGCATACGGGTCTGAAGTAGCAAATGCGATTACGCAAACTTCAGCATTCTAGTAGACGGGCCTGAAGTTGTTTGTAATTGTTGAACTTAAGCATTCTACTAGCTGAAGTTTTGTTCTCTATTTGCTGAACTTCAGCATGTTTTAGCTGAAGTTTTGTCCTGGATTCAATAGTTTTGTCGTAAAACTTTTTCAAAAACTTCAACAAAAGATGCTGAAGTTATTTAGTTTATTTAAAAACTTCAGCACTAAATAAGCTGAAGTTTTGTCCTGGATTCATTAATTTTTTCATAAAGCTTTTTCAAAAACTTCAGCAGAAGATGCTGAAGTTATTTAGTTAATTTGTAAAAACTTCAGCATTAAATAAGCTGAAGTTTTTTGTCCTGCATTCGTTAGTTTTGTCATAAAGCTTTTTCAAAAACTTCAGCACTAAATAAGCTGAAGTTTTTTTGTCCTATAGTCGTACTGGCTGAAGTTTTGTTCTCTATTTGCTGAACTTTAGCATAATAGTTCAACTTTCAGAGCTTAGTGTAAGAATTGCATCAATAAAGCCGCAATCAGCTTGCTGTTTGATATCCCATTCCTGGATCAATCTGAATTCATTGCAAATATAATAAATACGGACAATGAATTATAAATAGATGAAGAAAAGTTCTAAAATGTTGTTTCAACAAAAATGACAGTAATTATGAGCAAATCAGTAGTAAAATATACTACAAATTAAAAAAATAAAGAGTAAAATAAAGAGTAGAAAAGAAAGAAGGAAGAAAGGAGCGCACAAGTAACGTATATGTTAAGTAATTTTAAAAATATAGTTATCTATACTATATTAAAAGCACGAAGGCCCTTAGCGAAATATCGTTCGCCTTTTTTACCCTTTGAAAATAAAGTATACACTAGACAAAATAGTCATTTAACTATTTTCCTAATATTTATGACTTTAAAATTACCTAAATTTCAATAATATCTTTTTCCTTATTTAAACTATATAATATACCATATTTATAAAAGACATACCAGCATAATCAATGTAAGAAACTAGCGTGTACTAGAACTCATTCAAGGTTTAGGAGTGTTGTCTTTGTTTTAGAATTATTGCCGGTTAATTCTTTAGAATTTTACTATTTTAGTAAAAAATAAAAGAAAATTAATTGAAAGAGAATAAATATAAATTATTACTCTTTTAGTGTGAATATTTTAAAGGTTATTCACTATTCTCTTTACAACAAATAACTTAAAGTAATGAAAGGGTGCATGTGCATTAAAATTTACCAATAAGTAATAGATTTAATTTTAGGTCCATAATTGTTGAAGTTTCCTATACATGGTAAATCAAACTTATAAACCTAACATGATGAGTAAAAAAATATATATCTATAAATAAGTTTACCAAAGACAACAATGCAATTATTAAAATAATTACAATTATATTATAGTAATAATAAACTATAATGTATTTTAAATTTTTCGTTGAAGTTATACATGTTAAAGCACAAACTCGGTTAGATAATTGAAATATAAATAAGAAACCAAAATTTATATATCTAAATTAATGGTAATAAATTGTACCTTTTCTTTATAAGAAATTTAAGGATAAAATAGTAAAAAATAAAGTATATTATAAATAAGTCGTCATTTTTAATGTTTTCCTTTTTTGGCATCCAGTCCTACAAATGCTAATCTCACTATATTTTTTTATATTAAACTATTTATAGTAGTTATTAACTCAATCGTAATTGCTTTTATAACTTTATAATATCAAGTTTATACATATTGAAGTCTCATGTACATCGCAAACCAAACCTATAAACATATTAGGAACTATCTATAACTAAGTTTAAAAATGACAAGACTATATTTGAAAATAATATAATTATAGTAATAATAACTATAATGTACTTTAATATTTTTGTCGAACGTATACATGTTAAAGCTCAAACGCAATCAGATAAGTGAAACATAAATAAGATAAATTTATATATCGAAATTATACTAATAAATGGTATATATATTTGTAAGAAATTTAAGAATGAAATAGTAGGAAAAAATATATTTTAAACAACTTGTCATTTTTTTCGTTGCATTTAGTCCAACAAATGACAATGCCTAGCTCTATTTTTTTATTAAATTATTTATTATAAGATATTAATTCAATCACATTCATTTTTTAGACTTTACATTGTCAATATTAATTTTTGGAGTTATAAGACTAACCTTTTATTCTCTTTTGTGTTTTGTTTTTAGTATTAAGTCATTAAAATAACAATAATTTTCATGAGACCTCACACATACTCATAAATCACAATAAATTATCTAGAAACTTTTGTCGGCCAAGATTTCTTCATTTATTGAGTTAACTAAATGAAAACACCATTCAGCAGTTCCAAGAATATTTCTTTAACTTTTATTATATAATTTAAAATTAATTAAATATATAGTCGAATAATATTTACGTAATTTTTAAAAAATTATGTACTCATTAATATATTAATATAGGTACACGCGTAACGCTTTAATATACGTATATTAACGTCGTAAGTTAAAATGGGTGTGTGCAATTTTTACCTTTAATTCCTTCCTACCAAAATCACAACCCTCCTCCTTGAAAAAAACCAACAGCGGCGCTCCATAGCTCCTCTCTTCTTCAACGAAAAACAGCCACCCCTCCGTCTTCAGCAACAGAACTCCCTCCTCTCAACACCTTCAGTTGCCTCAACAGTCCTCTCTCTCGTTTTCTGCGTCGCTTCCGTCATCGGCGAACTCACCGGAAACACGAGAGTAGCGGCGCCTCATCTTTTCACATCTCCGCCAGCCGCCATCTCTGACCCTCGCACCCATATCTCACTCTCGCCTGATACACACGTACTCAAGAGCTTACATAAATGGGCTGGGAATTTGAAAAGTCTAAATCTCTGATTTGAAGAACAAAACAATAAAAAGGGAAAGAAAAAAGGAGTCCGAAATTGCTCAAGTTGGTTACTACTGGTTTTCGAATTTATTTCTCGGAGTTTCTGGATATCTGTTTGTGTAAAAGTGCTGGGATTTCGCTGAGCTGAGCTGCTGCTGATTCTTGACTCGTTAATTTCGCCCCTGTTTGGTTTTCTCTTCATCGAACTTAATTCTAGAGGAACTAGCTGTTTCCGGCTGGATTAGGCTCTCAATTTTGTTATCTCAGCTTAATCGGGTATGTGCACACACCCCTGTTACTCCGTTTGAATGCCATATGAAAAGTAAATTTGTTCATCTTTTAACTCGGCTCAACTGCATAGATCTATCGTGTGTAATTGATGATCTTGTTTTGAATTGTCTCCTCTGTTAGACTACGGAATTGTTTATCCTCTAATCATATTCAAATGTTTAGATCTAGCATGTATAGTTGCTAAACTGGTTCTTAGAATTCCTTCTTTGTTAAGATTTGAAATTCTCAGCAGGTTGAAATTAGATATTCGAGTTGTTAGATGTTAAGGGATAATTTGACATTTACTGTTGATAATTAATCATTGTTAGAGTTTCATTTGTAATACCATAGATTTATCGCTTAAGGTTGTAGGTTAGGGGAAATTGTGATGTCTTTTTTACCACTAGAGTGAGACTAGCCAGTTAGGAATTAGTCTTAGGATGCTATTGATCAACTACTGATGATGGACTTTATCTTCTGTGTATTAATACCTTACATATTCTCGTATTTCCTATATCTCTTATATTGCTGTTACTTTGTTTTTATGGTATTTATGTTATGTTATGGATTTTATGGTATTTTATGTTGTTTTATTATGAGTCTATTGATAGTACTAATATAGTGTCTCTTGTTGCCTCTTTGAGCCGAGGGTCTCCTGGAAACAGCCTCTCTGCCCCTCGGGGTAGAGGTAAGGTCTGCGTACATATTACCCTCCCCAGACCCCACTTGTGGGATTACACTGGGTTGTTGTTGTTGTCTTGAAGAATCTGAATGTGTTCATTTGAAATGGGCTCTGAAACTGAAATATGTGCTATAGCTATGTTAAACTATTTTGTTTGTTCTGCATTCATTTTCATCTGTTCTCATAAGATGGATGTGTAAGTATCTGTTGGGTAATTCTTAAAATATGGATGGCAAGCTTGAAGGTCAGTTTCTTCGAACTTGTCCAGTTAGTTTCAAAGTTGATTTAAATTTTAGTGGTGTTGAATGCACAATTGCTAACAGGTCGCAGGGTTTTGAACTTGTTAATGAATCAATAGCTAATCCATTTCACCACAATTAATCTCCATAACACAAGGCCTTACAATAATCTCAAACTTAGGAGTTGAACAAATTATGGATGTTTGTAGTTCGCTTTAGACACAATTTAATCTATCATCATAATTATGTACACGTTCGCATGACATGATTATGATTTTTCAAAAATTAAATCGAGGTATGCGTCCGCGCAACTTCGGCCAAACAATCTTTAATTTATAAAGCGTGATAAATCGTGTACACGTATGTGTGACATGGTTTTCGCGCCCCAAATAAAACGGGTTTACACACATGTAATCCGTTTCAAGATTAAATCCATAAACGCCATAATTAAAGGCGGTAAAAAGGTAAATGTACATATGTTCTAAAAATGAGTAATTAAACAATTTAATTAAGCCATGTATGATTAAAGCGATCGTGCTAAAACCACGGAATCCTGGAGTGCCTCACACCTTCTCCCGGGTTAACAGAATTCCTTACCCGGTCTTCTGTGTTCGTAGACCATAAATAGAGTCAATTTCCTCGATTTGGGATTTAAAATAAACCGGTGACTTGGGACACCATAAATTATTCCAAGTGACGACTCTGAAATAAATAAATAATTCCATTTCGAATAGTCACTTTAATTGGAAAAACTCCCTATCCCCTCAGGAAAAAAGAGGTGTGACAACCACACTCAGCCTTGATGATCTTGAAGTTAAAAAAAGAGAGCCTTTTTAATTAATTAACGTTGGCAACCCAGTTATAAAGAGAAGAGCTCGCTTCTGTTGCTTTGTTCGCTTCAGGGGAAGTGATCCTTTTTGTGTACCTGATACGCTTCAGATCAGAGAAGCGCCAGATGTCTCGCTTCGCATCGCTTCTCGCTTTAAGCGAGGAAGCAGTCACTTTTAACAACACTGAATCTGCCTCTCCCATCAATACTCTACCATCCTCGTCTTTGATGCACCTCACTTGGTCCAAATCCCGAGCCTTCCTCTCTGTCGCCTTGGCCAGCCGGAATAATTTCTTCTCCCCGCCTTGGCCCCTAGTTCCTGGTACGGACTATCAAAAGCGGCAGTCTTAGCCTCTGTGACCGCCAGCTTCGCCTTCTTCCTAACTACCTTATATCTCTCTCTGTTCGCTCTCCTCTCTTCCTCGCTTGTGCTCCTTATTAACTTCAGGTATGCCCCCTTCTTCGCTTCTACTTTACCTTGTACCAGTTCATTCCGCCACCAGTCGCTTTTGTGCCCGCCAGAGTAACCCGTCGAGACTCCCAACACCTCTCTCGCTGCTTCCCTTATACAATCCTTTGTCGACGTTCTTCCTCTCTCTCACAGCCGATAACCTCCCTTCCAACTCCTGAGCTTTATCCTTAGTCAAGGTGCCCCACCTGATTCTCTGTCGTCCTCGTGCAGTCCTCTTCTTCCTCTTCATCATGATACCGACGTCCATCACCAAGAGCCTATGCTGCGTCGCGAGGGTCTCACCCGGGATAACCTTGCAATCCTTGCATAGCCCTCTGTCACACTTCCTAAGGAGAAGACGTGTTTTCAATCGTCACGGAATTGAAATACGAAACTTGAAAAATTGATTCTTGTATCTCAATGTGCTGATATGAAATTTTAGAAAAGTTTTGCAGGCTTTTATTTCAAATTTTTCAATATTTGATGCAGATTTTTATTAGAAGATTTATTACTTTGAAGTTCAAGGGTGTTGTTATGCTGAGCTTCTTGCCTCTTAATATCTATTTAATTAATGTATATTTTATCTTATTTGAGCACTTGACCCTTTCGAGTAAAAGAAGCATTCTTATATTTGACGGCACTCATCTGCTCCTCTATCATTGCCTTGGGACAATTTGAGATAATCTCTGGATTCGTCCCTGATTTATTGAATTTGTGTTTTGGTTAAAAGGGAAGGTTATTTACAATTTGAGATAAATGGGGTTCTCTACATACTCGTTGCTCATCTGTTTCTAATCATATCTTGCAGAAATGATTGTTTTGGCAAGTTCAGTGTTTTGCTCAGCCCCAACATGGCCACTGTGCAACCCATCAGAGAGCAAGCAACACTCTAGTACACCCATCTTTAGGAGGCTGACTTTAACAAGATGTCAAGCCAAAAGATGGTAAGATTTTCTTTGACAATTTGGCGATCAGTTTCTGTGCAATTCTAAGGCTTTTCACTAGGTTAACTCTGTTCTTGACGCTAGCTGTGATTGTTATGATATGTACAAAGAGCTAGTTCCATATGCCAATGCATGGTCTTGGCAAAAGGCTATTGTGGACAAGAGGAAAGCACAAATTGAAAGGAATGAGGATCTTGCGGACACACTCATTGTATTGCAGCATCAGCCGGTTTATACATTGGGTACTGGTAGTTCTGAGGAGAATCTACATTTTGACATAAAGAATGCTCCTTTTGAATTGTATCGAACAGAACGTGGTGGTGAAGTGACTTACCATGGCCCTGGTCAGGTACATTTCACTTGCGCCTACTTCCCCAATTGTATTGATGCAGTATGATCCTCATTTTTCGTAGTGTGCTCTGCAGCTGACTGAATAGGTTGTTTTTAATGCTTGATGGTATTGATTCAAGGGCTTGCAAAGTTTCTATTCTAAGTTCTCTAATCAGATGTTGGTAAGCTGAAATGGGGCTTTGACAAGACTGCTGTTATACTCTCCACTGCTTAACTGCTGGGGCAGGGATGTGTAGATGGTGTTAGGTTTCCCCTTTTTGAAATGTATTACTTAGGATTTGCATATGTGCTTAAAGACTTTGAATCATGTGTTCGTTTGAGCTCTTACACTTCTGACATGTGATGCTTTTATCTGAAATTGTAGCTAGTTATGTACCCAATCATCAATCTCCGATATCATAAGATGGACCTTCATTGGTACCTCAGGAGCCTTGAGGAGGTGATTATACGAGTTCTTTCTTCATCATTTTCTATGGAGGCTTCCAGAATTGACGGTTTAACTGGTGTTTGGGTCGGTAAGTTCTGAATCTCCATATTATTTGGATGGCCTATATCAGTCTGCAACAGTATTATCAGATATTTCTAAACAAGATTTTAAGATACTGTGGTTATAAAGGTTTAGGTGAAAATAGTTAGTTAAAATGGTTTGTATTGAAGGTCCCTCATGTGCTCTGGGGCATATGAATGACATTGGTGATTTAGAACAATTTCTCGTAGGAGTTGCCTAGTCATGGGAACTGGCAATTTCATCTCAATTACATTGTTGTTTCTCCCCTTCCACACACCTCGCATACGAACCTTTTCTTCATTTTTTTATCCCTCAAGTTTTCTGTATTGTTATTATTACGTCTCTTAATTCTGAAGGGAGGCATGAAATACTGGTCTAACACTGGCTTCTTTCAGAGGGTCGCAAATTAGCTGCAATTGGTATTAGAGTATCTCAATGGGTCACGTATCATGGCCTAGCGCTGAATGTCACCGCAGATCTGGCTCCCTTTCAGCAGATAGTTCCATGTGGGATCCGTGATCGTCAAGTTGGAAGCATAAAGGGATTACTGAAGGAGTTCTCAGTCTCTAATGGCTGTGGTACAGAAAACCATCAAGACACTGATGATTTCCAACTTATTGATATTGCTCATAGATCTTTAGTTAAGGAGTTTTCTGAAGTTTTCCAAGTTGATATCCATGGTAAACCTATACCTGTTTTAACTTCTTTTAGAGAAAGCCCTTCTCCTGGCTTGATTAAGGATATGACTTATTCTTGAAGGGTGAATTAGTCATGAAATTTTACAAAGAATTATCAGATTTGATGCAATTTTTTCTTTTCAAGTGATTTGGTCTGATTGATCTAAATTATGAGCATTGCAATTCTGCAATTGATACTTTAATATGGATACGGAGTAGTATGCTTTTGCTGTGTCGAACATGTATGGCACTGGTTAAGAGTGTATTACCATCAAACTCAATTATTCCTGAAACAAACTTATCTTCTTCCTTTTTGGATAAGTAAAAAACTAATTAACAAGGTGTAAAGATTCTTTCGTTGTACATTTGGACATTTGTTCTGTGGCTCCCTTTCTATGTGGTCGGGAGCTACGTTATGGTTTCCTTCCTCTCTGGTTAAGTAGCTAAAAAAAGAAGCGGTATCAGGACCGAAATACTGCATCAGATAATTTGAAGCTAATGCAACCCAAAGTTTCTATAAAACAAAAAAGAAAAGGATGAACAACTTCATCTACAAAGATTAGTAGTTTTCAGAAACAGGTCTGGAAGGAAAGAGCCTTTGAAGAAATGTAAGCAACGACCATAAGCAAGTTATTCCCAAGACTTGGAAAGTCACTATCAAAGCAATCAATGCACCATTTCTGTCAAACAACTCCGGGGTGACAGGAGCTCCGCTCATGGCAAACATCAGCTTCTCCACAAAATGCACGGATCTTGTCAACTGATATATTCTGTAAACCTGCAAATATTCGAAATCCTCAATTCTCCATTCTACTTTCACACCCGAAAGAAAAAGAAAATGTAGCAGTATACATACCTCAAAAATAATTGGCACCACGGGCCAAGAAGATGATCCATGTCTGTCAAGAAATCTCTCGAATAAATATTGTACTAAACAGCCAAGCAGAAAAGGAGCCACTGCAACCAAGCCTGGCAAGCCAAGTGAAGGCCAGGTAACATAAAGAGCAAAGAGGGGGGCAAAAATCTTAAACCCCATTACAAAGAAAGCAGATGTTATATATCCCTTCAGCCCAGTAATAAGGCTCCATCTCTTTGCACTGAATTGTAGATATGGCTTCTGAACGTGGTCAGTGACCCGAAGGTATGTCGCAAGGCCAATATAAAACATGACCTCAGAGAAAAATGAAGACACAATTTCTGCAAAGACATGTAGATTTCATTAAATTTTGACATGTATAAAAGCAGGTGCAGCTAATCGTGTTCATCTAACTATGTTCACAATCTCATGGCTCATACAATTTGGAAAATCTCAGTTCTGTAAATCTGATAACATGCTACCTTCTAGTAATGGTAAAATAGGAAGAGATCCTATTACATGATACGACTCTTCGACCAGGAAGATGCTTTTAGGTGGAAGAAAACTGACCATAAAATCAGTATTCAAGATATCATAATGTTGTTGCTTAACAGCTTAAACAAGCAAGCTACACATCAACCGAGCTTGCCTATTAAAACTATCATAACTACCAGAACGTAATCAGCTAGCCCAAAGTAACACTTCAACCTACAATTCAAAGTTGGGTATTTTTACTACATGCAGCTGATACAACAATCATAAACATAAAAGCAGAGGAATCTTCTGAGACACTTAAATCTTGTTTTCCATCAGCTTAGAGCATACTGCTAATTACATCTAGTGGGGATGTATCTAATTAACCATTTTAATTGTCTGAGCTAGTAGCTTCTACTCTCCATGAATGAATAGAATAGATGATTGCTAACAAACCATAGGAACTTATATGCTTTATCCCAAAAGAGACAGACAGTTCATGATCGGAGTACCTCCCATAGGAACTTATATCAGCTAGATAACCACAACATTCAAGCTTAAGAAAATAGCATGGTCCCACTTCTTTGTTCATTAACAAACTAAAATAAATTGTTTGTTTAATCCAAAAGGGAGATATTCCTAAATTATGTTATAAAAATTGACTAAATTAGCCCTCACTATACACATCAAAACATTCAAAGCTGATAATTTTTTAACATCATTTCCACAAATTTCTATATCCAATCACTAGATTAGTCAGCACCATTCCAAGAATTTGCATATCCAGTCAATGTTTACAGAAATCAGCACATATAAAGTAACAACCAAGTATTAACTAAACTTTTGGCATACCTGCAAAGGTCACATTCTTGATTAAGTCATCAATGGCAACAGCAATGAAGAACCGAGGAAGCACTAAAGAAGAGATCAACGCAATAGGAGCAATAACCCAGAGAAAGGAGCTTCTTTTTTCCTCAAAAGGGGCTGACACCAACTTACTTTCTTCAATTAGTTGGTGAGTAAGTCCGTGGAATGAAACAGAACCTGATTTACCCCGAAATGGTTCAGACCCATTACTGGCGATTAGACTTACACTCCTACTTTCCCTGCCATCATAATTTAACTTCTCCGGAGGACTAGAATTAGAGGCATACACTATCAACCCCTTCTTCAGTGATGGAATAACTGTAGTAACAAATAGACCATATTGAAGCAGAGCAAAAAATACTATATTTCGAGGCAATATAGAGGTACATAGAAGAGGAAATTACAAAGAGAGAAAGGAACTTTGCATTCCAACTACGCACAATAGTATCTTTAAAGCAATATAGACACTCCAACAGAGGAAAATTTCAAAGAAACAAGAAAATTTACATTTCAACCCACAATATTATCTTTATAGGAACAAAATAAAACCCAAAAGAGAAACTGAAAGGAAGCAAGGAAATTTACATTTCAACCCAAAATACTATATTTAAGTCAATAATAGGCATTCAACAGAGGAAATTGCGAAGAAAACGAGAAAATTTACATTTCAACCCAAAATATATCTTTAAAGCAATAAAATAAAACCCAGCAGAGGAAATTGAAAAAAAGAAGGAAATTTACATTTCAAACCGTTTTGAGCAAAAGGGTTTGTTTTCTCCAATCGAACATAGCTTCTGCCATTGTTCTTCCGCACCAGAGATGACACAGAAACCTAAATAGAATTAACAAAATTTTACAAGTGTATATACAGATAGCTATGGGCTAAAAACAAAAAAAAAATACTTACATTGTGAAACTGGAATTGAGAACATTTGGGGATTGAAGCTTCATGTTGAAGCAAAGAACAAGCAGATTGCAGGTTCATATTTTGTTTTTTTTAAGGATAGTAGTAAACCCTAAACCCCATTTGAGCTCCTTTCTTTTTTTCTTTTAAATTCCAAGTATTAATTTACAAATCTCTCCGTATGTTTACTATAATGACACATGGCCTCATGCAGTTTGCAATATTACGGACACCTTATCCCATATTAACGTATTTGAACATCCGAGTCCACCAGCTAAAAGCTACTCCCTTTTTTCAATATATATGAATTTATTATTACTACTTATTTGGGAACTCAATGTCCCAATTTTACTTTAGGATCTGTTTGGAAAACCATTACATAATTAGAATTGGTGTAATTACTAGCAGAGGTGGAGCCAGAATTTCAAGTTTATGAGTTCGTAATTCTAATTGTTTTAAGCTACTAGGTTAAATTAATTTAGATATATTCAATGAATTTTTTAAAACAAATACAGAGTTTGAACCAAATCTACTCTAGCTCCGCCCCTGATTACTAGGATAGTGATTACAATGTTATAATTACGACAACCTGTTTGTGTCATAATATAATTACAGTGTAATTACAAGTATAATTACATAGTTAAATTAAATTATATATATAAAGTTAATTATCAAAAATTAAAAGTTAAAATTTAACAAATATATACCTTTATAAATAATATTAATTTTGACATTTAAGATAGATATTGATTCTTGAAAATATATTAAGTAATAATCACATATTTGTAACTAATATTGTAAAAGTATTTGATATATATTTTTCAAAATTAATAAAATTTTACTTTAATGAATAATAAAAACTAAAAGTACATATTTTGTAATAACATCATGGACTGCATGCCTGATAAAAAGATTAATATTTATAAATATAATGCCATAATATTAATCATATATTTTATGTAAAAATAATATATCAATTCTAATTGAAAAATGAATGGCATGCAATCTTAGATAATAAGTGAATACTACTAAAGCAAATAAAATTGGATAAAAAATATAACATAAATTCAAAAAAAATAAATTAATGTAATACTCTTATGTAAAATTACAACATAACTTAAACTAAGTTTCAACATAATTTAAGTAAATATAATTCAAAAGAAAAGAAAAACATAAGTTTATAACCTCATTTAACAATGAGATTCTACTTAATGACATCACTCATTATATGCTAACTTTATTAAAGATTCTTTCTTTTTAATATTAGGAGGATGAATTTCAAAAAAAGAAAAGAATAATAGCACAATTGTGCTAAATAAAAAAGAAAAAAAATATAAGCAACTACATGGAATCACAAAAAATAAAGATTGAAAAATAAGAATATTATTTAAATATTAAAAAAGTAATCTATCCTTTTAACATATTTAAGTTTGCATATAACCTCATCATAACAAAGTTCAACTCTAATAACATTACTCATTATAAGTCAAGTGACTTATTTTTTCTAAGATTACGAGGTATAATGTTTTAGAGAACTTAGAATAATAACATAGCTAAGTGTATTTAAAACAAAGAAAATAAGTAATAAAGAAATAAATTATGAGAAATTATGTAGAAACGCGTAAAGTAAATGTTAGGAAATAAGAAAATAAAAAATAAAAAATGTAAAAAATATATATTTGAAAAAAAAAGAATTTTAAAAGTTTTAAAAAAATTAAAAGTAAAAAAATAATATAAATAAAAAGTAAATTAAAAAGAAAAAAAAGAATTTCAAAAAAAAAATAACCTGGGAATTACATCATGTAATTACTAGCAATTCTCAGCTCCCCTTGAGAATTACAGAGTGTAATTACACCCCCCAGTTACACCTAATTACATGCTGACTAAGTAATTACTTGATCGGACAAACATGTTAAAACTGTGTAATTACACCCTAAATTCAATTAAAGGGTGGCTTTCCAAACATGCCTTTATTGTTTGGTCTTTCCTTTAAAATCATGAGTGTTGCCTATGCTTTTGTTCGTCTCGATGTGTCTATTGAAATCTTTTTTTTTTCATCTTTTCTTGAGCTGATGATATATTGGAAATAACATTTCTACCTTTTCAAGATAAAGGTAAGGTCTGCGTACACACTATTCTCCACAGACCTTACTTGTAAAAGTATACTATATTTCTTATTGTTGTTGTTGACGTGCTATTGAATAGTTCCGGTGAAAGAAGACTAGTGAATGATGGCGTTGTAAATCATTTAAAATTAAAAGTTATGCTAAGTAATACTATAGTGAATATATTTTTTTGTAAAAATAAATCTTTTAGACGGCTATGTCAATCCTTCCTCCCTTATTGTTAAACTTGCTACTAAGTATAAGTTTTTGGGAGGATAATAAAGTAAAATTCTTCCACAAGTTTGACATCAAGTATGAAATGTAACATAAAAATGAATTTTAAGGAATGCTACCTAAAATTTCGGGCATATCAAATTCTTAAATTAATGAGACTAGTAATATGAGCCCAGGGTAATTAATGTAATTTACTTAGGTTAGTAGGTGTATCTGTAAGTATTAGAAGTTAGCAACTACCTACACGTGGGTTAGCTGTCAGATGTTAGTTGCTGGTTAGATATGTGTATATATACAGTGTAGTGTATAGAACAGAGGTGTAATTTATTCTTCTCTTTACTGAATGAAAGAGGAAGCTCTGAGCTCAATTTTCTCTTCCTAATTCATCTGTGTGCGTGTGTGAGTTTCATCATGGTATCAGAGCCACACGACCATTAGTGTAGTCTCTCCATTTCGATCTTCGAATTTTACTTCAGAAGCTCACTGAAGATAGCATCGATGGCGGAAATTGACAATGAACTGCCGCGAAAAGTCAATCACAACCGTCCTCTGTTTTTGAATGCAAATGATAACTCTGGACCAGTATTAATCTCCTTACAACTACGAGGACCGGAGAACTATTCTGTCTGGAGCCGAGCAATGCGAATTGCGATCCTAGGTCGAAACAAGCTAGGGTTTATTGACGGCACATACAAACGGAAAAATTACGGTATAAATCTCGTAGATCCTTGGTAGAGGTGCAATGCAATTGTATTATCATGGATAATGAATTGTGTGTCACTGGAGCTGCTCAGTGGAATCGTTTACTCGTCAAATGCAACGACTGTCTGGAATGATCTAAAGGAACGCTTTGAAAAAATTGATTGTTCAAGGATTTTTCAAATTCACAAAGAGATTGCAACTGAATATCAAGGTACTGCATCAATATCCGCATATTTCTCAAAATTACGATTGTTATGGGCAGAGTTTGATAGCTTAACACCAGCACCGGGCTGCAATTGTGCAAAATCGAATAAGTCAATAGCATTTATGGAGAGATTGAAGCTATTGCAGTTCCTAATGGGCTTGAACGAGCCATATAAACAAGCTCGCAGTCATATATTGATGATGGTACCAGTTTCTTCTATGAACAAAGCTTACTCAATGTTAATGGAGCTTAAGAGTCAAATAGCCATGACAAATCATTCAGACATGACTGGGGACGTGATACAACTGCCTTAATGACAATTAGAGGTGGTTCTCCATTTACACCTAAAAGAGGCTATAATCTATATTGTGATTTTTGCAAAATGAAAGGGCACACTCGAGAAAACTGCTGCAAAATTCTATCCAACAGACTTCAAGCATAAAAAAAGAAAAGGGGATTCAACTCTCTTAATCCTGCATCAGTTGAAGTCTTGAAGATGCTCAACCACAGCACCAGGGAAACAAGAATGCAACTCAATTCAATGATAGGGCCACTACATCATCAAACTTTGGCATAACACTAGTGTTTACTCAGGAATAATTCAACCAGATCTTGAAAATGCTGAATAAAAAAGGAGTGCCAGACACCTCAACCAATATGGCAGGTATGTCCTATTGCAGTGCTTGCTTGGTAAGTGATACAACTAAGTCTCACAATTGTATTATAGGCACTAAAAAAACAAATCATATGACCTCCATTTATAACCTATTATCAGATACAATGGAAGTGATGAAAAACAATAGCAAAATAGTAAATTTGCCTAATGGAACCAAGGTAGCAGTATCACACATTGGCAATTGCAGAATAAGAGAAAACCAGGAAGTAAAAAATGTGTTGTATATCCCGATTTCAAGTACAACTTGTTGTCAGTCTCTAAATTGACAAGGGAAGTTAAATGTATGATTGCCTTCTTTCCTAGATTTTGTGTGTTCCAGGACCTCTACACTGGAAAAGTGAAGGGGATTGGTAGAAAAGATGATGGACTCTACCTACTAACTACTATATATCTAACGGAAAAGGGCCAAACATGCCCCTAGACTATTGGAGTTGGTACAATAATACCTCCCATCCACCTATTTTGCCAAAATTACCCTCACAGTTATCTTTTCGGCTCAAGACTGCCCTTACGATTAACAACCATGTTAGGTAGAAAAAAAACTTTAATTAATTTCCATGTGTCATCGTCCCATTGACCTAACTTAAAATTCACCTAAATTAAAATAACGAAAAAGGGTCAAACCTTTTTCGTAAGGGCAATTGGACGATGACATGTGGAAATTAATTAAGTTATTTTTACCTAACATGGTTGTTAGTCGTAAGGGCAGTCTTGACCCGAAAAGATAACGATGAGGGTAATTTTTGCAAAATAGGTGAACGAAGGGTATTATTGTACCAACTCCAATAGTCCAGGGACAGTTTTGACCCTTTTCCGTAGATCTAATAAGAGACAAGAAAATAAGCCCACACACTCATTGATTGCTAGATTGTACCAACACACATTGCAGCTTTAGCATAGGAGGAAGGGGCATCCCTTTGCAAGAGTCATGAGAAAACTACTATCCATTAGTGAAGAAGAATGTAGAAATATAGTAAATAATTGTGATATATGCCTTTTGGTAAAACAAGCAAAGTTACCATTTCCTATTAGTAATACTAGAGCAAAAGGTGTGTTTGAGTTGCTACATATGGATGTTTGGGGACCATTTAGAGTACATACCTATGATGGTAATAAATACTTCTTAACAATAATTGATGATCTCTCAAGAGTGACCTGGATTTACTTGTTGAAACTAAAGTCAGATGTGATAGTAGTAATCAAAAACTTTCTGCTAATGGCACATAATCGAATAAAAAATAAGGTAAAGAGGATAAGAATTGACAATGGAACAGAATTCATTAATTCTAAATATTCTAGATTATTTAGTAGTCTTGGGATCATATATCAAAGATCATGTCCATATACACCATAACATAATGGCACAGTAGAAAGGAGACACACACATTTACTGGAAGTGGCTAGAGCAGTAAGGTTTAGGGGATATATCCCTCCTAACTTTTAAGGTAAGTGTGTATTGATGACAACCTACTTCATTAACAGGATGCCAACCCCAGTGCTTGCAGGGAAGTCAGCTTTTTAGGTGTTTCACAAAAGAAGCCCCTCAATGGATCACATAAGAGTTCCAGGATGTCTATGTTATGCTGTTCCATCAGTTGTAGGAGACAAATTTCAACCCAAAGCACTGGCATGTGCCATGATGAGGTATTGAGCCGTTCAGAATGGGTACCTGTTATTTGATCTGACTAACAAAACTTTCTTTGTTAGCAAGAATGTCACCTTTAGAGAGTATTTTTCCCTTTAAATCTATTGGCATTGACAGAACTCCCTTGTTTGTTCCTAGTCAATGGCCACATGATGAAGAAGTCACTAAGCAATTGCTTCTCAGAATGGTGCACCTGATACTAGTGAAGGGAATGGAATTATTGAACCAGATGCGGCTCAAAATCACATAGTATTCAGGAAGTTGCATACTATGACAGTGACATTAATAAAGAATCAACAACTCTCTACTAAGAAGATGACATGGCTGACATGCCATATGCAAAACCTGCTATTAGAGAAACAACTGAACATGTTGATTCTACAGCTGAGATTGTAGATGGAGACATAAATCATGAAGCTGAAGTTAAAGTTGCACAACCTTACCCAACTCACAATGCCCAAAATTCAGATACTTCTCTGAGAAGGTCTTCTAAGGATAAGGCTCCACCACTTTGGCTAAAGGACTATGTAGCTACAAAAGCTTCTAGTTCATGTGTTTACTCACTAGACAACTACCTGAGCTATGAATGTCTCTCACCCAAATAAAAGGCACACATAGCAGCCTACTCAACAAGTGTTGATCCTACTTCTTTCCATGAGGCATCACAGTATCCCAAGTTGATTGATGCAATAAAAGCTAATCTGTCTTCTCCGGAGGAGAACAAGACTTGGATTATTATGTCTCTTCCACCAAACAAGAAGGTAATAGGATGCAATTAGATTTACAAAATAAAATACAAAGAAAATGGAATAATAGAAAAGTACAAGGCAAGGCTGGTGACTAAAGGGAATAATCAGAAGGAGGGTCTTGACTATCAGGAGACTTTTTCTCCTGTTGTCAAGATGGTCATAGTGAGAGTGGTTCTCTTTATTGCAGTAGTTCAAGGCTGGCTCATTCATCATATAGATGTGAACAATGCCTTCCTACAGGGAGACCTTTTATGATGAAGTGTATATGCAGATTCCTTAAGGTTTTGCCAGCAAAGGATAGTCAATCATGGTATGCAAGCTTATTAAGTCCCTTTATGGACTAAAACAAGCATCAATGCAGTGGAATATGAAGCTTGTGGAAGCATTAGTACAATCAGGATTTGTACAAAGTCAACTAGATTATTCTCTACTGATAAGGAAGATTGGACAGAAGATAGCAGTGGTTCTTGTCTATGTTGATGATCTACTGATCACAGGCAATGGCAAAGGCTTGATCTTGGAGACAAAAGGCATTCTGCAGCAAACATTCAAGATAAAAGATCTAAGAGAATTGAAGTTCTTCCTAGGAATAGATTTTGCAAGATCCAACAAGGAAATTCTTATGAATCAAAGAAAGTATGCTTTGCAGCTTATATCAGAATTAGGTTTAGGAGGTGCCAGACTAGCATGGACTCCTATAGAGTACAATCTGAAGTTAACTAGCAAGGAATATGACAATCATGTGGAAAAATGGGGAGATGAACTCTTAGAAGATATTGCATCATATTAGAGATTGATAGGCAAACTACTATACCTCCCCATGACAAGGCCAGACATAAACTTCGCTATACAAACCTTGAGTTAGTTCTTTCAATAGACAAAGAGATCTCACACGGAGGTAGCATTAAGAATAGTGTGGTATAAAAAAAAGAACTAGAAATGGGTGTCTTATTGTCAAGCAAGCCATCAACTCAGCTCAATTCCTACTGCGATGCTGATTTGGCTTCATGCCCCAAAACCAGAAGATCATTGACATGGTACTTGGTAAAGTTTGGGAATTCATTGATATCCTGGAAATAAAAAAAGCATACAACAGTCTCTAAAAGTTCAACAGAAGCTAAGTATATGCGCATGGATTCTGTAGTATCAGAGGTTATTTGGCTAATCAGACTATACTCAGAACTTGGTGTCCAATTGAATTTTCCTATGACATTGCTATCAAAAGCAGTAAATCAGATTGCTGGAAATCCTGTTTACCACGAAAAAATAAAGCATAAAGAAATCAATTGCCACTTCATAAGGTAGAAGGTACAGAATGGGAGTGTAGCACCAAGACATGTGCAATCAAGAGAGCAACAAGCGAATATTCTAACAAAAGACTTGGCAGACCACAACATGAATACTTGGTTTCCAAGCGGGGACTGCTTAATATCTTTGCATCCTCCAGCTTGAGGGGGAGTAATGAGACTAGTGATATGAGCCCAGGGTAGTGAATGTAATTTACTTATATTAGTGGGTGTATCTGTAAGTATTAGAAGTTAATAACTACCTACACGTGGGGTTAGCTGTCAGATGTTAGTTAGTGGTTAGATATGCGTATATATACAGTGTAGTGTATAGAACAGAGGTATAATTCATTCTTCTCTTTACTGAAATGAAAGAAGAAGTCGTGAGCTCAATTTCCTCTTCCTAATTCATATATGTGCGTGTGTGAGTTTTATCATAAAATAATATTAGGAGTTTGTTTGGTTCATTGCAGGGATATTCAGGGAATGCAATATCAGAACTAGAACTTTATATAATTATATATGTCATGACCCAAAAACTGACCCGATAGTGATGACGCCTATCGTGAAACTAGGCCAGCCACTTATTTCCAGATACTCCATTTTTCAATTAAAAACTTAAGAAAAACTCATATCTTTAACAGACACCCCATAAGATAAAAGTAAAAATCAAAACCAGCGGAAAGAAATACAAGCCCGACCTCGGGTGTCACTAATTCATGAGCAAAATACTACAACTGTTCGAAATAAACAAGATTACATGGTCTGAGAATATCCAATAAAAAGTACTACAAGGAAGATAAGGAAGGAGAAGGCGGAACTGCGGTGCCAGGCAGCTACCTCACAATCTCCAAAGAAGAGTCTCCAACTGGTATGATCAACAACCACTATCGTGCCCCGAGATACCTGGATCTGCACACAGAGGTGTAGAGGGTAACGTGAGTATACCAACTCAGTAAGTAACAAGTCCAAACTATGGACTGACGGTGGTGACAAACCAAACCTTAACAGGTAGCAACATTTAACTGTATAGAAAAGTAGACATGCTTGCATTTCAAGTAAATTCTCAGCAATAACTAAATACAATATGAACAGTACAGAGTGTAAAGCTTAGAAACCTCTAAGTACTAATGCACAGATAACATGATTAAATGTTATGTGTACCTCCACTCACAAGTGCTCAACCACTCTGTACTATATATGGCCATTCGGCACAGGAAAGATCCATCCCGGAATATATACACAACACTTACTGCAGTCATCCAGTACCGAGGAAGGCCAATCCAGCCCTGTGGAGAAGATCTATCTCCAGGTATCAATACTTCAGACAAGATCCATGTCCAGGGAAGATCCATCCCTCAATACCATCAACTGCACTCACTGGGAGTGTAAAGACTCCAGAGGGACTTCTCTTAGCCCAAGCGCTATATCAAGCCAACAAAGACATGATCAATATCTCGCTGCGGCGTGCAACCCGATCCCATACTGTCACTTAATATCAGGCTCTCGGACTCACTCAGTTATTACTCTCTAGTCTCACATACACGGGCTCAAAAATGTCATGATACTAGCCCGAACAATGATATGATATTTCAATAGCAATAATCGAGACTGAGGCATGATATAATATGCATGAACGGGACTGAGTACAGAATATAAATGAAGCAAATGACATGATAGATAGAAACGGCCTCTTGGGTCTTAATAGTGTTGGTGTGAAGCCTTGACATGATAATTAGCATGATTTGCAGCTCATTAAACTAATCACATAATTTCAACATAGATATTAGCATGAAAGAGTCACTAAGTGGTGCCATGGAATGACCCAGCCACAATTCTCATGGTGCACGCCCACATGCCCGTCACTTGGCATTTGCGTCACCTCAATAGTAATCATAAATCACATAGTTCAGGGTTTCGAACCCTAAGAACCAAGTTTGGAAGCGTTACTTACCTCAAGCCAAGCCAAACTCTAGCCCGCGACGCTCTTGCCTCTCGATTCGACCTCCAAATATCACGAATCTAACCAAAATCAATATATAACCATCATTATAAGCTAAAGGAGTGAAACCCATACGAAAATTATCAATTTAACTTAAAAATCCCAAAATTAGCCAAACCCGACCCCCGGGCCCACATCTCGGATTCCGATAATATTTATAAAACTAGAATCCTTACACTCTCGCGAGTTCATACATACCAAATACACCACAATCTGACCACAAACGACCCCTCAAATCCCTAAATCAAAGCATCTAATTCCAAGCCTTAATCTCCCAACTTTCTTCCCTAATTTTCACTTAATACCATGATTAAACAATGGAAAAATGTCCATAAACACAAATAATAATGGTTAAGAAGCTTACCTAACTGAAACCCTTCGATTCCCTTGGAAAATCACTGCCCTAGCTCTCTTCCCATCTTCAAAAATTGTAAAACTTACCAAAATTCGCGAAGGGGGCCTTTTTATACCTTCTGCCCAGCGATACCGCATCCACGGTCCATTTCCCGCACTTGCGGGATCGCTTCTGTGACTATCCGGCCGCTTCTGCAACTTTTCATTTAAATTCCCTGACCGCACATGCGACGCAATACCCGCACCTGCGGTCATGTAGGTGCGTTCATTTCTCCGCATCTGCAATTTTTGCCTTATTCACTTGTGGCCGCATATGTGGTTGATTCTCACTTCTGCGATCGTTGCACCTGCGGTCCCCTAACCGTAGGTGCGGTTATGACAGAACCTCAACTACTTTAGCTGCAAACTCTAACTCCCAAACTTCCCGATAACCATCCGAAATCATCCCAAGGCCCCCGGGACCTCAACTAAAAGTACGAACAAGTCATATACCACTATTCAAACTTATACAATCTTCGGAACACTAAAAACAATGTCGAAACACCAAAACACCCTCGGATTCAAGCCTAAGGATTCCAAAAACTTCCAAATTCCACAAACGATCAACATGTCTATCAAACCACCTCCGAATGACCTGAAATTTTGCACACACGTCAAAAATGACACCATGGACCTACTCCAATTTTCAGAATTCCATTCCGACCCTGATATCAAAATTTCCACTACCAACCAAAAAGTGCCAAAATTCTAATTTTGCCAATTCAAGCCTAAATCTACCACGAACCTCCAAATTACATTTGGAATACGCTCCTAAGTCCCAAATCACCTCACAAAGCTATCCAAATCATAAAAACCAAATTCCGAGATCGTTTACTCACAAGTCAACTTCAGTTGACTTTTCCAAATAAATGGCCAACTTAAGAGACTAAGTGTCTCATTTCTCTACAAAAACACTCAGAACCCAACCTAACCAGCATGATGCGATGAAATATAGGTGGACAACACATAAAGACGCAAAAATGGGGGAAACAGAGTGGTAACTCATGAAATGACCAGCTGGGTCGTTACATCCTCCCCCTCTTAAACAAATGTTTGTCCTCGAACGAGTCAAGAAATATACTTGAAGCCTTAAATAGGTGAGGATATCTGCTCTGCATCTCTCGCTCGATCTCCCAAGTGGCATCCTCCATTGGCCTACCGCTCCACTGCACTTTTACTGAAGCTATATCTTTTAACCTCAACTTTCGAACCTGACACTCCAAAATAGCCACTGGCTCCACATCATAAGTCAAATCACTGTCCACTGAACCGTGCTGAAATCCAAAATATGAGACGGATCGTCAATATACTTTTGGAGCATAGATACATGAAATACTGGATGCACACTCGATAAGCTGGGTGGCAAGACAAGCTCATAAGCCACCTTCCCAATCCTCTGAAGCACCTCAAAAGGCCCAATGAACTGAGGACTCAATTTACCCTTCTTCCCAAATCTCATAACACCCTTCATGGGCGAAACCTTCAGTGGAACCTTCTCCCCAACCATGTAGGACACATCACGAACCTTCCTGTCAGCATAACTCTTTTGTCTCGACTGCACTGTACGAAGCCGCTCCTGAATCACCTTCACCTTGTCCAAACATCTTTCACCAAGTTTGTATCCAAAAGCCTAGCCTCGTCGAGCTCAAACCAACCAACTGGAGATTTACATCGTCTCCCATATAAAGCCTCATATGGAGACATCTGAATGCTCGACTGATAATTGTTGTTGTAGGCAAACTCTACGAGCGGTAGAAACTGATCCCATGAACCCCAAAAATCAATGACACAAGCATGCAACATGTCCTCCAATATCTGAATAGTGTGCTCAGACTGCCCGTCCATCTGAGGGTGAAAAGCTGTGCTCAACTCAACCTGAGTACCTAGCTCTCTCTGCATGGCTCTCCAAAACTGTGAAGTAAACTGAGTACCCCTATCTGAAATGATGGAAACTAGGACACCATGCAAGCGAAAAATCTCTCGGATATAGATCTCTGCCAACCGCTCTGAAGAATAGGTAGTTCACGCAGGAATGAAGTGCACAGACTTGGTCAGCCGATCCACAATCACCCAAATAACATCGAACTTCTTTAGAGTCCGTGGGAGTCCAACGACAAAATCCACGGTGATCCGCTTTCACTTCCACTCTGGAATATCTATTTGCTAAAGCAAGCCACCCGGCCTTTGATGCTCGTATTTCACCTGCTGACAATTGAGACACCAAGCTACAAATCCCATAATATCCTTCTCCATTCTTCTCCACTAGTAATGTTGTCTCAAATCCTGGTACATCTTCGCGGCACCTGAATGCATGGAATACCGCGAGCTATGGGCCTCCTCTAGAATCAACTCCTAAAACCCTTCTACATTAGGCACACATATCCGGCCCTGCATCCTCAAAACTCTATCATCACCAATAGTGACATCTCTAGCATCGTCGTGCTGAACCCTGTCCTTAAGGACAAGCAAATGAGGATCATCATATTGGCGCTCTCTGGTACGATCAAATAAGGAAGACCAAGAAATCACACAAGCTAATACCCGACTGGGCTCCGAAATATCCAACCTCACAAACCGATTGGCCAAGGCCTGAACATCAACGACAAGAGGTCTCTCCCCAACATGAATAAATGCAAGACTACCCATACTCACTGCCTTCCTACTCAAAGCATCGGCCACTACATTGGCCTTCCCAGGATGATACAAAATGGTGATATCATAGTCCTTTAGCAGCTCCAACCATCTCTGCTGCCTCAAAATGAGATACTTCATTTTAAACAAGTACTGGAGGCTACGATGATCAGTAAACACCTCATAAGACACACCATACAAATAATGCCTGCAAATCTTCAACGCGTGAACAATGACAGCCAACTCTAGATCATGAACATGGTAGTTATTCTCATGGGGCTTCAACTGACGAGGAACATAAGCAATCACTCTTCCCTACTGCATCAACACACACCCGATACCAACTTTCAAAGCATCACAATACACGGTATATGAACCTAAAGCTGATGGCAACACTAATACTGGAGCTGTGGTCAAGGTAGTCTTGAGCTTCTAAAAGCTCGCCTCACACTCATCCGACCACCTGAATGGAGCACCCTTTTAAGTCAATTTGGTCAAGGGTGATGCAATAGATGAAAATCCCTGAACGAACCGACGGTAATAGCCCGCCAAACCATGAAAGCTGTGAATCTCTATAGCTGAGAACGGTCTAGGCCAACTCTGAACCACCTCTATCTTCTTCGAATCAACCTGAATACCCTCACTGGACACCACGTGCCCCAAGAAAGCCACTGAACTGAGCCAAAACTCACATTTGGAGAACTTTGCATAAAGCTTCTCCTCCCTCAATCTCTGCAACACAACTCTCAAATGCTCCGCGTGCTCCTCCTGACTACGCGAGTAAACCAGAATATCATCAATGAATACAATAATGAACGAGTCGAGATAAGGCCAAAACACGCTGTTCATCAAATACATGAACGTTGCTGGGGTGTTGGTCAACCCAAAAGACATCACAAGGAACTCATAATGACCATATCGGGTCCTGAAAGATGTCTTAAGAATGTCCGAGTCCCTGATCTTCAATTGGGTGATATCCTGAACGAAGATCAATCTTAGAGAACACCCTCGCTCCCTGAAGCTGGTCGAACAAATCATCGATACGAGGCAAAGGATACTTGTTCTTGATTGTGAACTTGTTCAACTGCCTATAATCGATACATATCCTCATAGTGCCATCCTTCTTCTTCATAAATAGGACACGCGAACCCCACGATGACATACTAGGCCAAATAAAACCCTTATCAAGGAGTTCCTGAAGCTGCTCCTTCAACTCTTTCAACTTCGCCGGTGCCATACGTTACAGTGAAATAGAAATGGGCTGAGTGCCCGGCACCAGATCAATGCCAAAATCAATATACCTGTCCGGGGGCATGCCCGACAGGTCTGCATGAAACACATCTAGAAAGTCCCTCACCACAGGAACAGAATCAATACTAGGAGCCTCTGCACTAACATCCCTTAAAAAGGCTAAGTATGAAAGACAACCTTTCCCAACCATCCACTGGGCCTTTAAGAACGAAATCACCATACTGGGGACAAAATTAGTCGAACCTTGCCACTCAATCCATGGCAGCTCCGGCATAGCCAATGTCACTATCTTAGCATGATAGTCCAAAATAGCACGACACGGTGATAACTAATCCATGCCCAATATCACGTTAAAATCAACCATACTAAGCAACAAGAGATCCAATTGGGTATCCAAACCCTCAATAGTCACTACACACGACCGATATACACGGTCCACAACAATAGTATCACCCACCAAAGTAGATACATGAACAAATGAAACAAGAGACTCGCAGGCCGTATCCAAATAATGGGCAAAATATGATGACACATATGAAAAAGTGGAACCGGGATCAAATAATACAAAGGCATCTCTATGGTAGACTAAGATAATACCTGTAATCACAACATCTGAAGCAATAGCATCTAGTCTGGCTGGGAGGGCATAGAAACGAGCCTGACCACCACTTGATCGACCTCCCCCTCTAGGGAAACCCTTAGCTGATCGACCTCCACCCCGAGCTGATTGAGCGGGTGGGGAAGTAATTGGTGCTGAAGCCAAAGACTGACTCCTTTGATGGGATGAACCTCCCGTAAGACGGGGACAGAACCTCTTAATATGACCCAAATCTCCACACTCGAAGCAACCTCTTTTGGCAAATGGCGGTGGGGACTGAAGGGAGCCCCACGCACTGGGATGCCCACTTGAAGAACCGGGCATAAATGAGCCCTAAACTGATGGTGACTGAGTCAAACTCTGAGCTGGAAGGGCACTGAGAGACGAGTGACCCTGATGTGAACTGTGAGAACCATGAACAAATGACCCACTACGGTGACCTGAACGGGCTGGCTGAGCATGTCTGAATGGACGGCCTCTGCTGTGCTGAGACTGACCTCCCGAAGGAACACCACTAAAACTACCAGATCCTCGAAACCTCTTGGCCTCCCTCTTATCCCGCTCTTGGCGGCGAACTGACTCTATCTCTCCAGCAATGTCAACCACCTCCTTAAAAGGAGCGCTAGATACTCTCTCTTTGGTCAGAAAAATTTGTAGCTGATAGTTGAGGCCATCAACGAACCTCCTGATCCTTTCCCTACCCATGGGAAATAGCTAGATAGCATGACGGGCCAACTCAGAGAACCTTATCTCATACTGCGATACAGTCATATCCCCCTGATGTAGTTGCTCGAACTGCCTACGCAACTCCTCTCTATGGGAATGCAGTACATACTTCTCTAGGAAGAGAATTAAGAACTGATGCCAGATAAGGGGTGGTGCACCAACAGGCCTACGCCTCTCATAAGCCTCCCACCAAGTGAAGGAAGCTCCAGAAAACTGAAAAGTAGTAAATAAGACTCCACTAGTCTCTAGAATATCCGTTGTATGCAACATCCTCTGACACTTACCAAAGAAACCCTGGGCATCCTCGCCCTCTGCGCCACTAAAAGTCGGAGGCTGAAGTCTACCAAACCTCTCCAATCGACGCTGCTCGTCATCAGGCATAACAAAAACCACAAAATCCTGAGCAGGTGCAACCGGCTGGGTTGGTGGTGCCTCCGGTGTCTGGAGTCCCTAAACAACCTACTAGGGTGTACGGGCGGCGGGAGTCTGAGTGCCTCCCCCAGCTTGAGAAGTAGCTAATGTGGTAGAAACTAGGACTGCCTGAGCAAGGTTAGTGCACATGGTCAAGATCTGAGCCAAGGTCTCCTGAAGAATTCAAGAATGTGAAATTTTTCCTAAAGGTTTTGCAGCCTCCCGAGGATAAGTACAGATGTCTCCGTACCAATCCGCGACTCTACTAAACCTGCTCATGACTCGTGAGACCTATGTAACCTAGGCTCTAAGACCAACATGTCACAACCCAAAAACTGACCCGGTCGTGATGACACATATCGTGAAACTAGGCCAGCCACTTTTTTCAAGATACTCCATTTTTCAATTAAAAACTTAAGAAAAACTCATATCTTCAACAGAAATCCCATAATATAAAAGTAGAAATCAAAACCACCGGAAAGAAATACAAGCCCGACCTCGGGTGTCACTAAGTCATGAGCAAAATACTATAACTGTTCAAAATAAACTAGACTACATAGTCTGAGAATATCCAATAAAAAGTACTACAAGGAAGATAATGAAGGAGAAGGCGGAACTGCTGTTGCCAGGTAGCTACCTCGCAATCTCCAAAGAAGAGTCTCCAACTGGTATGATCAGCAACCGCTACCGTGTCCCGAGATACCTGGATCTACACACAGGGGTGCATGGGGTAATGTGCGTACACCAACTTAGTAAGTAACAAGTCCAAACTATGGACTGACAGTAGTGATGAACCAAACCTCAACATGTAGCAACATTTAATTGTACATACAAGTAGACTTGTTTGCAGTTCAAGTAAATTCTCAGCAGTAACTAAATATAATATGAACAGTACAGAGTGTAAAGCTTAGAAACCTCTAAGTACCAATGCACAGATAACATGATCGATATTATGTGTACCTCCACTCACAAGTGCTCAACCACTCTGTAATGTATATGGCCATCCGGCCTAGGGAAGATACATCCTGGAATATATACACAACACTGACCGCAGTCATCTAGTACCGAGGAAGGCCAATCCAGCCCTGTGGAGAAGATCCATCTCCAGGTATCAATACTTCGGACAAGATCCATGTCCAGGGAAGATCCATCACTCAATATCACAACTGCACTCACTGAGAGTGTAAAGACTCCGGAGGGGCTTCTCTTAGCCCAAACACTATATCAAGCCAACAAAGGCATGATCAATATCTCGCCGCGGCGTGCAGCCCGATCCCATACTGTCACTTAATATCAGGCTCTCGGACTCACTCAGTCATTACTCTCCAGTCTCACAAACACGGGCTCAAAAATGTCATGATACTAGCCCGAACAATGATATGATATGTCAATAGCAATAATCGAGACTGAGGCATGATATAATATGCATGAACGGGACTGAGTACAAAATATAAATGAAGCAAATGACATGATAGATAGAAACGACCTCTTGGGTCTCAATAGTGTTGGCGTGAAGCCTTAACATGATAATTAGCATGATTTGCAACTCATTAAACTAATCACATTATTTCAACACAAATATCAGCATGAAAGAGTCACTAAGCGGTGCCATCGAATGACCCAGGCCACAATTCTCACGGTGTACGCCCACACGCCCGTCACTTGGCATTTGCGTCACCTCAATAGTAATCATAAATCACATAGTTCAAGGTTTCGAACCCTCAGAACCAAGTTTGGAAGCGTTACTTACCTCAAGCCAAGCCAAATTCTAGCCCGTGACTCTCTTGCCTCTCGATTCGGCCTCCAAATGTCACGAATCTAACCAAAATCAGTATATAACCATCAATATACGCTAAAGGAGTGAAACCCATACAAAAATTATCAATTTAACTCAGAAATCCCGAAATTGGCCAAACCTGACCCCCGGGCCCACATCTCGGATTCCGATAATATTTACAAAACTAAAATCCTTACACTCTCACGAGTTCATACATACCAAATACGCCAAAATCCGACCACAAACGATCCCTCAAATCCCTAAATCAAAGCCTCCAATTCCAAGCCTTAATCTCCCAACTTTCTTCCCTAATTTTCCACTAATACCATGATTAAATAATGGAAAAATGTCAATAAACACAAATAATAAGGCTTAAGAAGCTTACCCAACTGAAACCCTTCGATTCCCTTGGAAAATCACTGCAATAGCTCTCTTCCCGTATTCAAAAATGGCAAAACTTAGCAAAATTCCCGAATGGGGACTTGTATACCTTCTGCCAGCGATACCATCTGCGGTCCATTTCCCGCACCTGCGGGATCGCTTCTGCGCCTATCCAACCGCTTCTGCAGTTTTTCATTTAAATTCCCTGACCGCACCTGCGACACAATACCCGCACCTGCGGTCACGCAAGTGCGTCCCTTTCTCCGCATCTACGATTTCTGCCTTCTTCACCTGTGGCCGCATCTATGGCTGATTCTCGCTTCTGCAATCGTCGCACCTGCGGTCCCTTAACCGCAGGTGGGGTTATGACAGAACCTCAGCAACTTCAGCTGCAAACTCCAACTCCCAAACTTTCCGATAACCATCCGAAATCATCCCGAGGCCCTCGGGACCTCCACCAAAAGTATACGAAAGTACATACAACTATGCAAACTTATACCAATCTTCGGAACACTCAAAACAACGCGAAACACCAAAACACCCTCGGATTTAAGCCTAAGGATTTCAAAAACTTCCGAATTCCACAAACGATCAAAAAGTCTATCAAACCACCTCCGAATGATCTGAAATTTTGCACACACATCATAAATGACACCACATACCTACTCCACTTTCCAGAATTTTATTTCGACTCCGATGTCAAAATTTCCACTACCAACCGGAAAGCGCCAAAATTTCAATTTCGCCAATTCAAGCCTAAATCTACCACAGACCTCCAAATTACATTCTGAACATGCTCTTAAGTCCCAAATCACCTCACAAAGCTATCCGAATCATAAAAACTAAATTCCGAGATCGTTTAATCACAAGTCAACTTCCAGTTGACTTTTCCAACTAAATGGCCAACTTAAGAGACTAAGTGTCTCATTTCTCTACAAAACCACTCCGAACCCAACCTAACCAGCACGATGCAATGAAATACAACTGGACAACACATAAAGACGCAGAAATAGGCGAAACGGAGCGGTAACTCATGAAACGACCGGTCGGGTTGTTACAATATATTATATGTTAAACACCCTTAACATAATTGAGTGAGGTAGTTCAGCGGTTCAGGGAGTTCAAAGTGACGTGTGGTTCACGGGTTCAAAATACTGCCCATTTTATTTGCCAAAACTAAAAGGAGACCACCATGTGTAATATATTAATTCTTTTCAATTTAAAAAATTTTCTAATAAAATAACTCTTAAATTTTGTGTAGAAATAAATAACTAATCTTAAAAGTAATTTCTTACATAATTTATAAGTCAAATCTATAAAAATTTCTTCAACAAAAACTCTCTACAAAATACAAATTCTCTCTACTCTTCCTTTTCTTTGGTTTTATACTTACTTTTATTAGTAAAATTTCTAATGTTGTCCTTTTGCCATTTTAATTTTTATTTATAAAACTATAGTTCTTTCAAAAGTTTTTTTATTGTTTAGCTAAATGTTGCGTAGTTTGGTTTAAAAATTTTGGTACACTATTCATCGCCAAAAAGATTATTAACTTATTTAAAATTTGAACACTCTTGGCGTAATTCCTGACTAAGCTAGTGTATGGGATAGCTCCAAAACTTTGGTATAAAATTTATTTTAGTATTAGCTAATACCCACAACCAAATACGCTATAAATATAATCCCAATTTGTATATCGGGATTAGTATCTTTAATTTATCCCAACAACCAAATGATAGTACTTACACGATAGTTGGCTTCTTCATGTAGCCAATTCTTCTTATGGACTAGTGGCTCATATAGGTTATATAGGGGTAATAAGCTAAGGTTTGGTAACTTTATCACATGGTTTATGTGCAATTAATAATCCTTTTTCGTAATAGTAGTTATAAATATACACCTAAGCTGAGTTCAAAATCAAATGTGGTTCTTTTGGACTCAAAATACCTTTTTAGGTGGAAAAATATTTATGATTTTATATAATATACGGTTATAAACCGCGTTTTACCTTAACGACCGTTTAGAACGTTAAGGTAAAACGCGATTTATTACCGCATTTTATATAAAACCTGGAAGCTGATAAGACAACTATATAAAGCGCAGTTCATTACCATATTTTATATATAAAATGCGGTAATGAACCGTGCTTTATATAGTTATAAAATGCGTCCCTTCTCTTTCCCTCGACAAAATCCCTTCCGTCTTTGTTTTAAAAAATACAGCGGTCCCTCCCCTCTATTAACGACCCAAAAAGCTCGTGTGGACCTCACCCGTCCCACAAAAACTAATCAAAATTAGTCCCACATCCTAGCCAAGCCTTCTATTGTTGTGGGTTGCTTGTTTCGGAGTCAAATTTTCAAAAATCATTAATCGAGGTATTCCGATTTAGTTTATGTCGAAACTCGTATAAATAATGCATATTAGTTGTTTTGAATGTGTTCCATATTGTTTTGTGTTTTTTTTTGCGATTAAATTGGTATGTTATTTTCTTATGGACTAAGATATTAATGTTCTAAAAAACATGTAAAAATTGCGAAATCATTATTATTTATTAATAAAAATGTTAATAAATTACTATTACTTATATATATATATATATATATATATATATATATATATATATATATATATATATATATATATATATATATATATATATATATTTTTGTGAATGTTTTGCGATTAAAATGTATTTGTTGTGTTTTATCTGGTTTATATTATTTTTGCTTAAAGACTAGTAATATAGTGCCTTTTTAGGGTAGTAAAATGTAATGCCTTTTAGTGTAGTAAAATGTAGTACCTTTTAGCGTAGTATACTATAGTGCCTTTTAGCGTAGTAAAATGTAGTTTCTTTTAGCGTAGTTTCCCTGTAGTTTAAGTATCTCTTATACTCAAAAATACGTCAAAATAACTGATAGATCAAATACAAACTTTGTCTAATTATAGTCAACATATATTTGGTGCTACTGGGCCGCAAATATCGAGCTTGGAACCCATATATGAATATTTAATAATTAATATTGTATAATTATAAAGATTAATTATTTAATTTATAAACAAACATATAAAATTATAGTACTAACATGTAAAATAATAAAACTAATACATAGAGAATTCAGGATAACTTGGTGCTATTGGGCTCCAAATATCGAGCCTGAAACCCATATATATATATATTTAATAATTAAATATTGTATAATATTAAAAATTAATTATTTAATTTACAAAAAACATATAAAATTATAAAACTAACATGTAAAATAATAAACTAACATAGAAAATAATTCAGGATAAATTGGTGCTACTGACCTCCAAATATCGAGCCTAGAACCCATATGTGAATATTTAATTATAAAAATTAATTATTTAATTTACAAACTAACATATAAAACTATATTAAAAATAAGCTTGGAACCCATATGTAAATGTTTATTTATAAAAATTAATTATTTAATTTACAAACTAACATATAAAATTATAATAAAACTAACACATAAAAGAATTTAGGATAACTTGGTGCTACTGTGCCTCAAATGTCAAGTCTGGAACCCTTATATGAATACTAATTTATAAAAATTAATTATATAATTTACAAACTAACATATAAAATTATAATGAAACTAACACATAGAAGAATTTAGGATATCTTGGTGCTACTGGGCCTCAAATATCGAGTCTGGAACCCTTATGTGAATACTGTCATGACCCAAAATCCGCTAAGGGTCGTGATGGCGCCGGACACCGCTGTCAGGCAAGCCAACCAAAATACTTAATTAAATTCTTGTTTTAACAAATTTGAAAACTATGATTTTTTCTTTCAATTTCACTAGTAAAAGATAATCATTTAAAATCAAATATGAATGTTAAGAAGTTAATACAAGATACCCCATAACCATCAGAAACGGGTGCCACAAGTGCATGAACATTTACTAGGGAATGAAATAAAATACAGTAACTGTTCGGATTACAGAGTGGACAGAAATGAAAACATAGTAAAATACTCTGAAGGGGACTCTGTTGGCTACGGGTCGTCCCGATAAATGCAGCTCGCCTAAGTCTTGTGTCAACCCTACCGCTATGCCACTAAGCCACTAGCCACATATGAACTTGTGCAACAAAAATGTACAACAAGTGTAGTATGATTACAAAAATAACGTGTACCCAATGAGTATCCCGTCTAATATCGAAGAAGTAGAGACGAGAGGTCGACTCCGACACTTACTAGTAGTCTATTGGTAATATATTAATAATGCGAATAATCATGGATTTATTAAGAACGACAGTAATTTCAAATAAGTCACAAATAGGTAAAAGTTCCTCTTTATATTAAAAGTCTCCGAGTTTATAATTTATAAATTTTCAATTATCTCAAGCTGGGGAGAGCATATATCAATATCAATAAATCTCAAGGCAAACAATGCAAGCATGCGCAAATCATGCCGAGGTCGTACGACCCGATCCAACATAAATGTAAAATGTGCACTGCCGAGGGTCGAACGACGCGAACCATAGATGCATCTATTACCCCGCTCGCGAATAATCCATGCACGCAATCAACATAAAATAAACAAACACCGTGCTCGCGAGTCAAACATGCGACGCAGGTACACATAGAATCACATATTCAAACAGTTAATCAAGACTTCATTAGGGAATAACTATCCAAGGAAACTCCAAATCCTCCTTTTTTAACGATTTAAGAAATATGAAGTTTAATCCTTTTAGAAATTTATTTACCAATTCGATAGAATTTAAGCAAGTCAAACCTTCAATAGGATTACAAATATTTCCAAGTACAGCATGCTTTGGGTCCTAGACTACCCGGACAATAGCATAATAGTAGCTACACACGGACTCTCGTCACCTCGTGTGTACGTAGCCACCAAAAATAGGAGCACATAACCAACTAATTCACCTATGGGGACAATTCCCTCTTACAAGGTTAGAAAGGAGACTCACCTCGCTCCGAAGCCTATATTCCGATTCAAGAACGCGCTCAAACCTCCAATTCGGAGCCGAACGATCCACAACTATTCAAATAGGGTAAGAACGAGTCAATACATGCCCAAAAGTTCATATTCTAATTATTAAACCAATTTTCCAACCCTAAATGCAAGGTTCCTAAAATTCATCCCCGGGCCCACGTGCTCGGATTCCGAAATTTTTTGAAGAACCCATAACCGAAGGATCAAGAATATATGATTTTTACTCCGTTCCCTAACAAATTTCATAGTTAAATCTTATTTTTACCAAATTCTAGGTTTTTCATCTAAAACCCTTGATTTTCCCCTAATTTTCACATATTAATCTTCCCATAATCCATGTATTTAACTTATGATGTGTAGAAATTACTTACCTCTTTGATGATGATGGAACCCCTCCTCAAATGCCCTAAAAAATTGCCTAAGACCAAATGGGAAATGGACTAAGTCTCGGAATAAAAGCCATTGCACCAGACGTAGAAGTCGCATTTGCGACTCCCAGCTCGCAATTGCGATGGTCACATTTGCGACAAAGGCATCGCAAATGCGAAGCCCAGCTTTCCCTGCCATGGTCGCATTTGCGACAAAATTCTTCGCAAATACGAAGAGGACAACATCGCAAAAGCGATGACCCCCCTCGCAAATGCGGTCTCCCCTCAGCAGCCCCCAGGTTCGCAAATGCGAGCTCCCTCTCGCAAGTTCGAGGTCGGATTTGCGACCCAAACACCGCAAATGCGGTCATACCAGTACTAGCAGCATCAAACCTTCTCCAAATTCCATTTTGATCCGTTAACCATTCGGAATCCACCCGAGGCCCCCGGGACCCTGTCCAATCACACAAACCAGTCCCATAACTTAACACGGACCTATCTGAGGCCTCAAATCACATCAAACAACATCGAAATCATGAATCGCACTCCAATTCAAGCTTAATGAACTCTAAAATTTCACACTTCTACTTTCGGTGTTTAAACCTATCAAATTACGTCTGATTAACCTCAAATTTTGCACACAAGTCATATTTACCATTACGGACCTACTCCAACTTCCAGAATCGGAATCTGACCTCAATATCAAAAAGCCAACTCTCGGTCAAACTTCCCAAAAACCTTCAAATTTCTATCTTTAGCTAAATGACTCGAAAATGACTTACGTACCTCCGAATTCACTTACGATCGCGCTCCCAATACCAGAATCACCTTACGGAGCTAATCCCAGACTTGAAATCTCAAACGGACATTGATAACCCTGAAATGCACTTCAATCCAAACTTATGAGATTCTTTAAAAAATGCTAATTTCCACAATAGGCGCCAAAACGTTCCCGGGTCTTCCAAAACCTAGTCCGTACATACGCCCAAGTCCAAAATCATCATACGAACCTGCTGGAACCTTAAAATCCCGATTCCGAGGTCGTTTACTCAAAAGCCCAACCTTAGTAAATTCTTTCAACTCAAAGCTTCCGAAATGAGAATTCTCTGTCCAAATCAACCCCGAACTTCCCGGAATTCGATTCCGACCATGCGCACAAGTCATAATACCTGAAGTGAAGCTTCTCATGGCCTCAAACTGCTGAACGACACGCTAGAGCTCAAAACAACTGGTCGGGTCGTTACATTCTCTCCCACTTAAACATACGTTTGTCCTCGAACGTGCTAAGAACTGTGCTGGAGTTGCCCGAAATCACTGTTTAACACCTCGAGAACCTACCCATGCTATCACAACTCAGCTGCGCACCCTAGCTCGATCAATATGAAGATACCCTTTTTCACTTAGGCAAATAAGCCTTAGAGCCCAATTCTAATATCCAGAATTCTCTATCATGCCTGTTCCAACATACGCTCACCGTATCAATAGCTACACGCATCACCAAAATATGACTGCATACCTTAGCTGAATTCACACCTTGCACCACTTTACTTATAGGACCACAATAACATTCTCTGATCCATTTAGTCGAAATTCCATGGATCTTATGCTCCCATTGCACCTCATGACATACATAGGTCTTGCTCTAACTCTTACAATACCGCCACGACGGAAAAGATGTGTAAAAATTCATAACTAACTACCAAATCAACAATTCATTGGGTCTATACTCCTAACAGGAAGCATCACCCCATTCTGAACCAAATAATGGTCTTCACTCCTTAATATACTTCATATAATCAGATTGCAATGATCCTAAATCCACGATCTCGTCTCACCCAGTACGAACTGCTTAGGCAATAAGCCACCGCAGACATGATCAAAAAGTCTTATATGCTATCTCAATGTGCCAATAGGCTGCCAATTCGAACGCGATACAAAAGGAAAATGAACTCTGAAAAGGAAATCCAATTACCCCGCTCACGAATCACGCATGCGATGCAGTCAACATAACTAAACAGACACCCCGCTAGCGAATCATACATGCATCACGGGCACACAACTAATATGAGCTTTCCTCAGAAAAATAGGAAACAAAACACATAAAAACAGATACGGGGAACTGTACTCAACATCACACTGCTGCGGCGTGCAACCCGATCCAAGTAACATACCCATGGCGGCGTGCCACCCGATCCACACATAAAATTCACATAAGGAGATACACACTAAGCTAGGTTGATCATTACATCAAAATACCGAATGTCGGTCACCAGCTCGTCAAGTGCATAATACCATCCCTGGGGAGATATATAGTGCTATAAGCTACAAACTCAAGCACAACTGAGGTGCGATATACGATTTTAAATCTCAAGAGCCATTCTGCTCATATAACAGCATCTCTACGCAGAACCTCAACACATATGAAATTCACCAAGCCATCTCACGACTCACGCGATGCAATACATCATTACATGAAATAGCTGACAATGAAATAACACCCCGACTACTCTTCCATAAGGAGCGCATGGCTGAAATGAATACATCTGGCCTGATATAGAGCCCAATCACATTTAAATCCATCCACATACCTCAAGCTGATTCTGATCGCACTGAACCGGGCTAATAACCTTTCAAAAGTCCATAATAACTCCCCTTTTCTCATAACACAGAAGAACAACCATCATAACCGGAGTAATCCTCCACAGTCAACAACCCAATAAACCGAGTGCCCTCCAGGCATCAATTCCCAATTTAACGACATCACTACAATTTTCATACTTGGTTTAACTCTTCAATCAATCAAGTGACTACATGCCATACTTATACAACCTTCCCGTGGGCACACTCCCACAACCTTCGGTAATAGATGACAGGTCTGTATATCCAAACCACCGGCCGCACTAACATTGAAAAGCGATCAAGAATCCTTAACCAGGATGCAAAGCCTTTTTCACAAAACACCGATCTCAGGTGACACTGAAGACAATACCAACTTACTTTAAACATCGAAACTCCTTTCCTGCTCATCCGAGCTCGTGACATCCTTGTCAACACCGAACTGTAACCTTGATCCCCACTTCAAATTCCATACCACTCACTGCACCCAACATGCCAATATACGATAGAACACGATTTTCATTATAACTTCGGAACCACTAATAGATTAACACTTCACCATATAAAAACATTTCACTTAACTCACTTCAAGAGAACCATAGCAACACACAGGTGAATTCTCATAACCGTAGAATATACAAACCTCTAAGTAGTGGTCTAAGCCACTATAGCCCTTCCGGGATCCGCCTACACATGACAGGCCATAATAGTAGAATACTTATGAATAACATCAATTACGACGGCCGACGAGCCTCGCACATATAGTCACAAATCATTCGCATAACTTGATTACGCTGAAGAAACTGATCACCACCACCAATATACAAATTCAACTATGGCTAATCAATCTATCTCCTTCCAATTTATCCTTATTGCCTTAGAATTAATAATAACGCCATTCAACATATAACACACTCCATACGCACTCATCCCGAGTGACCTTGAATCAGGAGACCATGCTATCTCCAATTCCTCGAACCATTTCATACCTCCCTTGTGCGCGCGCATTCGCATCTCAACTGGCATGCCCATTCTGATAATCCCTCTACGAATCTGAAGTTTTTTCTCATTTTTCCTCCCAAATGCAACACTGCAAGTCAAAACATCCTAGAACATTCTGGGCTTCTTCTAATGAGCTGCTACAAAAGCTTGATTCTTAACTATACCTATAGGCTCGAAATCATTGGGCAACACACTTTAACTTTTGAATTCACTAAGACTGCTGTTGAGAGCCATCCTCTCTGACTTGGCCCCGAATATAATCAACTCTATGAATCTTCTAGCACATGAATACCCCCTGGACGAAGCACCCGGCAGAATCACTTCCCTTGAAACCCGCATCTATACAAGGCATAAATCTTGAATCCTTCCCCAAGTCTGAACATAAGCTAATAAGGCCAACCATAGCACACCTTTAACAATTCCTTTGCTCAAATTACCACTTATGTTCTTTTCCCGTAGCTGAAATAACCCATCAATATGCTAATAACCAGAAACCTCGCAAGTAGTTAACCATGCAACCCAATCATAGGCGGCGGGACTCTCCCACTTAGCTTGAAGCCACTATTACACAACTCTGGAGTTCATCAGGATTATTTATCTCTTATTGACATAACCTTGCGCAATCAACCACCAAAATTCTCGGGATCTTTCTGTAAAACCCCTTTTTATACTCTGAATCATTAACCACATTCGCACGACCGGTCTTTTTGCTGTATAACTAATAGAATTTTTCGCAGAAGCTTCGCAAACCATGCGATTGCCTATCTGCTCACTGGAGATAACCCGCCTGTGGAATTTACGTGCCGATATCTTCCAACGCTGCTACACGGGGTACAATCACTATGACATTAATAACCTATCCTGAGTCCGATCTCACTCTCTAGCTGCACAAGTCCATTCACCCCTCATAGACATCAATTAAATGTGCGAAAATGTGACGACCCAACCGGTCGTCTTAAGAATTTATGCCTCGATCCCTTATTAACAGCTTTCCCCAAGTTTACTTCTACTATTTCGATTTGCCGGGGTATTCGGTTTTGAGTTTTGGAGAGTTTTGGGACACTTAGTCCCTAAATGAGAGCTTAAGTGTTGGAAAGTTGACTGTAGTCGTAACAGTGTGAAGACGGCCTCGGAATGGAAATCCGATGCTTCCATTAGCTCTGTTGGTTGATTTCGGGGTTAGAAGCGTGATTGGAATGTGTTTTAGAGGAACGTAGCTAATTCAGGCTTGAAATGCCGCAAGTTGAATTATTTTGGAAGTTTCCGGTTCGATAATGAGATTTTGATCCAAGGGTCAGAATGGAATTCCAAGAGTTGCAGTATTACCGTTATGTCATTTGGGATGTGTGTGCAAAATTTCAGGTCATTCGGGCGTGTTTTGATAGACGTTTTGATCGAAAGCGTATTTTGAGAAAATTTGGAGTTCTTAGGCTTAAATCTATGGTTAATTCGAGGTTTTGATGTTGTTTTAGGTGTTTTAAGGATTGGTACAAGTTTGAATAAGGTATTAGGTGATGATTTTGCTTTTGGTTGAGGTCTCGGGGGCCTCGGGATGATTTCGGATAGTTGACGGAAGGATTTTTGAAGTTAAGAGGTTGCAGGTTCAGCTGGTATCTGTCATAGCCGCACCTGCGTTTTGGGTTCTGCAGGTGTGGAGCCGCAGAAGAGGCATTGTCATCGCAGAAGCGGATTTTGGTCTCTTCAGTAGGTTTCGTAGATGCGGGCAATTTTCAGCTGAAGTGAAAATTGGGGACTTCTTCAGAACCGCAGAAGCGGTTGTATTTCCGCAGAAGCGGTACCGCATCTGCGGATTGGGAGTCGCAGATGCGGAAATTGGCCATTTAAGTGAAAGTCATAGATGCAACGAAGTTTCCACAGAAGCGAGACCGTAGATGCAGTCCCAAGGCCGCAAATGCGGAAATCGCTGGGCAGAACATATAAATAGTTGCCTTTGCTAATTTGAGAGATTCTTTCACCATTTTCATCCGGGTTTGAAGCTTTTAAGAGAGATTTTTGAGGCAAACAAAGGGGAATCACTTGGAGGTAACATCCTTGACTTCATAATTCGTTTTTATGTGATTAATGACCTAATTAGTGGTGAGAAATTTGGGAAAAATGGGTAATTAAGGCTTGAGTTTAAGAGGCCTTTAATTGAGGATTTGAGGGGTCATTTTTGGACTCCGATTTCAGTGTTCTTGCTATGTATAGACTCGTGAGAGTATGAGGTTTCTGAAAATGTAAATGTTACCCAATTCTGAAACGTGGGCCCGAGGGGCGTTTTGGTTATTTTACATAATTTTGTGTATTAGCTTAGAATTTAATTGTAGAATCAGTTACTTGAAGTGTTATTTACATTATGCAATTGAATTGAATAGATTTGGGCTATTTGGAGTTGAGTACTCGTGGAAAAGACGTGGTGTTGGGTTGATTTTGAGCTAGTTTAAGGTAAGTGACTTGTCTAACCTTGTGTGGGGGACCTTCCCCTTAGGATATGAGATATTTGATAAATGAAATGCCTTATACGTGAGGTGACGTGCGCGTACTTGAGCTAATTGTTGAAAATCTGATTTTTCATTAAGTATTCCAATTGAGTTCTTTTTCCTGTTTTATTCTACTTGTGAATTCAGCCTGTTGCTAGTTTAGAAAAGTATGTTTAGTTGATTTAATTGCCTATTTGCTTAAACTGCCTTAATTGAATTACGTGAAGCATGTTAGGCTAGAATTAATTGTTTACTTGGTACGAAATGTTTCATCTAATTGAGTATTCTTGTGTCGCTTCTATGTGTTTTTAATTTGGGACTATGGGACGACATCTCGGGAGATCCCTTGTACGTATTTATGATCTGGACTGAGGTGCGGGATACCAAGAGATCCCTGACACGTATATTGAGGATACCAAGAGATACTCGGGATACCAAGAGATCCCTAACATATATTGAGGATACCGAGAGATCCTCGGGATACTAAGATATCCCTAGCATATATTGAGGATACCGGAGATCGTCGGGATATCAAGAGATCCCTAGCATATATTGAGGATACCGAGAGATCCTAGGGATACCAAGAGATCCCAGATATATATTGAGGGTACTAAGAGATCCTTGGGATACTGTGAGATCCCCGTTTACTTTCTTATGGTTTGCCTTCATCTCTATTTCCGTTATTGTACTCTTATTATCCTATGTAGAATCTTACTATAGATTTTCAACTGTACTGCTTATCTTATACTATCATGTCTCATATTCTCTATATTTATTGAATCTCAGTAGGGCCCTGACCTTCCTCGTCACTACCCAACCGAGGTTAGGCTTCGCACTTACTGAGTACCACTGTGGTGTACTCATGCCTCTTCTGCGCATATTTTTCATGTGCAAATCCAGGTACTTCTTCTCAGGCCTACCATCCTTGAGGGAGGCGGCTGCTTAAAGACTTTAAGGTACATCTGCCGCATCCGCAGACCGAGAAGTCCCTTTCTATTCCTGCTTTTAGTATTTAGCCTTCTGTACTTCTGTTATTATTAGACAAAATTCCGGAGTTAGAGCTATGCAGTATTTCTTTTCTTAGCTTGTGATTCGTGGGTTTCCGGGTCTTGGATTTGGATATTGGTTTTGAGATTTATATATGGTGTATGCCGAGTGGCACATTTAAACATTGTTATTGCCTTGTTTCTGTTTTTAAATTGTTACTTCTGCAAGTTTTGGTTATCTTCCACAATTTAGGCTTATCTAGTCGTAGAGACTAGGTGCTGTCACGATGGTTCACGAAGAGCGAACCAAGGTCGTGAAAAGTTGGTATCAGAGCTCTAGGTTCATAGGAGTCATGGATCACAAGCCGGTTTATTAGAGTCTCGCTGATCGGTACAGAGATGTCTGTACTTATCTACGAGAGGCTATGTAACTATTAGGAAAATTTCCACTTCATTTGATTTCCTTGTCGTGTGGTATTTTGACATCACAATTCTAAACATCTGTCTTCTATTCTCTCATAGATGGTGAGGACACATGCTACCCGAGATGATCAGTCACCCGCGCCCCCTACTGCAGCCGTCAGAGGCCGGGGCTGGGGTAAAGGCCGAGGACACGCACGTGGTGCAGCCAGGGCACCTGCGCGAGCTACCGCCGAGGTACCACCAGCGGATCCAGCGGACTTTGGCATAGTTCATGAGAATGTACACCACTTTGGCTCAGGCAGGGTTGCTTCCCCTTGCTTCAGCTACATCCCATGCCGGGGGAGGAGCATAGACTCCCGCCGCCCGCACTCTTGAGTAGCGAGTGCATGTTGAGCAGGTCCCTAAGATTATCCCTGTGCCACCTGCAGTGCCAGTTCAGCCGGAGGACAGGGCAGCGACTTCCGAGGATGAGCAGCTGAGGCTTGAGAGGTTCAAGAAGTACAAGCCCCCTATATTTAGTGGTCTAGAATCGGAGGATGCTCTGGGATTTCTTGATGAGTGTTACCGCATTCTCCGTACCATGGGTATCTCAGGATCGAGCGGGGTTTCTTTTACTACCTTCCAGCTTCGAGGAGTCCCCTATGAGTGGTGGCGCATCTATGAGTTAGACAGTCCAAATGAGGCTGCTTCACTGACTTGGGCTCAGTTTTCAAATCTGTTCCTAAGGGAGTATGTTCCTTAGAGCCTCAGGGACGTATGGCGCATAGAGTTTGAGCATTTGCGCCAGGGTGCTATGACTATTTCAGAGTATGCTGTCCGTTACACCAGTTTGGCTAGGCATGCACCATTCTTGGTTTCTACTGTTCGTGAGAGAGTTCGCCGATTTATTGAGGGCCTTATTCCCAACAACAGATCTAGCATGGCTCGTGAGTTGGAGATGGATATTTCTTATCAGCAGGTGGTGAGCATTGCTAGGAGGATTGAGGTATGCATGCTAGGGAGAGAGATGAGAGGGAGGCCAAGAGGTCTCGAGAGTTGGGCCATTATTTTGGTGCCCGTACCCCAGCTGCAGGTCATCATGGTAGGGGTTATATGTGTCGCCCTGTTCATTCAGCTCTTCTAGCAGCTAGTGGTATTCCAGCTCATCCTAGACGTCAGGAGCCTTATTATGCACCTCTGGTTTCTAGAGCACCTACTGCGCGAGGTGCTTTCAAAGGTCAGTCCAGCAGACCTGGCCCTAGCCAGTCGCAGCCACCGCGTCCTCCCAGAGCTTTTTTTGAGTGTGGTGACACACGCCACGTAGTGAGGGATTGCCTAGACTTGGGAGGAGTGTACCTCCATAGACTTCTCAGCCCTAGCGTGCCCCACAGAGTTCTCAGGCTATGATTACAGCTCCAGTTGCTACCCCAAGGTAGGTAGAGCGGATCACACTAGCTTTTACCCAATATGAGGGTCAGGATCGAATTCCTCAGAGAGCTAGTAGTGGAGTTGGATTGTCTGCCTATCCTAGAGATGTGTTTTTACTCCTAATGTCACTTCAAACATTTTTGGGTTTTTAAATTATAACTATTTTTGTAAAACTATTGATTAACACTAAATTATGCTACGAGAATATTGCTAAGTTGTATCTAATGGGAAGATGGGCACTAGGGTCGTGACACTACCTAGGTAGCTAATTGATGGATAGATGTTACAAAGGTTCGATTGACATAATTGGGGCTTATGCTACAACCATTGCACAATTTTATCCACTCTCACACCTCTCAGTAGAGAGAGTGATTTTGTCCAATTGACTCTCTCGAGACCAAATGGGTAGGCAAATTAGACCAAGCAACTAGGGTTCAAGTAGGGTAATTACTCTCTCGAGGTTTAACCCGTTAATTGGGACTATTATTTCTCATGAGTCCGCCCTAATTCCTTTTTGGGCCAATTTTTGGGGTTATAGGCTCTCTTTCTCAAGAAAAGTTAAACCCACAAAGCTTGAATCAGTGTTTGCAACCACCAATTCTAGATTAAAACATAAAATCAACTCAAATAGCAAACACCCATAGTCAATCTAACACTAGATGGCAACACCCATCAATTACCCATACTAGGGTTGAGCCACAACCTTAGCTAATGGGTTTAGCTACTCATACTAGATAAAGAAATAGAAGAAATAGATGAAGAACTAAGCATATTAATTAATTGCTAAAATTAAATTACAAGAATCTATCGTAATTATAAAGCAAAAGTGCCAAAAATGGCTACAAAATATGTTCTCACGAGCGCAACTGTCCACTAATCTATCTGATAACCTAAAAAATGGTAAAATGTTCTATTTATACTAGGCTAGAAAAACTGGGCAAAAATACCCCGGCGGGGTCAGTGCGGGCCGCATTAAATGGATCGCGGCCGCACTGGGCTCACTTTTGCTTCTCTAAACTTAGACTCCGCGGACCGCGTAGAACGGACCACGGCCGCGGAGGGAGCTGGCACGGTCTGCGCAACCACGACCGCGGACTGCATGGCACTAGCTTTGCAAACTTCATCTTTCTGAATCTCATAACCGCGGACCACACAAAAGAGTAGTGAGGTCGCGGAGCCTTCACCGCGGACCGCGAGATATGTACCACGGCTGCACTTCTTCTAGCCTGATTCACCAACTCTCTGAACCACCTAGTGCGGCCGCATTCCACTTTGCGCGGTCCGCACTAGGCCTTCTTTTCGTAAATTTCTTGGTCTTTGATACTTGAGCAGGTTTCATTCATTTTTGAGTCGATCTTTGACATTTTGTCACTTTGTCAATCAAACCTGCGATCAAGCACAACTTGTGAGCCTTTTAGGACTATTTTGTAATAATATATGATCAAAGCATATGCAAGTAGGGGCATAAAACATGTTAAAATCCTAACTTATCACCCCACCTGCTTAGCCAGCTAGAGGTGGAGGTCGGGGAGGTAGAGGTCGCCCTCGAGGGGAGGCCAAGCCAGTTACTATGCCCTTCCTGCCCATACCGAGGTTGTTGCCTCCAATTTTGCCATCATAGGTATTATACTAGTTTGCAACAGAGATGCATCAGTTCTATTCGATCCAAGCTCTACTTATTCTTATGTCTCTTCTTATTTTGCTCCATATTTGGGTGTATCTCGGGATTCTTTGAGTTCCCCTATTTAGGTTTCTACTCCTGTGGGAGATTCTCTTGTTGTGGACTGCATTTATCGGTCGTGTTTGGTTGCTCTTAGTGGTTTTGAAACCAGAGCCGATTTATTATTACTCAGTATGGTTGACTTTGATATTATCTTGGGCATGGACTGATTGTTGCCCCATTATGCTATTCTTGATTGTCATGCCAAAACCGTGACGCTGGCTATGCCAGGTATACCGCATATTGAGTGGAGGGGTACTTTAGATCACACTCCCAGTATAGTTATTTCTTTTTTTAAAGCTCATCGTATGGTTGAGAAGTGGTGTGACACGTATTTAACTTATGTAAGAGATGTCAGTATTGATACCTCTTCAGTTGATTCAGTTCCAGTAGTACAGGATTTTCCCGATGTGTTTCCAGCTGATCTTCCAGGCATGCCGCCTGATAGAGATATTGATTTTGGCATTGACCTGTTGCCGGGAACTCAGCCCATTTCTATTCCTCCGTATCGTATGACTCCTCCTGTTGAAGGAGTTGAAGGATCAGTTGTAGGAATTGCTTGATAAGGGTTTTATTTGACCCAGTGTATCACCTTGGGGTGTTCCTATCTTGTTTGTAAAGAAAAAGGATAGTTCTATGCGTATGTGTATTGATTATCACCAGTTGAACAAGGTTACAGTGAAGAACCATTATCCTTTGCCTCGTATTGATGATCTGTTTGACCAGCTTCAGGGCGCACGAGTATTTTCTAAGATTGATTTGTGCTCAAGGTACCATCAGTTGAAGATTTGGGAGCCAGATATCCCGAAGACTACTTTCAGGACTCGGTATGACCATTATGAGTTCCTTGTTATGTCATTTGGGCTGACCAATACCCCAACAGCCTTTATGCATTTGATGCACACTATTTTTTGATTGTATCTTGAATCGTTTGTCATTGTCTTTATTGATGATATTCTAGTGTATTCTCGGAGTCGGGAAGATCATGAGCAGCACCTGAGGACTGTGCTTCAGACTTTGAGAGAGAAGAAGTAATATACTAAATTCTCGAAATGTGAGTTTTGGTAGGATTCAGTGGCATTCCTAGGCCACGTGGTATCGAGTGAGGGTATTCGGTGGATCCGAAGAAGATAAAGGCCGTGCAGAGTGGACCAAACCATCCTCATCTACAAAGATCCGTAGTTTCCTTGGTTTGGCGGGTTACTACCATCATTTTGTAAAGGGGTTTTCATCGATTGCAGCCCCTATGGCCAGGTTGACCCAGAAGGGTGCTCTGTTTCAGTGGACAGAGGAGTGTGAGGCGAGCTTTTACAAGCTCAATATAGCTACCACATCCCTAATTTTGATACTACGTACAGGTTCAGGGTCTTATACGGTTTATTGTGATGCCTCGAGGGTTGGCCTCGGAGCGGTGTTGATGCAGGACAGTAGGGTGATTGCCTACGTGTCCAGACAGTTAAAGATACATGAGAAGAACTACCCTGTTCATGACCTTGAGTTAGCTACCATTGTTCACGCCCTGAAGATTTGGCGCCATTATTTATACGGGGTTCCTTGTGAGATTTTTATTGACCGTCGGAGTTTGCAGCACTTGTTCAAGCAAAAGGATCTAAATTTGCGCCAGAGGAGGTGGTTGGAGTTTCTAAAGGACTATGATATCACTATATTATATTACCCGGGCAAGGCCAATGTGGTGGCCGATGCTTTGAGTCGCCGGGCAGAGAGTTTGGGGAGTTTGGCTTATTTACCAGCATCGGAGAGGCCTATGGCGATGGATGTTCAGGCCTTAGCCAGCCAGTTTGTGAGATTGGATGTTTCAGAGCCCAATCAGGTTCTAGCTTGCATGGTTTCTCGGTCATCTTTATTTGATCGTATCAGGGAGCGGCAGTATGATGACCCTCATTTGCTTGTCCTTAAGGATAAGGTTCAGCACGGTGATGCCAGAGAGGTAACTATTGGTGATGATAGGGTATTGAGGATACAGGGTCGGATTTGTGTACCCAATGTTGATGGGCTTCGAGAGTCGATTCTAGAGTAGGCCCGTAGCTCGCGGTATTCCATTCATCCGGGTGCCGCGAAGATGTATCAGGATTTAAGACAGCACTATTGGTGGAGGCGGATGAAGAAAGATGTAATTGGATTCGTAGCTCGGTGTCTCAACTATCAGCAGGTGAAGTATGAGCACTAGAGACCAGGTGGGTTGCTTTAGCAGATAGAGATTCCGGAGTGGAAGTGGGAGCGGATCACCATGGACTTTGTAGTTGGGCTCCCATGGATGTTGAGGAAGTTTGATGCTATTTGGGTGATTGTGGATCGGCTGACCAAGTCTGCTCACGTTATTCCTATGTGTACTACTTATTCCTCTGAGCGGTTGGTGGAGATCTATATCCGGGTGATTGTTCATCTACATGGTATTTCGATTTCCATCATTTCAGATAGAGGTACTCAGTTCACATCACGGTTCTGGAGAGCCGTTCAACATGAGTTGGGTACTCGAGTAGAGTTGAGTACAACATTTCACTCTCAGACGGACGACAGTCTGAGCGCACTATTCAGATTCTTGAGGATATGCTCCGTGCATGTGTGATTGAGTTTGGAGGGTCTTGGGATCAGTTTTTGCCATTGGCAGAGTTTGCTTACAACAACAACAACTATCAGTCCAGCATTCAGATGGCACCGTATGAGGCTTTATATGGTAGGCGATGCAGATCTCTGATGGATTGGTTTGAGCTGGGTGAGGCCAGATTATTGGGCACAGACCTGGTTTAGGATGCTTTGGAGAAGGTTAAGGTAATTCAGGATAGACTCCGCACAGCCCAGTCCAGATAGAAGAGTTACGCAAACCGGAAGGTTCGTGATGTTTCCTATATGGTTGGAGAGCGGGTTTTTGCTTCGAGTTTTGCCTATGAAGGGCATTATAAGACTTGGGAAGAAAGGGAAGTTGAGTCCGAGGTTTATTGGCTCTTTTGAGATATTGGGGCGTGTTGGGGAGGTTGCTTATGAGCTTGCCTTACCTCTCAACTTGGCAGAAGTTCATCTGGTATTTCATGTTTCGATGCTCCGGAGGTATCACGCGATCCGCCGCACGTGTTGGATTTCAGTTCAGTCCAGTTAGACAAGGATCTATCTTATGTTGAGGAGCCAATGACAATATCGGACAGGTAGGTTAGAAAGCTGAGGTCAAAGAACATTGCTTCGATAAAGGTTCAGTGGCGGGGCCAGCCGGTTGAGGAGGCGACCTGGGAGACCGAAAAGGATATGTATAGCTGTTACCCTTATCTTTTCACTACTTCAGGTATGTCTCTATGTTCGTTCGAGGACGGGAAAATGTTTAAGTGTAGGAGAATGTGACGATCTAACCGGTCGTCTTAAGAATTTATGCCCTGATCCCTTATTAACTGCTTTCCCCAAGTTTATTTCTACTATTTCAATTTGCCGGGGTGTTTGGTTTTGAGTTTCGGAGAGTTTTGGGACGCTTAATCCCTAAATGAGATCTTAAGTGTTGGAAAGTTGACCGTAGTCGGAACAGTGTGAAGACGGCCTCGGAATGGAAATCTGATGGTTCCGTTATCTCCGTTGGGTGATTTCGGGGTTAGGAGCATAATCGGAATGTGTTTTGGAGGTCCGCAACTAATTTAGGCTTGAAATGCCGAAAGTTGAATTTTGGAAGTTTCCGGTTTGATAGTGAGATTTTGATCAAAGGGTCGGAATGGAATTCCGAGAGTTGCAGTAGTTTCGTTATGTCATTTGGGATGTGTGTGCAAAATTTCAGGTCATTCGGACGTGTTTTGATAGACTTTTTGATCGAAAGCATATTTTGAGAAAATTTGGAGTTCTTAGGCTTAAATCTATGGTTAATTCGAGGTTTCGATGTTGTTTTAGGTGTTTTAAGGATTGGTACAAGTTTGAATAAGGTATTAGGTGATGTTTGTGCTTTTGGTTGAGGTCTCGGGGGCTTCGGGATGATTTCGGATAGTTGACGGAAGGATTTTTGAAGTTAAGAGGTTACTGGTTCAGCTAGTATCTGTCATAACCACACCTGCGGTTTGGGTTCCGCAAGTGCGGAGCCGCAGAAGCGGCGTTGTCACCGCAGAAGCGGCGTTGTCACCGCAGAAGCGGATTTTGGTCTCTTCAGCAGGTTCCGTAGATGCGGTCAGTTTTCCGCAGAAGTGGAAATTGGGGACTTCTTCAAAACCGCAGAAGCGGTACGGCATCTGCGGATTGGGAGTCGTAGATGCGGAAATTGGCCATTTAAGTGAAAATCGCAGATGCGACAAAGTTTCTACAGAAGCGGGACCGCAGATGCGGTCCCAAGGCCGCAAATGCAGAAATCGCTGGGCAGAACATATAAATAGTTGCCTTCGCGAATTTGAGGGATTCTTTCACCATTTTCATCCGGGTTTGAAGCTTTTAAGAGAGATTTTTGAGGAAAACAAAGGGGAATCAATTGGAGGTAACGTCCTTGACTTCATAACTCGTATTTATATGATTAAAGACCTAATTAGTAGTGAGAAATTTGGGAAAAATGGGTAATTAGGGCTTGAGTTTAAGAGGCCTTTAATTGAGGATTGTAGGGGCCATTTGTACTCTGATTTCAGTGTTCTTGCTATGTATAGAGTCGTGAGAGTACGAGGTTTCTGAAAATATAAATTTTACCCAATTCCGAGATGTGGGCTCGATGGGCATTTTAGTTATTTTACATAATTTCGCGCATTAGCTTAGAATTTAATTGTAGAATCAGTTACTTGAAGTGTTATTTACATTATGCAATTGAATTGAATAGATTTGGGCCATTTGGAGTTGAGTACTCATGGCAAAGACGTGGTGTTGGGTTGATTTTGAGCCGGTTCGAGGTAAATGGCTTGTCTAACCTTGTGTGGGGGACCTTCCCCTTAGGATATGAGATATTTGATAAATGAAATGCCTCGTGAGGTGACGAGCGCGTACTTGAGCTAATTGTTGAAAATTCGGTTTTTCATTAAGTATTCAAATTGAGTTCTTTTTCCTGTTTTATTCTACTTGTGAATTCAGCCTATTGCTAGTTTAGAAAAGCATGTTTAGTTGATTTAATTGCCTATTTGCTTAAACTGCCTTAATTGCATTATGTGAAGTATGTTAGGCTAGAATTAACTGGTTACTTGGTATGAAATTTTGCATCTAATTGAGTATTCTTGTGTTGCTTCTATGTGTTTTTAATTTGGGACTACGGGACGACATCCCGGGAGATCCCCTGTATGTATTTATGATCTGGACTGAGGTGCGGGATACCAAGAGATCCCTGGCACGTATATAGAGGATACCAAGAGATCTCTAGCATATATTGAGGATACCGAGAGATCCTCGGGATACCAAGAGATCCCTAACATATATTGAGGACACCAAGAGATCCTCGGGATACTAAGAGATCCCTAGCATATATTGAGGATATCGAGAGATCGTCGGGATACCAAGAGATCCCTAGCATATATTGAGGATACTGAAAGATCCTCGGGATACCAAGATATCCCTGATATATATTGAGGGTACTAAGAGATCCTCGGGATACTGTGATATCCCTGGTTACTTTCTTGTGGTTTGCCTTCATCTCTGTTTCCGTTATTGTACTCTTATTATCCTATGTAGAATCTTACTGTAGATTTTCAACTGTACTGATTATCTTATACTATCATGTCTCATATTCTCTATATTTATTTAATCTCAGTAGGGCCCTGACCTTCCTCGTCACTACCCAACCGAGGTTAGGCTTCGCACTTACTGAGTACCGCTGTGGTGTACTCATGCCTCTTCTGCGCATATTTTTCATGTGCAGATCCAGGTACTTTTACTCAGGCCTACCATCATTGAGGGAGACAACTGCTTAAAGACTTCAAGGTACATCTGCCGCGTCCCCAGACCGAGAAGTCCTTTTCTATTCCTGCTTTTAGTATTTAGCCTTCTGTACTAGACAAAATTCCGGAGTTAGAGCTATGTAGTATTTCTTTTCTTAGCTTGTGATTCGTGGGTTTCCGGGTCTTGGATTTGGATATTGGTTTTGAGATTTATATATGGTGTATGCCGAGCGGCACATTTAAACATTGTTATTGCCTTGTTTCTGTTTTTAAATTGTTTACTTCTGCAAGTTTTGGTTATCTTCCGCAGTTTAGGCTTACCTAGTTGTAGAGACTAGGTGCCGTCACTATAGTTCATGAAGGGCGAACCGGGGTCATGACAAGCAACATCCTTCCAGTTCAAAGTTACGTTGTATCATTCTTCATTTCAAGTAGCTCCTTTCTGTTATATCAAATCTCTTGCCGCATAATAGCCCATACTTCAAATTAGATCCTTAGACCCCAATCATCAATCACTAAAATTTCCAAGTCGTTCCAAACTCTCCTTAAGGTGCATAGTCATCCTAACACAAAGCCCATATGCAACTCCGCCAGTCTCCCACTTTGGCGGAGCTCACCCCTCTAATTGACCACTCGACCTTTGCTTCTTATACCTGGCCTTCTAGAAATTTTAACCATCGCCTGACACTCCCCACATGTCCTTCCTCATCCTTTGCTGCTCAGTTGTTGCCTTAATAAAATCTATCTTCGTAGCACTTGAACTCACAAATCGCTACTAACTTTAAACCTTCCAAAGATCATCTTTCTCGAGCCGTCGACATTAGAAACACCGATTCAATCCTGAACCACCACACCCCGCGATATCCAACAGTCGTTTCTCCAATATTATTTCACAATATCCTTACCCAATGGTGAATCGCAGAAGACCATAACACTCGGCGAACTTAACACATACAATCGAGGATGACGACACTACATTGCAAATAAAAATTCCACCACGCTCGAAATTATCAAGTCTCGTTACTCCATCACCCCATATCTGGACATTCATAAGCCAATTGCTTTTCCTCCGCCAGAAGTGAAATATCATATCTCTGATTCGTGCAATGAGTAGATTTCCTTTCAACTCATTCACCGCCCCAACACATAGGCAAGTCTCCTACCATCAAGTCAATACTGTGCGATAAACAATCACGAGCATCATAGCAACCTGTGCATAGCCTCCAAGCTCTTAGAAGCACAACTATCAAGCCAAAACGATAGAAAAATCCTTCAGCAAGGCGACGACAATAGCTCACCAAACTATACTGGGAGAAACATCCCGCACCACATCTATAATACCATGACAATTCTTCAATTCTCGATTTATAACAAGCGGTTCACGTCACGTAATATTGAGTAGGAAGGAAACAAGGGCATAATCCCTAAGGAATCAAGTCGCGCGATGAGGAAATCAAGAAGGGAAGTGCTCCTAATAGTCTTGTAGCCTCTCGAAGATAAGTACAGACGTCTCTTCACAAGACTCTACTAGACTTGCTCATGACTCGTGAGACCTAAGGGAACCTAGTGCTCTGATACCATATTGTCACGACCCAAAATCCACTAAGGGTCATGATGGCGCCGGACACCGCTGTCAGGCAAGCCAACCAAAATACTTAATTAAATTCTCATTTTAATAATTTTGAAAACTATGATTTTCCGTCAATTTTACTAGTAAAAGAGAATCATTTCAAATCAAATATGAATGTTAAGAAGTTAATACAAGATACCCCATAACCATTCCAGAAACCGGTGTCACAAGTGCATGAGCATTTACTAGGGAATGAAATAAAATACAGTAACTGTCTAGATTACAGAATGGACAGAAATGAATATATAGTAAAATACTCTGAATGGGACTCTGCTGGCTACGGTTCATCTCGATAAATACAGCTCGCCTAAGTCTTCGTGTCAACCCTGCCGCTATGCCACTAAGCCACTAGCCACATATGAACCTGTGCAACAAAAATACACAACAAGTGTAGTATGAGTACGAAAACAATGTGTACCCAATGAGTATCCCATCTAATCTCGAAGAAGTAGAGACGAGAGGTCGACTCCGACACTTACTAGTGGTCCATTGGTAATATATTAATAATGCGAATAATCATGGATTTATTAAGAACGACAGTAATTTCAAATAAGTCACAAACAGGGAAAAGTTCCTCTTTATATTAAAAGTCTCCGAGTTCATAATTTAAAATTTTCAATTATCTCAAACTGGGGAGAGAATATATCAATATCAATAAATCTCAAGGCAAGCAATGCAAACATGGACAAATCATGCCGAGGTCGTACGACCCGATCCAACATAAATGTAAAATGTGCACTGCCGAGGGTCGAACGACGCGAACCATAGATGCATCTATTACCCCGCTCGCGAATCATCCATGCGATGCAGTCAACATAAAATAAATAAACACCCGGTTCACGAGTCATACATACGACGCAGGTACACATAGAATCACATATTCAAACAGTTAATCAAGACTTCATTAGGGAACAACTATCCAAGGAAACTCCAAATCCTCTTTTTTAACGATTTAAGAAAAATGAAGTTTAATCCTTTTAGAAATCCATTTACCAATTCGATAGAATTTAAGCAAGTCAAACCGTCAATAGGATTACAAATATTTCCAAGTACAACATGCTTTTGGTCCTAGACTACCCGGACAATAGCATAATAGTAGCAACGGATGGACTCTTGTCACCTCGTGCGTACGTAGCCCCCACAAATAGGAGCACATAACCAACTAATTCACCTATGGGGACAATTCCCTCTTACAAGGTTAGAAAGGAGACTCACCTCACTCCAAAGCCTATATTCCGATTCAAGAACGCGCTCGAACCTCCAATTCCCGAACGATCCAAAACTATTCAAATAGGGTAAGAACGAGTCAATACATGCCCAAATGTTCATATTCTAATTATTAAACCAATTTCCCAACCCTAAAGCAAGGTTCCTAAAATTCAACCCGGGACCCACGTACCCGGATTCCGAAATTTTTTGAAGAAAATTGTTACCCATAACCTAAGGATCTAGAATATATGATTTTTACTCCATTCCCTAACAAATTTCGTGGTTAAATATTGTTTTTACCAAATTCTAGGTGTTTCATCGAAAACCCTTGATTTTCCCTAATTTTCACATGTTAATCTTCCTATAATCCATGTATTTAACTTATGATGTGTAGAAATTACTTACATCTTTGATGATGATGGAACCCCTCCTCAAATATCCTAAAATATTGCCTAAGACCAAGTGGGAAATGGGCTAAGTCTGGGAATAAAAGCCATTGCACCAGACGTAGAAGTCGCATTTGCGACTCCCAGCTCGCAATTGTGATGGTCGCATTTGTGACAAAGGCATCGCAAATGCGAAACCCAGCTTTCCCTGCCATGGTCGCATTTGCAACAAAATTCTTCGCAAATGCGAAGAGGACAACATCGCAAAAGCGATGGCCCCCTTGCAAATGCGGTCTCCCCTCAGCAGCCCCCAGGTTCGCAAATGCGAGCTCCCTCTCGCAAATGCGATGTAGCATTTGCGACCCAAACACTGCAAATGTGGTCATACCAGTACCAATAACATCAAACCTTCTCCAAATTCTATTTTTGATCCGTTAACCATCCGGAATCCACCCGAGGCCCTTGGTACCCCGTCCAATCCCACAAACTAGTCCCATAACTTAACACGGACTTGCCCGAGGCCTCAAATCACATCAAATAACATCGAAATCTTGAATCGCACTCCAATTCAAGCTTAATGAACTCTAATATTTCAAACTTCTACTTTGAGTGTTTAAACCTATCAAATCAAGTCCGATTGGCCTCAAATTTTGCACACAAGTCATATTTGACTTTACGGACCTACTCCAACTTCCAGAATCGGAATTCGACCCCCGATATCAAAAAGTCAACTCTCAGTCAAACTTTCCCAAAACCTTCAAATTCCTATCTTTATCCAAATGACTCCAAAATGACCAAGGACCTCCGAATTCACTTCCGAACACTCTCCCAATACCAGAATCACCATACAGAGCTATTCCTAGACTCGGAATCTCAAACGGACATTGATAACACTGAAATGCACTTCAATCCAAACTTTTGAGATTCTTCCAAAAATGCTAACTTCCACAATAGGCGCCAAAACATTCACGGGTCTTCCAAAACCCAGTCCGGACATACGTCCAAGTCCGAAATTATCATAAGAACCTACTGGAACCTTCGAATCCCGATATCGAGGTCGTTTACTCAAAAATCCAACCGTAGTTAATTCTTTCAACTCAAAGCTTCCGAAATGAGAATTCTCTTTCCAAATCAACCCCGAACTTCCCGGAATTCGATTCCGACCATGCGCACAAGTCATAATACCTGAAGTGAAGCTCCTCGTGAACTCAAACTGCTAAACGATGCGCTAGAGCTCAAAACGACCGGTCGGGTCGTTACAAATACTGATATAATTAAATATTTTATAATTATAAAAATTAATTATTTAATTTACAAACATACATATAAAATTATAAAACTAACATGTAATTAATGTTGTTTAATTTACAATAGACGACATGGAGGTGCCGCCTATTCATCCCGGCTGAGTTATGGCTCATCATCGACGTGTGCTGTGGATCTTTCACAAGCACAGGTATATTTGTATTACTACTAAATTTAAATTTATTTTTTTCTCATTGTTTCGCCATACATAATTTTATATATTTCTTATTAAGACTTCATCCCAGCCCGTCACAGAGGCCACTTTGTCCGATGCTGAGCAAGATACGACGAATGCTTATATTCAGGAGCTCGACGAGACCAAGGTAATAATTTTTTTTGACTTAACACGTACACTACTAATATATATATTTTCATATACTGAGCTGACTTATTCTTTTGTAGGTTGCTGATGGACCGACGACCCCTTCTACCGATCGTGTCAGCACTACTGACGATCATGCGACATCACATCCTCCGATAAAGAGGCGATGTGATGAGGATGATCCTGATAGCATATGGGGGGGGGGGGGATGGGATGTGCCTCAGGCCAGCGGCTGCATTGGAGCACACAGGCTGTGAGACACATTGATTTTCTTTTTATTTTTTGTATTTTATATACGCTATATAAATATTATTTTATGTAAATAATAACAATAATTTTTTATGTTTACATAATATGCGCATTATGTTTTTATTTCCCCATTTCTTCTTTATTTTAATACTACAACACAAATACAAACATAGAAACTTAACATAATTTAAATGCAGTGCAACTAATGAAAACACATGACACGGGAAATATAAAGATAAAATACTACACTCAACACATACATGTCATTGTTTAGTCACCACTGCCTAGTATTCTCTGCTCCAACCACTTAAATTTCTCTTCCAGCTTATTTTTTTCTTCTTCCACCTCTTTGAGTTTCTCCTTCAACTCCACAATTTCTCGTTTATATTTTTCGTTCATATTCCAACTATTTTTTGGTCAAATCATGAAGATACTGCAAAGATTTTTTGTGGCATTCCTGCTCACAGGGTTCATCAAGTCATACCTCAAAGTTGCAAAAATTTCCATTGTTCCCTCCATACCTAATCACACACATCCAATATCTGTGCCCAACTTGACCATCATCCCAATAATCCGCTATCATACAGCGTTTGCCATATTGGCACATTGGTACATACATGCGGTTAGACATTTGTTAAAGCTAAACAAACCCTTCTTTTATGGAATGTTTTGCTATTTGTTATGGTTAAGCACAGAAAACAACTAGAATGCGCCCGTTATTTATATGCAAGGCAACACACAAAACGTAGTATTTTACCGTGCTATATATATATTCACGCAAAATGTAGTATTTAACCGCTCTATGCTTGGCATGTTAAAGATTCTTTCTGATACAAAACAACTTTTTCGTAGTCTAGCAGCTTTTCAGACCGACAAGACAACACACATAACATAGTATTTAACCGCGCTATATATATTCGTGCAAAACGTAGTATTTAACCGCGCTTTGCTTGGCGTGTTAAAGGTTCTTTCTGATACAAAATAGTTTTTCGCAGTCGGGCAGCTTTTCAGATCGACAAGACAACACACAAAACGTAGTATTTAACCACGCTATAAATATTCACACAAAACGTAGTATTTGGCGTGTTAAAAATTCTTTCTGATACAAACCAACTTTTTTACAGTTGGGCAGCTTTTCAGATCGACAAAACAACACACAAAATATAGTATTTAACCGCGCTATATATATTCAATTATTTATCAAACATCTTTCTCTTATGACAATGTAGTTTTCTAATAATTTTAGAGTGAAACTTGAAAGTGAACGTAAAATTTTTCCGTTTTTTAATCCAATACTATTTTTGATTACATGAATGGGAGGGATAAATTCCTTAATTTACTCAATTGAAAAATATTAAATATCAATAAGATGTAACAAGGCTGCGAAAACATAATTTTATTTGATACATCTTGCAACATAAACAAGTACATACACTTATTACAAACAACATTACTAAAAAACAAAACACTATATGTATCCTTGATAGTTTGACACATTAGATGAACATGCACCAGGAGCTGGATTACCACCGCCACCCAAACAACCCGAAGGACATTTACGACGGTCGTGTCCTGTTTGCAAGCATATGCCACATTTACGCGCATAAACGATATCACAAACATCCATTTGGTTCCGTATACGTGTTCTCTTTTGCACTTGTAGCTTGAGCAAATAGTCCTTGTTACACAAAATTTTAAATGGTTCCAGTGGCCAATAATGCTCAACACTCATTGGCTGCAACTGCCCACTATATGTGTTTAAGTATGCAGCAACACTGTATTGCCCATCAACATAGTTGGTTGCCCCTAAACCTGTTTGTTGAAAACACTTCATGGCCTGTGAGCATGGCATGTAGTAGACGGTCCATTTCCCATATGAACACAACTTGCTGGATTTATTTACGGTGTGTATATTATTCCCTCGGTGTTGATGGATAGCGGTGCGAACTTCAAAAACACCCCGATCGTGATCATACTATTAATATGTGTAAGCACGTGATTTTTTCCCTATGAAAGAATTACTCCCAAAAATTCAAAATAAAATGATTTTCCTTGGTGTGCAATTTTGAGAAACTTTGTGATAGTTTTGGATAATTATTTGTATTTGTCTGTGCATGTTTATTTGTTAAAATGATAAAAATATAAAAATATGTCGCATTTGCATTTAATATTTAATTCTACAGTTAGGAGTAGTTAAGTTTGTTTTACAAAATGAAAAAATCATAAAAATATGCATCGTTTGCATTTTTAGCATTCAATGTCAAATTGTGCAATTTTGTTTTAATGAGTGTTTAATTATGTATGATAAATGTTGTTAGGAATTAGTTAGTATTTTTGATAAATTAATTTAGTTTATAACTTAATTTAGAATTTTAGTTTTATTAATTAGAAAGTAAAAGAAAATAGAGCAAAAAATATAAAGAAAATCGGAATTGGGTCTCTTCTTCAATTTCAAACCACAGGCCCAAAAAATACCCAACCTTCCCCATGACCCGGTCCATTTCAACACGGGTCGACCCGGTCCGCCCCATAACCCCAAATGACCTAACCCCCCCTAATCCTCATTTTTCATTTCCTAAAACCTAAACCAATCCCATCCGCCCCCTCTCTTTCTCTCTTCTCCTTCACCATCTCCAAAACTCCAAAACACACATCCATGGCTGCCCCTTTCACACACACGCACAACCCCTTCTATCGACCACCCTTCACCAGTCGTCGAACCTCCATAGCCACCGAACAGAGAAGCAACGAACACCATAGCCATCCGTTCGTTGCTTCTGCTTCGTCAACCACGAACAGCCACAACAACAGCCTTCACCCCCATTTCCCGTCGTCAATACCACCTCAAACGAAGACCATGACTGCCTGAAACCGGCGACCACCAGTAGTCCGCCATTCCAGCCATGGACGTGGGGTTGGTTTGCTTCTTCATGCTCCACCAACGAACCTTCCCACCTCGTTTCTGCTGCTTCTGCTACGTCCAAACAGACCCTGTTGTTGCTGCCTCATCTTCTTTGTCTCTGTCGAGCTCGAGCCCGAGATCCCATGGCTGCCTCCGCTCACCACTGCCATCTCCGAGCTCATTTTTCTCCATCCAAACGACCAGCTCCGCCAACAAACCTTCTGCTGCGTTGTTGCAGCCTTAGCCCCATCCAGCATCTGCTTCTGCTGCGTTGTTGCTGCCACGTCGAGCAGCTGCTTCAAAACCAAACCCTACTGCTGCTGCTTCACTTTTGTGTTCGTCGCTTTCGGTCCAGTCCAAAAATGAGACTCAACCATCTCGTTTGTTCAAGCTTTGGTCGGGGTTTGTCGAAGCAGTCCATACACAGTCGAGGACGTCGAGTTGCAGTGCGTCGAGGTTGTCATTCAAACCCAATCCCTTTTAATATGGTAGGATTCCGACCTATTTTTGTGTTGTTGTTAGCTTTCGTTCATCTTCTGTTCAATTCTCGTTCCGGGTAAAATTAAATGTCTGGTTTATTCTGATTATCCTCCTTCTTTGTATCGTTGCATATTTCAAGTTAGGAAGTTCAAATGTTTGGTTTCCTGTTTTTTGTTGTTCATCATATGATTTCAGTTTGCATTTCGATTCCTTTAATAGTGATTCAGTTTGTTTTCAGTTAACTTTTGTTGTTAATATTGTTGTCTCCTTGCTCATTTATTTTTTGTCTAAGTTAACCAGGATTGGTTCCCAATATGGTTAACTTATTCCCATTAATTTGATGTTGTATGATTCAATCTGTGTTCATGGGATTTGTTGTTTGAATTTATTTAGAAATTGGTTATATTTGCTGTATTTTGGTTGTAATTGATTAGATGAATTGGTTATAGCTGACATGGGTAGATTGGTAAATTGCAGTACGTTCAGGGGTAAGATGGTAATTTCAGTAAGGCCAGAGGGGTATTTTTGGAATTGAACATTTGAACAATTATTTAATCTGAGTGCCCTGTCCATTAGGCATTAACAATATTAAAATAATATAGTGGGGGACAAGACATAATGTAGTGGGGGAATAATGTAATTATTTAAGTTAAGCATGGGGGACAAGACATAATGGAGGGGGAATAATTCTTTAGTTTAATATAGTAGGGGACAAGACACAAAATAGTGGGGAATAATTCATTTGTTTAAGGTAGTGGGAAACAAAGCATGCAATGAGGGGAATATTTCGGGGAGTGGTTCAAGACAAGAGTCTTGTTATAAATAGAGTCATTCTTTGACACAAAAAAGGGGACTTGGACTTAGAGAAAAAAAAGGGAAGAGACTTTTAGAAGAAGAAAAAAGTTGAGAGAGTTGACTGAATTTTGAGAAATCAGAATTTGAGAGAAAAAGAGAAAGACAATTTGAACTTTTACTTGAATAATTTCCGTTTGCCTTTCCTTGAGTGCTATTCAATATCAGTAAACTACTGCATCTTGTATCCATCTCTCTTCTGCTTTGACTGCGATTGCATCTTTGTACTGCTGGTTTTTTCAATCTGTTACTGGGTTATTCTACTGGTCATCACTGGTTTTGCTGTATTGCTGAACCTGTTGTTGCTGTGTATTTACACTACTGCTGCTTCTACTGATCTTCATCTTTTTTCCTTGCTTTCCAAATACCAGGTACACAAACTGATACACTGGTTCATCTTGTAAGCTACTCGAAGCATGAATGAAAAAATGAGAAAGATTGAAGTAGTAATTTAATGTAGTCTTTTCTTTCTTTTACTGTCTGTATGTAAAACATTCTATGCGCTGCCCATGTAAACTCTTTAAGCGACTCACTTTCGAAACTTAACTATAATAACTCGAAAGTATGTAAATAAAGTAGGACCATTTCTTCATTTATTTTAGAGAAAAACGAAAAATAGAAAATGTAGTCATTCTAAGATTATCCTTTTTTTTTAAAAATAAAAAATAATGAGACGAGTCTCGCCAAATAAAAATGCAAATTGCGGGGCCCTCAATAATTGGTCATAATAAATACTTAGAATTCGGGATGGACTGTTTTGTGAATTTCATTGCCTTCCCCAAAGATAATAACGCGTTAGACTCTTTAGACGCGATTTAATTAAATTACATTCTTAAACTCGGGTGCACATTTATGTGACCCAAATCCAAATCTCAACGGAGTCGAAATGTGTCTCTAATCACGGGTACATTGATTGTGACGTGGTCCGAGATGCATGTCCATGACGTTGCAAATTCCTTTAAAAAATAAGAATGAGATGAGCCTCACCGAATAAAAATACAAAATTGTGGGGCCCTCGGTAAATATTTGCTTTAAAATTGCTTAGACTTCGGGATGGACCGTTTAGCAAAATTTCACGGCCCTACCCAAAGTAAATGATACGCTAGTCGCTTTAGGCACGCCTTTTAATAATTTAATTTTCTTAAAACTCGGGTGCACATTTATGTGACCCAAATCCAAATCTCAACAGAGTTGAAATGTGCCAACAACCACGGGTGCATTGATGTGACGTGGTTGGAGATGTATTTCCATGATGTTGCAATTCTTGAAAAAATATATAAATAATGACGAAAGCGGTTAAAAGTTAAAACTTGCACATTAGCTCATACATGTATTAAATCAGATAATCAAGCCGAATATGACAGTTGAGCGATCGTGCTAGAACCACGGAATTCGGGAATGCCTAACACCTTCTCCCGAGTTAACAGAATTCCTTATCCGGATTTCTGGTTCACGGACTGTTAAACAGAGTCATTCTTTTCCTCGATTCGGGATTAAACCGGTGACTTGGGACACCCTAAATCTCCCAAGTGGCGACTCTGAAATAAATAAACAAATCCCGTTTCGATTGTCCTTTAATTGGAAAACTCCTTCACCCCTCGCGGGGGCGGAAAAGGAGGTGTGACAGCTCTGGCGACTCTGCTGGGGAACAAACCAGAATCTCTGGTTCAGGGTTCAAGAATTCGAGCTTAGAATAATTGTTATTATTCGGCATTGTCTATTATCTGATCTTATTTTATGATTGGGCTTAAAATGTGCAAAATGATATTTTTTACCGCTTTGATATTATTTGAACTGTATATATAAACTGTGCCGAAACCCCTCTCTTCTCTCTCTTGAGGAGTGCACGCTGGTCGTGACTTCTTTCTGTTAGTGTCATATACCAAAATAGAATGAGGATTCAGAGGAGTTGCAAAACCGGATGGCCCTTTGGTTACCGGTACACAGCTCCCATCCTCGGATCGAGTTGTCCGCTCGGGTAAGCCAGGTCTAGAACAAACACCTAGGTTTTAAAACTTAGTATAACAAAGCCTCATGCTGGATCCCTAGTAGGAACGTTTATTTGCATCATGTGCATATGACTTAGGGGACTCAACACAGGGGTTGAGTCCGTCTAGGAGTAGCAACCTGAAATGAAAAGACCATCCTGCTGCATCCTGTTTGCTTTATGCATTTACTTGTTTCAGACTTGCATGCTGACCGGCTTCAAAAAATCGGGATTATTGAAAAATTGCGAAAAAGAGAGAAGTAACAGTGTAGAGAGTTAATGGCCTATTTTAGACCAATGCCCCAAATAGTGTCGAAACTCTGCCGAAATATTTTTTTTAAATTTTATTTATTTATTTTTAATAGTTTGTTTTACTAAAAGCAAAGGAAAAATAAAAAAAGAGCCTTTATTTTTGGAAATCGATCGCAGAAAAGAAAAGAAAATAGTCTTTATTTTAGTTTGGGAAAACTAGGTTGTTATTATCTGTGGAAAAAAAAAGAGTCGTTGTTCTGTCTTGTTTTCAAAAATAGAAAAGGAAAATAGTTTGTCTTGCCATGAAAAATAAAAATGAAAAGAGTCGTGCTTTGAAAGTGGTTTTGTTATTTGCTTATGAAATGCCAAAAATGAAAATGAAAATGAAAAAGAGTCTTATTTGTTTTAAAAAAAATAAAAAAATAAAAAAATAGATTGTTTTATTCCCGAACTACGCGGGTCTGATTCTCACCGGAAGTGAGATACGTAGGCAAACCTCTTCGGTTCCGGCCCACCATATTCCAAAAATCCAAAAAATATTTTCCATTACTCAGTCTTTTAGACCTCAATTAAAAATAATACAAAAATATTTCCTTTTAATCTCTCTCAAAATCCAAAATATTTGTTTAAAAATTCAAAAGAAAATGCAAAATTCAAAAATATTTTATCTTTTCTTTTGTAGTATTTCTTTCATAAATTCAGAGTAATAGTCCAAAAATATTTCCTTTTTCTTAGAAGATTTTTCGAACTTTCATAAAAATATATATATATATATATAAATATTTCTTTAGTCGTCGTTTCTTTTCAAAAATAAAATACTAAAAATATATATATATATATATATATAATAAAAAAAAATTGAAATTCAAAAATATTTTCTCTCTTCTTTGTAAGTATTTTTATTCGAAAAAAAAGAGTTAGTTTATTTCTTTATTTCTGATGGGCGAACTACGCCGGTTTGATTCTCACCGGATGTGAGATATGTAGGCAACCCTAATCGGGTCCAACCTCCCCTTTTGCTAAAATAGCCAAAAAAAACGTGTCAAAATTTTAATTTTTGTCATAAATAAGTCTGATGTCCAACCTCCCCTTTTGCTAAAATAGCCAAAAAATATGTCAAATTTTAATTTCATCATAAAGAAGTCGGGTGATGCTGTTTTTGTCAAAAATAGCCGAATGTTCACGAAAGGGACGCCGGAAGGCTGACTTTGTATAAACAGCCACCTTGGGTCATTTTTTTAGGATTTTGGCCGGTTAGCTAACGCAACCTTAAAATCTTTGTCCCCGAGACGCTGAATGGCTGTGTTTGCAACACCAGACCTTTTATTTTATTTTATTTTTTTAAAAAAAACAACAAAAAAATAAAAATAAAACAAAGAGTCAGCGGCCAGGTGAATACCGTTTGGATTTTTAGTCAAAATAAGCCGAGCCAGCTTCGGCAGTGTCTTAAACTGTTCTTGCTGAAATAGCCTTAGAGTATCTTTCAGTTGTCGAAAAGTTATTTTCGTAAAAGAACGGACAAGTTTGTAAAGTGTCATAAAATAATCCTCCCCGCCTCAAAATTCATGTGAAATTTGGAAGGGGCCACATTTGCAAAAATAACCGTTTGGTTGCATTTGTCAAACGGAGAAAGGGAGCTGGCCGTTTGTTTTTGAGTTTATAAATCTTTTGATTAGAATATGTGAGTTGTTTGATTTTCGAGTTTGTAGGTCATCTTTAAACCTTTGAAACCCAATTTGTTTTATTATGAAAATTGATAATTCCAAAAAAAAATGTTTCATTGTTGTTACCTTTCATTTTGGCCGAACTACGCAAGGTCTGATTCATGCGGGGTCATGATACATAGTGAATCTCCATAAGATTCGACCACAACAAAAAAAAATGAAAAAAAAAACGAAAAAAAGAAAGAAAAATGAAAAAAAAGGAAAAAAAGATGTTGTTAACAATGAGGACCGACCGAGTCCATTCTAACCTGTTTTGTTTTGAATCGCAAAGAAAGTTAAGGTGGTTGGTTTGTGGTAAGCCGGAAACACAAGATTCAGGAAAACCTGATTGTAATCCAAGACAATGACACCCCGAATGTCACGCATAATCCTTTACCTGCACATCATGATGCACACTTTGTGGGGATGAGGCCTGATGACAGAAGCACTCGAATCCTATTGGGAACTTGTTAACTGAGGTTGATGATATTGAAGTTGGTAATGGTCTTGAGAATATTGATACGAAGCTCAGTGGCTAAGATGCCAGGTTTGATAAAATGGGAAGGTTGCTCCGTTCCTTGGTTAGCAAGAGAGAAGCTTTTGGTGGCTTATTTTATTGTCATTTCTGTTGTCCGGATTATTCTTAGGGTTGTAATCCGGATATTGTCTTGTGTCGAACTTTCTTATCTTTCCATTTTTGTCATAGCGGTTTGTTTAGTTTTGTCCAGGATTGTTTTGGGATTTTATTCTGGTATGTTTTGTTTGTTTTGTTATTCAAACCATTTCACAGTTAGTCTAATGCGAAATCCGGTCTTTTATTATTTCCAGTCATCTTTTTGTTTAGTTCTTTTATCATTTTGTTCAACGCCAATTCTAGTGACATGACATGCGCACACAGTTTGGGCATAATCTTAAAAGTTAATCATAAAACCATTGAGAGGTGATCGAAACATTTAAAAGAAATCAGGACGGTTTGAGATTATTCGGAGCTCGAGTCATGCGGATCTGGGGCAAGTAAAACATAAAGAAAACCGTTAAAAGCAGGATTCGCCAAATTGACATGAGGGTCGAGAGTGAGAGTGTTGCCCAACGGTGCTTTAGAGATGACAAATGAAAAAGCAAATGTGTGAATATAATTGTCAAGTCTAGCACCATCAGAAGAGGCTACAAATCTTTGTTTAATTGTGTTGTTTGCACTTGGCATGTTTTGAAGACTGGAATGACGAAGGCATTTTGTTCTGCTATCTAAACACTTTTTCCTTCGTTAACCCTTTGAGCCTTATTTGTTTTCTTTCGTACCCCTCTTTCGGAATCAGTAGCAAAGAGTAAAAACAGCAAAAAAAAAAAAAAAAAATTAAAAGAAAAAATGAAAACAAAAACAACAGAAAGAAAAAGAGAAGAGATAAAGAAAAGGAAAAATGACAACAAAAACAAAAGAAAGTCACAACAAGGAATTGGGAACTACGTTTGACCTGATTCCTCAAAGAGGATACGTAGGCGCCTCATGACTCGGTCATAGGGTGCATAGTGTGCATAATGTGCATAGTGTAACATAGTGTAAAGCAAAAAATAAAAATCCCCCAGCAAGAAACTGGGGCAGAAGTTGTGCTTGATGTAAAGAAAGCCGGTTCCGAAGGTTGTAATTTTGAACCCCAAATTGATTTGTTTTTGAGCCTTTAAAACCCTTTCTTTCTAGCCTATCCAAAATCCCACATTACGGTCCAAAGAAAGACCTTCTGATCAGTCTTCAAAAGATGCCAAGTCAGACAAATGAGAGTCTTACCGGGGAACACAACACTCTGATCCACAGCAAAAAGGACTCTGATCCCCAACATAAAAGAAATAAAAAGAGAGTCTTATGGGTAACACCCCAATCCCTAGTAGAGAGAGTCATATCGGCAACACTCCAAATCCCCAGCTGGAAAGTAATACAAATGAGAGAGTCTTATCGGTACAAATCTTCACGGGCACCATAAGGTGATGAAAGTTGAGAGAAAAACCAAAATGAGAGAGACTTGATAGTGAAAACCCTTCGGGCACTACAAGTCGAATAAAGATTGAGAATCAGACGGAAATCACCAGACAAAAATTGTGAAAGGCGATTAACAGCAGAGGATAGGCCATATGTGTATGTCATGACCATTAGAGTCGGTATCTGCGTTTGATAGGTTTTTATTTATAGTTTTTTTTGTTAAAGAGTCATCTTTTTCCTTTGTCTTTTATTCTGTTCCTTTTTATCTTTCTCCTTTCATAGAAAAATTCTCCAGTAGAGTCTGTTTGGTCAGAACAAGTGAAAAATGACTTCAAAATATGCCATTAGCTTTCCAATTATGCAAGATGAGATCTGACTAGTACATCCAAGTGGTATAGTCAGCAAGGAACAAGCGCGAGTTAGTGTCAAGAAAGATATCCCCAGCAAAAGGGAATTGACAAAGGGATGGGCGAGTGTCAAGAAGGATATCCCCGCCGAAATCAAAGGTTATTAAAACTCAAGGCCAAGGCCCGTGGACAAAGCAAAGAGAGCAATGAGCATGATTTGGGAAATTCATATGAGACTAAAAGGTCGGGGAAATGCCAATTTCCGAGCTATGCCACAAAAGAAGAGGGATATCCCCAGCAGAAAGGGATTATCCCCAGCAAATAATATCATCCCTAACAAGTTTTGGAACGCAGAGCAAGGAAGGAGAAAAGGAAAATCCATCCCAATAGAATTATCACAACCAACCACCGCGTTTTAAACTAACAAATTTTGTTTGATTTGAAACAGGTAAAAGAAATGGCATTGATGACGGAAATGCATGCCACAAGGGAGATTATCAAACTGGGGCAGAAAATTTCCCTTTCATTTAGAAAATTTTCTGGAAGTCAGGTACTCATTTGGGGAAGAATAAAGATAGCACCAGTCTCAAGGGAAGTGGTCTTTGAACTAGTGTTACCCCCAGCATAATAAGTTTTAATGAAGGAAGTTGTTCCCCAGCGGACAGAACAAAAGGATGAAACTTGTGCTCGGAAGAAACAAAAGGCCAGTGTCATTCCCAGCAGCCTTCCGAAGAGTGAAACACTAGTTTTGAAGGAATCAAAATCCCTCAGCAGTGTTATCCTCGACAACGTTATCCCCAGCTGATAACATTTTATCCCCCAACAGGTAGGTAAATAATTCCCCAGCAATGTTATCCCCAGCAGTTTCGAGGGAAGACAACACAAGTTTTTAAGGAAAGCAGTTCTGTAAGAAGGTAATTCAGGAAGAAGGAAATGGTTCACGCATAGGAGACGCACTTCCTAAATTAAGATTTCATTAATAGGAGACGCACTTCCTAGTTTAAAATCATTAAAGTTTTACCCATAGGAGAAGCACTTCCTAAGTAAAGTTTTACCCATAGGAGACACACTTCCTAAAGGTTATTTTTACCCATAGGAGACGCACTCCCTAAGTTTATTTTACCCCTAGGAGACGCACTTCCTAAGTTTATTTTACCCCTAGGAGACGCACTTCCTAAGTTTATTTTACCCCTAGGAGATGCACTTCCTAAGTTATTTTTACCCCTAGGAGACGCACTTCCTAAGTTTAATTTCATGCATAGGAGACACACTTCCTAAATTAAGATTTCGTGCATAGGAGACGCACTTCCTAGTTTAAAATCATTAAAGTTTTACCCATAGGAGACGCACTTGCTAAGTTTATTTTTACCCCTAGGAAACGCACTTCCTAAGTTTAATTTCATGCATAAGAGACACACTTCCTAAATTAAGATTTCATGCATAGGAGATGCACTTCCTAAATTAAGTTTTCATTAATAGGAGACGCACTTCCTAAGTTATTTTTACCCATAGGAGACGCACTTCCTAAGTTATTTTTACCCATAGGAGACTCACTTCCTAAGTTTATTTTCATGCATAGGAGACGCACTTCCTAAATTAAGATTTCATTAATAGGAGACGCACTTCCTAGTTTAAAATCATTAAAGTTTTACCCCTAGGAGACGCACTTCCTAAGTTTATTTTTACCCCTAGGAGACGCACTTCCTAAGTTTAATTTCATGCACAGGAGTCGCACTTCCTAGTCTGGTTCATTTCAGTTCATTCGTAGGAGACGCACTTCCTAGTTGGGTTCATCCGCCCTCAAATAGGATATGTTGGGTTCATCCGCCCTCAAATAGGATATGTTGGGTTCATCCGCCCTCAAATAGGATATTTTGGGTTTATCCGCCCTCAAATAGGATATTTTGGGTTCATCCGCCCTCAAATAGGATATTTTGGGTTCATTCGCCCTCAAATAGGATATTTTGGGTTCATTTGCCCTCAAATAGGTTATATTGGGTTCATCCGCCCTCAAATAGGATATTTTGTGTCCATCCGCCCTCAAATAGGATATTTTGGGTTCATCCGCCCTCAAACAGGATATTTTGGGTTCATCCGCCCTCAAACATGATATTGAATATCGCCAGGCCAAAGAAAGGAATGACATTTTATTTTCAAAGTTGTTGTTGAGGTCAGGAGCCCGCCTGAAGAGAGGAAAGGCGTTTTATTTTTAAAGTTGTTGAAATCTCGCCAACCTAAAGAAAGGACTGACATTTTATTTTCAAAGTTGTTGTTGAAGTCAGGAGCCCGCCTGAAGAGAGGAAAGACGTTTTATTTTTAAAAGTTTTTGAAATCTCGCCAACCTAAAGAAAGGAATGGCATTTTATTTTCAAAGTTGTTGTTGAGGTCAGGAGCCCACCTGAAGAGAGGAAAGGCGTTTTATTTTTAAAAAGTTGTTGAAATCTTGCCAGCTTCAAGAAAGGAATGACATTTTATTTTCAAAGTTGTTGTTGAGGTCAGGAGCCCGCCTGAAGAGAGGAATGGCGATTTATTTTTCAAAGTTGTTGTTTAGGTCAGGAGCCCGCCTGAAGAGAGGAAAGGCGTTTTATTTTTAAAAGTTGTTGAAATCCGCTAGCCTAAAGAAAGGAATGACATTTTATTTTCAAAGTTGTTGTTAAGGTCAGGAGCCCGCCTGAAGAGAGTAAAGACATTTTTATTCTTAAAAAAAGTTGTTGAAATCTCGCCAGCCTAAAGAAAGGAATGACATTTTATTTTCAAAGTTGTTGTTGAGGTCAGGAGCCCGCCTGAAGAGAGGAATGACGATTTATTTTTCAAAGTTGTTGTTGAGGTCAGGAGCCCGCCTGAAGAGAGGAAAGACGTTTTATTTTTAAAAGTTGTTGAAATCTCGCCAGCCTAAAGAAATGAATGACATTTTATTTTCAAAGTTGTTGAGGAGGTCAGGAGCCCGCCTGAAGAGAGGAATGACGAATTTATTTTCAAAGTTGTTGGTTGAAGTTGGGAGCCCGCCCATATAATAGAGGAATACATTGCAAGTCAGTAAAGCAGAAGAATCCAACAGGAATCCCCAGCAGGAAACAATAAAAATCCCCAGCACCGGAAAGCAGAAGGTTGCAACAAGAGATCCCAGTGCAAATTCAAGCGCATGAGTCAAAAGGAAGAAAAGACGCATCTTGAAAGAAGCGGCCTGTGAGCATTGAATTATGCCCAGCATAACAAATCTGATGAAGAAAGCCGTATCCCCAGAGGAACTACCGAAAAGCTTAATGAAGGAAGTCATATCCCCAGCGGACCGAACTAGACAGTGAGAATGGGTATTCAGAGTAGCAAAAGGTCGGTGTCATCCCCGTTAGTTCTCGGAAGAAAGAAGCACCGGAATAGACGCAAGCCGACAAGACAGCAAGGCATCAAGAACAAATGGAAGATATATGGGATCTTGTAATCCGTAATCTAGCCTAGCTTCTTGATTTTTCTTTTAAGCACGGTGTAATAAGGAGATCGGTAAGCAGTAACAACAGCATGCAACAACAATAACATTGCAGTCCCCAGGTAGTCCCAGCTACCAAAACTTCCCGAACTACATTAACCTGATTCCCTTCTAGCCAGGGATATGTAGGAAACCTTTGAAGCAAGGGTTCGGTTAAACCTTTTTCAAAAAAGGCTTCACACGGAGTACTCGGATGGGCAAAAAATCGCTCGCTTTATCTTTGCACAAAAATCCTTCATGTCTTCGGGCAAAAAGGGGCAGCTGTAAGCACATGATTTTTGCCCTATGAAAGAATTACTCCCAAAAATTCAAAATAAAACGATTTTCCTTGGTGTGCATTTTTGAGAATTTTTGTGACATTTTTGGATAATTATTTGTATTTGTCTGTGCATGTTTATTTGTTAAAATGATAAAAATATAAAAATATATCGCATTTGCATTTAATATTTAATTCTACAGTTAGGAGTAGTTAAGTTTGTTTTACAAAATGAAAAAATCATAAAAATATGCATCGTTTGCATTTTTAGCATTCAATGTCAAATTGTGCAATTTTGTTTTAATGAGTGTTTAATTATGTATGATAAATGTTGTTAGGAATTAATTAGTATTTTTGATAAGTTAATTTAGTTTATAACTTAATTTAGAATTTTAGTTTTATTAATTAGAAAGTAAAAGAAAATAAAGCAAAAAATATAAAGAAAATCGGAATTGGGTCTCTTCTTCAATTTCAAACCACAGGCCCAAAAAATACCCAACCTTCCCCATGACCCGGTCCATTTCAACACGGGTCGACCCGGTCCGCCCCATAACCCCAAATGACCTAACCACCCCTAATCCTCATTTTTCATTTCCTAAAACCTAAACCAATCTCATCCGCCCCCTCTCTTTCTCTCTTCTCCTTCACCATCTCCAAAACTCCAAAACACACATCCATGGCTGCCCCTTTCACACACACGCATAACCCCTTCCATCGACCACCCTTCACCAGTCGTCGAACCTCCATAGCCACCGGACAGAGAAGCAACGAACACCATAGCCATCAGTTCGTTGCTTCTGCTTCTGCTTCGTCAACCACGAACAGCCACAACAACAGCCTTCACCCCCGTTTCCCGTCGTCAATACCACCTCAAACGACGACAATGACTGCCTGAAACCGGCGACCACCAGCAGTCCGCCACTCCAGCCATGGACGTGGGGGTTGGTTTGCTTCTTCATGCTCCACCAACGAACCTTCCCACCTCGTTTCTGCTGCTTCTGCTACGTCCAAACAGACCCCGTCGCTGCTGCCTCATATTCTTCGTCTCTGTCGAGCTCGAGCCCGAGCTCCCATGGCTCCCTCCGCTCACCACTGCCATCTCCGAGCTCATTTTTCTCCATCCAAATGACCAGCTCCGCCAACAAACCTTCTGATCCGCCAACACTACTGTTGCTTCTACTGATCTTCATCTTCTTTCCTTGCTTTCCAAATACCAGGTACACAAACTGATATACTGGTTCATCTTGTAAGCTACTCGAAGCATGAATGCAGAAATGAGAAAGATTTGAAGTTGTAGTTTAATGTAGTATTTTATTTCTTTTACTGTCTGTATGTAGAACATTCTATGCGCTGCCCATGTAAACTCTTTAAGCGACTCACTTTTGAAACTTAACTATAATAACTCAAAAGTATGTAAATAAAGTAGGACCTTTTCTTCATTTATTTTAGAGAAAAACGAAAATAGAAAATGTAGTCATTCTAAGATTATCCTTTTTTTTAAAAAATAAATAAAAAATAATGAGACGAGCCTCGCCAAATAAAAATGCAAATTGCGGGGCCCTCAATAATTGGTCATAATAAATACTTAGAATTCGGGATGGACTGTTTTGTGAATTTCACTGCCTTCCCCAAAGATAATAACGCGTTAGACTCTTTAGACGCGATTTAATTAAATTACATTCTGAAACTCGGGTGCACATTTATGTGACCCAAATCCAAATCTCAACGGAGTCGAAATGTGTCTCTAATTACGGGTACATTGATTGTGACGTGGTACGAGATGCATGTCCATGACATTGCAAATCCCTTTAAAAAATAAGAATGAGATGAGCCTCGCCGAATAAAAATACAAAATTACGGGGCCCTCGGTAAATATTTGCTTTAAAAATGCTTAGACTTCGGGATAGGCCGCTTAGCGAACTCCATGGCCTTACCCAAAATAATAATACGCTAATCGCTTTAGGCGCGCATTTTAATAATCTTACCTTCTTAAACTCGGGTGCACATTTATGTGACCCAAATCCAAATCTCAACAGAGTTGAAATGCGCCAACAACCACGGGTGCATTGATGTGACGTGGTTCGAGATGTATTTCCACGATGTTGCAATTCTTGATAAAAATAATAATAATGACAAAAGCGGTTAAAAGTTAAAATTCGTATATAGGTTCAACATGTATTAAATCAGATAATCAAGCCGAATATGACAGTTGAGCGACCGTGCTAGAACCACGGAATTCGGGAATGCCTAACACCTTCTCCCGGGTTAACAGAATTCCTTATCCGGATTTCTGGTTCGCGGACTGTTAAACAGAGTCATTCTTTTCCTCGATTCGGGATTAAACCGGTGACTTGGACACCCTAAATCTCCCAAGTGGCGACTCTGAAATAAATAAACAAATCCCGTTTCGATTGTCTTTTAATTGGAAAAACTCCTTCACCCCTCGCGGGGGCGGAAAAAGGAGGTGTGACAGCTCTGGCGACTCTGCTGGGGAACAAACCCAGAATCTTTGGTTCAGGGTTCAAGAATTCGAGCTTAGAATAATTGTTATTATTCGGCATTGTCTATTATCTGATCTTATTTTATGATTGGGCTTAAAATGTGCAAAATGATGTTTTTTACCGCTTTGATATTATTTGGACTGTATATATAAACTGTGCCGAAACCCCTCTCTTCTCTCTCTTGAGGAGTGCACGCTGGCCGTGACTTCTTTCTGTTAGTGTCATATACCAAAATAGAACGAGGATTCGGAGGAGTTGCAAAATCGGATGGCCCTTTGGTTACCGGCCTAGGTTTTAAAACTTAGTATAACAAAGGCTCATGCCGGATCCCTAGTAGGAATGCTTATTTGCATCATGTGCATTTGACTTAGGGGACTCAACACAGGGGTTGAGTCCGTCTAAGAGTAGCAACCTGAAATGAAAAGACCATCCTGCTGCATCCTGTTTGCTTTATGCATTTACTTGTTTCAGACTTGCATGCTGACCGACTTCGAAAAATCGGGATTATTGGAAAATTGCGAAAAAGAGAGAAGTAACAGTGTAGAGAGTTAATGGCCTATTTTAGACCAATGCCCCAAATAGTGTCAAAACTCTGCCGATTTTTTTTTTTTTTTTTTAATAGTTTGTTTTACTAAAAGCAAAAGAAAAATAGAAAAAGAGTCTTTATTTTTGGAAATCGATCGCAGAAAAGAAAAGAAAAGAGTCTTTATTTTAGTTTGGGAAAACTAGGTTGTTATTATCTGTGGAAAAAAAAAAGAGAATCGTTGTTCTGTCTTCTTTTCAAAAATAGAAAAGGAAAATAGTTTGTCTTGCATGAAAAATAAAAATGAAAAGAGTCGTGCTTTGAAAGTGGTTTTGCTATTTGCTTATGAAATGCCAAAAATGAAAATGAAAAAGAGTCTTGTTTTTTTTTAAAAAAAATAAAAATAAAAATAAAAAAATAGATTGTTTTATTCCCGAACTACGCGGGTCTGATTCTCACCGGATGTGAGATACGTAGGCAAACCTCTTCGGTTCCGGCCACCATATTTCAAAAATCCAAAAAATATTTTCCATTACTCAGTCTTTTCGACCTCAATTAAAAATAATACAAAAAAAATTTCCTTTTAGTCTCTCTGAAAATCCAAAATATTTGTTTAAAAATTCAAAAGAAAATGCAAAATTCAAAAATATTTTTTCTTTTCTTTTGTAGTATTTCTTTCATAAATTCAGAGTAATAGTCCAAAAATATTTCCTTTTTCTTTAGAAGATTTTTCGAACTTTCCAAAAAAAAAAAAAGAAGTTAAAATCCAAAAAAAAAATATTTCTTTAGTAAATCCAAAATATTTCCTTTTTCTTTAGAAGATTTTTCGAAATTTCAAAAAAAAAAATCGAAATTCAAAAATATTTTCTCTCTTCTTTGTAAGTATTTTTATTCGAAAAAAAGAGTTAGTTTATTTCCTTTATTTCTGATGGGCGAACTACACCGGTTTGATTCTCACCGGATGTGAGATACGTAGGCAACCCTAATCGGGTCCAACCTCCCCTTTTGCTAAAATAGCCAAAAAAAACGAGTCAAAATTTTAATTTTTGTCATAAATAAGTCTGATGTCCAACCTCCCCTTTTGCTAAAATAGCCAAAAAATATGTCAAATTTTAATTTCATCATAAAGAAGTCGGGTGATGCTGTTTTTGTCAAAAATAGCCGAATGTTTCCGAAAGGGACGCCGGAAGGCTGACTTTGTATAAACAGCCACCTTGGGTCATTTTTTTAGGATTTTGGCCGGTTAGCTAACGCAGCCTTAAAATCTTTGTCCCCGAGACGCTGAAAGGCTGTGTTTGCCACACCAGACCTTTTATTTTATTTTATTTTATTTTAAAAAAACAAAAAAAAAAACAAAGAGTCAGCGGCCAGGTGAATACCGTTTGGATTTTTAGTCAAAATAAGCCGAGCCAGCTTCGGCAGTGTCTTAAATCGTTCTCGCCGAAATAGCCTTAGAGTATCTTTCAGTTGTCGAAAGGTTATTTTCGTAAAAGAACGGACAAGTTTGTAAAGTGTCATAAAATAATCCTCCCCGGCCTCAAAATTCATGTGAAATTTGGAAGGGGCCACATTTGCAAAAATAACCGTTTAGTTGCATTTGTCAAACGGAGAAAGGGAGCTGGCCGTTTGTTTTTGAGTTTGTAAATCTTTTGATTAGAAATGTGGGTTGTTTGATTTTCGAGTTTGTAGGTCATCTTTAAACCTTTGAAACCCAGTTTGTTTTATTATGAAAATTGATAATTCCAAAAAAAATGTTTCATTGTTGTTACCTTTCATTTTGGCCGAACTACGCAAGGTCTGATTCATGCGGGGTCATGATACATAGGCAATCTCCATAAGATTCGACCACAACAAAAAAAAATGAAAAAAACGAAAAAAAGAAAGAAAAATGAAAAAAAAGGAAAAAAAGATGTTGTTAACAATGAGGACCGACTGAGTCCATTCTAACCTGTTTTGTTTTGAATCGCAAAGAAAGTTAAGGTTGTTGGTTTGTGGTAAGCTGGAAACACAAGATTCAGGAAAACCTGATTGTAATCCAAGACAATGACACCCAGAATGTCACGCAGAATCCTTTACCTGCACATCATGATGCACACTTTGTGGGGATGGGGCCTGATGACAGAAGCACTCGAATCCTATTGGGAACTTGTTAACTAAGGTTGATGATATTGAAGTTGGTAATGGTCTTGGCAATATTGATACGAAGCTCAGTGGCTAAGATGCCAGGTTTGATAAAATGGGAGGACGCTCCGTTCCTTGGTTAGCAAGAGAGAAGCTTTTGGTGGCTTATTTTGTTGTCATTTCTGTTGTCCGGATTATTCTTAGGGTTGTAATCCGGATATTGTCTTGTGTCAAACTTTCTTATCTTTCCATTTTTGTCATAGCGGTTTGTTTAGTTTTGTCCAGGATTGTTTTGGGATTTTATTCTGGTATGTTTTGTTTGTTTTGTTATTCAAACCATTTCACCGTTAGTCTAATGCGAAATCCGGTGTTTTATTATTTCCAGTCATCTTTTTGTTTAGTTCTTTTATCATTTTGTTCAGCGCCGATTCTAGTGACATGACATGCGCACACAGTTTGGGCCTAATATTAAAAGTTAATCATAAAACCATTGAGAGGTGATCTAAACATTTAAAAGAAATCAGGACGGTTTGAGATTATTCAAAGCTCGAGTCATGCGGAACTGGGGCAAGTAAAACATAAAGAAAATCGTTAAAAGCAGGATTCGCCAAATTGACATGAGGGTCGAGAGTAAGAGTGTTGCCCAACGGTGCTTTAGAGATGACAAATGAAAAAGCAAATGTGTGAATATAATTGTCAAGTCCAGCACCATCAGAAGAGGCTACAAATCTTTGTTTAATTGTGTTGTTTGCATTTGGCATGTTTTGAAGACTGGAATGACGAAGGCATATTGTTCTGCTATCTAAACACTTTTTCCTTCGTTAACCCTTTGAGCCTTATTTGTTTTCTTTCGTACCCCTCTTTCGGAATCAGTAGCAAAGAGTAAAAAAAGCAAAAAAAAAAACGAAAAGAAAAAATGAAAACAAAAACAACAAAAAGAAAAAGAGAAGAGATAAAGAAAAGGAAAAATGACAACAAAAACAAAAGAAAGTCACAACAAGGAATTGGGAACTACGTTTGACCTGATTCCTCAAAGAGGATACGTAGGCGCCTCACGGCTCGGTCATAGGGTGCATAGTGTGCATAATGTGCATGGTGTAACATAGTGTAAAGCAAAAAATAAAAATCCTCCAGCAAGAAACTGGGGCAGAAGTTGTGCTTGATGTAAAGAAAGCCGGTTCCGAAGGTTGTAATTTTGAACCCCAAATTGATTTGTTTTTGAGCCTTTAAAACCCTTTCTTTCTAGCCTATCCAAAATCCCACATTACGGTCCAAAGAAAGACCTTCTGATCAGTCTTCAAAAGATGTCAAGTCAGACAAATGAGAGTCTTACCGGGGAACACAACACTCTGATCCACAGCAAAAAGGACTCTGATCCCCAACATAAAAGAAATAAAAAGAGAATCTTATGGGTAACACCCCAATCCCTAGTAGAGAGAGTCATATCGGCAACACTCCAAATCCCCAGCTGGAAAGTAATACAAATGAGAGAGTCTTATCGGTGAAAATCTTCACGGGCACCATAAGGTGATGAAAGTTGAGAGAAAAACCAAAATGAGAGAGACTTAATAGTGAAAACCCTTCGGGCACTACAAGTCGAATAAAGATTGAGAATCAGACGGAAATCACCAGACAAAAATTGTGAAAGGCGATTAACAGCAGAGGATAGGCCATATGTGTATGTCATGACCATTAGAGTCGGTATCTGCGTTTGATAGGTTTTTATTTATAGTTTTTTTGTCAAAGAGTCATCTTTTTCCTTTGTCTTTTATTATGTTCCTTTTTATCTTTCTCCTTTCAAAGAAAAATTCCCCATAGAGTCTGTTTGGTCAGAACAAGTGAAAAATGACTTCAAAATATGCCATCAGCTTTCCAATTATGCAAGATGAGATCTGACTAGTACATCCAAGTGGTATAGTCAACCAGGAACAAGCGCGAACCAGTGTCAAGAAAGATATCCCCAGCAAAAGGGAATTGACAAAGGGATGGGCGAGTGTCAAGAAGGATATCCCCGCCAAAATCAAAGGTTATTAAAACTCAAGGCCAAGGCCCGTGGACAAAGCAATGAGAGCAATGAGCATAATTTGGGAAATTCATACGAGACTAAAAGGTCGGGGAAATTCCAGTTTCCGAGCTATGCCACAAAAGAAGAGGGATATCCCCAGCAGAAAGGGATTATCCCCAGCAAATAATATCATCCCCAACAAGTTTTGGAACGCAGAGCAAGGAAGGAGAAAGGGAAAAGCCATCCCAATAGGAGTATCACAACCAACCACCGCGTCTTAAACTAACAAATTTTGTTTGATTTGAAACAAGTAAAAGAAATGGCATTGATGACGGAAATGCATGCCACAAGGGAGATTATCAAACTGGGATAGAAAATTTCACTTTCATTTAGAAAATTTTCTGGAAGTCAGGTACCCATTTGGGGAAGAATAAAGATAGCACCAGTCTCAAGGGAAGTGGTCTTTGAACCAGTGTTACCCCCATCATAATAGGTTTTAATGAAGGAAGTTGTTCCCCAGCGGACAGAACAAAAGGATGAAACTTGTGTTCGGAAAAAGCAAAAGGCCAGTGTCATTCCCAACAGCCTTCCGAAGAGTGAAGCACTAGTTTTGAAGGAATCAAAATCCCCCAGCAGTGTTATCCTCGACAGCGTTATCCCCAGCTGATAACATTTTATCCCCCAACAGGTAAGTAAGTAATTCCCCAGCAATGTTATCCCCAGCAGTTTCGAGGGAAGACAACACAAGTTTTTAAGGAAAGCAGTTCTGTAAGAAGGTAATTCAGGAAGAAGGAAATGGTTCACGCATAGGAGACGCACTTCCTAAATTAAGATTTCATTAATATGAGACGCCTTCCTAGTTTAAAATCATTAAAGTTTTACCCATAGGAGAATCACTTCCTAAGTAAAGTTTTACCCATAGGAGACACACTTCCTAAAGTTTATTTTTACCCATAGGAGACGCACTCCCTAAGTTTATTTTACCCCTAGGAGACGCACTTCCTAAGTTTATTTTACCCATAGGAGACGCACTTCCTAAGTTATTTTTACCCCTAGGAGACGCACTTCCTAAGTTTAATTTCATGCATAGGAGACGCACTTCCTATATTAATATTTCGTGCATAGGAGACGCACTTCCTAGTTTAAAATCATTAAAGTTTTACCCATAGGAGACGCACTTCCTAAGTTTATTTTTACCCCTAGGAAACGCACTTCCTAAGTTTAATTTCATGCATAGGAGACGCACTTCCTAAATTAAGATTTCATGCATAGGAGACGCACTTCCTAAATTAAGTTTTCATTAATAGGAGACGCACTTCCTAAGTTATTTGTACCCATAGGAGACACACTTCCTAAGTTATTTTTACCCATAGGAGATGCACTTCCTAAGTATATTTTCATGCATAGGAGACGCACTTCCTAAATTAAGATTTCATTAATAGGAGACGCACTTCCTAGTTTAAAATCATCAAAGTTTTACCCATTGGAGACGCACTTCCTAAGTTTATTTTTACCCCTAGGAGACGCACTTCCTAAGTTTAATTTCATGCATAGGAGATGCACTTCCTAAGTTTAATTTCATGCATAGGAGACACACTTCTTAAATTAAGATTTCATGCATAGGAGATACACTTCCTAAATTAAGATTTCATTAATAGGAGACACACTTCCTAGTTTAAAATCATCAAAGTTTTACCCCTAGGAGACGCACTTCCTAAGTTTATTTTTACCCCTAGGAGACGCACTTCCTAAGTTTAATTTCATGCATAGGAGACGCACTTCCTAGTCTGGTTCATTTCAGTTCATTCGTAGGAGACACACTTCCTAGTTGGGTTCATCCGCCCTCAAATAGGATATTTTGGGTTCATCCGCCCTCAAATAGGATATTTTGGGTTCATCCGCCCTCAAATAGGATATTTTGGGTTCATCCGCCCTCAAATAGGATATGCTGGGTTTATCCGCCCTCAAATAGGATATGTTGGGTTCACCCGCCCTCAAATAGGATATGTTCGGTTCATCCGCCCTCAAATAGGATATGTTGGGTTCATCCGCCCTCAAATAGGATATGTTGGGTTCATCCGCCATCAAGTAGGATATGTTGGGTTCATCCGCCATCAAATAGGATATGTTGGGTTCATCCGCCCTCAAATAGGATATGTTGGATTCATCCGCCCTCAAATAGGATATTTTGGGTTCATCCGCCCTCAAATAGGATATGTTGGGTTCATCCGCCCTCAAATAAGATATGTTGGGTTCATCCGCCCTCAAATAGGATATGTTGGGTTCATCCGCCCTCAAATAGGATATTTTGGGTTCATCCGCCCTCAAATAGGATATTTTGGGTTCATCCGCCCTCAAATAGGATATTTTGGGTTCATCCGCCCTCAAATAGGATATTTTGGGTTCATCCGCCCTTAAATAGGATATTTTGGATTCATCCGCCCTCAAATAGGATATTTTGGGTTCATCCACCCTCAAATAGGATATTTTGGGTTCATCCGCCCTCAAACAGGATATTGAATATCGCCAGCCTAAAGAAAGGAATGACATTTTATTTTCAAAGTTGTTGTTTAGGTCAGGAGCCCGCCTGAAGAGAGGAAAGACGTTTTATTTTTAAAGTTGTTGAAATCTCGCCAACCTAAAGAAAGGAATGTCATTTTATTTCAAAGTTGTTGTTGAAGTCAGGAGCCCGCCTGAAGAGAGGAAAGACATTTTATTTTTAAAAGTTGTTGAAATCTCGCCAACCTAAAGAAAGGAATGGCATGTTATTTTTAAAGTTGTTGTTGAGGTCAGGATCCCGCCTGAAGAGAGGAAAGGCGTTTTATTTTTAAAAAGTTGTTGAAATCTCGCCGGCCTAAAGAAAGGAATGGCATTTTATTTTCAAAGTTGTTGTTGAGGTCAGGAGCCCGCCTGAAGAGAGGAATGGCGATTTATTTTTCAAAGTTGTTGTTGAGGTCAGGAGCCCGCCTGAAGAGAGGAAAGGCGTTTTATTTTTAAAAGTTGTTTAAATCTCGCCAGCCTAAAAAAAGGAATGACATTTTATTTTCAAAGTTGTTGAGGAGGTCAGGAGCCCGCCTGAGGAGAGGAAAGGTGTTTTTATTCTTAAAAAAAGTTGTTGAAATCTCGCCAGCCTAAAGAAAGGAATGGCATTTTATTTTCAAAGTTTTTGTTGAGGTTAGGAGCCCGCCTGAAGAGAGGAATGACGATTTATTTTTCAAAGTTGTTGTTGAGGTCAGGAGCCCGCCTGAAGAGAGGAAAGACATTTTATTTTTAAAAGTTTTTGAAATCTCGCCAGCCTAAAGAAAGGAATGACATTTTATTTTCAAAGTTGTTGAGGAGGTCAGGAGCCCGCCTGAAGAGAGGAATGGCGAATTTATTTTCAAAGTTGTTGGTTGAAGTTGGGAGCCCACCCATATAATAGAGGAATACATTGCAAGTCAGTAAAGCAGAAGAATCCAACAGGAATCCCCAGCAGGAAACAATAAAAATCCCCAACACCGGAAAGCAAAAGGTTGCAACAAGAGATCCCAGCGCAAATTCAAGCGCATGAGTCAAAAGGAAAAAAAGACGCATCTTGAAAGAAGCGGCCTATGAGCATGGAATTATGCCCAGCATAACAAATCTGATGAAGAAAGCCGTATCCCCAGAGGAACTACCGAAAAGCTTAATGAAGGAAGTCATATCCCTAGCGGACCGAACTAGACAGTGAGAATGGGTATTCAGAGTAGCAAAAGGTCGGTGTCATCCCCGTCAGTTCTCGGAAGAAAGAAGCACCGGAATAGACGCAAGCCGACAAGACAGCAAGGCATCAAGAACAAATGGAAGATAGATGGGATCTTGTAATCCGTAATCTAGCCTAGCTTCTTGATTTTTCTTTTAAGCACGGTGTAATAAGGAGATCGGTAAGCAGTAATAACAGCATGCAACAACAGTAACATTGCAGTCCCCTGGTAGTCCCAGCTACCAAAACTTCCCGAACTACATTAACCTGATTCACTTCTAGCCAGGGATATTTAGGAAACCTTTGAAGCAAGGGTTCGGTTAAACCTTTTTCAAAAAAGGCTTCACACGGAGTACTCGGATGGGCAAAAAATCTCTCGCTTTATCTTTGCACAAAAACCCTTCGTGTCTTCGGGCAAAAAGGGGCAGCTGTAAGCACGTGATTTTTGCCCTATAAAAGAATTACTCCCAAAAATTCAAAATAAAACGACTTTCCTTGGTGTGCAATTTTGAGAATTTTTGTGACATTTTTGGATAATTATTTGTATTTGTCTGTGCATGTTTGTTTGTTAAAATGATGAAAATATAAAAATATATTGTATTTGCATTTAATATTTAATTCTATAGTTAGGAGTAGTTAAGTTTGTTTTACAAAATGAAAAAATCATAAAAATATGCATCGTTTGCATTTTTAGCATTCATTGTCAAATTGTGCAATTTTGTTTTAATGAGTGTTTAGTTATGTATGATAAATGTTGTTAGGAATTAGTTAGTATTTTTGATAAGTTAATTTAGTTTATAACTTAATTTAGAATTTTAGTTTTATTAATTAGAAAGTAAAAGAAAATAGAGCAAAAAATATAAAGAAAATCGGAATTGGGCATTTTCTTCAATTTCAAACCACAGGCCCAAAAAATACCTAACCTTCCCCACGACCCTGTCCATTTCAACACGGGTCGACCCGGTCCGCCCATAACCCCAAATGACCTAACCCCCCCTAATCCTCATTTTTCATTTCCTAAAACCTAAACCAATCCCATCCGCCCCCTCTCTTTCTCTCTTCTCCTTCACCATCTCCAAAACTCCAAAACACACATCCATGGCTGCCCCTTTCACACACACGCACAACCCCTTCTATCGACCACCTTCACCAGTCGTCGAACCTCCATAGCCACCGGACAGAGAAGCAACGAACACCATAGCCATCCGTTCGTTGCTTCTACTTCTGCTTCGTCAACCACGAACAGCCACAACAACAGCCTTCACCCCCGTTTCCCGTCGTCAATACCACCTCAAACGACGACCATGACTGTCTGAAACCGGCGACCACCAACAGTCCGCCACTCCAGCCATGGACGTGGGGTTGGTTTGCTTCTTTATGCTCCACCAACGAACCTTCCCACCTCATTTTTGCTGCTTCTGCTACGTCCAAACAGACTCCGTCGCTGCTGCCTCATCTTCTTCATCTCTGTCGAGCTCGAGCCCGAGCTCCCATGGCTGCCTACACTCACCACTGCCATCTCCGACCTCATTTTTCTCCATCCAAACGACCAGCTCCGCCAACAAACCTTCTGCTGTGTTGCTGCTGCCTTAGCCCCGTCCAGCATCTGCTTCTGCTGCGTTGTTGCTGCCACGTCGAGCAGCTGCTTCACTTTTGTGTTCGTCGCTTTCAGTCCAGTCCAAAAACGAGACTCAACCATCTCGTTTGTTTGAGCTTTGGTCAGGGTTTGTCGAAGCAGTCCATACACAGTCGAGGACGTCGAGTTGCAGTGCGTCGAGGTTGTCATTCAAACCCAATCCCTTTTAATATGGTAGGATTCCGACCTATTTTTGTGTTGTTGTTAGCTTTCGTTCATCTTTGTTCAATTCTCGTTCCGGGTAAAATTAAATGTTTGGTTTATTCTGATTTTCCTCCTTCTTTGTATCGTTGTATATTTCAAGTTAGGAAGTTCAAATGTTTGGTTTCCTGCTTTTTGTTGTTCATCATATGATTTCAGTTTGCATTTCGATTCCGTTAATGGTAATTCAGTTTGTTTTCAGTTACTTTTGTTGTTAATATTGTTGTCTCCTTGCTCATTCATTTTTTCCTGGTTAACTTATTCCCATTAATTTGATGTTGTATGATTCAATCTGTGTTCATGGGATTTATTGTTTGAATTTGTTTAGAAATTGGTTATATTTGTTGTATTTTGGTTGGGATTGATTAGATGAATTGGTTATAGCTGACAGGGGTAGATTGGTTAATTGCAGTACGTTCAGGGGTAAGATGATAATTTCAGTAAGGTCGGAGGGGTATTTTTGGAATTGAACATTTGAACAATTATTTAATCTGAGTGCCCTGTCCATTAGGCATTAGCAATATTAAAATAATATAGTGGGGGACAAGACATAATGTAGTGGGGGGAATAATGCAATTATTTAAGTTAAGCATGGGGACAAGATATAATGGAGGGGGAATAATTCTTTAGTTTAATATAGTAGGGGACAAGACACAAAATAGTGGGGAATAATTCATTTGTTTAAGGTAGTGGGAAACAAAACATGCAATGAGGGGAATATTTTGGGGAGTGGTTCAAGACAAGAGTCTTGTTATAAATAGAGTCATTCTTTGACACAAAAAAGGGGACTTGGACTTAGAGAAAAAAAAGGGAAGAGACTTTTAGAAGAAGAAAAAAGTTGAGAGAGTTGACTGAATTTTGAGAAATCAGAATTTGAGAGCAAAAGAGAAAGACAATTTGAAATTTTACTTGAATAATTTCAGTTTGCCTTTCCTTGAGTGCTATTCAAAATCAGTAAACTACAACATCTTGTATCCGTCTCTCTTCTGCTTTGACTGCGATTGCATTTTTGTACTGCTGGTTTTTTCAATCTGTTACTGGGTTATTCTACTGGTCGTTACTGGCTTTGATGTGTTGTTGAACCTGTTGTTGCTGTGTATTTACACTACTACTGTTTTGACTGATCTTCATCTTCTTTCCTTGCTTTCCAAATACCAGGTACACAAACTGATACATTGGTTCATCTTGTAAGCTACTCGAAGCATGAATGCAAAAATGAGAAAGATTTGAAGTTGTAGTTTAATGTAGTCTTTTCTTTCTTTTACTGTCTGTATGTAGAACATTCTATGCGCTGCCCATGTAAACTCTTTAAGCGACTCACTTTCGAAACTTAACTATAATAACTCGAAAGTATGTAAATAAAGTAGGACCTTTTCTTCATTTATTTTAGAGAAAAACGAAAAATAGAAAATGTAGTCATTCTAGGATTATCCTTTTTTTTAAAATAAAATAAAATAAAAAATAATGAGACGAGCCTCGCCAAATAAAAATGCAAATTGCGGGGCCCTCAATAATTGGTCATAATAAATACTTAGAATTCGGGATGGACTGTTTAGTGAATTTCACTGCCTTCCCCAAAGATAATAACGCGTTAGACTCTTTAGACGCGATTTAATTAAATTACATTCTTAAACTCGGGTGCACATTTATGTGACCCAAATCCAAATCTCAACGGAGTCGAAATGTGTCTCTAATCACGGGTACATTGATTGTGACGTGGTCCGAGATGCATGTCCATGACGTTGCAAATTCCTTTAAAAAATAAGAATGAGATGAGCCTCACCGAATAAAAATACAAAATTGTGGGGCCCTCGGTAAATATTTGCTTTAAAATTGCTTAGACTTCGGGATAGGCCGCTTAGTGAACTCCATGGCCTTACCCAAAATAATAATACGCTAATCGCTTTAGGCGCGCATTTTAATAATCTTACCTTCTTAAACTCGGGTGCACATTTATGTGACCCAAATCCAAATCTCAACAGAGTTGAAATGCGCCAACAACCACGGGTGCATTGATGTGACGTGGTTCGAGATGTATTTCCACGATGTTGCAATTCTTGATAAAAATAATAATAATGACAAAAGCGGTTAAAAGTTAAAATTCGCATATAGGTTCAACAGTTATTAAATCAGATAATCAAGCCGAATATGACAGTTGAGCGACCGTGCTAGAACCACGGAATTCGGGAATGCCTAACACCTTCTCCCGGGTTAACAGAATTCCTTATCCGGATTTCTGGTTCGCGGACTGTTAAACAGAGTCATTCTTTTCCTCGATTCGGGATTAAACCGGTGACTTGGGACACCCTAAATCTCCCAAGTGGCGACTCTGAAATAAATAAACAAATCCCGTTTCGATTGTCCTTTAATTGAAAAAACTCCTTCACCCCTCGCGGGGGTGGAAAAAGGAGGTGTGACAATATGAATGCAAATGTTCTCGCCTCCTATATTTCTTAAATCTTTTCATCGGTATTGGCATAAATTCAACAACCCTCTCCATCAATTTCGATGCACCTCTATGCCTTTCAACAAACCTCTCCGCCATCTGTTTGAATGTCATTCAGACCATGGCAGTGACATGCAATCCACGTGCAGGCTTCAATAGACCGTTGAAAGACTCCGACACATTTATAGTCAGGGTTTCCCATCGTCTACCACAATCATCATACAATGTCCACTTGTGAAGCTCATGTCGCATCAACCAATGATAGGCTCTTTTGTCTAACTGCCGGATCGATTTCATGTGCCTCCTGAATTTGCACTGCTGGTGATCAGTTACAACAATCCACATTAAATCATTCAAGTCCTTGTTGGGATACTTTTTCTAGAAATTGGCCTTCAGGTGCCTTACACAGTAACAATGGTATGCATAGGATTCCTGCCATTTAGGAAAATGCTCTACAGAACTTAATATATCACCATGCCGATCATATATTAGACAATACTTAAACGTTGTTTGACAATGTGTTGCTTCAAGTGGTTCGCAAATAGCGTCCACATCTCTTCGCTTTTATTGCACAGATGACAAAGGTGATAACTAGGGATTATGGTGCATTTTACACTCCTTCTTGAGTTTTGATTAAAAATGTGTATAAAATAGTCCCAAAGGCTTACATGTTGTACTTATGTGCAGGTTTTGGTCAACAAGGTGATAATTCGTCAAAATTAGCGCAACAAGGACTGAAATATGCACAAGTACCAAGAACAAGTCCAAGCACAGTGTAACAGGTCCAATACAGTCGTACTCCATTTTGTGCAATCCGCAGTGAGGAAGTTCAGAGAGGTGCTCATTTCAGACACTCAAGCAATGCGGCCGCAAAGCAGTTTGTATGGACCGCCTTGGCTTCATCGCAGCCGCACTCGATATTGTGCGATCTGCAAAGCTGGAGTTCAGAGAGTTGCCAATTTGGGGAATCATTGCCAATGCGGTCCACTGTCCTTTTTGGCAGACCGCAATAGAAGCCACCGTGGCCGCGGTGCATTTTGTGCGGCCCGCGGTGACCTAGTTCAGAGAGCCGAAGTTTTAAGCCAAGAGCCTCAGAGTGGCCACACTCGATTTTGTGCGAACCGCACTACCCCCGCAGGGTTATTTTTTCCCAGAAAATTCAGCCTAGTATAAAAAGTTTTTTTTTTCATTTTTAGGTCATCAGTTGTATTCTAACCAGCAGCGGCGCTTGTGAATAATGTTCCTTATCTATTTTAAGTAATTTTAGAGTAATTTTATCATTGAATCTTCAAGTTTTAGCTTGTAATTAAATATTATGGGGTTTTATTCATCTATTTCTCAGTTTTCTTCTATTATGATGGGTAGCTAGACCCATTAGCTAGGGTTGTGGCTCAACCCTAGTGTGTGTATTTGACGTGTCTTGCGTTTTAAGGCTTGAATGTCTATGGGTGTTTGATATTTGGACTAATTTATGGTTTTAATGTTGAATTAGTGGTTGCAAACACTAATTTGTGCCTATTTGACTTGGGTTCTTCTTAAGAAAGAGAACTTGAGTATAGGAAAATTAGTCCAACAAGGAATTGGGACATATTCAAGAGATTGATAGCCCTAATTAAAGGTTTAAACCTAGAGATAGTAATACCCGACTTGAACCTAAATTGCTTGCACAAGTTATCATACCCAATTGGTCTTGAGAAAGTCAATTAGGGCAAAATCACTCAAACTACCAAGAGGTATAGAGTGAGAAGTATCGTGAAATGGTTATATTGTAATCCCCAACATGACAACCTAGCCTTAGACTCGAGAACCCGTCAAGTGTCCACTTAGGAGAAAGTCACTTCCCTAGTGCCTTCTTAACTATTTAGACAACCTTTAAAGTATCTTACTCTTAGCTTAACTTTGCTTAATTTAGCATCATACTAGCTTTAAATTAGAAGTGATCAAAAGACCAATTATGATTAGAAGTGCAATTAGGAGCAATTACGCATCTCCAATTCAGATATAAACTCAATTCCCATCTCTAGCTCCCAGTGGATATCGATCCTGACCTTCTCGGGTAAAAGCTGCTTTGACCACTCTCGCTACTTTGTAGTAGTGCAAGGTTGGCCTCGATCACTTTTTGGCGCCATTGATGGGGAGCTAATAGTTTTGGTTATCTATCTAAATAGTTTTGTGTATTCTTCTTCTTTCCTTCTGTGTTACTAATTTGTGTGTGTCACAGCTTCAGGTACTAAATAACAGCAAACAACGCACCTATTGGAGATCTTATGCCGGGGGAGGAGGTAGATGACAATTTTGATGATGAGGTTCCTACAGTACCTCAATCTCAAAGGAGAGGCCGACAAGCCAATGATAATATTCCAAACCCTACCCCACCACCTCCAAGAGTGGCTCCTCGATTGCTTCCAATCCAAGGCTATGCAAGTACAATTGTCCCACCCCGGATTCGGGCGGGCAATTTTCAAATTACCAATGTGACGCTGACATTGCTGGAGCAGCATGGGTATTTCATGGCCGCTGCCAATCAAAATGCTTACAAACATCTCAAAGGTTTTGTGGATACCTGTTGGGGGAGCAAGCAAACTAATGTGCCAGATGCACTTCGGTTGAGACTCTTCCCTTTCTAACTTAGAGTGAAGGCATTGGATTGGCTTGAGCGACTTCCCAACCATTCCATCACTACTTGGGATGAGTTGGAAAATAAGTTCATTGCAAAGTTTTTCTTACCGGGCACATGGCAGCATTGAGAGATGAGATCTTAGCTTTCAAGCAGGAGCCCACTGAATCATTATATGAAATTTGGGAGCGATATAGAACAATGGTAAAGGAATGTCCCAACAATGATATAACTGAGGTCTCCAATAGACATTTTATCGGGGCATTAGCACAACAAACCAGTGCATAGTGAACCAACTTGCTGGGGGTAATTTCTTGAAGCTGTCTTATGATGAGGTTTGTGACATTCTTGACGAGATGGATGACACGTCCTCCACTTGGAAAAGTAGAACCAATGTGCCCCGGGGTGACCCCACGATCACTCACTTGCACAAAGAGCTACATGACCATAGGCAGGCTATAGTAGAGCTGACAACTACAATGAACCAGTTAGCAAAGGCACAGTTACAACAAGTTTAAAATCCGTGCTAAGTGAATGCTATAGAGGGTGTCAACATGCAAGTGAACAAAAGAAGACAAAGGGTCAATAGAACCAAGGGAGTTTGGATCAATTTGACAATGATTGTGGTGGATTCCAAGATGATGGTTATGATGGGCAGAATGAAGAGGTACAATACGTGAACAACTATCAAGGCCAAAAGGAAAATTCTTCCAATCAACAACAATGGAGACCCCAAGGAAATTGGGGCAATAAACAACAATGAGGCAATGGTAATTGGGGGAACAATAACAAAAATTCCAATTGGGGCAATCAGAACAATAACCAGAACAATCAGGGTAATTGGAATGGCAACAACAACAACTGGGGTGGTAACAACAATCAGGGAGTTTGGAACAATGGCAATCAAGAAAATTTGGGGCAAGGCTTTCAAAGGCCCCCAATGTATCAACAACCGAACAATCCACCCCCATTTCTATCCCAAGGTCCTAGTTCTTCCAACAACAAAATGAGGAGAATTGAAATGATGTTTGAACAAATGATGAAAAAGAATACGAATTCTGATGCTCTGTTGGCTTCCCACAATACTTCAATCAGAAATTTGGAGGTTCAATTAGGCCAAATATCACAATCCTTGAATACTCGCCGTAAGAGGGCACTACCAAGTGATACCGTAGTTAACTCGAAGGGTGGAAACAATCATGTGATGGCGGTGACTACAAGAAGTGGAAGAGGTGGTGATGTGAATGCCTCCAAGCAAAAAGCAGTTTTGAGTGATGAAGTTGAGTTGCAAGAAGATGAAATTACTTTGTGGTTGAAAATGTGGTTAATGAGAACGTGAATGAAGAAGTGAGGATTGATATTAAAGATGCCGAGGTGGAGACTCAGAATGACGTGAACCCGTCTAGGGAACATGTAATAGACATGTCGGAAATGGTTGTGCCTAAAGCCAAGGCTCCTTTTCCAAGTCCACCTCCACCTTATCCTCAAAGGCTCATGAAGCAGAAAAATGAGGATTAGTTTAAAATGTTTATTGATATGATGAAGAGCTTATCCATTAATGTGACTTTTGGTGGAGGCTCTTGAACAAATGTCGGGCTATGCTAAATTCATGAAGGACTTGGTGACAAAGAAAAGATCCATAGATTGTGAAACTATAAAGATGACCCACCAAGTTAGTGCAATAGTGCATTCAATGGCCCCGAAGCTAGAAGATCCCGGAACTTTCACCATTCCTTTCACCATTGGGAGTGTGGACTTTGCTAAAGCTCTATGTGATTTGGGGGCAAGTATCAATTTGATGCCCTACTCAGTTTTTAAGACTTTGGGTATTGGGCAACCGAGGCCGACTTCCATGGGATTGCAAATGGCAGATAGAACTATGGAGAGACCATTGGGTATTATTGATGATGTTCTTGTCCGGATGGACAAATTTATCTTGACGGTTGATTTTGTGATCTTGGACTGTGAGGTAGATTATGAAGTTCCAATTATATTGAGAAGACCTTTCCTTGCTACTGGGAAGGCCTTAGTTGATGTGGAAGCAGGGGAACTCACATTCCGGGTGGGTGATGAGAAAGTGGTCTTTAATATGTGCAAGTTAATGAAGCAGCCCAACAATTTTGAGGTGTGCTCTTTTGTGGACCTTGTCACGGCAGTGATAGTTGATGATACAAGTGCAATGATCAATGTGGAGGACCCTCCAGAGGCCGCATTGTTGAATCTTGATGTAAATGATGATGCATGCCGAGTGGAGTGTGTGAATGCTTTTTATATAGGATGGGCTCTTACTCTTATGAGCCTAGGAAACTATATTTGGACCTTGAGAGTAGGAAGACTCCACCACCAAGACCTTCAATTAAGGAACATCCAGTGTTGAAGTTGAAGTCACTGCCTTGACACCTCAGGTATGAGTTCTTAGTCCCTAGTTCAACTTTGCTAGTTATTCTTTCCTCTTGTCTTACTAACATGAAGGTTGATGCCACATTGGCGGTGCTCCAAAAGCGGAAGAAGGCAATTGGATGGACTTTAGCTGATATTCGGGGGATAAGCCCCACATTCTGTATGCACAAGATTATTCTGGAAAATGATGTAAAGCCCTCCTTGGAACATCAAAGGAGTTTGAATGAGACTATGCAAGAAGTTGTGAAAAAGGAGGTGATCAAGTGGTTGGATGCCGGGTTGTGTACCCCATCTCTGATAGCTCTTGGATTTCGCTGGTGCAATGTGTACCGAAGAAGGGTGGCATGCCCGTGGTTGAAAATTCATAAAATGATTTGATTCCTACCAGGACCGTCACCGGGTGGAGGGTATGCATGGACTACGCAAGTTGAATAAAGTGACCCACAAGGATCACTTTCCATTACCTTTTCTTGATCAAATGTTATATTGACTTGCTGGGTATGCCTTCTACTGCTTCTTGGATGGGTATTCTGGATACAAACAAATCTTGATTGCTCTGGAAAATCAGGAGAAGACCACATTCACTTATCCATATGGCACCTTTGTCTTTTCTCGGATGCCTTTTGGGTTGTGTAATGCACCGGCTACATTTCAGTGGCGTATAATGGCCATTTTCACCGATATGGTGGAAGATATTTTGGAGGTGTTCATGTATGACTTTTGTGTTTTGGGAGATTCATTTGAGGAATGTTTGAAAAATCTTGACAGAGTGTTGGCCCGTTGTGAAGAAACCAATCTTGTTCTTAATTGGGAGAAATGCCACTTCATGGTGGAAGAGGGCATAAAATTTCAAAGCATGGTATAGAGGTAGACGAAGCAAAATTTGAGGTGATTTCAAGGCTCCCTCCCCTACCTCTGTCAAGGGAGTTAGAAGTTTCTTGGGCATGCGGGGTTCTACCGGAGATTTATCAAAGACTTTTCGAAGGTAGTGAATTCCTTATGCAAGTTATTGGAAAAAGATGCCAAGTTCATGTTCGATGAGAGATGTATGCAAGCTTTTGAACTTCTCAAGCACAAGTTGACCACCACTTCTATTATTACCGCACCTAATTGGAACTTGCCCTTTGAGCTCATGTGTGATGCGAGCGATGTTGTAGTTGGGGCGGTTTTGGATCAAAGAGTGAACAAAATTTTCATCCAGTGTACTATGCGAGCAAGACAATGAATGATGCTCAAGTGAACTACACGGTGACTGAGAAAGAGCTTTTGGCTATTGTGTTCGCGATGCATAAATTTCGGCCGTATCTCATGGGTGCCAAGGTCATGGTCCGATCCATACCAATCATGTCGCTCTCCGGTACTTGATGACGAAGAAGGATTCCAACGCAAGACTGATGCGATGGGTCTTATTACTTCAAGAGTTTGATCTGGAGATTGTGGACTGGAAGGGTAGTGAAAACCAAGTGGCGGACCATTTGTCCCTCTTAGAGGAGGAGGGGAGGCCTCGTGATGGCCTAGAGATCAATGATTTATTTCCCGACGAACAACTCCTTTCGGTGTCAGTGAATGGTATGCCATGGTTTGCAGACGTTGCTAATTTCCTTGTGACTGGTATAATCCCGTGTGAGCTCTCTTCTAACCAAAGGAAGAAGCTCAAATGGGATAGTTTGGATTTCTATTGGGATGAGCTGTACTTGTTCAAGATTTGCACGGATGGTGTGATCCGAATGTGTGTCCCGGAGGAGGAGCAATTAAGTATCTTAGAGGCTTGTCATTCCTCTCCCTATGGTGGCCATCATGGCGGGGCGAGGACGACTTCCAAAGTTCATAGTTGTGGGTTTTATTGGCCAACTTTGTACAAAGATGCAAGTAAACTTGTGAAGAGGTGTGATGAATGTCAAAAAGCGGGGGGAATTTCGAAGAAAGATGATATGCCTCTCAATACCATCCTTAAAGTTGATATTTTTGATGTATGGGGAATTGATTTTATGGGCCCGTTTGTTAGCTTGTGTAGGAACACATACATTCTTGTGGCGGTTGACTATGTTTCAAAGTGGGTTGAAGCCATGGCTTTACCCAAAAATGAGGCCCGGAGTGTTGTTGTGTTTCTCAAGAAGAGCATTTTTACAAGATTTGGCACTCTTCGTGCAATCATAAGTGATGGGGCGTCTCATTTTTGTAATAGAGCTTTTGACACTTTGCTTGCAAAGTATGGTGTCAACCACAAAGTTTCTACTCCTTATCATCCTCAAGTGAGTGGCCAAGTTGAAGTCTCAAATAGGGTAATCAAGAGTATATTGTCAAAGATGGTCAATGCATAGAGGATCGATTGGTCAAAGAAGTTGGATAATGCTCTGGCTTATAGGACTGCTTACAAGACCCGATTGGTATGTCTCCGTACCGGTTGGTGTTTGGAAAAGCTTGCCATCTACCGGTTGAGTTAGAGCACAAGGCCATGTGGGCTTTGAGGAAGCTGAATATTGAATGGGATGTGACAGCAAATCTTCGTATGGAGCAGCTTAATGAACTTGATGAATTCCGATTCCATGCCTAATCCAGTTCGTCCTTGTACAAGGACAAGATAAAGTACCTTCATGATAAATATGCTCATGGCAAGGAGTTCAAAGTGGGTGATTTGGTTCTCTTGTTCAATTCTCGGTTACGTCTGTTTCTAGGAAAGCTTAAGTCGAAATGGAGTGGACCTTTTGAAGTGGTGTTTTTGACTCTGTTTGGTGCACTTGACTTGAAGAACAAAAATGGGGAGGTTTTCAGAGTTAATGGGCATAGGGTCAAGCACTACCTGAGCAAGATTGATGACAGCCATGTGGTGGCACTTCTTCATCTAAAGTGATTTGATGGTAACCTGCGTCGTGCCGCGACGTTAAATCAGGCACTTCTTGGGAGGCAACCCATGTGTCTTCTTTTTGTTTTTCTTTGATTTTCTTTGTAGTGTAGGATTTATTTTTGGACTGACTGGTTGTGAGATGTTGTAGGATTATTTTGATGCAGTGCAGGACCAAGTTTGAAAAAATGATCACTCTCTAAAGTTTGCAATGCGGACCGCACTTCATTTTGTGCGGCCGCAAAGGCCTTTGTGCGGAGACAAGAATTCAATGCGGATAGCAGAATGATTTGTCAAAAGTGAGGAGTCTCTAATGTTTTCCACCACGGCCGCGTTGCATTTTGTGCGGTCCGCGATGGACCACTGCAGCTGCATTGCAATTCTTGCAGACCACAGTGGCCATCCTCCTAGTGCTTTGTGTTTCTGAGTACCGCGAACCGTGATGCCATTTTGTGTGGTCCGCAGTAGGTAGGTAAGATGGGCCCCAGGTCCCTTTTCTATAAATTGGACCTGAGGCCCTCATTTCAAACTTTTCGACCTTTTACTTTCAGAAGCTTGAAAAATTACTGTTCATCGCTCTAATTGCATGAATTCAACTGCTAAGTCTCGATTAATCATCAGTGCATCTCATTTCTGGTAACTTTAATTCCTTCTTAGTTGTTTAATTTTGCTATTTTCTTTTGACTTTCATTTTTTCTTAGTTTTTCTTCTTTTCTTCCCGTTTTTCTTTTAATTCTGAAGTATAGGTTCATTTAATCCTGTTTTAATTAGGACTAATTAGTTAAAACACTGATTCAACACCTAAGGAATCAATAATAGGTGAAAAATTGGACTAAAAACATGAAAAACTTGAACCCTAGGTTGGTATTGCTGCTGGGTACTCAATGCGGACCGCGGTGGATTTTGCGCGGTCTGCGGTGATTCTGTGCAGTCCACAATGCTATTTTACGCAGACTGCGGTGGTAAATGTTCTAAAAGCTAACAAGTGAGGACCGCGGCCACAATGGATTTTGTGCGGTCTGCAATGCCTCAATGCGGACCACAATGCATTTGTGCGGTCCGCGGTGCATAGATTCAGAGAGTGGGTAGTCTAAACCCCACCTCAGTGTGGACTGCAGTGCATTTTGTGCGGTCCGTGGTAGCTTCTTTGCGGCCGCACCTCATTTTGTGCGGTCCGCAGTCTGTAACTTCTGAATGTCTACAATTTTTCCTGAAATGTTTCACTAACTCTGCTAATACTAACAAAGTTCAACTATATTCTCTTTGCAGATCATGGTGAAATCACGAGGCAAATGTGATAAACAATCAGGGAGAGGAGAGTCCTCCCTGGGTAGAGGAAAGGTCATGATCAAATTGACCCCGCAAGCCCGACAAAATATCAAAAACACTAGAAGGCACATTAAGGTTGCTGATAGAGCTATTGACCAATTCATGAGTGAATATGAGCCTTCCCGATAGGCATCGTCAGACTCCGTGCCAGAGTTTGTTCCTGATTGGCCGGAGAGAAACAGGTTGAGAGATAGACCTCTAGTGTCACGACCCAAACCGATGAGCTGCAACGGGCACCCGGTACCTTAATCAACCGAATACCAACGTAATGCATCTTTCTTATTACATCATCATACACATGTGACATACGGGCCTAATAGGCCAACATAATCATTTATAAACTCAAAACATATGCCGACAAGGTCGTACAATCTTTCACATACACGACATATGTCTACAAGCCTCTAAGAAACATAAATATCTTAAAGGTCGAGACAGAGTCCCGCCATACCAAACAATATACGTCTAACTCATACTAAGCAAACAAGCAACTCCAAAGTAAATTGAGCACAACAACATCTTCCACTGAGCAGATAGCCTACATGGAGGGATCTCGACCTGTCTATTGGGCCCTGCGGGCATGAAACGCAGCGTCCCAGGCAAAAGGGATGCCAGTACGAATAATGTACTGTGTATGTAAGTCACATAAATAAATACATAAGAGACATGGAAGACATATAGAGTACATGACTCAACCTGTAAGTCTGAATAACTTTGTAAATCATAAATTACCTTTAACGTCATGCATATGCGTATGAATGTCATGTCGTGCATAGGTACATGTTTCATAATATCATCAGCCTCTGAGGGCATCCCATCATATCATATCGGCCACTGTGGGCAAAATCATCATCGTATACCAGTTGATCAGGTGGTGGTGCGTATATAATGCCATAACCTTTCCCATATTCCATATACATATATACATACATATATACGCGTATATAATGCCATTTGAATCATATTTACATATATATGCGTATATAGCGTCGTTTGAATCATATTTCGGCCACTGTGGGCAATACCATCATCATTTACCAGCTGATCAGGTGGTGATGCGTATATAACGCCGTAACCATTTCCCATATCCCATAGGCATATATTTACATATACATGCGTATATAACGCCATCTGGTCATGAGTCAATGTATATGAATGCAATGCATGAAAAGTATGTCAATAAAATCATTCGGAAGGTCATAAGACCACTTTGCCTCTTGAGCAATATCATAAAGTAACATCTTTTCAACTTTCGTATTTTTCTGAGACCCATGAACAGATGATAAAATATTATGACACATGGGAATTAAAAGAACATAGATATTTCTATTACTTTTATGAGTAGAGTCACTTATGGAATTTGTGCATTTGCACGTTTCGTTCATATCGTATGGATCATGCCAAAAGAAAGAAGGGATAGCCTTAACATACCCGGAATAGGAAAAACTCCGTATGATATTTCATTGGAAAACCCTCGTTGATTGAACAAAATTTGCCTCTGCTCCTTAAAGAATCATGGACGAAATTTGTTTTTTCTGGTTCCTAAAGTTTTTTAACGAAATAGCATATTTTTGTTTCCTTAGATTTTGAGAGGAAAACGTTCTGGTCCTTTTAAGTGTGGAAGGAAACATTCTTGAACTTAAAGAATGGATTAAACATAAAACTTGTTCCATGTTTCTTGGTTTTGAAACTTCTGTTTCTAGCCTTAAATGATTTTGATATTAATTTGGTTCTATCTTATTTCAGATTCCTTAATGATATATCATATTTCAAGTTTCTACAATGAGAAAGATTTAGACACCTATTTAAAATTGTTATGAGTCATTTCTTAATTTGGTAGCTTTGTGCCACGTGGAGAGTGGGTGAAGATTAGTAATCTTTACCCACTTATTAGTTAACTGGGTAATATCTCGTTACCCGGTAATTAACCAACTGCCCGCATTATTTAAAAATTACCACAAATTACTTAAAATTATATTTATTTTTTAAAATACTTTATATATTATACTACCATGGTCATATGGTACCTTGCATGGTACTAGTCCATAAATATCGGGTATTTTAGCTCGGGCCGTATTTTACCCCAAAATGCCAAACTTGGACGAAAATTCATTTTTCCTTGACTTGCTTCCCCTCGCACCATCACGAATTTACTCATCATTTATTTAAAATAGTATAATCCTTATAATCTCCAAATAATCATTTTCCTTGGACTAATGTCAATTTCCTTACGACAAATTCAACGTAAAATACAACAGGGTGCAACATCGCCATAAATTAATACTGCGAAGCGTAGCATCATGGTAATATAATACTGTGGGACGTAATATCGACGTAATATTGCAGGGCATCACATCATTCCCCCCTTTGGAACATTCGTCCTCGAATGTTGGCTGATTCTCATAACCCATAGGTCTTGTGAATACTTTAGTACTTGTCTTGCCATCTAGGCAACTGTTATGTGAATGAATTCCAAAGACTAGGGCATTCCCCCACCCCTTCAAGCCTCTTTCTCATACCACGACTTGTAGTTGGAATCCATCTAATCTCGTAACTATTTCTACCTTCTATCATGCAGCCTTTATGATACTGACCTTGTCAGTGTGCCTAGGCAACTCTTCTCCTTTTTCCTCCAGCTTTTTGCCAATCCTGAAGTTCTTCGCTCTTTTTGTTGTTGTTGAACTTACGAATATTGCTATATCTTATTCTATAGATGTGGTTATCAATTTGTATGATTTTACTGCATCTACATAGGTCATACTATACCATAATTCTTACCTCGACTTCTCGTTACTGAGGTCTGCTACCAAATCCCAGGTTACTTTCATTTCTTATCCCATACGTATAAATCTATGTCCTCTAATGCTTTCACATTACTGTTCATCATAAAAATGACGGCCTAATCTCTTCTCATACTTTATAACTTTTATCCATCAATTGTTGATTCACCTCAATTTTTTATCCATAATCCACCCCTGATAACTTAACCTTTTATGTAATATTGCTGCTAGGATTCACGTTTTATTGGGGAACATCTGAAATGATTAGATTGATCCACCTGGGGCGATACCCTGCTTTCATAACCATAGCTCACGACATCCCAATGTGATTTACCTTGCGTGGGTATTTTAATCCTATCCAATTCATGAGATCCCTTTCTTTTATTCGTCAGATCATTACTCAATCGAAGGCCTAAACGTTATTTTTTTATAATAATTACACCATCATTCTATTAACAGGGCAGCATTCCATATCTTCTGAATGCTATTAGTCTTAGACGCCTTTTGAGTTCATTCAGGCTATACTGAACTTTCTATAACTTAGAAAAACCATTAGCTTTCTTATTTTCATGGGTTTCAATCCCGAGAACTTATCCGTTCTCGTCACCCTTTTACTTGCCTTTCCTCATCCTTACTCATGCTTCGTTAAAACTTTGTCTCTCTACTATACTTTAGCTTGGGACCTATACATATCTATTTATTCTATTCGCGGCCTTCCTTCAACTTGTTTGAACCATAGGTTTCCTTGTGCTATTCCGGAACAGCAAGCGAGACATCACGTCGTCTCTAACTCTTCTTTATTCTCTTGACTAGGCCTCTCGATACCTAGAAACCATGGGCTGGGAGATATTCCACTAACGATGCTGCTATCATTCTTGGATACTGAATCCCCATGCTTCCAGCCTTCTATCCGAAGTATGGACTATTCACAACCTCCTGCAGTTGAGTATCTCGTACATTGTTTACCTTTGCCTTAAAATCTCGCATCATATCTTCTATTTCTTTCATGACCTTCCTTCCACATAGGTACAATTTACATCCACACTTGAAGCGCTTATTATAACACTTGCACCTTTGGTGCATACACAATCCGGTGGGAGCTTCATACTGACTTTCTATAAGGCCGGTACTCTTCTAACTGGCTTTATTGTGTAGCCATTATAGAATATTGTTGTTATACTATCTGACTTGTACCTCTGATACAAGAGTGATACTATAATGTTCTCAATCACTATGGCTATAATTTTCTGGGTTTAATAATCAAATTCCTGATTTACTTTATTGATGTAACTCTTTAGTTTCCTTCTCCTTTTGATCGGCCTTTATGCTTAAGCTATCTTCCGATTTGTGGCTCCTGGTATTAGTTATTACTTTAGCCTTTCCTAGGCGCTGGGGGATAATCATGATATAATCCTTTAACAATTCAATCCTTCATCTATGACCTGAGATCAATTCTTTCTTTTAACATATACCAGAATCTTCTACGACTGTATATGCCGCAGGTATAAAACTCCAAACTCTTAATTGTGTTCATAATGTAACCAACTCGGGATCATTGATTGAATAATTCCTTTCGTTCCTTCTCAACTTTCTTTAACGTAAGCTATTACTTTTTCTGGTCTTTCTTCCCCCTTGTTGCGTGCATTCTTATCTTGTCTTAGTTCCCACGCATGCCGGAGGTTTCATGCAACTCGTGTGATTTCGAATACAACTTTTAATTTTACTTCTCCTTCATTAGCCACGGTAGGTGCCACTTTCCTTCGGAGTACTTACAATGTTGTTGTGAGACTGTTGTTACACGACCATTTCCTCTTTAGGTTATTTTGCTTAGGTTGCAACCTTCTTCCTTATTTACTCAGCTAGTCTTTTGTTGTAGTACTTAGGGAGAACCCTTGAATCTTGTAAAGTTGTGAGCTTATTACGGACCTTTTGATGTCCTTCCTTTCCTATACTCATCCGTAGTTGCTTACCTCCATGCCCTTGTGCTTGCAGGGTTGCTCCCGAATTGATATTTTGACTGTCTTTCCTTTTCCAGTGGTACTTTCTTTTATCCCCGTAACACTCATATGGTACCTTTAAATAACCTGACTTCTATTTGAATATATCTCAAGTATTATAATGACATTACTGCGGGGCTGAATTCTTCATGTTGGGTCTTACTATGTTTATCTTATACGATTTGCTGACTCGTCTGTAACCTCCCATTTAGCCATAACTGGGCTCTTCCTAATCAATTACTAACTACTCGTTGGCCCATTCTCATATCAATATTCCACGTAATCTTTCGTGGGTTATTTCCTTTGTCTTAACTTATATCTCGCACTGGCTTCTTAGTTATTAATAACAGCTCGGATAGGAACCTTTACTTCCTCTCCTTAACGTCGTTCTTGCACAATATTCTGGAATCATAGCATATCTGTAGGATTTTGGATAAATGCCATCTCATTCCTTTTTCATTTTTATCGCATTTTTCCTTTACCATTCACTAGAACCACTTAATTCTGATTTAATGGCACATCACTCCATATTCCCCTTTTTAGGGGAGTACTAAGAGCTGAAGCCATGGGGATCTACCTATAGATGTTTTACCTCTTAATCTTTAGCGTCATTTCACAACATTAATGATCCTTACTCGCCTTGCGGCAATCTTTTTGTACCAGGGATAATAAATTCCCTTACTCGCGATGATGACACTTATTGTAACTAGCACATGCAGTCCCTTAAGCTTAACTTTGCTTGCATTGCTTGCTTTAGGGAAGCGTCTTCCTGAATGACCTTTTTTTGAATTTCTTATGAATCTTCTTTTGTTGTCCATTCTATTATAGCCAGAACGCAATCTGAAATTCTCATGATGCCGACCATTATCAAGTCACTCAGTCCTTAATTCATGGTTACTTTACCTTGTTCACCAGTCCATGCTGATTTTTATTACTCTAAGGTCTAACTCTCCCTTTCGGGTAGTCGCGTTGGAGTCACAAACTTATTTCTCGAAATGAGGATATAACTTTATGGCCTATACCCTTTTGTTATCTCAAGTCCTGGATCCTCTCGTCTATTCCTTCACTTAACTATATATCATATAATACCGTCATTCATTTTTTTTCCATTGTCATCCATGCATCACATCTTACTCTTAACGCTTCATTAACTCTCTTCTCATTTTTTGCTAACATTTCTATCTAACACTTTATTTTAAAGATTTCCACAAGACATTCCTTTGCTTTTAGCTCCACGTGCTCCATCTACTGACTCTTTGAGTTGCCTAGCATTCTTTCTTTGCTAGGGATGAGAGCCATACTAAGGTAACATTTATCTTTTCAAGGCTTCCAGTGCCTATCTTTATACTACTCATATCTAGTTGTAGTATTTCAAAGTGTGTCATCTGGGGGTCTCACAGGGAGATTTTGTTAGCACATCTGTAATATCATTTGGAAATGTCAACTGACACAAACAATTCATCCATCATATCTTCTTATACTACTTCTATTAACCCCCATAGGGCATATTTGGAATGGGTGCGACCAATTGTATATACCTCTGTTACTATTGAATATAACTCAAAAAGCTTTTGTTCCTCTGCCTTAATTATAAATGTTGTTAACCTTCATTAACTGGGTACCTCGTACCCTGTTTCACCTTGCTCCTTTTACTTGCTGAAACTTGTACTTATCTTCTTAATCTCTCATTATCCTTTACCATAAAGGTGGAAAGGCATTCTTGCCTTAAGGTGTCTTATCAGGAAGCTTACACCTTTCAGTACACACATGATCTGCTGAAGATCTCAAATTTCTTATCATAAGCATGATACAAAGTCAAGTTCCTCTAATTCAATACTTTCACAGCTATATCTCTTATCGATCATCTTTCTGAACGAAGGAACTGTCTTACTACGAATAAAAATAGAAGTTCGGGATTTGAATTCTTATAAGTGAGCTCTACCACACGATCTAGAGTAAGAAGAAAGAGTGACAATCTTAAATGCCCTGTAGCCTCCAGCTTATAAGTGTGGTGCACGACACACCCATAAATAAGACTCTACTAGACACAGCTTGTAGACTCCCTAGGATAGAACTGCTCTGATACCACTTTTGTCACGACCCAAACCGATGGGCTACAACGGGCACCCGGTACCTTACTCAACCGAATATCAACGTAATGCATCTTTCTTATTACATCATCATATACACGTGACATACGGGCCTAATAGGCCAACATAATCATTTATATACTCAAAATATAGGCCGACAAGGTCGTACAATCTTTCATATACACGACATATGTCTACAAGCCTCTAAGAAACATAAATATCATAAAGGTTGAGACAGAGTCCCACCATACCAAACAATATACGTCTAACTCATACTAAGCAAACAAGCAACTCCGAAGTAAATGGAGCACAATAATATGTTCCGCTGAGCTGATAGCCTACATGGAGGGCTCTCGACCTGTCTATCGGGAACTGCGGGCATGAAACGCAGCGTCCCAAGCAAAAGGGACGTCAGTACGAATAATGTACTGAGTATGTAAGGCACATAAATAAATACATAAGAGACATGGAAGACATATAGAGTACATGACTCAACCTGTAAGTCTGAATAACTTTGTAAATCATAAATTACCTTTAACGTCAAGCATATGCGTATGAATGTCATGTCGTGCATAGGTACATGTTTCATAATATCATCAGCCTCTGAGGGCATCCCATCATATCATATCGGCCACTGTGGGCAAAATCATCATCGTATACCAGCTGATCAGGTGGTGGTGCGTATATAACGCCATAACCTTTCCCATATTCCATATACATATATACATACATATTTACGCGTATATAATGCCATTTGAATCATATTTACATATATATGCATATATAACGCCGTTTGAATCATATTTCGGCCACTGTGGGCAACATCATCATCATATACTAGCTGATCAAGTGGTGGTGTATATATAACGTCGTAACCATTTCCCATATCCCATATACATATATTTACATATATATGCGTATATAACGCCATCTGGTCATGGGTCAATGTATATGAATGCAATGCATGAAAAGTACATCAATAAAATCATTCGGAAGGTCATAAGACCACTTTGCCTCTTGAGCAATATCATAAAGTAACATCTTTTCAACTTTCGTATTTTTCTGAGACCCATGAACAGATGATAAAATATTATGACACATGGGAATTAAAAGAACATAGATATTTCTATTACTTCTAGGAGTAGAGTCACTTATGGAATTTGTGCATTTGCACGTTTCGTTCATATCGTATGGATCATGCTAAAAGAAAGAAGGGATAGCCTTAACATACCCGGAATAGGAAAAAACTCCGTATGATATTTCATTGGAAAACCCTCGTTGATTGAACAAAATTTGCCTCTGCTCCTTAAATAATCATGGACGAAATTTGTTTTTTCTGGTTCCTAAAGTTTTTTAACGAAATAGCATATTTTTGTTTCCTTAGATTTTGAGAGGAAAACGTTCTGGTCCTTTTAAGCGTGGAAGGAAGCATTCTTGAACTTAAAGAATGGATTAAACATAAAACTTGTTCCATGTTTCTTGGTTTTAAAACTTCTGTTTCTAGCCTTGAATGATTTTGATATTAATTTGGTTCTATCTTATTCCAGATTCCCTAATGATATATCATATTTCAAGTTCCTACAATGAGATAGGATTTAGACACCTATTTAAAATTGTTATGAGTCATTTCTTAATTTGGTAGCTTTTTGCCACGTGGAGAGTGGGTGAAGATTAGTAATCTTTACCCACTTATTAGTTAACTGGGTAATGTCTCGTTACCCGGTAATTAATCAAATACCCGCATTATTTGAAAATTACCACAAATTACTTAAAATTCGATTTCTTTTTAAAATATTTTATATATTATACTACCATGGTCATATGGTACCTTGCATGGTACTAGTCCATAAATATCGGGTATTTTAGCTCGGGCCGTATTTTACCCCAAAATGCCAAACTTGGACGAAAATTCATTTTTCTTTGACTTGCTTCCCCTCGCACCATCACGAATTTACTCATCATTTATTTAAAATAGTATAATCCTTATAATCTCCAAATAATCATTTTCCTTGGACTAATGTCAATTTCCTTACGACAAATTCAACGTACAATACTACAGGGTGCAACATCACCATAAATTAATACTGCGAAGCATAGCATCATGGTAATATAATACTGTGGGACGTAATATCAACGTAATATTGCGGGGCATCACATCCAGTCTCTCCCACTACCCAAGCATCAATGCACATATCTTCTGAGTCGTCTGAGGGCTCAGCTGCAGGCAGTGGCAATAAATACTCCACCTCTCTAACAACTTTACTATCCAAGAAGGGGCCCGTAGAAGAAGAAGGGGAAGAAGTAGGAGGGGGTGAGCCCCAAGTAGGAGGGGTAGAGAGAACCAGAAATCCGGAGGCATGGCAGGATAGATTTGTGAGCGAAGTCTCCTACCACAAGTTGAGAGAATGGTGGCTCGAGAGGAAATTGATACCCGAGCGTAAATTCATCACCCGAGACCTTTTGCCTCACAACCCCAATGTGTTGAGGCAGTTCAGAGAGAGAGAGCTGGATGACATTATTTCATAGGCCATGTGGAGGATGCCAATGAGCACCTAGTCAAGGAGTTCTACACCAATGTTGCCCACATAAAAAAGGGCACTACGGTGACTAAGGTGCGGAACTTAAAAGTGAAATATAATGGCAAAACAATAAATGATTATTTGGGCTTCCCGGAGGTGTATGAATCATTGTATTTGGAAAAGGTGGCATTGGGTGAGGCTGCTCGTCCTTGGTTGGTAGAGTACTTGGCAATCCCAGGTACCACCCCAGATTGGTTAATTGTGGGAGTGAAGAGAGAACATTAAACTTTGAAGCTAAAGGGTGGGAAACATTTGTGTGTAGCAGGCTAGACCCCACCACTCACGACAACTCCCTTCCTATTCCCCGAGCTATATTGGTGGCATTGATCATGGTAGGGTACCCGATTAACATCAGAAATATGATGTCCCATGTAATTACACGGTGGTGAACGAAGGTGACAGATCCTATTCCTTCCCCAACTTCCTGACCATGTACTTTGATGACTTAGATGTGGAGAAGCGGATATTCGATATAAAAGTGAAAGTAAAGGTACCTTTTTCCTGGTACAGCCTACAGGGTGATGACAACCCTAAAGGCAAGAACTACAAGGGCAACTCCACTGCTTCTACTGGCTAGTCTGAAAAGCCAGTAGTAGTAATGGCTCCTACTCAGCCTCCTTCCACCACAACAAACATGGCCCTAGGACCCTCTACTTTTCAGCTCCAGAGATTCCATCATCCACTGCATACCCCTTGACCGCCCACCACCTGAGCCAGACCCTCGCCAGCATCAACAACTGGATGTAGACAGCTACTTCTAAGTTGTCTGTACTATCTACTATGGTGGCAGACGAGTCAGCACCTCCTCCCCCATAGGTCCCACAGTTAGTGGAGGACACTCTGAAGGAAATTCTGGACAACCAAAAGAAGCTAATAGATGTTGTTGACTCTCATAGAAAGGCATTGAAGGAGCTTTCTAGGGAGGCGAAGAAAATGAGAAAGACTCGGGCTTCAAAAGAGACGGTGAAGGAAATAAGGGTAGGGGTAGAGAGGTTGAAGGAGGATCACCTGCTCTAGATCTATTATTGCATGTCTCGACGCAAGCAACCCAACACCAGCCAGAGCAGGAGTCAGAGAGCCCACCCAAGAGGAAGATGGTGATTCCCCATACCGACGATGCAGTCATAGAGTTGGAGGACCCGCAGGGAGGTTCCTCCAGCCAGCCCCAGATTCCAGTACATGCCCAGGACTCAGTCCAGGTACAGGCCCAGGTCCCAGTGGAGCCCCAAATCACAGGGAGCTAGTCACAGGTTCCCGAGCAGACAAAGGACCTAGGGACCCAGACTCAGGATCCTATGCAGATGGAGGGCCCATAGGGAGTTTCTTTTTTTCTCTCTTCCTTATTTTGTGGTTATTTTGGTTAGTTGGCATTGAAGACAGTGCCAACTTTCATTTGAGAGGGTAGCCCTATTTGGATGACTTTATATATGACAATATTTTATTTTCTATATGCCTTCTTTTTACCTTTGGTATGTATATAATTTTTTCATTTTATTGCATTTTTTCGTACTTTTTACTTTTGGTCTGTATATAAAGTTACGTTCTTATGTACATATTCATTATCCCTATTGTATATTCGACTAAATCCCCTCTTGTATATATTCATTTTACTTTCCGCATTTTTCCTTTCTTAGCTTCTTATTTTATGTTCGTAGCTTCTTGTTTTGAGTTTTTGCAATAAGCCTTTGTTTTTCTTAATGCCACGGTTCTTTCTAAAGGTGAAATTTGTGTGAACCGTGTGGCTCTTCCCGATGATGGATGGAATGACAACCTTCTTAAGGGTTTGAGTCTGTTTTTGTTTTGCTTTCTAGTAGCTAGTTGGTAAGGGTGCCTCAAGAAAAGCTTCACTTGGGCCTAACACATTTGCCTTTGATCCTATGGTCGAAAACAAATTGTTGTGTGTAGGACGGTGAAAGTTGTGACCTTGAGACTCTTGTGTTGGCTGATAATCATCAAGTGGTTTTTCGGGACCATTGTATTGCTCAAATCTTAGCTAAGGTTGTTATGGGCCCCCGACTCTGTTTCTTTAGCAATCCCATAGCTTGTGTGGTGAGAATTTGAATTGCAAGTCCAAGTCCTAAGCCATTGGTCTAGAACTTGCCCTAAATGTTTGTCTAGGCAAAATCCTAAGTGTAATTTGACTTGAGATGTGATTATAGGCTTTCCTTGATCCGAATGTTATCTTGAACACTTCCATAGCCTACCAATGATAAGATCCCTAGTCAACCCTTTTGAGCCTTAGACCTTTTTCTTTTAAAAATCGCGATACAAGCCTTTACCCGTTCTAAAATACCCTCTCTTGGCACTCGATCTTTACTTAGCACAAGGCAAAAACATAAGTTTTGGGGGAGAGACGAGGAATGCAACAAAGTGGTAAAAGGTACAAAATGAAGAAAAGGAAAGTCAATGAAAAAGAAAGAAAATAAAAAAGACAAAAAGAATGAGCAATGTAGAAAAGAATGAAGGGATTCAATAAAAGTAAAGAGATGAAAGGTGTGGAAAGTTGAGAAAGGAAAAAAAGATTTGAAATAAAAAAGAAAGAGTGACAATGTATCTCTCTAACCCCTTAGAAAGAAGTTAAATGACTTAAAAATTCAAGAGAATATGTGCAAAAATGAATCAAAAGTAGTGCTAAAGGGAAGATGGAACCTACTTAGACCAAAAATTTCCTACCCTGAACCAAAAGACTTCACTATGTCTCCACAAAATCCCTATATGATCTTGAGTTGAATGAAGTTTACATTAGTGGTGACTCACATAAGGGACAATCATATGGTACTTAGAGCCGAACTTGTGACTTTTTTTTTAAGAGAGATGAGTGTATTTCCATTAACCTCGTTCTGAGTGTTACAATCCTAAAGGCAAGGTATGCTTAGGGAGAGTTGAGGATGTATGAGTTTGGGTTCCACAATGACCAAAGTAGTAGAAAGAGTTTCTTTGATGTGTTGAGTCAATTCTTGATGCTCTTGTGTCGCACTAAATCCATGGTGCTTAATAGGTCGAATGTTGTTAATGATTCATTTGAATTGAGGGCAATTGTTAGTCCCAATTGAGGCTAGATGATGTCACTTTAGGTCGGCTGAATTTTCTTGGATTTACTCTTAAGGGGTGGGTCTTATTTTGTTTGCTTGAGGACAAACAAAATCTTAAGTTTGAGGGAGTTGATAACTAGGGATTATGGTGCATTTTACACTCCTTCTTACTTGAGTTTTGATTAAAAATGTGTACAAAATAGTCCCAAAGGCTTACATGTTGTACTTGTGTGCAGGGTTTGGTCAACAAGGTGACAATTCATCAAAACCAACTCAACAAGGAGTGAAACATGCACAAGTACTAAGAACAAGTCCAAGCACAGTGTAACAGGTCCAGTGCGGCCGCACTCCATTCTGTGCGGTCCGCAGTGAGGAAGTTCAGAGAGGTGCTCATTTCAGACACTCAAGCAATACGGCTGCAAAGCAGTTTGTGCGGACCGCATTGGCTTCATCGCAGCCGCACTCGATATTGTGCGGTCTGCAAAGCTAGAGTTCAGAGAGTTGCCAATCTGGGGAATCATTTCCAACGCGATCCGCGGTCCTTTTGAGCGGACTGCAATAGAAGCCACCGCAGTCAAAGTACATTTTGTGTGGCTCGTGGTGGCCAAGTTCAGAGAGCAGAAGTTTTAAGCCAAGAGCCTCAGTGCGGCCACACTCGATGTTGTGCGGACCACACTACCCCCGCAGGGGTATTTTTGTCCAGAAAATTTGGCCTAGAATAAATAGTTTCTTTTACCATTTTAGGTCATCAGTTGTATTCTAACCAGCAGCTACGCTCGTGAATAGTGTTCCTTATCTATTTTAAGTAATTTTAGAGTAATTTTATCATTGAATCTTCAAGTTTTAGCTTGTAATTAAATATTATGGGTTTTTCTTCATCTGTTTCTCAGCTTTTTTCTATTATCATGAGTAGCTAGACCCATTAGTTAGGGTCGTGGCTCAACCCTAGTGTGTGTATTTGATGTGTCTTGTGTTTTAAGGATTGAATGTCTATGGGTGTTTGATATTTGGACTAATTTATGGTTTTAATATTGAATTAGTGGTTGCAAACACTAATTTGTGCCTATTTGACTTGGGTTCTTCTTGAGAAAGAAAACTTGAGTCTAGGAAAATTAGTCCAACAAGGAATTGGGGCGTATTTAAGAGATTGATAGCCCCAATTAAAGGGTTAAACCCAGAGATAGTAATACCCGATTTGAACCTAAATTGCTTGCACAAATTATCATACCCAATTAGTCTTGAGAAAGTCAATTAGGGCAAAATCACTCAAACTACCGAGAGGTATAGAGTGAGAAGTATTGTGCAATGGTTGTATCGTAATCCCCAACATTACAGCCTAGCCTTAGACTCGAGAACCCGTCAAGTATCCACCTAGGAGAAAGTCACTTCCCTAGTGCCTTCTTAACTATTTAGACAACCTTTAAAGTATCTTACTCTTAGCATAATTTAGCATCATACTAGCTTTAAATTAGAAGTGATAAAAAGACCAATTATGATTAAAACTGCAATTATGAGCAATTACGCATCTCCAATTTAGATAGAAACTCAATTCCCATCTCTAACTCCCTGTGGAAATCGATCCCGACCTTCTCAGGTAAAAGCTGCTTCGACCACTCTCGCTACTTTGTAGTAGTACAGGGTTGGCCTCTGTCACGACCCAAACTGAAGGGCCATGACTAGCACCCGACCACACTTGCCGAGCACCAACACACATTTCATCTAACCTTCATTATTATCTTTTAGGGCTGACGAGATCAATATAAATGGTAGACCTAGATCATGGACAACCAGCAATAAAATATGACGGCATGAACATACATAGCAAGGGATGACCAGACAATCAAGAAACTACATATAAGGTATGAGCTACCACGCTACTATGAAAGACTATACAACAAAAACTAGCCGACAAGGCATACCAAACTATACATGAGCCGACACCTGTCTATGAGCCTCTAAAAGAACATAAGTGTTGCAACATAGCCGGAACAGGGCCCCGACATACCCATAATGTCTATAACAAAAATTGCATACCAAGACCAAGGCAAGTCCGGAGAAGGGATCTCGCCAATCACCGCTGAACTGGACAGTCTACTGTGGTGGGGGAGCTGCACCTGCCTATCTATCAGGACCTGCAGCACGACATGCAGCGTCCACAAATAAAAGGACGTCAGTACGAATAAAGTACTGAGTATGTAAGGCAAGGAACCATAAATACGATCAGTAATGTAAGCAAGGATAGAGAATATACAACCTGTAACATCTTAGTACCTCTAAGGGCTACTTACATGAAATGCATGATACATATGTATAAATACATAAACCTTTAAAGCATTCGCCTCTGTGGGCATCATCATCATCATATCGTACCCGACCATAATAGGCTCGGTAGAATCGTACCCGGCCACGTGGAGCTCGGTAAAACCCAACTGATCAGTGGTTGCACAATAGGTGCCGTACCCGGCCAACTATAGCGTGGCTCGGTAGAGTAAAATAGATACATATATATAATGCATGCTCGACTCATGGAATCACATTCTAAACCTTTCGGAGTGACGTAAGGTCGGTATCCTCTGTACACGTTATTAGGACTAACTCTTCACTATGAACCTTATAAGAATCAGGAAGTACCAACAACATTGATAACATAAGAATAAGAGAAGCAACATTAACATCAATCGTTCCATAAGAGGGAAAACAATGTAAGTACTGCTAGCTTCTAAGAGTAGAGTATCTTTGGAAGCTCGTTCATTACATTATGTACAATCGGAGTCGTGCAAAAGAAGGAAAGGTATAGCCTCACATACCTTGTATATACTGCCCCAATCTCAAGCTATGCAATTGTCAAAACTCCTTAGTCTACAATAAGAGAAACGATACTATCGTTATCATTTAAGCGTCATAACTATTATGTATCGACCACAACCTATTTTACGATGAAACGGACAGCACCTCCCCTATATATATGACCTCACACCATTCAAAACAATCACCAAACAGCCCAAACAACATCAATAATAAACATATTGAGCCTCCCAAAATAGTCCACACACAGCCTAATCACTCCATACATACGACGACCACCGTAGTCGTGTCAAACAACCTGGAAATGTTACGAATAACTATCAGCCCATAACCCTACATATATATGGTGTTTCTCCACACCCTTCCTCATCCAAAACTCCACAAGATAGTAGTAAAATACGCAGCCCAACAACAACGCAAAACAGTCCACAAAACAATAACATTACTACCAAACCTTTCGATATATATCTCACAAGTTCTAGCTTCAATGGCTTAGCCGCAACTTGGATAATCTTAAATACATATAGAGTAAGAGGTTCCTTACCTTTATACAGAAAGAACAACTCCAATTTGACCTTAAATTTCCATGAAATATCCCTCCAATGCTGCCACAACAACAAAAAAGCGAAACTAGCGATCAATTAGTGTTTTTCGGCACTAGAATCACTTTAGAAGGCTTGAAATCACCTAGGATTGATATTAAGAACATGAGGGAGTATTTACAGAACATAAACCCTTTAAAACAACCTCCCACACGAGCTGAAACGACACAAAAATGAGCAACAACAAGAAGAACAAGAGACTTACTAGCGCCACGGAATTCCCGACACTTGATTTGTGTTGTTTGCCCTTTTTTTGGGTCTTGAATCTTGAGAGAACCTTGAGAGGATGTTCCTAGGGTTCTAAGGTCTGAAAATAGTGAAAAGAAATGACTTAAAACGGGTTGGAGTCATCCTATATAGGTCCAAATATCTTAAACCGACATAGTGGGCCCCATAGAGAGGTGCCTGGCGCAGTCTCGCGAAAACGCGAATATCTCTCTACTCCGAGATCGTATCGATGAACGGTTTAATGCGTTGGAAACTAGACTCATAGATATTTAATTTGGTGGGTAGATCACCCCGTAATTCCTTGTAAATTATGAGAAAAGATTAGAAACATTTGACCTAATGTTTAAGTAAAATTATGAACCTAAGTTGCGACAACTTTTGTCGACTTTTGTTTCATAACTCGTTTGACTTCAAGACTTATGATACGGATATTATATGATTAAAATACCTTAATAAATGACCTCTTGAGTGTATTAAGCACCGCTAGATTACCTGAAAATATGAGTTACAACATCCTTGATTCGTTTAACTTCTAATACTGGTTAATCACCCTTATACACTCTTGTATCACTTAAGACCAATAGGATTGACTTCTTATCATCTCAAAGATAATTCCTTCTTGGATTTATGTTAACTAATATATGGCATGAACTAACACATGTGGATATGGGTTGTAACACCCTCCCCCCCTTAGGAACATTCGTCCTCGAATGTAAGGGTTTATGGGGAGTTTAAATCATCGTGGATTCCAATGGAAATTTCCGATCAATTTTCCCCTATAAAATGGTCACTAGCAAAACTTGCAAGTAATTAAGCCCAACATATGGCTTCACAAGGCTACACAAAGCATTATGCATATTTACATTATCTACATATCACCATTTTGTATTAAGGAGGAGTATTCTCAAATTATTGCTTACCTCATAGAGCCGTTTCACCTTCCAATGTATCCTGTCTTCCACCAGCATCCTTGTTATCTTCATTCTGGAATAAGTAAGGGTATTTAGACTTCATCTCCTCTTCTGCTTCCCATGTCATTTCTTCCATATTTTTGTTCCTCCACAATACTTTGACGGAAGCTACATCTTTTGTTCTCAGCTTGCGGACTTGCCGATCTAATATCGCCACTGGCACTTCTTCATATGATAGGTCCTCTGTAACTTGTACATCTTTGATAGGGACGACTCGAGAAGGGTCTCCAATACATTTTCTCAACATAGATACATGGAATACCGGGTGGACAAATTCCAATTCGGATGGCAATTCTAACTCATAAGCAACCTGTCCAATCCGTCGAAGAATTTTATACGGCCCGATATACCTTGGACTCAGCTTACCTTTCTTCCCAAAACGCATAATACCCTTCATTGGTGAGATCCTCAGGAAAACCCAATCACCAACCTCAAACTCTAGATCACGACGTCGGACATCAGAATAAGATTTTTGCCTGCTTTGTGCCGTCCTCAATCGCTCCTGTATCACTTTCACCTTCTCAATAGCTTGGTGAATCAAATCTGGCCCATATAATTCTGTTTCACCGACTTCGAACCATCCAACTGGTGATCTACATCTCCTCCCGTATAGTGCCTCGTATGGGGCCATTTTAATACTGGAATGGTAGCTATTGTTATAGGCGAATTCTATGAGTGGAAGATGATCATCCCAATTCCCCTTAAAATCTAGAACACATGCTCGTAGCATATCTTCCAGTGTCTGAATGGTACGTTCAGCCTGTCCGTCAGTCTGCGGATGAAATGCAGTGCTGAGATTTACCTGTGTGCCTAAACCCTTCTGGAAAGACCTCCAAAAGTTAGCCGTAAATTGAGCTCCTCGGTCTGATATAATAGATATGGGCACACCATGAAGCCTAACAATCTCCTTGATATACAACTTTGCATAATCTTCAGCCGTGTAAGTTGTCTTCACTGGCAGAAAATGGGCACATTTTGTAAGTCGATCAATTATCACCCAGATGGAGTCAAACTTATGATAAGAGCGAGGTAATCCAATAATGAAGTCCATATTAATCACCTCCCACTTCCAGGTCGGAATCTCTATATTTTGAAGCAATCCACCGGGTTTCTGATGTTCTATCTTTACTTGTTGACAATTGGGACACTGGGCTACAAATTCTGCAATAGACTTCTTCATATTATCCCACCAATATTGCTCCTTGACATCATGATACATCTTTGTCGAGCCGGGATGGATGGAATATCGGGATTGATGAATCTCATTCATAATCTTCTCTCGCAACCCTGCCACATTAGGCACACACAATCGGCTCTGGTATCTCAGTGCCCCATCTTTTCCGATCCCAAAAGCCATACTTTTACACTGTTGAATGCTTTCTCTTAATCGTACTAAGATAGGATCTTCATATTGTCGTGCTTTTACCTCGGCTACCAAAGATGATTCTGATGTATTCTGTACAGTAACACCTCCGTCATTAGAGTCTAACAATCTGATTCTCATATTGGCTAGCTGATGAAGCTCTTTAATCAACCCCCATCTACCTGCCTCAATATGTACTAAGCTTCCCATTGATTTACGGCTGAGAGCGTCTGCCACAACATTGGCTTTACCGGGATGATACAATATCTCGACGTCGTAGTCTTTCAATAATTCAAGCCACCTACGCTGCCTCAAATTCAACTCTTTCTGCTTGAAGATGTATTGTAAACTCTTGTGATCTGTGTAGATGTCAACATGGATGCCGTATAAGTAGTGCCGCCATATCTTCAAAGCATATATTACTGCAGCCAATTCCAAATCATGGGTTGGATAATTCTTTTCATGCTTCTTCAATTGTCTTGATGCATAAGCAATCACATTCCCACGCTGCATCAATACGCACCCCAAACCTATACCTGAGGCATCACAATATACCACATAACCTTTTGTTCCTTCAGGAAGAGTGAGCACTGGTGCAGATGTCAATCGATTCTTCAGCTCCTGAAAACTACGTTCACAAGTGTCAGACCACTGGAATTTGGTAGCTTTTTGTGTTAACTTAGTCAATGGTGATGATATAGAGGAAAATCCTTCTACAAACCGCCTATAATATCCTGCTAGCCCTAGGAAGCTGCGGACTTCTGATGGTGTTGTAGGTCTCGGCCAATTCTTTACTGCATCGATCTTCTGAGTGTCGACACTAATACCCTCATCAGATATCACATGGCCAAGGAATGCTACTGAGTTCAGCCAGAATTCACATTTGGAGAGCTTAGCATATAACTTATGATCCTGAAGCGTCTGTAATACTATCCGCAAGTGGCCCGCATGTTCCGCCTCCGAACGAGAATACACTAGAATGTCATCAATGAATACAATCACGAACACATCAAGATAGGGCCTGAATATAGTATTCATGAGATCCATAAAAGCTGTTGGGGCATTTGTTAGCCCGAACGACATCACCAAGAACTCAAAGTGCCCATATCTTGTCCGGAAGGCCGTCTTTGGAATATCCTTCTCCCTAACCCTCACCTGATGATACCCTGAACGTAAATCAATCTTAGAGAAATACTTGGCACCCTGGAGTTGGTCAAACAGGTCATCAATTCTTGGAAGTGGATACTTGTTCTTTATAGTAGACTTATTCAACTGTCGATAGTCGATACACATCCGTAACGACCCGTCTTTCTTCCGCACGAATAGGACTGGTGCACCCCAAGGTGAAGTGCTAGGCCTAATAAAGCCCTTATCCAGCAAGTCCTTCAACTGCACCTTCAACTCTCGCAACTCTGCCGGGGCCATTCTGTATGGAGGAATAGAGATCGGTTGAGTGTCAGGCAACACATCAATGCTAAACTCAATCTCCCTTTCAGGAGGAAGGCCTGGGAGTTCATCTGGGAAAACATCTGGGAATTCGTTGACCACAGGGATTGATTGTAAAGTAGGCGGTTTCGCCTCCGCATCCCTAACGCGAACGAGATGATAAATGTAACCTTTTGAGATCATTTTCCTTGCCTTAAGATAGGAAATAAACCTACCTTTCGGTGTAGCAATGTTCCCTTTCCATTCAATGACGGGTTCACCCGGAAATTGGAACCTAACCATCTTCGTACGATAGTCAACATTTGCATAGCATGAGGCCAACCAGTCCATTCCCATTATCACATCAAAATCAACCATTTCTAACTCAAATAAATTTGCCGAGGTTTGACGACTACAAATCATCACAGTGCAACCTCTATATACCCTTCTAGCAATCACAGAATCTCCTATCGGAGTAGATACCGCGAGGGGTTTACTTATCAATTCAGGTTCAATGCCAAACTTATTAGCCACAAAGGGTGTAACATATGATAATGTAGATCCCGGATCAATCAGCGCATATACATCATAAGAAAACACAGATATAATACCTGTAACAACATCTGGAGACAACTCGAGATCCTGTCGACCTACTAGAGCATAGGTTCGATTTTGAGCACCACTCGAACTCGGCACTGCACCTCTACCCCTACCACGACCTGTCGACTGCTGAAAACCCCGTGCTGGAGGTCGAACTGATGAGGAAGAACCAGACACAGATCCAGTCGGCTGAGCCATACCATCACCTCCTCTATTAGGACAATCCCGCATCATATGGCCAGGCTGCCCGCACGAATAGCATGCATCAGAACCTCGACGACACAGTCCAAAGTGGGCCTTGCCGCACTGATCACAATGTGGTGTTGGGGGTCTCATCTGACTAGTATCCCTGTGATGTTGCGAGCCAGATGCCCGCGAACTCTGACCTGGACCAGAATAGGATCGATCATATCGAGGTCTCTGAAACTGTGGAGGAGCACTAGCTACAGGTGGCGCCGAACTCCTCGAAAACTGTGGCCTGATGCGGCCTCTGAAGTCATCAGAATACCCTGCAAATCTCGCCCTCTTATGCTGGCCCCTATCCTGCTCCCTAACTGCCCTCTGCTGGCGCTTACGATCCTCTAGGGTCTGGGCATAAGCTTGAATACGGGAAATATCCATGCCCTCCACCAAGGAGGCTGTCGTACACTCATTTATTAGATGTGGTCCCAACCCATTCACGAACATATGCACCCTATCACTCATCTCGGCCACCATATGGGGAGCATACCTTGCCAAAGAATCAAACTACATACTGTACTCTCGCACACTCATATTACCTTGTCTAAGGTTCAAGAACTTATCAGCTCTAGCTCGTCGTATCTCAACTGGCAAGTAGTGACGAAGAAAGGCCTCAGAAAATTCCTTCCACACAGCTGGAGGAGGGTTCGGACCCCTGGATCTCTCCCAACTATCATACCAGAGAACCGCTAAATCCCGTAGCCGATAAGAAGCCAACTCTACTGCCTCTGTATCACTAACATGCATAACCCGAAGTGTACGATGAACCTGGTCAATAAAAGTCTGTGGGTCCTCCTTGGGGTCTGATCCGGTAAACACTGGAGGGTCTAAATTAATAAAATCACGAACTCTTGTACTAACTGGTTTCTCAGCAGCACCTGTATTCTGCCTCTGAGCCTGAGCAGCTACCAAGCTAGTCAATAACTGCAAAGCACTCTGCATATCCTGGTCTGGAGTGCCAGACGGAGGAACTGGAGGCGCTGGGTGCCTTCTAATATCCTCTGGAGGAGATGGAGTAGATGAGGTATGAGAGGGCATCTCACTTTGAGCCTCACTTTGTCCTGCTCTGACTTGGGGCACCTGACTGGTACCCTCTCCCGCTGCTGTATCAAGCCGTCTACTAATCGTTTGCTTCCTAGTCGAAGGCATCACTGAAAAAAACAAGGTGAATATTAGAGACAAACACTTACGACTCAACTCTACGCACGATCTAGATTCAGGAAGAAGGTAACAACCCTAGATGTCATGTAGCCTCCTGATTATAAATGTGGCGCGCTACACATCCATAATCAAGACTCTACTAGACACGGCTCATAGACAACCCCTAGGACAGACTTGCTCTGATACCAAGTTTGTCACGACCCAAACTGAAGGGCCATGACTAGCACCCGACCACACTTGCCGAGCACCAACGCACATTTCATCTAACCTTCATTATTATCTTTTAGGGCTGACGAGATCAATATAAATGGTAGACCTAGATCATGGACAACCAGCAATAAAATATGACGGCATGAACATACATAGCAAGGGATGACCAGACAATCAAGAAACTACATATAAGGTATGAGCTACCACGCTACTATGAAAGACTATACAACAAAAACTAGCCGACAAGGCATACCAAACTATACATGAGCCGACACCTGTCTATGAGCCTCTAAAAGAACATAAGTGTTGCAACATAGCCGGAACAGGGCCCCGACATACCCATAATGTCTATAACAAAAATTGCATACCAAGACCAAGGCAAGTCCGGAGAAGGGATCTCGCCAATCACCGCTGAACTGGACAGTCTACTGTGGTGGGGGAGCTGCACCTGCCTGTCTATCAGGACCTGCAGCACGACATGCAGCGTCCACAAATAAAAGGACGTCAGTACGAATAAAGTACTGAGTATGTAAGGCAAGGAACCATAAATACGATCAGTAATGTAAGCAAGGATAGAGAATATACAACCTGTAACATCTTAGTACCTCTGAGGGCTACTTACATGAAATGCATGATACATATGTATAAATACATAAACCTTTAAAGCATTCGCCTCTGTGGGCATCATCATCATCATATCGTACCCGGCCATAATAGGCTCGGTAGAATCGTACCCGGCCACGTGGAGCTCGGTAAAACCCAACTGATCAGTGGTTGCACAATAGGTGTCGTACCCGGCCAACTATAGCGTGGCTCGGTAGAGTAAAATAGATACATATATATAATGCATGCTCGACTCATGGAATCACATTCTAAACCTTTCGGAGTGACGTAAGGTCGGTATCCTCTGTACACGTTATTAGGACTAACTCTTCACTATGAACCTTATAAGAATCAGGAAGTACCAACAACATTGATAACATAAGAATAAGAGAAGCAACATTAACATCAATCGTTCCATAAGAGGGAAAACAATGTAAGTACTGCTAGCTTCTAAGAGTAGAGTATCTTTGGAAGCTCGTTCATTACATTATGTACAATCGGAGTCGTGCAAAAGAAGGAAAGGGATAGCCTCACATACCTTGTATATACTGCCCCAATCTCAAGCTATGCAATTGTCAAAACTCCTTAGTCTACAATAAGAGAAACGATACTATCGTTATCATTTAAGCATCATAACTATTATGTATCGACCACAACCTATTTTACGATAAAACGGACAGCACCTCCCCTATATATATGACCTCACACCATTCAAAACAGTCACCAAACAGCCCAAACAACATCAATAATAAACGTATTGAGCCTCCCAAAATAGTCCACACACAGCCTAATCACTCCATACATACGACGACCACCGTAGTCGTGTCAAACAACCTGGAAATGTTACGAATAACTATCAGCCCATAACCCTACATATATATGGTGTTTCTCCACACCCTTCCTCCTCCAAAACTCCACAAGATAGTAGTAAAATACGCAGCCCAACAACAACGCAAAACAGTCCACAAAACAATAACATTACTACCAAACCTTTCGATATATATCTCACAAGTTCTAGCTTCAATGGCTTAGCCGCAACTTGGATAATCTTAAATACATATAGAGTAAGAGGTTCCTTACCTTTATACAGAAAGAACAACTCCAATTTGACCTTAAATTTCCATGAAATATCCCTCCAATGCTGCCACAACAACAAAAAAGCGAAACTAGCGATCAATTAGTGTTTTTCGGCACTAGAATCACTTTAGAAGGCTTGAAATCACCTAGGATTGATATTAAGAACATGAGGGAGTATTTACAGAACATAAAACCTTTAAAACAACCTCCCACACGAGCTGAAACGACACAAAAATGAGCAACAACAAGAAGAACAAGAGACTTACTAGCGCCACGGAATTCTCGACACTTGATTTTTGTTGTTTGCCCTTTTTTTGGGTCTTGAATCTTGAGAGAACCTTGAGATGATGTTCCTAGGGTTCTAAGGTCTGAAAATAGTGAAATGAAATGACTTAAAATGGGTTGGAGGCATCCTATATAGGTCCAAATATCTTAAACCGACTTAGTGGGCCCCATAGAGAGGTGCCTGGTGCAGTCTCGCGAAAACGCGAATATCTCTCTACTCCGAGATCTTATCGATAAACAGTTTAATGAGTTGGAAACTAGACTCATATATCTTTAATTTTATTGGTAGATCACCCCGTAATTCCTTGTAAATTATGAGAAACGATTAGAAACATGTGACCTAATGTTTAAGTAAAATTATGAACCTAAGTTGCGACAACTTTTGTCGACTTTTGTTTCATAACTCGTTTGACTTCATGACTTATGATACGGATATTATATGATTAAAATACCTTAATAAATGACCTCTTGAGTGTATTAAGCACCGCTAGATTACCTGAAAATACGAGTTACAACATCCTTGATTCGTTTAACTTCTAATACTGGTTAATCACCCTTATACACTCTTGTATCACTTAAGACCAATAGGATTGACTTCTTATCATCTCAAAGATAATTCCTTCTTGGATTTATGTTAACTAATATATGGCATGAACTAACACATGTGGATATGGGTTGTAACAGCCTCGATCAAAAGGCTAGTGGAAATATTTGTCCATTGGCATCTACTGCAATGGCGATCAATAGCTTAATATCATACTTTCTATAGACATGAGTACCGACTATGAAAGTTACCTGATGGCAATGCACAAAACCATCAATTGCTAGTTTAAATGCCCAGAACAAATATCTGAATATATATTCCGGTCTTCCTACACTCTGCTTAGGTTTCCATTCAACAACGGTCTCGGGGTTAAAGTGTTTCAATGCGGCCATATCCCTGGGTAGAGATGTAAATGACTTATCCCAGTCACCATAAATAATTTCGAATGCACGTTTATGCCCGAGATATGCCTTTCTTTTGGTAATAGTACACCCATATTCCTGGTGGACGGATGTAATACACTCTGTGATCTTATACTTAATGGACGCTTCAATTTGTGGAATTAGTTGAAGAGAAATCAAGTCAACATTTGTAACAACCCGATCGGTTGTTTTGAGCATTTGCAGTTCGCTTGGTAATTTGGGGGCACGAGTAGCTCCATATGATGTATTAGGACTTGTGTGCAAAATTTGGGTTCATTCTGAGTTGATTTGATATGTTTCGGCGTGAGTTTTTGAAAGTCGAAAGTTCATTAAGTTTGATTTGAGATGCATTTCGTCGTTTCGATATTGTTATGTTTGTTTTGAGGCCTCGAGTAGGTTCGTATTATGATATGGAACTTTTTGGTATGTTTAGACGGGGTCCCGAGGGGTTCAGGTGAGTTTTGGATAGGTTTGGATTGTATTACGCTCGTTTTTCTTATGTTTCGACGTCGTTTCTTCGAGCATAAATGGTACCATATTGAACAAATGAGCTTCGATTTCTGTTTTTATTGAAGCATTAGATCCGTATCATAATTACGGAGTCATAGCAAAAAGAATCATCAAATTTGGACATCGTATGAGGATTTTATGGTAATTTTACTAAGAATTGGGCTGCTAGATTTTTCAGATTAATTACGAAATTGTCAATGCTGCGTATTTAAAAATCTGCACTATTTTCAAATATTTAAACTAACATATCTCCTTCAATATAAGGTCAAATGGAGTGATTCAAGAGCTTATCTTGACTAAACTTTTACAAGGAATCCACTGAAGGTATCAAAAATGAGTTCGAGATATTTTGGCACAAGAAACGAGGCAGAATAGTGTTAAAATGAGAGTTTTATGCATTTAACATATTTTGAGTTGGGGAGCTCAGAATTGGGCAATTTTGGAGGCACTTTTCAACCTATGAATTGGGGTAAGTGTTCTCTACTCGGTTTAATTATATTTCATGAATCTGTCTTCAATTTTAGCTTTTGGTTGATGAATTTTGAAAGAAGAAATTGAGGGTTTTGTCCTAAAGTTTCATAATATGAATTTTTGAGTTTTGAATACCAATTCGGAGTCAGATTTGAGTAAGACTAGTATGGTTGAACTCGTAATTGAACGAGTTGATGGATATTGTGAGTTTTGTTACGTTCCAAGGTGTGCGCCAGGTTGGATTTTTTGGCCGATTTTGGGCTTTTGATTAAAGATTTGACCTTTTCCGATTGGGATTGGTTCCTTTAGCATTGTTTGATGTATTTGAGTTATTTTTGATTAGTTTCGAGCCATTCGGAGGTCGGAATGCATGTGATGGAATTTTTGGAGCATTGCTTGGTTTGCTCGGTGTCAGAATTGGCTTGTTTAGGATAAGTAACTCTTCTAAGCTTAGTGATGAGGGTATGAAACCCTGAACTACGTCTTATGTGATTGGTATTGAGGTGACGCACATGCTAGGTGACAGGCGTGTGGGCGTGCACCCTGTGAAATGGGACTTTATTGTTCCCATGGCCCTGTATAGTGGCCCTATTTTGTTGATATTTATGTTTTCATCATGTGATAAAGTAATTGAGCTATCAATCATGCTAAATATCATGTTTAGGCTTTATGCTGATATTGTTTGTACCCACAGTAGTTATTTCTTGTTGTCATCTCACTAATTTCCATTGATATTTTGTACTCAGTCATATTCATGCATTTATATCGTATCTCAGTCTTAGCTGTTGTTGTTGATGCATCATATCATTGTTGTCGGGCTAGTTTCATGTTATTTTGAGCCCGTGAGCGAAATTGGAGAGACTGATAACTGAGTGAGGTCGAGGGCCTGATTGTGAGGATATAAATAGATATATGGATCGGGTTGCATGCCGCAACGATATATGGATCAGGCTACACGCCGCAACGATATATGGATCGGGCTTCACGCTGCAGCGATATAGTGCTTGGGCTGTAGGAGCCCCTCCGGAGTCTGTACATCCCTAGTGAGTGCAGTCGACTATATATATATGGATCGGGCTGCACGTCGCAACAGTTATTATACCTCGCTGAGTGAGTTAGTGTGCTGAGTATTGAGCTTAGTAAGAGAGGATGCAAGGTAATGAGATTGAGTACTCTGAGAGTGTGAGTACATGTTTCATCTCTGAGATACATGGCATTCACATGCATACATGAGATACAAGCATAGAGATGCATTTTTCCTCATGCTATATAGTATCACGTCATTTATGACTTATTATATACATTGATATGTGGGTATGGAGAGGCACTTTATACTTGTTATTTAGAAAGAAAATGAAACATTTTATTTATTGTGGAAAGGATATTTGAAAAATTACAGTTTTCAAACTTACTCGTACTTTTGGCATTTTCGGTAAGAGATTCAGGATTTTCTTTCACTAAGATATTTGAAAATCATGACCATTTTCTGGAACTGTGAACGAGCTGAGTATTTTACTTTTAAGAAATCTCTTTTATACTTGCATTTATGTTGTTATGACCTCTTGTGGAAATATTGGCTTTGGACCTGATCTTGTGTTAGCTCATCATTGCTTTCAACCTGAGGTTAGGTTTGTTACTTTTTGAGTACATGGGGTCGGTTGTACTCATACTGAACTTCCTACATAGTGCGTGCAGATCCCGGATGCCAATGTTGCTAAGTTCGATGGTTGTTGGATTTGAAGGTGTACCTGCATTCCTGCTGTAGCTGACTCTTGTTCACGGTAGCCTTAGACTATAAAATTTTGTTTATGTACTTTTCAAGCAGACTGTATAATTTTTTCATTGTTGCTTTGCAAACTCCATTCATAGAAGCTCATGATTTGTACTACCAGTCCCTGGGAAATGTATAAGATTTAGATAATTCTCTTGTTTAATTGTTTTATCAAGCTAAATAAAACTGGATAATTATTAATTGGCTTACCTAGCAGGTTGGGTTAGGTACCATCACGACTGGTAGATTTTGGGTCGTGACAAGTTGGTATTAGAGCTCTAGGTTTATAGGTTCTACAAGTCATGAGCAAGTGTCTAGTAGAGTCTTGTGGATCGGTATGATGACGTCCATATCTATCTTCGAGAGGCTACAGGACATTTAGTATATACTTCCCATCTTTCTTTCCTTATCGTGCAACATTGATTTAGCTTGAAGCGTGACTCTTTGAATTCCTTCTATGCATTTGTATGCGCATATGAGCACTCGGTATCAGCTGAACATCGACAGCTTGTGATTCCATGAAATAGGTGCGAGATGTAATTTCGGTATGCTGATGATAGGCCAGTCTAGACGACTTGTGGTCGGGTTTTGACTATGGTTTGAGCATAGAGGTGTTGATTGTGTGAGCACGTGCTTTTGGATTTATATGTCCGATAGTGTCCATATTCGTAGAATATATTTCTAGATGGCTATGTGATAAGTATAGTGTGACTGCAAGATGTGTTCATATGGTTGAATGTGACAAGAAGGGTCTGCTTGGAGTGTATAAAGAACTATTTATTGCTTGATTTCCATCTTGATTTAATGTATAGTCCCGAGTTATGAGTGTGTTGAACGGTCTTTTCATGTTGTTTAGTTGAGGAGTGAAGTAAATTTCATGTGGTGATATAAGTTCAGACTCGGGAAGATTAAGTGTTTGTGTAATGGTTATGACTGTGGAAGGGTATAAGGAGATGTTAGTTTGAGGCGAAGTAGGTAGGTTATCTCTTGCGGGGTGTCCTGAGGTTTGTGGGACCCCTATGTTGTTTTTTAGGAGTTCTCTTTTACCAGTGAAATATATGTTTTGCAATTTGAGTTGGGATCGCTTATGAGAGTGGGCTTGACTGTTACAAGGGTGAATGCGAGATTTGCAGATGATCTGAAATACTAGATGGTTTGTATTGCATGAGCTTATGAAGGATTTAGTTTAATCTCACTATGGTACTATAACATTAATAGAGTATGGGCATTGTGAGTTTTTGTGTGCTTTGATCTATGGATTTGAGCCAAGTGGGGGAGTTCGCTATTGATAAGTTGATTTCACGATTATGTGTTATATTGGTTTTGGTTTGAGGTATACTTGTGAATGAGTTATGTTCTGGAGAGGGTGAGATCGAGGATGACTTGAGTAAAGGAACTTCTGGGTAAACTTTATGAGCATATGAGAATCACAGAACGATTTGAGTTGTTATTGGTAAAGGATGTAATGTATATGGAGCAGGAAGTTATTTGGTTGCATTAATATGGAGTTACTTCCTTGGGTACTGGAGTGCTAATAGGGCACCGGTCGTTCGGTCTATTTGGTCAGTCTAATTGAGATTTGAGCAGAGTGAAAGACTCTCGAGAATGGTTCAAATTAATTCAAGATTTGTGCGTGGCAATTGGGAATCTTCAGGATATGTATTTGGCTAGAAACTGAGATTTATATTGGAAGATGTCAGGAATTGTGGCATTTCTATATCATTATGGATTCTACATATCAGTATCAGGAAGGCAAAAGTAATGGCTTTAGATTCGCAGAAGGTCTCTTCAGAGTGGGTATCTCGGTTGTGGTACATTTGGGGTGATTAAGAGAGCATTCAGCGGCTTATAAGCCTTAGGGGAGTGTGGTTTATGCTAGGGTCTCGTGTGGTGAGTCTTGGTTGAGGATTATGGTATTATAGCGAGGAGAAGTATCAATTTGAAGGTAATTCAGAATGAACTAGGATAAATAGGACATCTTGGCAGTAGGTTGGATCGGCATGGTAATGGATGCGATTAACTCTTTTGGTCCTTATTAGGTAGTGAGCTTCTACAGGTGTTTTATGGCGGTACTCTTGGGTTTTGGTGGCCTGCGTGGCTTTGTTGAGTTAGAGAGATTCAGTTCTGATGGTTTGGTTATGTGCAAATGGATTTCGGAGAGTTGTCGATAGTTTCTACCACGGTTTGAGATGTATATTTTCTACTGGCATGAGAAGCATGTGATGTATAGTAATTTTCTCCGAATGAAATCAAATGGAAAGTTCTTGGCTAATTGAGTGATTAGTTGCTTGTGACTCGAAGTGGATTACAAAGTTCTCGTATTTTTTGTATGATAGCATAGTATATGCATTGTGTTATGTAGGATTGAGATTTGCATGTGTAAGATCACGGTTCAGTTTTGAAGGGGAGGTCATGAGTCCTTAAGCAACATGGACAGTTTCAGATGAATAGGTAAATAACATTACTATTTGGTATGGCTTGATGAGAGTATACATTTCAAAAGGGGGGATGTGTTTTGATTTATGGATGCTTCATTGGTATTGCATCACTCTCCTAGTTGATCGACTACTGGTGTTCAAATTTGCTTTGTGGCATAGAAGAATTATAGAAGTATTCCTCGCGTGATGATCATGTATGAGAGATATGTTAGACATTCAGGCGGTGGAGTTGGGATCAGATATGGTGATTCATGTGTTCTATGGATTTGGAGACTAGGAGCTCTCAGGAGCAGATTGTTGCATGGTTGTGGACTGTGAAGTGTGGTCGAAGCTAGCCAGGTGATAGTATGTGTTATGATTCAGTCATTGTGGACTTTCGGAGGATTATTTATCTATTTGTGGGTGATCAGAGTTGATTTGGGGGTCCATTGGTAGGCCCAATTAGGATGTGTATTCTACACCGAGTCGGATTGGTTAGCTCCATGCTGTTATTGCTGAGGGATGTGCCATTTGGTTGTTGTTGAGCTTATTTTTGTTCTGAAATGATCTATAAGTTGCTCTTCTATGCCACGAGGAGTGGTGATTCTTTGAATATATGCACATATGATGCGGTTCTACTTGAGCTTTATAGCATAATTTGCGCGAGATGAGTATTTGGGTATTGCATGATTGATTGCGCGTTGGCTATGTTCTTTCCTGATTGTGGTATTGTGTTATTTGCTCTCTGTGGTTATAGTAATGCACTTTGGGTGCTTGATGTCGAATTTTGCGTGGTTTTGATTTTGAGCAGGGTGGCTCGAGGTACATAATATGGACCAGCATTTGGATGGGTCACGTATTGTAGCGGAGTTATATTGAGACATGATCCTTTGTGTTAGATTCATGTGTTTTGGTTATACAGTGTGTGATAAGTTCTTAGCATTGCTTTGTGGCAGTACCTGCTGAACTTGCGAGATAATTCCCTCGTTTGAGTCATTTTTCATGATTGAGTATATTTGGAATGTTGTTTATTGGTGCACGGATTGCACGAGTTACGGCTTTAGACTGTATTAATGTATCATGTCACTAGAGTGATTATGTTAGATAGGATGAGGTCATCGTACTTAGAATGGATGCTATCGGATCAGATTGGTATATTTGGAAGGATATTGATGTTGATTGGCTTAAAAATTTACGATAGTTCCTATCAAAAGAGAAGGAATTCCACAACTTGTCGGTCTGAAGAATGGTTATGAGTTTATGTGTGTTTCTTTCATCGTTGGAAGTATATAAAGGTGTTAGAACGAGGCTCTGTTTGATAAGAGGTTTATTACAGGTATTGGGTTGTTTTGAGCAGCTATTGTGATTAGAAGTTATTGCTATGAGTGTTTGAGTTACATGGTATATTATGTGATTTCTTCTTGGGTTACAGATATGGCTTGATACAGCTTGTTCAGACTTATACAGTGTATAAATGTGAGATTCTAATTTTATGGAAAAATTTGGATGTGAAAAATTTGGTTCTTAGGCTTATGGGCTAGGTTGGATTAAGAAATTTCTGTCATGTTGTATTATCAGACCTATATGGGATAGGGTGACTTGGGATCAACCCCGAGTATGTGCATAGTGAGGTTACACGGTGATTTGATAGCTTTTGAAACAACTCCGGGCACGTTCGAGGACAACATATGTTTAAGTGGGAGAGAATGTAATGATCCGACCGGTCATTTTGAGCATTTGCACTTCGCTCGGTAGTTTGGGGGCACAAGTAGCTCCGTATGATATATTAGGACTTGTGTGCAAAATTTGGGTTCATTCCGAGTTGATTTGGTATGTTTCGGCGTGAGTTTTTGAAAGTCGAAAGTTTGAAAGTTCATTAAGTTTGATTTGAGGTGCATTTCGTCGTCTCGATATTGTTATGTGTGTTTTGAGGCCTCGAGTAGATCCTTATTATGATATGGAACTTTTTGGTATGTTTAGACGGGGTCCCGAGGGGCTCGGATGAGTTACAAATACATTTGGATTGTGTTGCGCTCGTTTTTCTTATGTTTCAACATCGTTTCTTCAAGCATAAATGGTACCATATTGAACAAATGAGCTCCAATTTCTGTTTTTATTGAAGCATTAGATCCGTATCGTAATTATGGAGCCATATAAAAAGAATCGTCAAATTTGTACATCGTATGAGGTTTTATAGTGATTTTACTAAGAATTGGGTTGCCAGATTTTTCAGATTAATTACAAAATTGCCATTGCTGCATATTTAAAAGTCTGCACTATTTTCAAATATTGACACCAACATATCTCCTTCAATATAAGGTTGATCCAAGAGCCTATCTTAACTAAAATTTCACAAGGAATCCACTGGAGGTATCAAAAATTAGTTTTGAGAGGACTTTCTAAGCTTTCCAAGCCTTTCTCACCTTCTGGGTTCTTCTGGAACCCTAACCTTCGAGGTTTCTCCCAATTCTTTTAGATTCGTTGTAGATCTGTGTTTTCTCTAAGCTTTTAAATGTTTTCTCAAAGTTTCTTTCAAAACTCTGCTTTCAAAACCTCTTTACCTTTTCCGATTTAGGGTTTTTGCTAAATTATTTCGAAGCTTTTCTGATTTTTATCATGCTATACTATGTTCTTTATGTTGTGTTAGTATTTGTTCGATTACTTGTTTTTCATCTCTATGACTCGATTGATGGTAAAAACCCTAAAACTTTGGGTTCATTCGAGTCCGGAGACTATTTGCTATGTGATTTGCTGGTTCCTCATCAATGAACTTGTTTGGTTTCAAAACCCTATTTTCTTTGGACCTATTCGAGTTTCTGAAGTTGTTTCATCTATTGCTCGATCGAGTTACGAAATCTTTGTTTCAACTTCTATTGCTTTATGTATCATTGGAACTGGACTACAGTTTTCAGAAGGGCTTTCTACTTGACCTTTTGCATGCTTTTGATACTCTCCCCTTTCTCTATTACTAATGTTGGTAAAATTGACATATGTGACTATCATGTGATTATTCCCTTTGTCATGAGTTCAGCCTCGCATGCCTAATGTTTATGCACTCTTTTGTATGCTAAATTTCCCTATCAAATAACCCTTAATTGTGGATTGATTTCAAACCTCTTTGTGTAATTCTAATTGCACTCTTGTAATTGATTCTTTCCTTGTTACATTGATCTTCCTGTCTCTTGGACCTATTTGAATACTTTTCTTTGAACTTTCGACCCCTACCTTTTCTACTCAATTTGATTAATCTCCTTACCTTGATTACATTTGTATTGGATTCTTACAGACCTTTCCTTGATTAGAGTCTGATGAACGTAGCCTCTATTACTTACTGTGTACTCGAGATACTATATAATTTCTTTCCTTATTTAGCAATTGCATGTTACCATTGGATTTTAACTCCTTAATTAAAGGAAGTTCTTATACTGATTGATTTTAATTGGTACACAGTTCCATAATTATTTTCCTGCCTTATTTTTCTACCTGTTTTCACACTATAAATACTTGGCTTTTCATTAACACACAAAAAAAACACTAAGTTTTCTGAACTCACACTCACACTCAAAAAACATTCTCTTTTGTTATTGGTACTATGGCCTGTTTTCAAGTTCTGCTACCTACTTTTACTGTATTTTTCTTCTTTGAACTGGTATGTGCTAGTTAAATGTTCAGCCTCACAACAATGTGTTTACTTAATACTTTTATCCTCTTGTCTGTCTATTGTTGGTGTTCAGTTCAGTACTTGTTTTAGCTTGCTATAATTTCCTTTCTGCCTGGTCTGAATTTATTATGAATCCCAAACCCCCTAACCTAATATGTTTGATGCTATGGTTTGCTTGAGGCATGGCAGTACTGAATAGTCTATGACTCAAGCTTGATCCCTAGGATCCTAACCTCTATGATTCTCTGATGTTGTATGTTCTGGTATGCTTGTAGGCATGCCAGCATCTCTGTTGCTGTGTATGCCCAAAGCTGACCCCCCTTTGCAACTTCCCTACCCCCAAACCCTTTTGTGTAAATTTATCAACTTGTTTGTGGTTGTTTCCCTCTCCTTTTTCCCCTTAGAACTCTGTTTCTACACTTGCACTCTCTCTTAGACTTTAAGTTCCTCTTGTAAGACTTGCTTTGGGACCCATTGAGCTCCCTCTGAACTTGGACACTTGAGGGATGGCCCTTCTACACCGCACTTGTCCCCGTTCTGATGATAAAATTTTGGTGTGAGCATTGTTCGGAGTCCCATTGAGGCTCTTAGGGAACTCTGATACACTCAAATTAAGAAAGGCTTTGGATCAATGGTCTTTTGAGTTGGTCTATCTCATAACTCAGAGAGGAAGTCAAGAATCAAGCCTCCTCTGGTTGTACTTTTTTAACTTTTCTGATGTAATTTTGTTCATTCGGGCTTGTAATAATTTGTAATAAATACTTGGGGCTGGTTAGTGAAAAGGGTGGGTAACTATGTATGCAAAAGAGGTAGAAATTATGCCTATAGGACTGCTATTATTTCTGCATATTCAAATATATATAGAAATTATGCCTATAGGATGTTCTAAATTCTACATATTCAAATACATATAGAAATCATGCCTATAGGTCTAGTCTAATTCTGCATATTCAAACTTCATATAGAAATCATGCATATAGGGTACTTTCAACTTCTGCATATTTAAACTACATATAGATATCATGTCTATAAGGCTTCTACATTTCGACACCACGTCTATGAGGTTTTAAAATTAGCAATGTGTAGAAAGCATGCCTATAAGAGTTTCTAATTGAATCTGATCCTTTTCACTCAATGTTAGATCTAAAAATCAGTAATCATCAGTTGCAGAACTTGTAATCAATTCGTTTAAATTCTGCCTCTCTTTTAATAATTTGAGTCATTAACTAGTTTAACAAGTAGGCATATAGGATTTCAAACAGTTCATTTTGAGTCTCACTGTCTTACCACCTTCTGAATTCAATAGATATCATGTCTGTAGGATCCCGTCTAAACACTTAGGCAAGCCTTAGGGTAATATCTGTAAACTGAACCTGCTTCTGTTAATCATTACAACCAGCAGGTAGGTCTGATTCGGACTTCTTATCTGAGTTATGCAATAGAATAAAACTGCCTCAACAATCTCATCTCCCTCGTCTTTAACGCTTTTGAATCAAACCTAAGTAGTATGTGTAAGACATGCTACTTTGTGTGTTTGTTTAAGGAGGTATAATTGAGCCTATATGCTTATGTGTTTTCCCTTTTTATATGCAATATGTGTTTTTGTATGCCGCCTTAGAATTTTTACCTTTGAAACTACAAATAAGCCTAATATCCCTCCTTTTAGGATTAGTAGTCCTAAGTGCCTCCGGGACTGATAATATTGGGACGGGTAATAGCATGCAATAAGTAATCGAGACCATTTTGCACTTTAAATACCTTAACGGGATGTGAAGGGTAGATATGAATATGATGACCACACGATAATGTCACGTGTAGCCCCTCACTAAGGAGTGATTACCGGGCATTGTGTGGGGTGATCCATATTTTTAATAAACCTAGGACCCCCCTCTCTCTTATTTCTTTAGCATTTCAGTTCATTCTTTTTAAAAAAATCAACTTTTCTATTTGTTCTTCCAAACTTTGTTTATTTTCAAACCCTTCTGTGAAACCCCCTCCTATTTGAGCCTTATTTGTCTATATGTTAATTGCACCTCAATTCACAATAATTGTCTGGCCGAGAACCACACTAGTGGATTCTGAGGGGTGCCTAACACCTTCCCTTTAGAATAATTTCAAGCCCTTACCCTATCTCTGGTTTTTCAAATCAAACTCTTTTGGTGTCCTAATGCACCTTAAATCATTAGGTGGCAACTCTTCAAATGCAAACCCAGTTTCCAAAAGGAACGAGTTGTCCCTCCAAATGTCATGAACCCGATTCTGCAAGGAAAGGGGGCGCGACAGCGTGGCGACTCTGCTGGAGATCATAGACTTTTACCATTTCAGACTACTATTGTGAATTTATGCTTATTTACGCACAACTATTTGTTTATTTCGTTTAAGCATTCAATTTCCTCTTTGATTACAAAACTGACTTGTCTTTTTGTTTCTTTCCTTTACTGCTTTCCTTCATTACCGCTTTAAATTATGAAATTGTTATATTTACTGCTTTCTTAAACGTGCAAATATGTGACTATATGCCTTTAATTGTTGCATAATCATGCTCAACATCACATTCCACTCATGCCAAACAAATACCATAGCAACGCTTATAATGAGTGGTTGCGCTCTTCTGATATTATTACCCCTAAATTCGGAAAAGGCATATTTACGGTAAAACCAGTCTATCAATGATGTAGTCAACGGTTCCATGCCTTTCCCCTTTGAGTTGTCCGCTCAAGGGTACCAGTCTAAAACCCCATAGAAACTTTACTCTATTTAAATTGTGCATGCATCAGGGTCAAACCTAGCCGAGTCAGTTATGTTGTCTGTATAATGACTCTTTAAGATAGCCTTGTCCAAAGTCCACTGGGTTTACCCAAAATCCAAACGGACACTACCACGTTCTGTGCATTAATTTGGAGAACTAAATGCTTCATGCTAATGGTTGATGTTAAATAGCCGAGTCTGGTATTAACCCTTTTGTTTTGTAGAAAATGAAGAACGAGGTCCCCAGTTTCGGAAAGGTTAGCATGCCCCCACTCTTGCTAGACTAGTGGAGGAGTCTTCCATAAGATGACCAAATTAATAAGTGGAAAGAGAGGGCCACCAGAGCTAGCGAAAAGTTGGAATATCTGGAATACAATCTGCTGGAATTAGAAGGAAAAGTGAGGAAGAGAGTCACCGACTACCAGAACGCTGAGGGAAACGAAGGAGAACACCAGGCCAAGGCATTTTTACTGGTGAACCTACGCGAACTGGAGAATTTGATCAACAAGAGCATTCGACCTGAGGAAGGTCCTTCTGGGACCAAATAGATAGGAGTTTATCTTTTCGCTTTATGAATGTAATAAGGCCAATGACCACTAGTGACATTTTATTTCATGTTATTTAGTACCGATTTGGGATTCGTCTACTTTTTATCAATAAAATGAGGCATTTAGCATTTTAAGTTCTCCAAATTAATTTGTTGCTAGGCCTACCTCAGGCACAAAGAGGTCCCCAAATTAGGACACGATTTACATTCTTGCACTATGAGTTTAAATATCGCAACATTTTCTTATAATCCTCACTAACTTGTTACTTTTTTTTTTACTTTTGTTTTATTATTCCCCTCCCCAAAGGTTAGTTCGTGCACTCTAGCAACATCATCTTATTCCACGAGATCCGGGGCCCTCCACCCACTCCTCCTCTTAGTCCTGTCAAAAACAAGAACAAAGGGAAGATGGAAGATTCGAACAACGCCAGAAAAGAGATCTCAACTGAACGGGTATAGGTCACTCATGGTCATGGTACTCATGTTTCCAAAGAAAATGCATCCCAACTCGAACAAAGACTGCTGAAATTTCAAGAAGAACTTGATCAGGTTCGGAATCTGGCAAATTTGTCATTTTCTCTCACCACTCCAGATGTCAATTTCCACAATGCTCAGAACCCCACACTTCCACAAAATATCCCGAAGCCACAAAACCATCCCACTCCTCACCACCACTGCAACACCTGCCATACTTCCAACAATACCCCACTGCTCATCCCGAAACCCCAAAACTCCACAAATGACTACTTCCATACCTATCATAACACCCCCATCTATGTGGAGACCATGCCACACTCCACCCAACCCATCTCATGCACACCTAAGTCTGATGATAAAGACTCGCTCATCAGGAACCTGGCTGAGGAACTTAAGAAATTGACTAGCCGGATTCAAGGCGTTGAAGGAATCAAGGGAATTGAGGGGTTGAACTATGAGGATCTTTGGATACAGCCCGATGCCGAACTACCCGAAGGATACAAACCTCCTAAGTTTGAGATATTTGATGGTACAGGAGATCCAAGAGTACATTTGAGAACATACTGTGATAAGGTGGTTGGAGTAGGGAAAGACGAGAGAATCCACATGAAACTTTTCATGAGGAGTCTAAAAGGAGATGCTCTATCTTGATACATTAGCCAAGATCCGAAGAAGTGGTAAAACTGGGTAGGTATGACGTCCGATTTTATGGATAGGTTCAGGTTCAACACGGATAATGCGCCAGATGTGTTCTATATCCAGAATCTAAAGAAGAAACCTACAGAAACATTTCGCGAGTATGCTACTTGCTGGAGGTCCGAAGCTCCTAAGTCAGACCTACCTTAGAAGAGGAATAGATGAACAAACTCTTTGTCCGGGCTCAGTACCCGCAATATTATGAAAGGCTGATGATGATTGAGAGCCACAAATTTTCCGACATTATCTAGCTGGGTGAAAGGATTGAAGAAGGCATCAAAAGTGGTATGGTTACGAACCTCGAGGCCTTGCAAGCTACAAATAAGGCCTTATAGTCTGGTGGTGTGTCCAAGAAAAGGGAGTAGGATCCGTAATGGTGGCACATAGAACCAAATCTCCCATCAAATACCAAACCTATCCAATGCCTCCACTCACATATCAGCCTACTCCAAACTACCAAGCACCCTCACCCTCTTACCAAACTCCACCACACATTTATCAATCATCTCCACCACCCATATATCAACCTACTTCACCCAGATATTCCCAACTCGCACATGTTTACCAAGCCTACAATGCTCAACCATCCCACCATCAATCACCTCCTACACGCCAAAACGTCCCTAGACTTCGACCAAATTTTGACCGCAAACCTCTCAAACAGTATACAATCATTGCCGAACCCATTGACCAGCTGTACGAGAGGCTCAAAGTTGTTGGTTATGTCATCCCTATCCCTGCTATAACTCCTGAGAACCCTTCTCAGTGGGTTAATCCAAATAAATCCTGTGTATACCATTCTGGCATAAAAGGACACACCATCGATGAATGTCATTCTCTGAATGACAAGATCCAGGCTCTGATTGATAACAAAATTATTGTGGCAAAGGAACCTGCTCCAAATGTCCGCAACAACCCTCTGCCAGACCATAAGGGTGGCGGCGTTCACATGATTGAAATAGAGGATGATTAGGATCCCGAGGGGTCTATCAGGTTGATCACAAAAGGTAATGATCCAAAGAAGCCAGTAGTTACTCTTAATCCAATCGTGGTCCAAATTCAACCCTCTGGGAACACCGAGGTAAATATGTCTGTGCCACTTGAGTTTGAAACAATGTCATCTGCAAAGACACCAGTGCCAATTGAGGTCAAATTCGTGTCTCCAACAAATGCACCTACACCATTCGAAGTTGCAGTTTTGCCACCCAAGGGACATGCTCCGTTCGGGGTAAAGATGGCCACGCCAATCCCAGTGGCGATGTCGACCGTGACCCCATTCTACACAAAGGCTATACCATGGGACCATACAGCTGAGCTAAGGAGGAAAGGCAAGGTTAGGTTCGAGGAAACTATTGCCGCACAAGGTATGATGAGAACTGGTAGGGTCTATACCCTGGAACACCTAGCTGAGCCAAGTAAGCAGGCCTCCAATCGATCGCCCATCATTGAGACGGGTCCAGATGATCTTTGGAGAAAGATATAGACCAAGGAATACTTGGTCATTGACCAGTTGAACAAAAAACCGGCGCAGATCTCCATACTTGTTTTGCTACAAAATTCTAAGGCACACAAGAATGCTCTATTCAGGGTGCTAAGTGAAGCATACGTGCCAAGCAACATTGGCAGAGAAATGACTAACATGGTCAGACAAGTATTGGAAAGTCACAAAATTACTTTTCATAAGGATGAGCTACCACCTGAAGGGTTGGGTCACAACAAGGCACTGCACATCACTGTACAATGCGAGGACTACTTTATCAATAGGATCTTGGTCAACGGGGGTTTTAGTCTCAGCATTTGTCCACTGGTAACACTCAAGAAGTTGGGTAAGGTATTGCACGAGATAAAGGATGGAGCTATCAATATGAAAGCTTTCGACGGTTCCCAAAGGTCCACCATTGGGGATATTAGTCTGTGTTCGCAAATGGGGCCAACTTGGTTCGATGTTGATTTCCAAGTGATAGACATACCAGCATCTTACAATCTACTATTGGGACGGCCATGGATTCATGATACTAGGCCGTAGCATTGACACTGCATCAGGCGGTAAAGTTTGAATGAAATTACCAGGAGGTGATCATTCACGGTGACGGTAGCAACCCTATATACAGTCGCCAGATCATTCCATCAATCAAAGGGAGAAAGAAGCTAGGTGGAGAGACTTACCATCACATTGAACGGGTGGATATTGTTGATAAAGACAAATGGTGGGATAACAAGATTGAGAGTATACTTAATTGGAGTGGGTACGAACCTGGCAAGGGGCTTGGCAAGAACCTCCAAGGAATCACTAAGCCCATAAAAATCAAGAAACATGGCATCACTTTCTGTCTGGGATATGAGTACACCTAGGAAGAATTCAAAAATTGGTCGCCACCATGGCGCAGTCCTTACTATTCGCTGGAGAAGCCAATACCACATTTGGAGCAGACTTTCCAACATGCCGATGTTATCTATGGGTCAGAAGAAGAGGAAGCACCGACAGCTGTGAAAAACTTGTTCAGGCCGATGTGGAAATTCCGTCATTAAGAATCATACAAGAAGTAGAGCTAGACAATACAGAATGGGTGAAGAATCGTTACGAGCAGCTAACTCTTATAGATGGAAAGAAAATGAATGTAGTTTACCACAGTCAGCTTTATCATAACATGATGTCCAGAGCCTTCAACAAAAGAGTCAAGCCGAGACAGTTCGCACTAGGGCAGCTGGTGTTAAAAAAAATTCTCCCGCATCAAGATGAAGCCAAAGGGAAGTTCTCTCCCAACTGGCAAGGTCCGTACATGGTTCACCGGGTTCTAACAAGAGGAGCCCTCATACTAGCAGAAATAGATGGAGAAGTCTGGCCAAAGCCAATCAATTCAGATGCGGTCAAGCGTTACTATGTGTAGTCTTTATACTCTCCTATATGATATAATTGAACTACACCTGACCTGATTCCCATTTAAGAGGGGATACGTAGGTAGCCCTATAGGTTCGGTCATAATTCAGTAAAATTTTCATTTCCCCCGTAATTGGAAACTGGGGCAGAATTTTGAGAAGGACCCTCAAAATTCCGAAGTTGATTTCAGCCAATCACCGCAAGCAGCAGTTAGAAACATCAACCCATTAAATTGGGGCAGAATTTTGAGGAGGACCCTCAAAATTCCGTAGCAAGAGAGGTTGCAATGTCTTGAACCACGTAGCAGTCGTCGGTTCATCTAAAAACCATTTTAATTATGTACTTGTGTCATGTTTTTAATAAGCCATGCATGTTTATTGATGAAAATTGTTTGTTTAGCAATGCTACCCCAATGATACATACAGTGTCACCAGATCAAAGCCAAACAGGTGGGGACACGAACTAACCTCCCCTTTACAAAACTCACGATTTTTCTTTGGATACAGGCACTTGAGCTGCAAAATCATCAAATATACTATACATTCACGAGACAAACATTGTTCAGGAATACAACTCTCAGAACCGTTGCACTTACTCATAGTTGCTATCCGTATACAACAGTGTCCCCAGCAGGCACAATGTCCCTAGCAGGCACAATATCGCAATCCGCGATTAGCTAAGAAAACGCTATTACCATTTGCCCTTTTATTTCTTGTATAAGGCTACCATTTTGCCTTCATAGACTAAGCTCTATCTCCATCTACATTTCTGCATTGCATAAGGCTACCATTCTGCCTTCTGAGACTAAGCTCTGTCTCCATTTGTATTTCCCATTGCATAAGGCTACCATTTTGCTTTCCGAGGTTAAGCTCTACCTCCATTTGCATCTGCATGGCTGAAAGATCACCACTTTTACATTTGTATGGCTGAAAGATTGCTACCTTTACATTCGCATGGCTGAAAGATCGCCAACTCTATATTTGCATGGCTGAAAGATCGCCGCCTTACTTACATTTGCATGGCTGAAAGATCACCGACTATTTACATTTGCATGGCTGAAAGATTGCCACCTATACATTTGTATGGCTGAAGGATCGCCGCCTCATTTACACTTGCATGGCTAAAAGATCGCCGACTAATGCATTTCATGGGCTGAAAGATCACCACCTACTGCATCTCATGGGTTGAAAGATTGCCAAATTGTCCAAAGGGGTCATTGTTCGGAGGCACCATTTTCATAGCCCGAGAACATCATGTCATGGCCTGAGGACCCCTTATAATCTTTTGCATATCATTATTCAAAGGCATCATGGTTTGGAGGCATCATTCGCATAGCCCGAGAGCATCATTTCATGGCCTGCGAATCCTTTATTATACGCTTCATGGCCCAGGATATCATGGTCTAAGGATGTCATCCTAACCGTCCGAAGACAAACATTCATGGTCCGACGGGAATTTGCATCATGTTTAAATTTACGCACAATATACACTTGTGTTACTTATTTGCAGGAGAACCGGCGAGCAACTTCCATCTTGGCAGGAGCAATCCCACTTCAGTTCCCGCAGCCCTATCAGATTTCAACCATTCACTTCATCCTAAATACTGCATCCGTGCTTGAAAGTCTCCATAGGCATACTCCGCCGACGGAACCTGAACTACATATGGCCTGATTCCTGTAAGACCAGGGATATGTAGGCATCTCAGAAGTCAGAGCACGACCTAAGCCTCCTCGAAACATTTTGTTCGGTCAAAATTGGCCATTATATCTTTACCCGACAACTCTTTCATCCTTCCCAGGTAAAGAGGGGAAGTTGTTGATACCCAATTATTCCCTGTATATTTTAATATGCAAAATACTTTCAAAATAGCATATGTACGCATATATAAGTATGTCCAAATGTTTTATTTTTCCTTAATATTTAAAGATTTTGTAAATCAATTTATTGCCCTATTTTTATCAAGAAAACCCAATAATTATCCACGAAATTATCATTTTTGGTGATTCATTTATTGGATTCTCATATTTATACTGAAATATAGCTAACATAATTTTTGCATATTTTTACAAATTTATTTAGTATTTTTAAAACTAAATTGCATATAATTGCAATATTGGCCTCTTTTAAGATTTAATTATAATATTTATAAAATTGACTCGGTATTTTTCATTTTGATAATTATGTATTTGTAATCATTTTAGTACTTTTAATTTATTTCTAGAAATTATTTTACAATTTTTTATAAAATAAATAAGGGAAAATGGCTATTTAAATGTTAGCCCATTTGCATTTCAATTTTAGCCAGATCTGAACCTCTAATTAGACCCAACCAGAGGCCCAAATACCCTAACCCAAGTCCTAATCTACCCGATCCACGACCCTTTTAAATAACCCGCCCGGATCCCCTTTTAATCCTAGTCGTTGATCACTTAGATCAACGGCTCACATTTGCCCCTTCCTTTTTTAACCTGAACTAACCCCTAAACCTAATCTTTTCTCATATGTGGCCGCCCTTGAATTTTTCCTTCTCCCAATTCTCTCTCAAGCTCCTCTCAAACCCTAGCCGCCTCCCTCCGCTTCCACCCTAAAATCGCCGGAATCCATGGCTTCCAAATCCATTAAAGGACTATACCTGCCTCTTATGACTCTTACATGCTCGACTATTATGGTCTCAAGACCAAACCTTGAAGAAATTTGGTCCAGACCTTGGTTTATTTCAGTGTCATGTTGTATCCAGTCATTTTCGACCTTGCTCCGGCCAGCCATGGCTACTCAAGCATGATCTTGGTTTATTTCAGTGTCATGTTGTATCCAGATCTTGAAGAAATTTGTTCGATTGCTTGTTTTTCATCTCTATGACTCGATTGATGGTAAAAACCCTAAAACTTTGGGTTCATTCAAGTCTGGAGACTTTTGCTATGTGATTTGCTGGTTCCTCATCTTTGAACTTGTTTGGTTTCAAAACCCTATTTTCTTTGGACCTATTCGAGTTTCTGAAGTTGTTTCATCTATTGCTCAACCGAGTTTCGAAATCTTTGTTTCAACTTCTCTTGCTTTATGTGATCATTGGAACTGGACTATAGTTTTATGAAAGGCTTTCTACTTGACCTTTTGCATGCTTATGATACTCTCCCCTTTCTCTATTACTAATGTTGGTGAAATTGACTTATGTGACTGTCATATGATTATTCCATTTGTCATGAGTTCAGCCTCGCATGCCTAATGTTTATGCACTCTTTTATATGCTAAATTTCCCTCTCAAAATAACCCTTAATTGTGGACTGATTTCAAACCTCTTTGTGTAGTTCTGATTGCACTCTTGTAATTGATTCTTCCTTGTTGTATTGATTTCCCTGTCTCTTGGACCTATTTTAATACTTTCCTTTGAACTTTCGACCCCTACTTTTTCTACTCAATTTGATTAATCCTCTTACCTTGATTACATTTGTATTGGATTCTTACAGACCTTTCTTTGATTAGAGTTTGATGAACCTAGCCTCTATTACCTACTGTGTACTCGAGATACTTCCTTATTAGTCATATTCAGCCCTATGTAATTTCTTTCCTTATTTACAAATTGCATGTTACCATTTGATTTTAACTCCTTAATTAAAGGAAGTTCTTATACTGATTTTAATTGGTACACAGTTCCATAATTATTTTCTTGCCTTATTTTTCTGCTTGTTTTCACACTATAAATACCTGGATTTTCATTAACACACAAGAAAAAACACACTAAGTTTTCTGAACTCACACTCACACTCAAAAAACATTCTCTCTTGTTACTGGTACTGTGGCCTTTTTCAAGTTCTGCTACCTGCTTTTACTGTATTTTGCTTCTTTAAACTGGTATGTTCTGGTTAAATTTTCAGGCTCACAACAATGTGTTTACTTAATGCTTTTAACCTCTTGTCTGTCTATTGCTGGTGTTCAGTTCAGTACTTGTTTTAGCTTGCTATAATTTCCTTTTTGCCTGGTCTGAATTTATTATGAATCCCAAACCCCCTACCCCAATGTTTTTGATGCTATGGTTTGCTTGAGGCATGACTATACTGAATATTATTGTCCATGACTCAAGCTTGATCCCTGGGATCCTAATCTCTATGATTCTCTGTTGTTGTATGTTCTGGTAGGCTTGTAGGCATGCCAGCATCTCCGTTGCTATGCATGCCCAAAGCTGACCCGGTTTGCAACTTCCCTTCCCCCGTGAACCCTTTTGTGCAAATTTATCAACTTGCTTGTGGTTGTTTTCCTCTTCTTTATTCCCTTAGAACTCTATTTCTACACTTGCACTCTCTCTTAGACTTTAAGTTCTGCCCCCCTCTTGTGAGCCTTGCTTTGGGACCCATTGTGCTCCCTCTGAACTTGGACACTTGAGGGCTGGCCCTTCTACACCGCACTTGTCCCCATTTTGATGATACAATTTGGGTGTGAGCACTGCCCGGAGTCCCATTGAGGCTCTTAGGGAACTCTGACACACTCAAATTGAGAAAGGCTTTGGATCAATGGTCTTTTGAGTTGGTCTATCTCATAACTCAGAGAGGAAGTCAAGAATCAAGCCTCCTCTGGTTGTACTTTTTTAACTTTTTCTGATGTAATTTTGTTCATTCGGGCTTGTAATTATTCGTAATAAATACTTGGGGCTAGTTAGTGAAAAGGGTGGGTAACTATGTATGCAAAAGGGGTAGAAATTATGCCTGTAGGACTACTATATTTCTGCATATTCAAATACATGTATAAATTATGCCTATAGGACTGCTATATTTCTGCATATTCAAATATATATAGAAATCATGCCTATAGGATGTTCTAAATTCTACATATTCAAATACATATAGAAATCATGCCTATAGGTCTAGTCTAATTCTGCATATTCAAACTTCATATAGAAATCATGCTTATAGGGTACTTTCAACTTCTGCATATTCAAACTACATATAGATACCATGTTTATAAGGCTTTTGCATTTCGACACCACGCCTATGAGGTTTTAAAATCGGCAATGTATAGAAAGCATGCCTATAGGTCTTTCTAATTGAATCTGATCCGCTTCACTCAATGTCAGATCTAAAAATTAGTAATCATCAGTTGCAGAACTTGTAATCAATTCGTTTAAATTCTGCCTCTCTTTTAATAATCTAAGTCCTTAACTAGTTTAACAATTATGCATATAGGATTGCAAACAGTTAATTTTGAGTCTCACTGTCTTACCACCTTTTGAATTCAGTAGATATCATGCTTATAGGGCCCCGTCTAAATACTTAGGCAAGCCTTAGGGTAATATCTGTAAATTGAACCTGCTTTTGTTAATCATTACAACCAGCAGGCAGGTCTGATTCGGACTTCTTATCTGAGTTGTGCAATAGACTAAAACTGCCTCAACAATCTCATCTCCCTCATCTTTAACGCTTTTGAATCAGACCTAAGCAGTATGTGTAAGACATGCTACTTTATGTGTTTGTTTGAGGAGGTATAATTGAGCCTATATGCTTATGTGTTTTCCCTTTTTATATGCAATATGTGTTTTTGTATGTCGCCTTAGAATGTTTACCTTTGAAACTACAAATAAGCCTAATATCCCTCCTTTTAGGATTAGTAGCCCTAAGTGCCTCCGGGACTGATAATATTGGGACGGGTAATAGCATGCAATAAGTAATCGAGACCATTCTGTGCTTTAAATACCTTAACGGGGTAGGAAGGGTAGATATGGATATGATGACCACGCGATAATGTCACGTGTAGCCCCTCACTGAGGAGTGATTACCGAACATTGTGTGGGGTGATCCATATTTTTAATAAACCTAGGACCCCCTCCCCTCTATTATTTCTTTAGCATTTCAGTTCTTTCTTTTTTTTTAAAATTAGCTTTTCTATTTGTTCTTCCAAACTTTGTTTATTTTCAAACCCTTCTGTGAAACCCCCTCTTATTTGAGCATTATTTGTCTATATGTTAATTGCACCTCAATTCACAATAATTGTCTGGCCGGGAACCACACTAGTGGATTCTGAGGGGTGCCTAACACCTTCCCTTAGAATAATTTCAAGCCCTTACCCTACCTCTGGTTATTCAAATCAAACTCTTTTGGTGTCCTAATGCACCTTAAATCATTAGGTGACGACTCTTCAAATGTAAACCAAGTTCCCAAAAGGAACGAGTTGTCCCTCCAAATGTCATGAACCTGATTCCACGAGGAAAAAGGGGGCGCGACAATCTTTTGGCACAAGAAACGAGGCAGAATAGTGTTAAAACGAGTGTTTTATGCATTTAGCATATTTTGAGTTCGGGAGCTCGGAATTAGGCAATTTTCGAGGCGCTTTTCTGCATATGAATTGGGGTAATTGTTCTAAACTCGGTTTTGGTTATATTTCATGAATCTATCTTTGATTTTAGCTTTTGGTTGATGAATTTTAAAAAAGAAAATGGGGGTTTTGGCCTACAGTTTCATAATATGATTTTTTGAGTTTTTAACACCGATTCGGAGTCGGATTTGAGTGAAACTAGTATGGTTGAACGTAATCGAATGGGTTGACAGATTTTGTGAGTTTTGTTGGGTTCCGAGGTGCGGTCTCGGGTTGGGCTTTTTGGCCGATTTTGGGCTTTTGATTAAAGATTCGACCTTTTCCGATTGGGATTGGTTCCTTTAGCATTGTTTGATGTATTTGAGTTGTTTTTGATTAGTTTTGAGTCATTTGGAGGTCGGAATGCGTGTGATGGGATTCTTGGAGCATCGCTTCGCTTGCTCGGTGTCAGAATTGACTTGTTTAAAATAAGTAACTCTTTTAAGCTTAGTGTTGATGGTATGAAACCCTGAACTACGTGTTATGTGATTGGTATTGAGGTGACGCACATGCTAGGTGACGGGCGCGTGGGCGTGCACCTTTTGAAATGGGACTCTGTTGTTCCCATGGCCTTGTATAGTGGCCCTATTTTGTTGATATTTGTGTTTTCATCATGTGATAAAGTAATTGAGCTGTCAATCATGCTAAATATCATGTTTAGGCTTTATGTTGATATTGTTTGTACCTATATTAGTTATTTCTTGTTGTCATCTCACTAATTTTCATTGATATTTTGTACTCAGTCATATTCATACATTCATATCGTATCTCAGTCTCAGTTGTTGTTGTTGATGCATCATATCAATGTTGTCGGGCTAGTTTCGTGATATTTTGAGCCCGTGAACAAAACTGGAGAGAGTGATGACTGAGTGAGGCCGACGGCCTAATTATAAGGATATAAATAGATATATGGATCGGGCTGCACGCCGCAGCGATATATGGATCGAGATGAAGGCCGCAACGATATATGGATCGGGCTGCACGTTGCAGCGATATATGGATCGGACTGCACGCCGTAGCGATATATGGATCGGGTTGCACGCCACAGCGATTTTGGGTCGGGCTGCACGCCACAACGATATAGAGCCTGGGCTGTAGGATCCCCTCCGGAGTCTGTACACCCCAGTGAGCGCAGTCGACTATATATATATGGATCAGGCTGCACTCCGCAACAGTTATTATTCAGCGCTGAGTGATTTAGTGTGTTGAGTATTGCGCTTAGTAAGAGAGGATGCAAGGTAATGAGATTGAGTACTCTAAGAGTGTGAGTACATGTTTCATCTCTGAGATACATGGCATTCATATGCATACATGACATACATGCATAGAGATGCATTCTTCCTCATGCTATATAGTATCACGTCATTTGTGACTTATTATATATATTGATATGTGAGTATGGAGAGGAACTTTATACTTGTTATTTAGAAAGAAAATGAAACATTTTATTTATTGTGGAAAGGATATTTGAAAAATTACAGTTTTCAAACTTACTCGTACTTTTGGCATTTTAGGTAAGAGATCTAGGATTTTCTTTCACTGAGATATTTGAAAAGCATGACCATTTTCTGGAACTGTGAACGAGCTGAATATTTTAATTTTGAGATATCTCTTTTATACTTGCATTTATGTTGACCTCTTGTAAAAATATTGGTTTTGGACCCGATCCTGTGTTAACTCGTCACTGCTTTCAACCTGAGGTTAGGTTTGTTACTTTTTGAGTACATGGGGTCAGTTGTACTCATACCGCACTTCCTACACAATGCATGTAAATCCCGGATGCCGATGTTGCTACGTTCGATGGTTGCTGGATTTGAAGGCCTACCCGCATTCATGTTGTAGCTACCTCTTGTTCACGGTAGCCTTAAACTATAAATTTCTATTTATGTACTTTTCAAACAGACTCTATAATTTTTCCATTGTTGCTTTGTAAACTCCATTCGTAGAAGCTCATGAGCTCATGATTTGTACTACCAGTCCTTGGGAAATATATAAGATTTAGATAATTTTCTTGTTAAATATTTTATTAAGTTAAATGAAACTCGATAATTATTAATTGGCTTACCTAACGAGTTGGGTTAGGTTCCATCTACGACAAACATCCTTGTATACATCCGGACTTGACTCCCACACCATCATCTCACGACACTCTCTTACGCTGTACATTTTACAAGCCCTGTTTAGGCGAGCTTTATCGGGAAAAAATATGCCCTTTTACCAGCACCGTTGGTCGAGACTCATCCCACATTACTGATCGAAATTCGTCAAGATCCCTTGTGAGGGCATCCACATCCGGCATACTTGGCAAATTATCAAGGTAGGGAATATTCCTTGAATGAAACGGCACATGTGACGCGTACACTCTTGGTCTAACGAGAGGTAGAGCATACTCCCTCGTCAGCTAAGGTTCGACATTCACTTCCTCCATCTCATCACCCTCATCAGGGAAGGGTGTGTCATCTCCAGACTCATCAGCATTGTTGTCATAATCACTATTATCTTCCTGACTCTGCGCATTTGCCAAATCCCGAGTAAATACGTCGTCTACGGGCAACTGAGTGAGATCAGGACAAACAACAAAATGATAAGCTACTCAAATTGATAAATACTTTACATATAACTATATCACTTCATTTACAAGTAGTAATGTGTTGACATTCCATGATGGACATTATCCTGTTGGTGATGACTCCCGGATGGACCACCGTGATCCAACACACCAAAATTATGCATATTTCAACTGGGCGTGAGGTCATAACTTGTAAAATTCATATCTGTATGGTACCCCATGTGGAATATATAAGTGTTAATATAAATTCAATACAACAAAAATAAACATCGTAACACAAAGAAAAATTGAAGTTTACCAGTCGTCTTGTGGATTATGTAAAATAGGAGAGAATATTTCCTCGTTCCTCGTTCGCCCGTGGAGATAAGTTTAGATCCGGCCAAACTCTTTCAGCCGGAACCTGTTGGGCTAAAACTGCTCCAGAATAACGACCCGATGATTGAGGGTTATCCCTGCATTGCGCAACATCATTATTGCAAACGTCTTCAACCTTTACGTACATTTCCAACATTTTTATCAAAATAAGTTCCCGGTATTCATCCGGAGTCCCCAAAAAATCTCTCAAAGTTTCATCATCCTCGATGTTAAACTCAGCGTAACAAGCAACCCCTTGCGGAGTCATAGAATACGGATATCTTCTGTTTATTTTAAGATTCACCGAACGTTTTCTCAACCTCATTTTATTGCATAACAACGATACCGGTCTATCGTACTCCATTGTAAGTGGCAACTTAACATGACTCTGTGGAGATAAACTATAGCTCACTGAGTTATTAGCCACCACAACCTTACCCCCCCAATATAATGAAACTCTTACTTTTCGCTCTTCAAACATTATGAAAAAAGCTTGAGAATTTAATAACAAGAAAAATTTATCACGAAGTTAGAGTATTTCTGAATGATTTTTCTCAAAACCCTTAACGCCTTTAAATAAGGCAATGCCAAATCCGGGGGAGGGGGGGGTCAAATTTTTGGAAGTAAAATGCAATTTAAAAGGGCGTTTTACATTTTTGAATTATTGTTATGTCAGTTAAGCACAGAAGAGTTATTGATGGGCCCGAAAAATAGGTAAAACGCGGTAATAAACTGCGCTTTATATACTTGTCTTATCAGCTACCAGGTAAAGCATGGTTTGTTACCGCGTTTTACATTAACGTCCCAAACGGCCATTAAGGTAAAACGCGGTTCATAACCGCATTTTATATAGAATGGTAACTATTTTTTTTTCACCTAAAAAAATATTTTGAGTCCAAAAAAATCACATTTCTATTCCGGACTCCGCCTAAGCTTGCTTCTACAATATGCTTCAAACTGATATATGCTCTTAACTAATTACTGATTCAAGAACTCGAAAGCTTAAACCTCTCTGTCCTGTACTTATCAATATAGAAAAATTGTTGAAATAGGTTATATCAATCTGTTTCCCCTCTGTTGGATATAATTCTGTCGCGTTCAATTATCATATATGTGAAAACAAAAAAAATGGTCCCCATGCAATTATATATTTTAAATTGTGTGGGGCTTGACATTAAACTACTTTTACTACATAAATCCTGAAATGATGAGGACAACTTTTGTAATTTTAATATTAAGATGGAAGTCTTTTATAATTCAGGTAAGATGTTGTGTAATTATATAAAACTCTTACTTAACACCTGGGTCGATCTCTACCCTTTTGGATAGGGGTAAAGTCTGCATATATTCTATCTTTCTGAAACCTTACTTGTGAGATTTTGTTGAATTATTGTTGTTGTGCTTAATAGTTTGGTCGAATCAGGTAATGCTATCAGTAGAACATACGAGTTTACATATTTAGTTCGTAGAACATAACATTGTTTATTGGAAACCGTCTCTCTACCTGCATTAGATAGGAGTAAAGTCTGCGTGCAGACTACCCTCCCCAAACCCCACCTGTTAAGATCATACTGAGTTTGTTGTTGTTGTAGAACATAACATTGTTTCCTAATGAAACAGAATAGGACTTGCGTTAATTTCTTAGTGTTATTCTCTATTGCAAAAAAAAAAAAAAAAAAAAAAAAATCACTTTATTACATATTCATGCTTGGAATTATCTATTTAATTTATATTTGAGAGGTAAAAAAGAAACAACCCGTATAATCCGTAAAACTTATTTTGCAAAGTTCAAAGTTCAAACATCCCAAATTAAAGACTAATTTTTGTAGAATGTAAAGCTTACCGATACACAGTATATGGAAAAGCTTATTTGGATAGAATATTTATACAAAACTATATTTACGTGGAAAAAAAGTTTGAAAAAACATAAAAAGTTAATCTAGGTCAATTAATAAAAAACTATATGTGTATTATATATTTTCTAATTTTGTGTAAACATCGAATAAATTTTTTTTTTTTTACACAATATGAATAAAACGTGTGCCACCACGGCACCACCTCTATATGAAATAGTGAAATAGTAGGAATTATTCCTGAAAAAAGACTAAGAATTAGAAATTAGAAATTTTGATGGTCTCAGATGAAAGGAGCACGTAAGACATCATAGTGTAGTATGGACGGTAATGGGAAGGAAATGTGCGCAGCACACGTATTAGGTCGGGGTCATAGGTTTCGAAATATTTGACCAGCGCAGTCTTTGACTTCCGTCCTCCAACGGTTGACCGGTCAATTCAATGCCGTCCTCCTGCTATTTAGCTCTGTAAACAGGATATACTTTTTTCTAAATACATTTAGTCTGTTATGCTAGTTTTATTTGGATTAAAATCTTAGTCTAAATAATCATTTTCCCTACTTTGGAAAATACGGATAAAAAATCAACAATAAATTATTTAATTTGACTGGAAAATAAGATCATTTTTTTGCATTTCAACAAATTAATATTTTTTACATGATATTAAAAAGTTTTTTTTTTATTTCAACAAAAAAAATACTTTCTTCTCATTGAAAAAGTATTTTCTTTCCTTTCAACAAGAAAAGTATTTTATTTTCATGATGTAAAAATAATGTTTTTTTTCATTTCAATAAAATAAGTATTTTCTTTTATTTCACCTAAATGAGTACTTTATTTTTAATTTGTAAAAATAATACTTTATTTTCAACCAAAAAAAAGAGTATTTTTTTTTAGTTATGGAGCATAATTTTTAACGTTATTTTCGCGTAAAAAGTTACCCCCTGAACTATGAACCAAATCCATGTTACACACTTTTTGTGGACGAAAATTACTTTACACACTCAATCTTTCCAGATTGTGCCTAAGACACACCTCTTTGTCAAAGTGGCAGGTGCGTGTTTTACAAACAAAATAAGGCGTGTGAACTGTAAAAATTGTACATCTGATGCTTTATTTAAAGTCCAGATTTAATAAAACTTATCCAACGGTTAAATGAATTCTCTTTTTATCCTTTTCCAATATCTTCCTTTTTGTATTTTTCTAAAATAATTTGGTTCAAATTGGAGATAATATAGATGTTTACTATCCATTTTATCCACTTTCAATTAAGAAATCTGTTAAAATTGTAATAGATCGAGTAAAAATATCTGGAAAAATCGATTCAGGAATAAATTTTTAACAATGTAGAAGAATTTGTAATGAAATCTTCAAGTGAGATTAGAAGAACAATGTAGAAGAATCTTCTCTTCTTCTTTTTCCTTTTCAATGGGGGAGCCATGGAGAAAACCCACTTGTTATATCTCAAAAAATTTCAACAAAAAAAATGCATCAGAACGTAGGAGCAGTTGTTTAGGGTTTCTATTTCTTTTGTTTGAATTGTAAGGTGGAGGTATGGGTTCTTTGGTGGTCGGCGACAATGGAGATAACGATAAGACTGTGGAAGGTGAGTAATGGTGGTGGGACGATGAAAACTAGGTTATGTTTTTCATCTATCTATAATTTTTTCTTGAATATGTGTATGTTAATGGATGAAAGATGAAAGAGAAATGTTGATGAATGAATAGATATGAGCTGAAAAGCTCTAATTGAAGGCACAATGAAGCCTGAAGGAGATAGGTTCCTTTCCATTTTTGCTTTTTTTTTAAAAAAAAAAAAATTGGGTGGGATTTGTTTTTCTTTTTCTTTTTCATTTTTTAAGTCAATGACACGTGTCGTTGTATGACTGGTGCGTGATATTACACATGCTTTGAAAAACTGGTCAAGAAAAAAGTGGTGTGTCTTAGGGACACTCTGGAAAGGTTGAGTGTGTAAGGTATTTTTTGTCCGCAAAAAGTGTAACAGGGATTTGGTCCATAGCTTAGGGGGTAACCTATGCATTTTGCCATTTTTAAAAGAATAAATAAATTCTTTGAAGAAAATAGAGTCCTGAAAACGTTGGGTATTTGGAGAGGGGGCGAGCAAGGGAACATGGGAACTTAGGGGAAGGGGGTGAGGATAGTAGCATAAAAAAAATTTCTGCTCTCTAATCAAACACTAGAAAATATTTTTCGGAAAATTTTTTTCACTCACCAATCAAACAAGGAAAAATAAATGATAAAACCACTCATTTTCCTTGAAAATCCGTGGAAAACATTTTCCTTCATGCCAAACACACCCTTAATCTACTATAATTTTCTCCAAAGACTATTCAATTTGACCATAATCTTTTAGTTTTTTCACGCAGAACTCTAACTGTTTCAATTGGAAGTCCGTTCGGTTAGTTAAATAAAAAGGAGCAAGAATAAAATTGCTCCTTCTAGTTTTCTTTTCTATTCTCATTCTTTTTAATTCTTTCGACAAGATAGAGTGCGGATTATTGAGCGAATCTCTACTGAGAATAAGCACTCGCATATGAATTATGACACAAAAATCATAAACGATCGTGGCAACATTAAAATTAATATTTTTAAGTGAACTTAGTTTGAAAATATAAATGCCTATAACGTGACAAAGCCACTATCATTTTTTTTTCCATCGAAGGCTTTCCTTTTTGGTTTGTCCAGGTCAACGCTTATGTGAGAAGAGATTAGTGTTTTATTACATGTAATTATCTAAAATCTAAAGAAGTATGGATTGATAATTTGAAAATACATTTAAATAATCTGTTAGAATCCAACTAGACAACACTGATTTTTTAATTTTCTTTTACAATGTCGGTCCTTGTTGAAACTTGAAACAATCTTTATGCGAATTCCTTCTCAAGACCGAATTATTTATTCAGAAAATACACTATACGAGGAGGGCTTGTGATTTTCTATGAATTAGCGCATTGGATGCTTGATTGGAAACTAGCAAAATTGCAAAAGAAGATGCAAAAGTAGACACAACTCACATGTCAAAGGGGACGGAAAATGAAAAAACAATCCAGCCATCTTAAAAGCAAGCAGCAGACTATTAGTAAATTTAGTACTTGTAAGGGAACAAGAAGAATCAAAGACGGTGGTGTAAATTAAATTATAATTGCTATTTAGATAATTGTAAAATTATTTTCATGTGACCTATATGTCACGGGTTCAAATTGTAGAAATAATCACTAATGCTTGTATTAGAGTAGACGGTCTACATTATATCCTGGAGGAGTGCGAATTTTCTCCGAGCTCTGAGTAAATACAAAATTCTTTGTACACCAAATTGCTTTTTTACTAGATTCCAAAGCAGAATGAAACACAAGCAAAAATAGGCACTAGAGAAACCAATACGAAAGTGCAGCCTTTTTAAACAGTATACTTTAAATTCAACAAATTGTCCCACGCCTTTGTTATGCGTAATGTATTTTGTGCTATTCAGCCCACCCACAGGCCATAGCCATATATATCCATCACTATCACATGAAATAAGACTCAAAAGCAATCACCTTTCCTTTAACATCACCTTTATTTATAGGGAAGAATAACCACATAGATTTCTCATTCTCATTCAACTTCATTCTATTAGTTTCTTAGTAGCAATCGACGACCTTTTGATTGTTAAAAGCTTCATTCTTGATTTCAAGCAGAACTAATTATAGTTATGGCATCATCTTCTTTTGCTCTTCCTTCTCTTAAGCTACAATTCCCCACACATAAATCATCATCATCATCTCGTAACAAGTACTCATCCTCTCTTCGGCCCATTAAATCTTCGGTGTCTGAAAAGCCACCTTACATTTCGTCTCCAGGGACTTCTCCGATCCAATCTAGACCTACAAAACTCCCGATTCGAAAAGTCCCTGGAGACTACGGGCTACCACTAGTCGGTCCGTGGAAGGACCGGCTTGATTTCTTTTACAATCAAGGTAGAGATGAGTTTTTCAAATCTCGAATTCAGAAACATCAGTCTACTGTTTTTCGAACCAACATGCCACCTGGTCCTTTCATTTCCTTCAATCCAAACGTTGTTGTTTTACTCGATGGTAAAAGTTTCCCCACCCTTTTTGATACTTCTAAGGTTGAGAAAAAAGATCTTTTCACTGGCACTTTTATGCCTTCTACTGAACTCACCGGTGGTTACCGTGTTCTCTCCTATCTTGATCCTTCTGAACCAAATCACGCCAAATTGAAGAAACTCATGTTCTTTCTCCTTTCATCGCGACGTAATGAAGTAATCCCCGAGTTTCACAACAGCTATTCCGAGCTTTTTGAGACACTAGAAAATGACTTGGCCACTAAAGGAAAAGCTGGGTTAAACGCAGCAAATGATCAAGCAGCATTTAACTTTCTTGCTCGATCTTTTTACGGAGTTAATCCGTTAGACACCAATCTTGGAGCTGATGGACCTAAGTTAATTGGCAAATGGGTGTTGTTTCAGCTTCATCCTTTGCTAATTCTTGGCCTTCCTAAAGTTCTTGAAGATCTTGTCCTTCATACTTTTAGGCTGCCTTCTGCTTTAGTGAAAAAAGACTACCAAAGATTGTACAATTTCTTCTACGAGAACTCAACTTCTATTCTTGATGAAGCTGAAAGAACTGGTATTTCACGTGAGGAAGCTTGTCACAATTTGCTATTTGCAACGTGTTTCAATTCTTTTGGAGGGATGAAAATATTTTTTCCCAATATGTTGAAATGGATTGGTCGAGCTGGAGTCAAACTCCACACTCAATTAGCTCAAGAGATTCGGTCAGGCATTAAATCAAACGGTGGAAAGATCACAATGGGTGCAATGGAAAACATGCCACTAATGAAATCTGTAGTGTATGAATCGCTACGTATTGAACCGCCAGTGGCATCACAATACGGCAGAGCAAAACGTGATATGGTGATTGAATCCCACGACGGAGCATTTGAGATTAAAGAAGGTGAGTTACTATATGGTTTTCAACCATTTGCAACTAAGGACCCGAAGATTTTTGACCGGTCTGAAGAGTTTGTAGCGGACCGGTTTATTGGAGAAGAAGGGGAGAAGTTATTGAAACATGTGTTGTGGTCTAACGGGCCGGAAAATGAAAGCCCGTCGATAAATAACAAGCAGTGTGTAGGAAAAGATTTTGTGGTTTTGGTTTCAAGGTTGTTGTTGGTTGAATTGTTCCTGCGATATGACTCGTTTGAGATTGAGGTTGGTGCTTCTCCTTTGGGTGCTTCTATTACCTTAACGTCTTTGAAAAGAGCCAGCTTTTGACCGGACAAAGTTACCTCGTATTTGTGCGGCTAAAAGGTACTAGCAGATATCCTAGTTGAGACGCACAAATTGTCGGACAAAGTTATCTAGTCTAGTATTTGTGCGCATATATCCAATGAAATTAGTTAAAATCTGCGTGTCGAACGTTACAATATTTTTGGTCAAGAATAAGATTGACCAATCAACTATAGTAAATATGTTTGTGCTAGTATTACATCATTTTCTATGGGGTTTTAGAAGTCATCCATTTTCAGGTTATTTAATGGATAGGTAACCAATTTGAATTGGTTATGGGTGTAGGTGGGGACAGCTTATGTGTTTCATTCAATGTCCCACTATGAATAAGTTGTATAGTGTATTTAATTTTGAGACTTTTTGTGGTTTTGTTGAAATAGAAATATATAACCATTTTGCCATTTTCAATATCAATATTTCTCTCATCTCGAAAAACACAATAGTTATTTTATGACCTCACGGATTCATCTTATAATATACGTGTCCAATTTACTTTTTTATTTTGCTCCAAAATAAGTGTTCATTTATATAATCAAGAAAAAATTTAATTTGTTTTTGCAAAAGTATCCTTATGTATATATCTCTAAAAAAATTTCTTATTCCTCACATTAAATATTTAATTAGGGGTAGTTTAGTCGTACTAAGTATTTTTGTATAAAATTTAATATTTTCTTAATGGACGTGTTAAAAGCAAATTGATCACTTATTGCGGACCGGAGGGAGTACATGAATAATGTATTTATGGTCTCAGATGTTCTTCTTACTGATAAGTATTACTTCCTACGGTCCACAATAAATAATTACTCCTATTATTTTTTATTTTGATCATAAGCGTTCATTTACATAATCAAGATGGAATTACTTTTAGTTTTTAAAAAATTGTCCTTATTTATATATTGTAATGTGTCAAAGTAACAAACGAACAATTAATTAAAGTTAACTTAGTGAATAATATATCTTTTTCTCTAGGAGTTTTTATTTCCTGGTGTGCTAAAAGTAAAAAAAAGTGATCACTTATTGCGGACCGGAGAGAGTATATTTTTTAACTCTTTCTTGAATGATCATGGCATGTGACGTAAATATCGACTACTGAGATTTTGCTGGAAGTAATTTTTTAATATAAATATTTGAAACTGTTTTAATGAAATTATCTTGTATGTCGTACTCCATTTGGCAAAATATCTAGAGACTGACCCATAAAGCGAATGACGTTTGAGAAAGTGTTGCTTTTGGTAGATTATTAGTGGATTCAATATGAAGTTGACCTTTTCCAAACACTCGGATTTTGAATTTAAGAAATAGGTCCACTTTTTTTCTTTGACCTTCGGTAGAAGTTTTCTAATATCTTACAATTAAAATCCTTGTTTTGTTATGCCATTATTTTTCACCTAATAAAATTTGGCTTGGGTAAGCTTGCTATAATCATATTTTACTACCCACGCACGGCTCATTCATATCAACCTATTAGTTTTAGGGTACATTGCATATATATTTTGTATCTATCAATAAATAAAATGTATAGAATATGAATAAATCATGTAATACCACAATCAACGTCGAGGTAGATGCAACATTAATATAAATAGAAAAATAAATGCTTGTAACATTATGCGATAGTTGAATTCTTAATTGAGTATCTTCTGGACTTGTAAAGATGAAGAACTTAGGTAAGTTCATTATATAGTCTTTTTTTTTTTGGCAATAATCTGTGAATATTACCATAATAAACCAAACGATTTACAAACTAAGAGCATCCAGTTGTTCTAATCCACAACGATCAAAATCTCCCTAGATCTCAAAAACAAAAAATAACAAGGAAATCAAACTGCTATCAGCTATAACAACTCTAACTACATAGCCTATGTATCAAAACTAGGCAATTTCTATCTCTCCTAGATCTTGTTCCCTAAGTTCCTTCTTAATTTGTATCTCTATAAATGCATTATTTACATTGATCGTCCTGAAATACTTCCAATTTCAAGCTTGCAAAGCGTAGTATATTATCACACCAATGATTGTTGTTGCTACTTCCTTCTTGAGTTGCCTACAGTGTCTATTCTTAATCCATTGCATACTCCTGCTAACAGTATAGGATGAGATAGTTATTCCTAACCAATGGATCAGTGCCTCCCGTATATTCTAGATCCAGATACAATATCCACAAATAGATGTTGTGAGACACGGGTATTGCACAATCACACAGTATGCAATTGAGGTCTCCATTGATAGGGAAGTTCAACCTCATTAGTCTTTATTTGGTCATTAGCTTGTCTTGATATGCCAGTCTTTGTCTTTTTATATAAGCTCTGCTTCCCTCAGCCTAGTTATGTTTCCCTTTAATGCTTTGTAGCTGCTAGATACTAAATACAAACCACTAGTAGTCAGTTGGTAGACTCCTTTATTATACCATTTTGCCATTGTCACGACCCAAGTTCTCCCTCCGTGAACTGTCGTGACGGCACCTAGTCTCGACGACTAGGTAAGCCTACCAATTTGTGGAAAAAAGGAATTAAAGATACAAAACTAGCAATTTATGGAAAATATAATAAAGAAAGTTTAAAATGTCGCTCGACATATACCATAATAACACTCCCGACCAATAACACCACTGGTAGGCTACTCCTCGAAGCTGGAAGGCAGTGAAAGAAACTCCACTCGATCCTGATATACCCATAGTGCGGAGGATACGGTAACACTCCTCCAGAAATCCCAGGGCGTCATCTGATGCTAAACCACTGAATACAGGAGGCTTGTACTTCTTGAACCTCTCAAGCCTCAGCTGCTCATCCTCGGAAGCGACTTCCCTGTCCTCGGGCTGAACTAAGGCTACAGGCGGTACCGGTATAATCGCTAGGATCTGATCAACCTGGACCCGCTGCTCAGGAGTGTGGGCAGCGGGAGTTTGTGCTCCTCCCCAGGCCTGGAATGTCGCTACAGTAAGGGGAATCAACCTTGCCTGAGCTAGGGTGGTGTACATGCTCACGAACTGTGCAATAGTCTCCTGAAGAGCTGGAATAGTGGTAGCAGTAGGTGTATCAGGTACCTGAGCTCCGGCTGGAGCTGCTGGTGGCTCCTCGGTGGCAGCTCGCGCAGGTGCTCTGGCTATACCACGTGCGCATCCAGGGCCTCTACCTCGGCCCCAACCTCTGACAGATCTAGTAGGGGGCACGGGTGCCTGGACATCTCTGGTAGCACGTGTCTTCACCATCTGTGAGAGAATAGAAGACATAAGTTTAGAATTGTGATATCAAGAATCTCGCACGACAAGGAAATCAAATAAAGTGGAATTTTCCTAACAGTTACATAGCCTCTCGTAGATAAGTACAGACATCTCCGTACTGATCCGCGAGACTCTAATAAATTGGCTTGTGATTCATGACTCCTATGAACCTAGAGCTCTGATACCAACTTGTCACGTCCTAAGTTCTCCCTCCGTGAACTGTCGTGACAACACCTAGTTTTGACAACTATGTAAGCCTAACAATTTGCGGAAAAAGGAAATAAAGATCCAAAACTAGCAATTTACGGGAAATATACTAAAGAAAGTTTAAAATGCCCTCGGCATATACCATAATAACACTCTCGACCAATAACAACTCTCCCAAAATCCAGAATCTCATGAAATCACAAGCTGTGGAATAACTACAAAGTGTTTTAACTCTAGAATGTCTAACAAAAGTAAATACAAGAGAGCTAAAGCTAGAAGGGAGAATAAAGAGGGACTCCTCAGTCTGCGGACGCGGCAGATATACCTTGAAGTCTCTGAAGGTCGCCTCGCCTCACTGGTAATATGGCTGGGCCGAAGAACCTGGATCTGCACACGAAAAACATGTGCAGGAATGGCATGAGTACACCATAGCGGTACCTAGTAAGTGCCAAGCCTAACCTCGGTCGAGTAGTGATGAGGAAGGTCAGGGCCCCACTGGTTATAGATGAAAAATAAGGTAAAGCAATATGAAATACGACAGCATAATTAAAATGCTAACACTCTATAATGAATAAAATCATAGAAAGAATCTAATTCAGGATACAGAAATAGCAACAGAAGATCTCCCAGGATAATGTCTCGTAGTCCCAAACGTAAATGCCTAGAGGATTTTCCGAGATATCGTCCCGCAGTCCGAATCATAAATATGCAGGGGAAACTCCCGGAATACCAATCTGTAGTCCCAAAGTAAATATCCAGTACAGGGAAAATCTACCGGGTGTTATCCCGTAGTCCCAAATATAAATATGCAGGGGAATCTACCGGAATACCGTTCCGTAGTCCCAAAGTAAACATGCAGGGGGATCTACCGGATTACCGATCCGTAGTCCTAAAGTAAACACACAATAGTCTCAAGAATGAATCTACAGTTATATACAAGTTCATACCAAGAAAGAAACAGAGGATTCTGTTCTAAACATGCTGCACAGGATTCAAATAGACAGTTAAGCAGATAGTACAATTAAGTCACTTAAGCATGCTTTCCTAAGCTAAACAGTAGGCTTTAAATACAAGTAGTGTTCAAACAAAAGGAAACACAAATATTTACTTAGTGAAAATGGGTGTTTTCAACAATTAGCACGTGTACGCACTCGTCACCTCAGGTACACAGCACTCATATAACAACAGAACCAAAATCCTAAGGGGAGTTCCCCCACACAAGGTTAGGCAAGCCACTTACCTCAAACAAGCTCAAGATCAATTCGAAACCACGCTTTTGCCACGAGTATCCAACTCCGAATGGCCCAAATCTAATCAAATGAATACCATAACATAAATACAACTACAAACAATTAATTTAGTTAAAGAAAACTGAAGCTACGATAAGAAAATAAGACAACGCCCAAAAATTCTCTCCGGGCCCACATCTTGGAATCGGGTAAAAGTTACCAATTTAGAACACCCATTTACTCACGAGAACACTCGTCCAAAAATTATCAGAATCCGATACCAAAATCTCCCTCAAAACTCAAATTTTTTTGGTTGGGGAACTTTTCCCCATTTCTTCCAATTCTTCACCCCAAATCCGAAATTAAATGATAAAAGTAACAATAGATTAGTGGAATACAACTAGAAAGGGATAAGAAATTATTACCCAATGATCTCCTCTTCAAAAAACCCCACAGAATTGCCCTACCCCAAGCTCCAAATTTGAATTTCCAAGTTAAGAACTCAAACCCTCAAAATTTCATATTTCTGCCAAGCGATTTCCGCATTTGCGGTCATTGGAGCGCACTTGCGGTCCCGTACCTGTGGAAAGGCATCGCAGGTGTGAAATTCACTTAACGGGCTGGGTCCGCATTTGCGGTCACTTGGTCGCATCTGCGGTTTCGCATTTGCAGTCACCCAGCCGCACCTGTGGTTTCTGGAGCCTTGGCCTATTCCTGCTTCTGCGATCACCAAGCCGCTTCTGCGGCGCCGCACCTGCGGACCAACACACGCAGGTGCGGTTATGACAGGTTCAACAACCTTAGATTTTTGCCTAAGTCCAAATTCCAATCCGTTCGACATTCGAAACTCACCCGAGGCCCCCGGGACCTCAACCAAACATGTCAACCAATCCTAAAACATCATTCGAACTTATTTTAACCCTCGAATAGCATCAAATAATGCAAAACTACGAATCACCCTCCAATCCAAGCCTTATGAACTAGAAATCTCAAGGATCCTACACCAGATGATAAAACCAACCAAACCAAGTCTAATTGACCCCAAATTGGCACACAAGTCACATTCATCCCTACAGAGCTATTCCAACTCTCGGAGTCAGATTCCGACCCCAATATCAAAATTTCACTATCGAACCGGAAACTTCGAAACTTCGACTTTCGGCATTTTAAGCCTAAATAAGCTACGAACCTCCAAAACACAATCCGAACACGCCCCTAAGCCCGAAATCACTCAACGGAGCTAACGGAATTGACGGAATTCCATTCGAAGTCGTCTTCACACTACTCCGACTACGGTCCAGGTTCTAAAGCTTAAGCTCTCATTGAGGAACTAAGTGTCCCAAAATACTGTGAAATTCACAACGAATCATCCCGGCAAATCAGAATAGCAGAAACAAATACGGTGAAAGCAGTTAATAAGGGATCGGGGCATTAATTTTTAAAATGACCGGCCGGGTCGTTACAGTCATAATCTCCTTTAGAGCATTTAATTTTTTTCAATACCAGCTACAATCCTATGGGGATTGGTGCTCCCAAATATTATGATCGTCTTTGTATAGACTTCATTAACGCGTTTCACCCATAGTACATCATTTTTATTGCCACCTGCCATATCAGCTTGCCAACAAAATCTATATTCCACTGTTTACATTCCTTAATGTTCAGTCCTCCATATATTTGAGGTGTACAGACCTTTTGCCATGCTACCAGTGATATCTTCCTTTGGCCTATGAGTTTCCTATAAGTAATCTTTACATATTCTCTTAATGCTCTTAACCACACTCTTTGGTAAGATGAATACAACTCCCCAAAAATTATAAATGGAGAAAAGAACACCATTGATAATTTGTATTCTTCCAGCATACGAAAGTAATTTGGAGTAACCATTGTGTATTCTCTCTGTAATCTTGTCAATCAAAGCATGACATTCCACTTTGCTCAATTTCTTAGAGGAGAGAGGTAAACCAAGGTATCTTATAGTCAGTGAACCCAAAAAAAACTCTGTGTAATTAAAAATCTCCTACTTGTATTCCTTATCCATCCCTGCCAAGAAAATGTTAGATTTGTCTAGGTTGACCAAAAGCCCAGATACTCCACTGAAGTGGTTGAGTACTTCCATCATCCTATTAATTGAAGCAACTTCTTCTTTACAAAACAACATCTAATCATCAGCAAAGATTAGGTGTGTCAACTTAGTTGCTTTACATATTAGATGAAAGTGAAAGTCTGGCAGCTCACTCATTTTACCAAGACCTCTTTTCAGGTAATTCATTACTAGAACAAACAGCGGGGGAGACATAGGATCCCCCTGCCTTAGTCTTTTTTCTCCTTGAAAATAATCATATCCCTTACCATTAACCTTGACAGTGTAATTAGGAGTTGTAATGTGGCACATCACCAATTGGACAAATGGTCTAGAAAATCCATAGCCCAGTAGGACCTCCTCCAAAAACTCCCAGCTAACTATGTCATATGCTTTCCTTAGATCTATCTTCATTAGGAATCTTGGAGTAGTTTTCCTATTAGAATGTCTCAGTATATGGCATATCAGAACATTATGAATTAATGATCTACCTTCTATAAAAGTTGTTTGATTCCCTGTTACTATAGTTGGGAGAACTTCTTTTAGTCTGTTATAAATGAGTTTTGAAATGCACTTAAACATGGTATTGCAGCATGAGATAGGCCTGTATTGGCTTGCATTTTGAGGATCTTCAACTTTGGGAATTAATGCTATGATAGTTGAGTTCAGTTGCTTCAACATTTGACCGTTATCAAAGAATTTCAGGATTGCATTTATTACATCTTCTCCAACCACAGACCATGAAGCCTTGAAAAAATCACTTCCAAATATATCTGGACCAGGGCTCTTATTCACATCTATCTGAAACATTGCAACTTTGACCGCTGCACTTGTATATGGTTTCAACAATTGAATCTGCTATTCTACTGATAAATGTTTGCGATTACTCATAAAACTCTTGAAAGATTTTATCTTGCCAGAAACTTTCTTCCCTAGCAAATCTTTGTATTAATCAATAAAAATAGAGGCAATATCAATTGGATCAGTTTGTACTGTACCTTGATCATCTGTTAACTGGATGATATTTTATTGAAGCTTCATGTGCTTGATCATAGAGAAAAAATATATAGTGTTTTCATCTTCAAACCTTATCCATGTTGCCTTACTCTTCTGTTGCAAGAACTCAGCTAGGTAGGAAGATTGTCTGAATTTATGAAATAACTCATTTTCCTTTATCTGCAAAGCAGTATCCTGAAGGTGTAAATGTAGTTCTGCTTGCACCTAAGCAAGATTAATTCTGTCTTCATCAACTACTGCAATTACATTACTAAAATGTTGGTCATTCAGCTTCCTTAATTTGTGCTTCAGATATTTTAATTTTTTCACCACTCTAAACATACTATACCCATCTACTTGTTGAGCCCATCCTTCCTTTACTACATCAAAAAGGGATGTGGCTAGCCCATATATTACAATATTTAAAAGTAACTCTATCTCTTCGAGGACCATCAATGAGAATCAGCTTCATGGGACAGTGATCACTTAGTCCCTCAGGTAAGAAATGAGCTTTGAAACTTGGCATGTTATTCAACCAATTTGTATTAATAAACACCCGATCTATTTTGGACATCACTCTTCCATCTCTATGTTTATAATTCCAAGTATATTTACTTCCACATCTTGGCAGTTCAATCAATCCACAAGCATCTATACAACTTTGAAATTCTATTATTTCTGATAGGCTAATGGGGTTACCTCCAATTCTGTCATCTGGTTGAAGCACTGAATTGAAATCTCCCATCACTAAAATCGTATATTTAGTCCTGCACTTATAGATCCAAATATGTCCATAATTGTCTTCTCTCCTCTCTTGTATTAAAAGCATACACTACTGTTGACAAGTAGGTAACCTTAAATTAATGTGATGAACCTTGCATCTGACTGCTTGGGAAGTTTTATTGATTAGGTTAATTTAAAAACAATATGGTCTCTATGTTAACCATATTCATCCATTATAATATTGCTCTAGATTAGTGATATATCCCCAACCTCCAAATAGTTTGTTTGCCAGCTGATCTGCCCTGTTTACTTTAACTTTAGTTTCCAGAATTCCAATCATACCTATATTTTCTTTTTTACCAAGGAGCCTTACCTCCTTTTGTTTGTTAGGGGCATTAAGATGCTATCTATAATTGGAAGGGAGGTTGACTGTCCCACCCACATTCTTTACAAGGCTTGGTACTCCTTGAATACATTAGTCTACTGACTCACTAGGATCTTCTTGAGCTAGTGGCTTAAAAGTGTTCTATTGGTTAATTTGAATTTCTTTATCTTCTTGTTGCTTGCTAATGGTGAAACTGGTAGTATTAATAGGTGTTACCTATCCTGAATTTACGTCTTGATTTCCTGATGTCCCCTTGTTTATAGTCACACCTTGTATCTTTTCTGTAGTCTTTGTCACTAGTTTTTTTGGTTCTGAGCTGGTAGATTTTCCTCTTGTTGTCTCTGAACAGGTGAAGGTTGCTTCACCTTCTTTACCTGACATTTCTTTTCATTATGACCATATTTCTTGCAAAACTTACATAAAGTAGGTTTTAAATCATATTGTGCCTTTTTCTCCATAAGTATTCCTTTTTCATTTTTAAAGAAAACCTTTTCTGGTAGCTTGCATCCATTCCTACTTCAATAAGTAATCGTGCAAAGCTAAGCCCCATCTTCTTTTCTGTGTGATTGTTTACCATCAATAGTTTACCAATTAAACTTCCTACTTTGCTTAATCCCTTTGAACTCCAATATTTGAAGTCCAAACCAAGTAATTTTACCCATATTGGAATTGTATAGAGCTCCTCCCTGGTAAATTCCATATCTGGATGTCATGCTTTCACCATAAAAGATTTGTTATAGATGTTGTATATACCTCCTTGAACAACTTCATTCTTCCCTACTACATCATCAAATATCACCAGTACTATCCAATTCTTCATTGTAAAGATCTTAGTGATGCCATATTTGCTCCATATTTTCTGGATATAGCTATTCAAAATCGATAAGGGAGGGTGAGCCCCCAAAACATAACATACTATAACAGTTTTCCAATATTTCAGTTATGTACTGATATCCTCTGTTTCAATTTCACATATTGGAGTATCTGCATGCACATCTGGAGCTATGTATTCTAGTTTAAAGCCAACATTAGATACCTTTGTGATGTCGAAATTGTCCCAGATGGATCCCTTGCTTGCGACTTCCTCCATTAATTCTACTTTGTCTGCTCATGAGAGCTTACTTTGACGAGCTCCCTGAAGCTTCTTTTGAAGTGGATGTTCCTTCTACCTCCAATTGCTCAGGTGCTATGGCTATTGAAGACCCCCCCCCCACGTCCCCTCTGAGTTTGCATCCCTAGGTTTTGCCGGTACTGTTCCATTGGTTTCCAACCCTACCACCGGCAACTTCGAGATTTTAGTTGCCTTTAACAACTCATCCTTTCTCTGTTGTTGATTTCTTACTAGCGCAGCTGATTCCTGAGCTAGGATTGCCTTCTGCGATGGATTCCGAGCTCTCTTCTCTATGGACGACGCACGTTAAGCTAGCATGTGCTGAGAGAGAAACAGAATTTCTCTTCTTCAATTTCTACCTGCCTTATTATTATTCCATTATATAGTCTTTGTAATTATAATTTTTTTATTATATGAATAATAATATATTATATTGTGGTACCAGACCTAATATATACACGATAAATTTAAAGGCAAAAAAACTGATTGCATGCAAATAAAGTTATCCACAAATTATCTAAAGCTTGTTTAAGAAGCATAAGACCAACAATATAAACATGTATAGTTTTATTACTATTCTAACAAATGCCACATACAGTGTTGTACCTTGTACATCAAAAAATATTTAAAGTCTTAGAAACTTTACACTTAATGTTTTAGCTAGCATACTCGTTCTCGATGTAAGTTTATTCAAATTTAAAAATAAGAGAAAAAAATATATAATTTATAGGTTCTCAATATGAATTCAGCTCATACTTATTCTAAATATGAAGATTTTAACTTCTAAATACGAGTTTAGAATTATCTAGTAATTGATGATTGAATAAATCAATACCAGCAACTCTTGCATAGCACAAAACATTATAAGGTCTATCTAATAAAATTAAATTAAATAGGAAAAACGAATCACATATATAACGAGAATTTTTTAAATAAATAAAAAAGAACACTCGCTCATTAAGAGCATATTAATCAATACTTTTGTGCTTATAGAATGTTTCAAGTTATAAAAAAGAAAATAGTATTAACTTCATCGTCGCGGTGCTACAAGCTAATGATCAGAATTATATTAGCACTTGTGACTCAAAAGGTGTATTTACAACAAAAAATTTTAGCCTGCAATAACATAGCCTAAGAACTGAATTTTCATCACTTAGAATTTCGCCAACCTACTAGTTGAAAAAAAGTAAAGAACAATAAAAATTGAAAAAACTTACAGAAATTATGTTTATGCATCCAATCTCAGATTGTTTTGCGTAAGAATTTAACAATATAAACTGCTTACTTCTTCCAAAGGTTATTTACTTTGTTAGCGAGATATTGTTGCAACTCCAGCCATTGCAACAAAGTTTACAAAACCTTGTTGATTAATTAAGATGATTAAACACCAAAATAAAATTATAAAATATTAGAAATATTATACGCAGTTAAAGAAGAACTACCTATCAAAATTAATCAAGCTTCGAAAAAATAATCTTTAGCAATCATTATTCTTTGGTATCGCAAACTTGTTTGCATCAATCCACAACTTCTGCCATTTGCATAATAAACTCTGAACTTATGGATACCTAAACAAAGAAAAGGCACAATTCTAAAGAAAGAAAAACCTAGAATTAAACCTAAGATAAAGCCACACGGCAGTGAAGAATCCTAATTCCTAATCCTAAGTAAAGAAAAATCTAAAGAATCCTAAAACCTAAATACACGTACCTAAATATTCGGTAGTTTTAGGCTTTTTCCCAAAATATAAAATTTATTACACTAATTACAATTACAATTATATTCAATTTAGAATGTATTTATAAAGGGTAAAAAAGATGAATGATATTTTGATAGGGGTTTCGTACTTTTAATATAGTACTAGTCTCTATGTTCGTGTGTTGCACGAGAAATAAGTATTAAAAATAATAAATGGAAGGGACTGAAATGGGCAAAGGATACTAATAATGGGGATTAAAATAATCCACAATTGAAGGCATTCAGCAATAAATAATCAGACTCTCAATCAAAACTAATGGTCTTAATTAATAGAGATTATTTGGTAATGATTTTTTGATATTATGCCAACTTTGTTTACTATGACTTTGTTTGTGTCTCGGCTTTCAAGTTAATACTATCAGTCTATGCGACACCAACTAATCTACTTCAAGGTGATTCTTTAAATTAAAATCTATCCATGAGTTGATTAATAATATGTTAGTATGATTCTTATTTTATTTACTCAATTGATATAGTCTACAAGTCCCATAGAATTGCTCTTGTCCTCAAATCTCAGAAGATTCTTATCGTTATTAGATATAAACTTTTACCTTGTTTAAACAAATGTAAGTAAAAAAGCACAAGATCCCATCCCGTAAACATTTACTAAAGGTGATGGAAAAACTAAACCACACCAACGTTTTAGGTGAAGATATATATATATATATATATTTCTCCTCCACTTCTTAAAAGATAATTGCGTTTCCTATACCTAATGCTATAGCAAGAAAATTTTCTTCTTATTTATCAATATCTATATTACAAAATCTTAAATGTGTCTTTCATTCGAGTATATATCATATTCCCACCATGTTGATACTTATAGTCTTATATAACTTCATACAAAATGTTGATTGAATGAATATTTGTGTTAAAATATTTGTAGGATGAGAAAACAAAATAAATTAATGCATATATGCTAAAGATCATTTTTCTTGGTAAGAAAAATAAAGTTGATTAGTCTCTCTAGAAATAAAGATTGGATATTACACCGCCTTAGTGTTGAGTTTTTGTTTAAGATGAAATAGTCTTAAAATTAGAGTGAATGGGAAATGGGATTTGGATTCGGATTTGGTCAAATGATCGATCGATTGATTAATTTTTTGGACCAAATTTATTTGTTAATAGTGAATATTAACGTGATATAATCCGTGTTTGTAACGGATGTTTTCCAATCCGTGTATTGTGTTGCAACACTAAGCAACAATGCAGCCTAGTGCACCTCCCACAATGGTGCAAGTGTTCCTCCCACCAAGCAAGTGTATATACCACCATGTAAGTGCTTTCTCCATGATCTAGTGCTTGTTGCACCATGGAAGGGGCGGATTTCTCTCAAATAACTGCTATAAATAGAGCATAAGTTGGAGAGAAAGAAGAACACATCGGAAAAAACACTCGAAACACTCTGTATACACTTAATATACACTCTGTATACACTGGATATACACTCTGCATATACTGGATATACACTCTGTATACACTGCGTATACACTGGAAAAACGAATTGCAATCTGATATTCTCTTCAGTAAGAATTCAACATTGGCTATACTTTGCATTCCTTCCTCTCAGAATTTCCATTCGACTTCTGAGTTGTCCTCCTTATTCTGCATTGTTTTTAACTACAAACAAAGCATCCATAAGTGTGATTTGTTGCCGAACTTTGTGTTCGTTGAAACACTGGGGTTTGAAGTACCGCTACACCAGTGTGTAATTCGTTCTATCCTGGGAGGAAATAATCTATAACCTTGGGTACTAGGAGGGGATTAAATTCCTTAAGGAAACACTGTGAATTCAGTGGGCTCGAATTAATTTCTGTTTTTATTTATATTTACGTTTATAAGCTAACGTTCTAATTTCCAGAATTATTATTTACAAGTACAGAAAGAACAACAATCTTAAGGAATTTAATAATTTAATTTCTGTATTTGTGTTACTTTTATTATTCTGGAAACTATAACCTTTGTGGTTTTTTGTGTACTCCCGTTTGGAGAGTAAAGCCTTCGTGGCGGTTTGTTGGAAATTAAAATCTACGTGATTTTTACTCCAGTTTTAAAGCCTTCGTGGCATTTTGTTGGAGATTAAAATCTACGTGATTTTTCACTCCAGTTTTAAACGTTTATTAAACGTTTGGTTGTGTCATTTTTACAGTAAAAATGGCGAATGACGGAAATCAAGCTGTTCCGATGATGACTGCCAGCGCATCGACAAGTCGAACTCCGACGTTGGCACCGGCAGAGAAACCCGAAAAATTTTCCGGGATGGATTTCAAGCGCTGACAGCAAAAGATGTTCTTCTACTTGACTACGTTATGTCTACAGAAGTTCATCAAGGAAGATGTTCCTGATCTTCCAGATGAAACTCCAGAGAATGATAGCTTTCTCGTGATTGAGGCGTGGAAGCATTCTAACTTCTTGTGCAGGAATTATATTCTTAGCGGACTGGAGGATAATCTGTATAATGTATACAGTGGCGTGGAGACGTCAAAAGAATTGTGGAATGCACTTGAAAAGAAGTACAAAACTGAAGATGCCGGGATGAAGAAATTCGTCGCCGCAAAATTTTTGGACTACAAAATGGTAGATAGCAAGTCTGTTATTACCCAAGTCCAGGAATTGCAAGTGATTATTCATGATCTACTTGCTGAAGGTATGTTTCAAATAAATACTGATATTGAAAGTAAATTTTTTAGTAATTTTACTAACGGAATTTTCATTGAAGGTCTTGTCATCAATGAAGCATTCCAAGTAGCAGCAATAATTGAGAAGTTGCCTCCATTGTGGAAGGACTTCAAAAATTATTTGAAACACAAACGAAAGGAGATGTCCCTTGAAGATCTCATTGTTCGATTGAGAATCGAAGAGGACAACAAAGCTGCTGAGAGAAGAGGCCGTGGAAATTCAACAATAATGGGAGCAAATATTGTTGAAGATAACAAAAAGAGAAAGAAGGCTTCTGGTCCGAAATACAACCCAAGCAAGAAGCGGTTCAGTGGAAACTGCTACAACTGTGGGAAAACCGGACACAAATCTACGGAGTGTCGTGCTCGGAAGAAAGACAAGCAAAGGGGTCAAGCAAACATGGTAGAAAAGCATGATGATGTTGATGACTTGTGCGCCATGCTTTCTGAATGCAACCTGGTAGGAAACCCAAAGGAGTGGTGGATTGATTCTGGAGCCACTCGCCATGTTTGTGCTGTGAGGGAAGCATTTTCTACATATGCTTCTGCTGGACCCGAAGAGACGCTCTCTATGGGAAATGCTGCTACAGCAAAAATTGAAGGATACGGTAAGATATTTCTCAAGATGACTTCTGGCAAGGTCATGACTTTGAACAACGTCCTTCATGTTCCCGAGATTAGGAAGAACTTAGTCTCTACTGGACTTCTTGTAAAGCACGGTTTCAAGTGCGTTTTTGTATCTGACAAGGTAGTGATTAGTAAGAATGAAATGTTTGTAGGAAAAGGTTACCTTACTGAGGGCCTTTTCAAGCTGAATGTAATAGTTGTTGAAACTAATAATAAAACTTCAGCTTCTTCTTACTTACTTGAGTCAAATGATTTATGGCATGTACGTTTAGGTCATGTCAATTATAAAACCTTGCGAAAAATGATAAACTTGGAAGTATTGCCTAAGTTTGAATGCGAAAAATCAAAATGTCAAATATGTGTGGAATCTAAGTATGTTAAACATCCTTATAAGTCGGTTGAAAGGAATTCAAATCCTTTAGACTTAATTCACACAGATATTTGTGACATGAAGTCAATACCATCTCGCGGTGGAAAGAAGTATTTCATAACTTTTATTGACGATAGTACTCGATATTGCTATGTTTACTTACTTAATAGTAAAGATGAAGCAATAGACGCATTCAAGCAATACAAAAATGAAGTTGAAACGCAACTTAACAAGAAAATCAAAATGATAAGAAGTGATAGGGGTGGTGAATATGAATCTCCTTTTGAACAAATATGTTTAGAATATGGAATTATTCATCAAACAACAGCCCCTTACACGCCCCAATCCAATGGGATTGCGGAAAGAAAGAATCGTTCATTAAAGGAGATGATGAACGCATTATTGATAAGTTCTTGTTTGCCACAGAACTTGTGGGGGGAAGCCGTTTTTACGGCCAACCGAATACTAAATCGAGTACCCCATAGTAAAACACAATCCATTCCATATGAAAAATGGAAAGGAAGGAAGCCCAACTTGAATTATTTTAAAGTGTGGGGGTGTTTAGCAAAAGTGCAAGTTCCTAAACCCAAAAGGGTAAAAATAGGACCGAAAACAGTTGATTGTGTTTTCATAGGATATGCGACTAATAGCAAAGCATATCGATTTCTGGTTCATAAATCAGAAAATCCCGACATTCATAATAATACGGTTATAGAATCAGATAATGCTGAGTTCTTTGAATATATATATCCGTATAAAAAGGAATGCGAGTCGATTGGTGAAGGATCTAAACGACCTCAGGAAGAAACAAAAGAAAGTACATTTAATCAGGGGGATCCAAGACGTAGTAAACGTCAAAGAACGTCTACTTCGTTTGGACCAGATTTTGTGACTTTCTTATTGGAAAATGAGCCTCGAACATTTAAAGAAGCTATGTCTTCTTCGGAATCATTGTTCTGGAAAGAGGCAGTCAATAGTGAAATAGAATCCATATTGAACAACCATACATGGGAATTGGTTGATCTTCCTCCTGGAAATAAACCTTTGGGTTCTAAATGGATTTTTAAGAGAAAAATGAAAGATGATGGCACTATTGATAAATTTAAGGCAAGACTTGTTGTCAAAGGGTATAGACAACGAGAAGGTCTTGACTACTTTGATACATACTCCCCAGTTACAAGGATTACGTCCATACGGATGTTAGTAGCATTAGCTGCAGTGTATGGTCTTGAAATTCATCAAATGGATGTTAAAACGGCCTTCTTAAATGGAGAGTTGGAGGAAGAAATTTACATGGAACAACCTGAAGGGTTTGTGGTTCCAGGTAAAGAAAATAAGGTATGTAGACTTGTTAAGTCCCTTTACGGACTAAAACAAGCACCCAAACAATGGCATGCGAAATTTGACCAAACAATGTTGTCAAATGGTTTTAAGATAAATGAATGTGATAAATGTGTGTACATTAAAAATGTTCCAAATCACATAGTCATTGTTTGCCTATATGTGGATGATATGCTGATAATGAGTAATAACATTGCCAACATAAATGCTACTAAGCGTATGCTAACTAGCAAGTTTGATATGAAGGACTTGGGAATTGCGGATTTAATTCTGGGGATTAAGATCCAAAAGACTCCTCAAGGTCTGGCATTGTCACAATCTCATTATATTAAGACAGTACTTGAAAAATTCAAGCACTTGGGCTTTAAAGTTGCAAAGACTCCAATTGACGTGAATCTTGCACTAGCAAAGAATAAAGGCCAAAGCATATCACAATTGGATTATGCTCGTGTGTTGGGATGCTTAATGTACATCATGAATTGTACACGACCAGATATAACTTGTGCTATAAGTAAACTAAGTCGATACACGAGCAATCCAGGCCAATCTCACTGGATGGCAATGAAACGCGTTTTGGGATACTTAGAACACACACAAAACTTTGATTTGCACTACAGTAAATATCCTGCGGTGATTGAAGGATATTGTGATGCAAATTAGATCACTGGTTCAACTGATTCGAAGTCCACAAGTGGATATGTATTCACTATTGGTGGAGGAGCGGTATCTTGGAAGTCGTCCAAACAAACATGTATTGACCGCTCTACAATGGAGGCTGAGTTCATAGCCTTAGATAAAGCCGGTGAAGAAGCTGAATGGCTCCGGAATTTCTTGGAAGATATTCCATTTTGGCCCAAACCGTTGGCACCAATATGCATACACTGTGATAGCCAAGCGGCAATTGGAAGGGCTGGGAGCGTTATGTATAACGGTAAATCTCGTCATATACGACGAAGACATAAAACCGTTAGGCAACTTCTCTCTAGAGGAATTATCACGATTGACTATGTAAAGTCAAGTGATAATGTGTCAGATCCACTTACAAAAGGCCTAACTAGAGAGGTAGTTGAGAAATCATCGAGGGGAATGGGACTATGGCCGAGAACAAGTCATTGTGGCGGTAACTCTACCTAGAAGACTGGAGATCCCAAGATCTAGGTTCAAGGAGATCAAACAAAGTCATTAATGACGGTTCAACATTGTCAACAAAATTTGTTTTAGTCCATTCTCGTGATGAGACAATGTTCAGTACCAAGGATAAAGCATTAAGGCTTTTTAATGATTTCTAAATTTGATACAGGGTATATCAAATAGTGTATCTACGGGATGACACGTTTAGGAATCACCTATGTAAGTGTGAAGTGTTAGCCGCTTCAAGGAGAATTTTGCAAGGCCAATTCTCTACGCACTTATGAAACCAGGCAGTGTTCATGGCTGAAACGAACACAACAATGAGAACCAAAGACGGTTAAGGGATTGATTGTGTGACTTATGGTTGTCTAGGTATACACTAAAGTTCGACGGTTCAAAGATATCAAATCTACCGATTGACCGAGTATATCCGACATAAGTTCACTACGGAAAGTTCAAAGGGAAACCTACTTATCCAGATGCAATTAATTCTTGTTTGCAAATCACACAAGTTTTTCATGCATACTTCCGTGATATAGCCATTCCCCATTCATGTGGGGATTGTTGAGTTTTTGTTTAAGATGAAATAGTCTTAAAATTAGAGTGAATGGGAAATGGGATTTGGATTCGGATTTGGTCAAATGATCGATCGATTGATTAATTTTTTGGACCAAATTTATTTGTTAATAGTGAATATTAACGTGATATAATCCGTGTTTGTAACGGATGTTTTCCAATCCGTGTATTGTGTTGCAACACTAAGCAACAATGCAGCCTAGTGCACCTCCCACAATGGTGCAAGTGTTCCTCCCACCAAGCAAGTGTATATACCACCATGTAAGTGCTTTCTCCATGATCTAGTGCTTGTTGCACCATGGAAGGGGCGGATTTCTCTCAAATAACTGCTATAAATAGAGCATAAGTTGGAGAGAAAGAAGAACACATCGGAAAAAACACTCGAAACACTCTGTATACACTTAATATACACTCTGTATACACTTAATATACACTCTGTATACACTTAATATACACTCTGTATACACTGGATATACACTCTGCATATACTGGATATACACTCTGTATACACTGCGTATACACTGGAAAAACGAATTGCAATCTGATATTCTCTTCAGTAAGAATTCAACATTGGCTATACTTTGCATTCCTTCCTCTCAGAATTTTCATTCAACTTATGAGTTGTCCTCCTTATTCTGCATTGTTTTTAACTACAAACAAAGCATCCATAAGTGTGATTTGCTGCCGAACTTTGTGTTCGCTAAAACACTGGGGTTTGAAGTACCGCTACACCAGTGTGTAATTCGTTCTATCCTGGGAAGAAATAATCTACAACCTTGGGTACTAGGAGGGGATTAAATTCCTTAAGGAAATACTGTGAATTCAGTGGGCTCGAATTAATTTCTGTTTTTATTTATATTTACGTTTATAAGCTAACGTTCTAATTTCCAGAATCATTATTTACAAGTACAGAAGGAACAATACTTAGTCTATATTTTATGAAATTCGGTAGTTATAATATCGTCAAAGCTTAAACTTTATGATATACGAATTACGATAGAACCTATTTAATGGCTCCGAATGTCATTCAACCAACTATTGCTATAATCATCTTTCGTATATTTTGTGATGGCCAATACATTTAATAGTTTACTTGGCAAGTTTTTTCTATGTACCGGAGTTCCAACCCTTGAATACCCATCAAAAGCAAACGCCACAATCTCAAGACAACATAGTTAAAGAAAATTAAAAAATTAATAACTTTGATCAAAAGAATTGTCAATGCCATGTATTTCCGATAAAAGTTACTTTAGAGTAGCTTTTATTATATTTATGTGTTGTAGTTCATAAAGAATTAGAATTATTCTGGCGGGTACTGGCCAAAAACAATTAGAATTTACTTTGGCTTGGTCTTTGTTATATTTATACTCTTTCTTGCCCAACAACTAAAATACTATCCTACTTAAAGAATCCTATAATCAATGAGAATTGTTAGCGGTAAACTGTCCAAAAACTGTTAGAATACTATGCTAGTAGAATTAGAGTATCAATGAGAATGATGTGGCGGTGATGAGATTAAGTTCCAAACGAATTCTGTTCAATATTACAATTAGATCCCATATTAAATTGTTTGAGTAAAGACATATTTAACTTCCAAAGGGTATAAAAGTCAGCTAATTTTTCGAGGCTATTTTTATCGTTTAATATTTAACGTGGATCATTCGTGCTTTTATAATAATATAGATATAAATATACTAGTTTCTATGTTCATGTATTGCACGAGATTCTTAAGTCAATTATTATGAAAAAAAATTCTAAATTTTTGAAAAATATTCTATACAAAAAGAAAGAATCTCGTATTTTATATAGAGGTAATATGCGTTTTATACGTAGGATACTGGGATTTGTTATGGCTTTAGAACTCTAAGAGCATGTGGGATTCTTCTATTTTTACGTGTAACTATCCAGGTAGAATTAGTATAGTATTAGAACTTTACAATCGATTAATAATTTTATTTTTTTTACCTTTAATTGGTAGCATATTCCAAAATATTGGGCAAATTAGTATTAGAGATTACTATTTTAGAAATGAATTTTTGAAGAAAATTGTTAACTGAAAAATACAATGGTTTTAGAAATTGAATAATGCTTGAACTTGTTGGTATCGGACCTGTATTTTGGTTTCGGAGCCCGGTACAGGTCCGTTATAATATTTTTACTTTATCTGCAAAATTTGGTGAAAAACGGAAGTAATTTGACATGATTCGGACCTTTGGTTGAGAAAATAGAAAGTTTGATCATGAGTTTTGGTGAATTCGAATTCATAGTTCTAGATGTTATTTTGGCGATTTGATCGCGCGAGCAAGTTCGTATAATATTTTAAGACTAGTGTGCATGTTTGGTTAGGAGCCCCGAGGGCTCGGGTGAGTTTTGGATAGGCTTCAGAGTGTTTTGGACTTAGGAAAAAATGTTGCAGGTTTAGTTCTGGTGTTGGCCTCTGATCTCACAATTGTGAGACCAGAGTTCGCAATTGCGAAGCCTGACAGTGTTGCAATTGCGAGCCACTCATCGTAAATGCGAAGAGTAGCTGGGCCAACAGTCTTCGCAATTGCGAAGAACCCTTCGCATTTGCGAAGTAAAGCTGGGAGGGGTATTGGTCGCAAATGCGATCATTTAGTCGCATTTGCGAGGATGATGTTCGCATTTGCGAACTTTCCTTCACATTTGCGAAGGCAGCAAAAATGTGAGAGGTTCGCATTTACGATACTTTCCTCGCATTTGCGGGCTTCGCAAATGCGACATCTACAACTGAGTAAAAGGGTCTTGGACGGGATTTTTCATTCATTCTTCAAATTTTCAAAACTTAAACTCCAAGAGGCGATTTTCCTAGAGCAAGTTCTTCCCCAAATCATAGGCAAATGATTCTTAGCTCAATTCCTTCAATCTATTTCATCTTTTTACAAGATTTCATCACAAAATCTAGGGATTTTCATGGGAAATTGGATGGTTTTGTGTAGAATTTAGGAATTTCAAAATTTGGAGATTTAGACCTCAAATTGAGGTCGGATTCCAAAACCAATTGCATATCCGGGCTCGGGGGTGAATGGGTAATCGGGTTTTGGTCCGAACTTCGAGTTTTGACCAAGCGTGTCGAGGTTCGATTTTTGACTTTTTGAGGAAAATTATGAGGAACCTAAAATTATGCATTTGAATTGATTTATTTAGCATTTATTGATGTTATTAAGTAATTATGAATAGATTCGGTCGGATTGGAAGTGGAAACTAAGGGAAAAGCGGTAATTGAGGTTTGATTGTGGCCTTGGAATCGAGGTAAGTGTTGCGGCTAACCTTTGCTTGAGGGATTAGGTATTGTTCGCCCTATTTGCTACTTGTTAGTTGTTGAGTACGACCTATAGGTGTGGTGACGAGTATCTATACGTCGTTGTCGGGTCATAGCATGCGAGTGAGTTCTATACTTGTGATAGTTATGTTTCTTTATACGTATTATTCCTGCTTTAGCTAGTTATTGTTCATGTTAACAAGTTTTACTATGTTGTTCCTGGTTTGGATATTGGGTGAGTGTTGGCTTAAGTTGAGATTTCTGTTTTGAAATAAAATGATGAAACAAAGTTGTTTGATTGTGATGCCCTTGCCGGGTTATTGTTGTTTCTGTTGTGGTTATGGTGAGGAAGAGTGTTAAAGCACGAAGGGTGATGCCGTGCACAATTATATTATTCATATGGTGAGGAATAGTGTTAAAGCACGAAGGGTGATGACGTGCACATTTATTTTATTCATATGGTAAGGAAGAGTGTTAAAGAATGAAGGGTGATGCCGTGCACATTTATATTATTCATATGGTGAGGAAGAGTGATAAAGCACGAAGGGTGATGCTGCGCACATTTCTATTATTGTTTGCATGGTGAGGATTGAGAGTAAAAGTACGAAGGGTGATGCCGTGCATTTTCTGATTGTTGTGCTTATTTTATTATCGGATCAAATTGTTTTAGCTATTTAAATTTCTTTATAGTTGTGATTCTTTATGTTGAAACCCCCATAGCATGTTACCCCTTTCCCGTTCATTTCTGCTTAATTTTTATTACTTGTTATCCTGTTAGTATATTGATTAACTGCACAGGCTTATGTTGTTTGTCGTGTCCTAGCCTCGTCACTATTTTGCCGAGGTTAGGCTTGACACTTACCAGTACATGGGGTCGGTTGTACTGATATTGCACTCTGCACTTTCTGTGCAGATCCCGATACTGGACCATACTGATCACAGTTCGAGATTGTTGCCTTCAGTCCACATGAGACCCAAGGTAGATTTGTCGGCGTTCGCAGACCCTGGAGTCCCCTTCCCTCTATCTTAGTTCTGTTTACTTTCATTTCGAAAAACAGATGTATTAGTATTTGTAGAAATTCTTAGATGTTCGTGAAATTGTGACACCAGATCATTGGGGTAGTCTTGTTTTAGAGTTTTGAACTGTTATAAAACTTCCGCACTTTATATCTGTTTAGCGTAGCTATTATTTTCTTTACTGTTTGAGTTAATAATTAATGGGTTAGATTCGTATCTGTTGGCCTGCCTAACTTTCAAGCGTAGGCGCCATCACGATCCTGACGGTGAGAAATCCAGGTCGTGACAGGTCATATACGAACCTGTTGGAACCTTCAAATCCCGATTCCAAGGTTGTTTACTCAAAATCAACCTTAGTCGATTCTTTCAACTTAATTCTTCCAAAATGAGAATTTTCTTACCAAATCAACTCCGAACTTCCCGAAATTCAATTCGACCATGCGTGCAAGTCATAATGTCTGAAGTGAAGCTACTCATGGCCTCAAACTGCCGAACAACGCGCGAGAGCTCAAAACGACTGATCAAATTGTTATACCGCATGAGACGTACATAATATATAATTCAAATGACTGACAAAATATTGAAAACATTAATTTTCTCGTAATTTGAAATTTCAAGAATAGTTAGTAGAAACATACAATTAATTCACCAATGAAGAAGACATGTATTATCTTAGAAATCTAAAACATGAAAAATAAAATAGATTAGAGGAACGTACGTTTATTGGAATTCAGGATAACAAATTCATATGGAGCCCTTTGTATAAAACCATTGAATTCCTTTAAATAAGGTAATTTGTGATAGAATCCCAAAAGAAATCAGACGTTTAAAGAAAAGTTTCAATTTCATTGCAATTGTTACTTAGATGAGTCCTTCGGTGTAGTTTAAATCAGAAAAAATTTCGATCTTTAGTAATTTACAATTGTATCCTTAAATTATACAAATATTTAAGGTTATAAAAGTTTATCGATATTTTAGGGAGTCATTCAACATTTAGCATAAACTAGTTTTAGTATACGTGCGTTGCACATGTGTATAGTGTCTATCAATTAGAAATATGTACATTGACGTTAAAATAAAATGCAATATTTGTTTAAGAGATAAACGTTATTTTTCTCATAGTAATAGTATTAAATATCTTTTGAATACACATAGATGATGAAATTAGTTAAATGTTAGTTGTGCATTATTTTGTAATTATACATATTTTATAGTATAACTTACAAATATGCTAAATTGTATCTCGCCTTAAATCTCTTTATGAATAAATTTTGGCTTCTACTAATTTCATCCTTATTTCTTTAAGTTTGTATTTAAATAATTTAATTCCTAATACAATAATTAGATATTATTTTATATTCTTTTTGAAAATAATTTTTGTACTCTAAGATTTGTGTACACTTGAAAAATAATTTTACCTATCTAATGAATTTGGAAAGGAATAAAATTGGATTATTTTCTAGTTAGTTAATTCGAATCCGTGAAAAAATGGTTAATTCAAATACTTGATTATATTTTTTAATCACTAACAGAAATAAATTGTTTGAGGATTAATATTATTAATTTTATCTCATAGCATAAAATATATGTTTAATTATAACTATAGTTTTTTCACAAAATTCTTGTGTTAAATGATAAAAAATCGAACTTTTGCACTTTATATTTGTCACGACCACAGTTCGCCCTCCGTGAACTATCGTGACGTCATTTATTCTCTATGACTAGGTAAGCCTAACAATTTGCGAAAAAAGAACAACAGATAAAAACTAGTACAAACAACAGATAAACATAATAAAAACGTTTAAGATGCCGCCCGACATATACAATACACACTCTCAACTGAAATATCTCCCAAAACCCGAAATCTCATAAAATCACAAGTTATGGATACTACGTAGTGCTCTAACTCCAGAGTGTCTAAATCAAAAGAAATACAGAAGGGCTATAACTACAAGAGAGAATGGAGAGGGACTCCTCGGTCTGCGGACGCGACAGATATACCTCGAAGTCTCTGAAGAATCGCCCCACCTCAAAGATAGTAGGGCTGAGTCGAAGAACTTGGATCTGCACACGAAAAAACATGTGTAGGAAAGGGCATGAGTACACCACAGTAGTACCTAGTAAGTGCCAAGCCTAACCTCGTTCGGGTAGTGACGAGGAAGGTCAGGGCCCTACCGGTCATATATATATATATATATAAAAGGAGATGGAACGGTAGGAAGTAACACATGATAATAAAAATAACAACAACTACAACAGAGTGAAAAATCACAGAAGAATATAGCTCCACACAAAAATAGCAACCGGGAATCTCCCAGTATATCGTCCTGTAGTCCTCAAATGTAAATATCCAGTGGATCTCTCGGGTGTCGTTCCGTAGTCCAACTCATAGTGCGCAAGGGATTTATCGGAATACCAATTCGTAGTCCCAAATGTAAATATCCAGTACAGGGGAAAATCTACCGGGTGTAGTCCCGTAATTCCAATGTAAATGCACAGGGGGATCTACCAGAATACCAATCTGTAGTCCCAAATAAACAGGCAAGGGGGATCTACCGGGATATCGCCTGTAGTTCCAAAGTAAACATCACGAAGAATATTCAATTCTATCTAATTCCATACCAAGGAAAAACAGGTATTTCTAACCTAGCATGCTGCACAGAATTCAAATAAGGCAGTTTGAGCAAGTAAAATAGTTAAGTCACTTAGACATGCTTCCCTAAGCTAACAGTAAGGTTAAAATTTGCAAGTAATGTACAACAAGGAAGAAAAACACAATTATAGTTACTTAATGAAAACAGAATTTTCAACAATTAGCACATGTACACACTCGTTACCTCACATGCAAGGCATTTCATATATCAACAATACCAAATCCTAAGGGGAAGTTCCCCCACACAAGGTTAGGCAAGCCACTTACCTCGAACCAGCTCAAAAATCAATCTGAAACCACGCTCTTGCTACGGGTATCCAACTCCGAGTGACCCAAATCTAATCAAATAAATTTCATAATATAAATATAACTACAACCAATGAATTTAGCTAAAGGAATCGAAGCTAAGATAAGAAAATAGAAAAACACCCAAAAATTCTCCCCGGGCCCATGTCTCAAAATCGGGTAAAAGTTGCGGATTATGAACCCTCATTCACACACGAGTCTAACCATACCAAAATTACTCCAATCCTATCCCAAAATCTTTATCAAAACCCCAAAATTAGGCCTAAGAACTTTTCCAAATTTTTTTCCAATTTCTTACCCCAAATCCGAAATTAGATGATGAATTCACGTTTAGATTAATGGGTTATAAGCAAAAAGGAGTTAAGAATCATTACCCGCAAACACACTCCGAAAAACCTTCCAAAATTCGTCTCCCACCGAGCTCCCAATTCAATTTTGTGATATAAACTCAAAACCCTCGATTTCACTTTATGTTCTGCCCAGACGCGACCTTAATTGCGATCGCGGAAGCTCCCACACGATCGTGAAGAGCAACTTCGCTAGCTCCTAGATTTACCATACGCGAACGCAATACTCCCACCGCGAACGCGATGCTTGCACTGCTCAGCTCTACGCGATCGCGGTTGACCTTACGCGATTGCAAAGAGAAACTCCCATTCCACAGTTGCCTCACTTCTTCCTCTTCGCGAACGCGGCGTAGCCCACGCATTCGCAATTCAACTTCCACCAATACTACTCGTTCGCACTCCTTTTCCCGCGATCGTGTAGAACAAAATCCCCTCTGCCTCATCTAAGCCTTCGCGATCGCGAGCCTCCTCACGCGATCGCGATGAAGGAAAGTCTGCAACAGAAAACCAGAAAAATCTAATCTTTCTCCAAGTCCAAAAATGGTCTGTTGAGCATCCGAAACACACTGAGGCCCCCGGGACCTCAACCAAACACACCAACCAATCCTAAAATATCATACGAACGTAGTCCAACCCCCAAATCACATCAAACAACACTAAAATCACGAATCTCTCTCCAATCCAAACCTAAGGATTTCCAAGACTTCCAAATTCCGTTTTTGATCAAAAAGTCTATCAAACCTCATCCGAATAACCTGAAATTTTGCACGCACATCACATTCAACACTACAGAGCTACTCCAACTTCCGCAATTTCATTCCGAACCTGATATCAAAATCTCACTATCGAACCGGAAACTTCAAAAATTCAACTTTCGGCATTTCAAGCCTAAATAAGCTACAGACCTCCAAAACACAATCCGAACACGCCCCTAAGCCCGAAATCACCCAAAGGAGCTAACAGAACTAACAGAATTCCATTCCGAGACCTTTTTCACACTGCTCTGACTACGATCCAAATTCTAAAGCTTAAACTCTCTTTTAGGGACTAAGTGTCCCAAAACACTTCGAAACTCAAAAAAATCATCCTGGAAATTCAAAATGGCAGAAACAAACATGGGAAAAGCAATTAATAAGGGATCAGGGCATTAATTCTTAAAACGACTGGCCGGATCATTACATCCTCCCCCTCTTATAACATTCGTTCGTCCTCGATCGAGCATAGAGACATACCTGAAGTGGTGAAAAGATGAGGGTAACGGCTGCGCATATCCTTCTCGGTCTCCCAGGTCGCCTCCTCGACCAGCTGACCCCGTCACTAAACCTTCACTGATGCAATGTCCTTTGATCTCAGCTTCTGAACCTGCCTGTCCAATATTGCCACTGGATTCTCAACATAAGATAGATACTTGTCCAACTAGACTGAACTGAAATCCAATACGTGTGACTGATCGTTGTGATACTTTCGGAGCATCGAAACATGAAATATCGAATGAACTCCCGCCAAGCTGGGAGGTAAGGCAAGCTCATAAGCAACCTCCCCAACACGTCTTAATATCTCAAAGGACCAATAAACCTCGGACTCAACTTTCCTTTCTCATAACGCCCTTCATAGGCGAAACCCAAAGCAAGACCCGCTCTCCAACCATATAGGAAACATCATGAACCTTCCGGTCTGTGTAACTCTTCTGTATGGACTAGGCTGTACGGAGTCTATTCTGAATCACCTTAACCTTCTCCAAAGCATCTTGAACCAAGTTTGTGCCCAATAATCTAGCCTCACTCGGCTCAAACCAACCCACCGGGGATCTACACTACCTACCATATAAAGCCTCATACGGTGCCATCCGAATGCTGGACTGATAACTGTTGTTGTAAGAAAATCCGCCAGTGGTAAGAATTGATCCCAAGAACCTCCAAACTCCATCACACACGCACAGAGCATATCCTCAAGAATCTGAATAGTGGGCTCGGACTGTCCGTCTATCTGGGGGTGAAATGTTGTGCTCAACTCTACCCGAGTACTTAACTCATGCTGTACGACCCTCCAGAACTGTGATGTGAACTGAGTACCTCTATCTGAAATGATGAAAACTGGAATACCATGCAGGCGAACAATCTCTCAAATATAAATCTCTGCCAACCGCTCCGAAGAATAGGTAGTACACACAGGAATATGATCAGCACAATCACCCAAATGGCATCGAACTTCTTCAAAGCCCGTGGGAGTCCAACTGTGAAGGCCATGGTGATCCGCTCCCACTTCCACTCCGGAATCTCCATCTGCTGAAGCAACCCACTCGATCTCTGGTGCTTATACTTCACCTACTGACAATTGAGGCACCGAGCTACAAACCCAACTATATCTTTCTTCATCCGCCTCCACCAATAGTGCTGCCTCAAATGTTGATACATCTTCGCGGCACTCGGATGGATGGAATATCGCGAACTATGGGCCTCCTCTAGAATCAACTCCTGAAGCCCATCAACATTAGGTACACATACCCGACCCTGCATCGTCAATATCCCGTCATCACCAATAGTCACATCTCTGGCATCACTGTGCAGAACCTTGTCCTTTAGGACGAGTAAATGAGGGTCATCATACTAACGCTCCTTAATACGATCGAATAAGGGAGACCGAGAAACCACGCAAGCGAGAACCTGACTGGGCTCTGAAAGGTCCAATCTCACAAACTGGCTAGCTAAGGCCTTGACATCCATCGCCATGGGCCTCTCAGCCGCTGGTAAATAAGCCAAACTCCCCAAACTCTCTGCCCAGCGACTCAAAGTATCGGCCATCACATTGGCCATGCCCGGGTAATACAAGATAGTGATATCATAGTCCTTCAGCAGATCTAACCACATCCTCTGGCGCAAATTAAGATCCTTTTGCTTGAACAGATGCTGCAAACTTTGGTGATCAGTATAGATCTCACAAGGAACACCGTACAAATAATGACGCCAGATCTTCAATGCGTGGACAATAGCAGCTAACTCGAGATCGTGGACAGGATAATTCTTCTCATGTACCTTCAACTTTCTGGACGCGTAGGTAATCACCCTACCATCCTGCATCAATACCGCTCCAAGACCAATCCTTGAGGCATCACAATAGATAGTATAAGACCCCAAACATGTAGGCAATATCAAAACTGGGGCTGTAGTCAAATCTATACTAAGCTTCTGGAAGTTCGCCTCACACTTTTTCATCCACTGGAACAGAGCACCCTTCTGGGTCAGTCTGGTCATAGGTGCTGCAATAGATGAAAACCCCTCAACAAATCGACGGTAATAACCCGCCAAGCCAAGAAAAACTACAGATCTCTATAACATAGGATGGCCTGGGCCAACTCTACGCTGTTTCCACTTTCCTTGGATCCACTTTTATACCCTCATTCGATACCACGTGACCCAAGAATGCCACGGAATCTAATCAAAACTCACATTTCGAGAACCTTGAATATAACTTCTTTTCCCTCAAAGTCTGAAGCACTATCCTCAGGTGCTGCTCATGATTCTCCCGACTCCGGGAGTATACCAGAATATCATCAATAAAGACAATGATGAATGAGTCAAGATATGGTCGGAACATAATGTGCATCAAATTCATGAAGGTTGTTGGGGCATTGGTCAGCCTAAATGACATAAGAAGGAACTCGTAATGACCATACCGATTCCTAAAAGTAGTCTTCGGGATATTTGGCTCTTGAGTTTTTAACTGATAGTAACCTGAATGCAAGTCAATCTTAGAAAACTCTCGTTCACCATGTAGCTGGTCAAACAATTCATCAATACAAGGCAAAGGATAACGATTCTTCATTGTAACTTTGTTCAACTGGCGATAATCAATGCACATATGCATAGAACCATCTTTTTTTCTTCACAAACAAGACAGGAGCACCCCAAGGTGATACACTAGGTTGAATAAAACCCTTATCAAGCAATTCCTGTAACTGCTCCTTCAACTCAGGAGGAGCCATACAATACGAAAGAATAGAAATGGGCTGAGTGCCTAGTAATAGATCAATGCCAAAATTAATATCTCTGTCAGGTAGAATACCCGAAAGATCAGCTGGAAACATATCAGGGAAGTCCCGTACAACTGGGACCGAATCAACTATAGGGGTATCAACACTAATATCTTTCACATAGGCCAGATACGCGTCACACTCCTTCTCAACCATTCAGTGAGCTTTAAGAAAAGAAATAACTCTACTGGGAGTGTGATCTAAAGTACCCCTCCACTCTACTCGCGATACACCTGGCATAACCATCGTCACGGTTTTGGCACGACAATCAAGAATGGCATAATGGGGCGATAACCAGTCCATGCCCAAGATAACATCGAAATCTACCCTGCTGAGCAATAATAACTTGGCTCTGGTCTCAAAACCACTAAGAGCAACCAAACACAACCGATAAACGTGGTCCACAACAAGAGAATCCCCCACAAGTGTAGAAACATAAACTGAAAAACTCAAAGAATCTCGAGATACGCCCAAATACGGGGCAAAATAATAGGACACATAAGAATAAGTGAAACCTGAATCGAACAAAGCCGATGCATCTCTATGACAGACTAGGACAATACCTATGATGACTTAATCGAAGTCAACAACCTCAGTACAGGAAGGAGAGGCAAAATATCTAGCATGGCCTTCCCATCTAGGGCGGCCTCTACCTCCCCAACCTCCACCTCTGGCTGGCTAGGCAGGTGGGGTAGCAACTGGTGCTAAAATCATAGCCTGGGAACTCTCCGGAGCATGTTGTAGCTGAGAAGTCTGTGGAGGTGCACCCTTCCCTAGTCTAGGGCAATCTCTCACCACATGGCGTGTGTCGCCACACTCAAAATAACCTCACTGCCGACGTAGCTATAGGAACTGTGCGGTACGGGTACTTTGAGACCCCTAAACACCTGAAACACTATGAGAAACCTGAAACGCAAATTGAACTGGCTGACCCACAGATAATGCTGCTCGATGGGCCGGGCCTGAACCGGACCGGACCGGGCCCGCGGTCCTAACGGGCCTGGTGGGCCGGTCCTAGGTGGGCCGGTCTTGGTGGGCCTCCTGAGCCCGTCACGGACTGGTCTCCATGTGTGAGCCCACGAGCCCGGGACCGTTTAGCCCGGGACCGGCAGGCGGGCCTGGGCCGGTCCTGACGGGCCTGGCGGGCCCAACGGCTATTTTTCAAAAAAAAAAAAATCTGCAATGGCCATATTTAAAATCTAGCCGTTTGGGCTGAAAATATGACCGTTTTTTAAGTTAAAAAAATGGCCATTTGGCCCCCAAACTTTATTTTAACCCCAAACTTTATATAATTACACTTTTCCCCATTTCTCAACTATAAATACCCCCTCATTCTTTCATTTTTATTCACCAATTCATCAATATCTCTCAATATCTCTCAATCTCTCTACTACAATTACTTAATTTATTGTTGAAATTTCGTGAAAAATTGTGAAGTTGTTGAATTGAAGTTTTCAAGTGTTCAACGATTTTCAATTTTCAAGAAGTTGTTCGGCAATCCGGTAAACTCGTTTCAACTCTTACGTTTTTAGAATATATTTTTGTGTGGTTTAGTTTGCATAATTATAATTAATATGGCATTTACTTTGAAAAAAATGTTTGGTAAAGGAAAAGATAAAACCGGTGAAAGTAGTGGCCAACCAACTACCCTTCCCCCGGCTCCCCGACCTAGTCTGTTCTCTTACCGGCAAGCGACCCTTCCCACCTGCTGAAATAGGACCATAGGCTATGTCGCCATGACACCAGGATCTGACCAATGTAAACTCGCTGCTCTGGAGTGGGGGCAGTGGGAGTCTGGGTCCCTCCCCAATCTGTGAAGTAGTTGGTACAACCTGAATCAACCCCACCTGAACCAATGTACCAAACATGCTCAGGAACTGTGCTAAAGTCTCCTGAAGGGCTGGAATAGTAGTAGTAGGCGTATCAGGTGCCTGGGCTCCGGCTGGAGCTACTGGTGGCTCCTTGACGGCAGCTCGCGCGGGTGCTCTGGCTACACCACATGTGCGTCCTCGACCTCTGCCCTGGCCCTAACCTCTGACGGCTCTAGCAAGGGGCACGGGTGCCTGGTCATCTCCGGTAGTACGTGTCCTCATCATTTGTGAGAGAATGGAAGACAGAGGTTTAGAATTGTGATGTCAAAAATCTCGCATGACAAATAAGTCAAATGAAGTGAAATTTTCCTAACAGTTACATAGCCTCCCGTAGATAAGTACAGACGTCTCCGTACCGATCTGCGAGACTCTAATAAACCAGCTTGTGATTCATGACTCCTATGAACTTAGAGCTTTGATACCAACTTGTCACGATCCTAGTTCGCCCTCCGTGAAATATCGTGACGGCACATAATCTCTACGACTAAGTAAGCCTAACAATTTGCGAAAAGAGGAAACAACAGATAAAAACTAGTAGAAACAACGGATAAACATAATTAAAACATTTAAGATGTCGCCCGACATATACAAATACATACTCTCAACTGAAATATCTCCCAAAACCCGGAATTCACGTTTAGATTAATAGGCTATAAGCAAAGAGGAGTTAAGAATCATTACCGCAAACTCCCTCCGAAAATCCTTCCAAAATTCGTCTCCTACCGAGCTCCCAATTTAATTTTGTGATATGAACTCAAAACCCTTGATTTTGAACTTTATGTTCTACCTAGACGCGACCTTAATCACAATCGCGGAAGATCCCACGCGATTGTGAAGAACAACTTCACGGTCTCCAAGATTTACCATACGCGAACGCGATACTCCCTAAGCGAACACAATGCTTGCACTACTCAGCTCTACGCGATCGCAGTTGACCTTATGCGATTGCGAAGAGAAATTCCCACTCCACAGCTGCCTCACTTCTTCCTCTTCGCGAACGCGGCATAGCCCACACATACATTATTCAACTTCCACCAATACTACGCGTTCACACTCCTTTTCCCGCGATCGCGTAGAACAAAATTCCCTTTGCCTCATCTAAGCCTTCGTTGTAACGACCCGATCGGTCGTTTTGATCTCTAACGCATCGTTCATCAGTTTGAGGCCATGAGCAGCTTCACTTCAGGTATTATGACTTGTACGCATAGTTGGAATTGAATTTTGGGTAGTTTGGAGTTGATTTGGAAAGAGAATTCTCATTTCGGAAGCTTTAAGTTGAAAGAATTAAATAAGATTGGATTTTTGAATAAACGACCTCGGAATCGGGATTCGAAGGTTCCAACAGGTTCGTATGATGATATTGGACTTGGGCGTATGTCGTGATCTGATTTTGGAAAACCAGGGAACGTTTTGGCACCTATTGTAGAAGTTAGCATTTTTGGAAGAATTTCATAAGTTTGGGTTGAAGTGCATTTCAGTGTTATCGATGTCTGTTTGGGATTCTGAGTCTGGGAGTAGCTCCGTATGGTGATTCTAGCATTGGGAGCGCCCATCAGAAGTGAATTCGGAGGTCTGTGGGTCGTTTTGGAGTCATTTGGCTAAAGATAGAAATTTGAAGGTTTTTGGAGAAGTTTGACCGGCAGTGGACTTTTTGATATCGGGGTCGGATTCCGATTCCGTAAGTTGTGGTAGGTTCGTATGTTGAATGTGACTTGTGTGCAAAATTTGAGGTCAATCGGACATGATTTGATAGGTTTCGGCATCGAGTATAGAAGTTTGAAGTTCTAAGTTCATTAAGCTTGGATTGAAGGTCAATTCATGATTTTAGCGTTGTTTGATGTAATTTGAGGCCTCGAGCAAGTCCGTAATATATTTTGGGACTGGTTGGCATGATTGGTTGGGGTTCCGGGGGCCTCGGGTGAATTCTGGGTGGTTAACGGATTGAAAATGGAATTTGGAGAAGGTTTGAAGCAGCTGCCTTCTGGTGTAACCGCAGATTTTGGAGCAACTTTGAGGTGCCATTTTCACCACCAAGCATGAGGTAAGTGGATTCTACTAGTTTTGAGTTAACACTTGGATTATATACGGATTTGAGCATGAAAATTTGGTAGAAATTGTGGGTTTTTGGTAGGAGACCTAGAAATTTATATTTTGGATTTTTACCACGATTTTGGGCATGGAATTAAGAGAAAATCATATATTTGAGTTTGTGAGTTCATGGGCAAACTTTATCTTCGAAAAATTTCGGAATCCTGGCACGTGAACCCGAAGGCAATTTTGTCAACTTTTCGATCGGGGATAGGAATTGTTATACATTGGATTGTAATGAGTAATTGAGCATATATTAATGGATTTGCATAATTATTGGCTAGTTTTGGAGAAATTGTGCATCGATTCGAGTCTTCGTAAGGGTGTGGAAGGCCGGTTATGGATCTTCGAAGCGAGGTGAGTCTCCTTTCTAACCTTGTAAGAGGGAATTGTCCTTATAGGTGAATTAATTGAATTTGTGCTCCTCTTTGTGGGGGTTACGACGCGCGAGGTGACGAGAGCCCTTGCGTAACTACTATTATGTTTAAGTCCGGGTAGTCTAGGACCCAAAAGTATGCTATACTTGAAATATTTGTAATCTTATTGACAGTTGAATTGCTTAAATCTTATCAAATTGGTAAATGAATTTCTAAAAGGATTAAACTTCATTTTATAAAATTGTTAAAAGAGAATTGGTTTTTCTTTGGATAATTATTCCCTGATGACTTCTTGATTGACTGTCTGTATGTGTTTAATTTCGGAACGGGCCGAACGCCTCGGTAGATTAAATAGATGCATCTATGGTTCGTGTCATTCGACCCTCTAGCAGTGCACATTTTAAATATTATTGGATCGGGCTGCACGACCTCGGCATGATACGCACATGCTTGTATTGCTTACTTGAGAATTTTAAATGTTGATAATTGCCTTTCCTGGCCAGAGATAAATTGATAAAGATAATGAAAAGCAAACCTTTGGAAATCCTTTATTATTTGAGAAGTTGTTTACCAGCTTTCTGGCTTTATGAGTTAAATTTAACTTTATGAAATCCATGAATTATTCACACTTTTTCTATATTATCATTGGACCATTAGTAAGTGTCGAAAGTCGACCTCTCGTATCTACTTCTTCGAGATTAGATGGGATACTCATTGGGTACATGTTGATTTCGTACTCATACTACACTTCCTGTGCATTTTTGTTGCACAGGTTCAAGTGTGGCTAGTGGCATAGTGGCATGGTTGATACGGCGACTTAGGTGAGCTACATTTATCGAGACGACCCGCAGTCAACAGAGTCCCCTTCAGAGTATTTTACGGTATTTTTTTATTTCTGTCCACTTGTATTCCGGACTGTAGCTGTATTTTATTGCATTCTCTAGTAAATACTCATGCACTTGTAACACCAAATTCTGGGATGATTATGGAGTATCTTGTATTAACTTCTTAACATTCATATTTGATTCGAAACGATTATCTTTTACTGGTAAAACTGAAGGAAAAATCATAGTTTTCAAAAAGTTTTAAACGAGAATTTAATTAAGTATTTTGGTTGGCTTGTCTGACAGCGGTGTCCAATGCCATCACGACCCTTAGTGATTTTAGGTCGTGACATTCGCGATCGCGAGCCTCCTCACGCGATCACGATGAAGGAAAGTCTGCAACAGAAAACCAGAAAAATCTAATTCTTCACCAAGTCAAAAAATAGTCCGTTGAGCATCCGAAACACACCCGATGCCTCTGAGACCTCAACCAAACACATCAACCAATCCTAAAACATCATACGAACTTAGTCCAACTCCCAAATCACATCAAACAACGCTAAAATCACGAATCGCTCTCCAATCCAAGTCTAAGGATTCCCAAAACTTCCAAATTCCGTTTTCGATCAAAAAGTCTATCAAACCTCGTCCGAATGACCTGAAATGTTGCACGCACGTCACATTCAACACTACGGAGCTACTCTAACTTCCGGAATTTCATTCCGACCCCGATATCAAAATCTCACTATCGAACCGAAAACTTCAAAAATTTAACTTTCGGCATTTCAAGTCTAAATAAGCTACGGACCTCCAAAACACAATCCGAATACGCCCCTAAGCCCGAAATCACCCAACGGAGCTAACGGAACTGACGGAATTCCATTCCGAGACCGTCTTAACACTGCTCCGACTACGGTCCAAATTCTAAAGCTTAAACTCTCTTTTATGGACTAAGTATCCCAAAACACTCCGAAACTCAAAATAAATCATCCCGGCAATTCAAAATAGCAGAAACAAATATGGAAAAAGAAATTAATAAGGGATCGGGGCGTTAATTCTTAAAACGACCGACCGGGTCGTTACAATATCGTTATTAAATGACTTTTGTCAATTACTTCTCTCTCTTTCTCTTGTTATTACAAAATATTTTCGTAATTATTTTTTTAGTTACATTTTAAAATACATATTAATATTTATATCTAAACAAATTATTGATCGAAGAATAAAACTAATAGCCAATGGATCAATTTATAGGTTGAATGCTGATTTAAATACAGGACAAAGCAAACTACTTTCTCTTTCTTTACCTTTTTACTTATTTTATTTTTTTATATCATAATTGTTCACCTAAAATTTAGCATGATTAAACAATCTTTTTTGAGATAAAAAACGTCCAATTGTGTAAAATTCATATAAGCTAAAATATATATATATATATATATATATGGTGTTATTTAATTATACTTTAATTTTTAATTCATATAAGATAATACTTTAATAATTTTTAAGTCCTAAGTATAAGGACCTCTTACTTAATTTAAATAAGGAAAGGTATACTACAATTACAACAATAACAACAAAAATAACAAAAGTCAGGAAAGGTATAATAAGTAATAAATCTTAGATAATTTCAAACTCCTAAATATTAAAGTTAAAATAAAATACAATACTTGTTTAAATGATAAAAATAATTTTTCTCATAGTAGTTGTACTAAATATCTTCTGAATATGCATAGATAATGAATTTAGTTAAATTAGTTGTACATTATTTTGTAATTATACGTATCTTATAATAAAATTTACAAATATGTTAAATTGTATTTCACCTGACATCTCTTTATGAATACACTTTGGCTTCTACTAATTTTATCATTATTTCTTTAAGTTTTTGTTTAACCAATTCAATTATTATTACTATAATTAAATTTTATTTTATATTTTGATTTCTTTTATCGCTGATGGTCTTTCTCTCAAAAATAATTTATGTACTCTAAGATTTTTGTAAAATTGAAAAATAATTTTACCTATATGATGAATTTGGAAAGGAATAGAATTGTATTATTTTCTAGTTAGTTAATTCAAATCCGGGAAAAAAGGTCAATTCAAATACTTAATAATATTTTTTAATCACTAATAGAAATAATTTATTTTTTGAATATTTAAATTATTAATATTAACTCATAGCATAAAATAAATATTTAATTATTATTTTAATTTTACTCACAAAATTCTTGTGTCGAAAGATAAAAGCCGAACTTTTGCACTTATGTTTGTCGTAGTGTTAGTATTTTTTTGATTGGGCCTTACTAAGTTTTTTTATATTAGAAATTTCGTTGTGGACTTCTAATAAGTATAATAATAAAACTAATAGTTAAGTATTAACAACTCTTCCTTTTCATCATTTAATTTTTATTAACTAGATCATAAAACATTTAAATTACCTGCTTAGGGTAAGTCTAACATTAACATAAATAGGAAAAATAGAAAGCCTAAAAGATTGATGGCCACCAATATTTCCAAAATAATACATTTATTCATACCATAAAACACTAACTATGTAATGAAAATTGGAAAAATGCTCACCATGAAATAGAAGAAAGATATAAATGTAATTAGTTATTTAGCATCCATGCAGGGTACTTGATTCCTAGCTCAGTTTTTGTTCTTAAGATTTGTGAAGATAAAAATTCGTCGGAATAATGTGAATCTTACTTTAGCGCATAACGAGATAGAATATGTAATTTCAAAAACCATATTTTTTCTTTTGGGAGGCGTAGAAATATTTGGCATGTCATAATTGCCAATATTTGTACATGTTAGAAGAATTCAAAAGAAACTGAAATCGTATTAAAATTTCACAGTAAAAATATCAACTCTCAATTACTTACTTTTCATTTCATATATACTGATTGAAGTAGCATCGGAGAAGGACTTCACCATCGAAGAAGATAATAGCATCGGAGAAGGACTTCACCTCTTCATTCAGAAGTTTATGAAAGTATGACTGCTATCTTTGCCTAATCTTGACCTCTTCCATCAATACTCGACCGTCCTCGTCTTTGATGCACCTCACTTGATCCAAATCGCGAGCCTTCTTCTCTCTTACTTTGACCAATCGAAATAACTTCTTGTCCCCACCTTTGCCCCCAAGTTCCTCATAAAGCCAACCAAAACCAGCAGTTTTAGCCTCTGTAACCGCTAATTTTGCCTCCTTCCTAGCCTCTTTATATCTTTCTTTGTTCGTTCTTCTTTGATCCTTGTCGGTGCTCTCTACTAACTTAATGTAAGCCGCTTTCTTGGCTTCCACTTTACCTTGAACCCCGTCATCCCACCACCAGTCACCTCGGTGCCCTCCAAAGTAACCTTTCGAAACTCCCAACACCTCTCTTGCTGCCTCCCTTATACAGTCCGCCGTCGCCGTCCACATAGCGCTAGCGTCCCCACTACTCTTCCAGGCACTCATATTCGTCAGCCGACCCTCCAACTCCTGTGCATTATCCTTAGACAAAGCTCCTCACCGGATCCTCGACTGACCCCGTACAATCTTCTTCATCAAGATGCCTACGTCCATCACTAAAAGCCTATGTTGAGTTGCGAGGTTCTCACTCGGGATCACCTTGCAATCCTTGCACAACCCCTATCACACCTCCTGAGGAGGAGATAGTCGATCTGAGTCTTAGCCACCATACTCCGGAAAGTAACCAAATGTTCCTCCCTCTTCGGAAACATAGAGTTCACGATCACCAACTCAAAAGCTCTAGCGAAATCCAACAGTGAGGTACCACCCCCGTTCCTATCACCAAAGTCGAAGCCACTGTGCACCTCACCATAGTCACCAGCAGATGACCCAATATGACCATTGAAATCCCCTCCTATGAATAGTTTCTCCGTAGGCGGAATACCCCGTACCACCTCATCTAGCGCCTCCCAAAAGCGCCTTTTAACTTCCTCGTCCAAGCCCGTTTGCAGCGCGTAAGCGCTAATGACATTTAGAGTGATCCCTCTAACTACTACCTTAATCGCCATCAATCTGTCATTCACCCATCTAACCTCTACCACCGACTCTCTAAGCTCCCTATCCACCAAAATGCCCACTCCGTTCTTGCCCTTCACGACTCCTGAGAACCATAATTTATACTCGTTTACATTCCTCGCCTTCGATCCAACCAACCTAGTCTCCAGCACACACGTTATATTGTCCCTCCTCTTCGAGAGAATCTTCGCCAACTCTATAGATTTACCCGTCAACGTCCCTATATTCCACGATCCAATTCTTAACCTATAGGCTACCCTGTTCCTTTTACCCCCTTTGGGCCCCGTCCCACTCCCTAACCCTCGCCCTACCCCCCTCCCCACCACCCGACCTCCCCGAGGACATGACCCTACTCTGCCATTACAAACCACAGTCTCTATACCTACGAAGGTCTAAAAATGAAAAGGAGAAAAAATACCACACAGAACAACAAAGGGAGCAAATAGTAGCTACAAACTCACTAGACTGGTACGAAATACTACGACAACAAAGTAATTAACACAGGAGACAGAGAAACATGAGGGGGGAGGTATCAATTCCCGCGAATAGAACCTGGAACTCTCAACTTGGTATACTCCCGATGTTGCGGACCCGACGTATAGCTGCTACTAGTGCTTGAGCGCGTGCACCTCCCTGACCCTTGCCCTACCCCCTCCCCACCACCCGACCTCCCCGAGGACATGACCCTGCTCTGTTATTACAAACCACAGTCTCTATACCTACGAAGGTCTAAAAATGAAAAGGAGAAAAAAATACCACACAGAACAACAAAGGGAGCAAATAGTAGCTACAAACTCGCTAGACTGGTACGAAATACTACGGCAACAAAGTAATTAACACAGGAGACAGAGAAACATAAGGAGGGAGGTACCAATTCCCGCGAATAGAACCTGAAACTCTCGATTTGGTATACTCTCGATGCTGCAGACCCGACGTATAGCTGCTACTCTACTGCTTGAGCGCGTGCACCTCACAAAAGTGATGCCTGCAAAACACGCAAACAAAGACGGAACCAAGAGAATAGGGGGAGAAAAAAATCTAGAAATGAAAACCAATGTCTTCTTTAAATTACCCTTAAAAGCCAAATATTCCACTCAACAAAAGAAACCTAAATTTACTGAGCTGTTGATATCAAGTGTAAATTAAACGAATATTTAACAGAAAGCTAGAAAATAGCTTGTGTAGCTTCTTGGAAAATAAAACGAAAAAGGCTGAGATTAAAATGGCAAAGTTGAAGGAAAAAAAAATCAAGACAGAAAAATACCCAACTTAGGATTCAAGATTAAACTTTTAACTGAAACGAATTACGAAATCTTGCTGAGGCTCTTGAGAAAAAGATGGAGAACGCAAAGGGAAAATTTGAATTCTTGAAAAGTAGTAGGAATATTAATCAACAAATTAGGTACTATCCTGAATTAATGGACAACTTCAACCAAAGTAATCAACAGCCTATTTCTTATATGGATAACCAGTTTTCAAGAACTGACAGCAGATTTTGATAAAGTAATTTCAAGTACTGATCATGTGAATTCAATGGGTAAAATTTTGTTGAAACGAAAAGAAGTATGAAGAATTAAAGAAGATAGACACTTTTCCGATGCATGCCGGAAAGTCTGGTGCTCCGGCGAATTTTCAATCTGAGGAAATAATTGAAATCTTGCCGGTCAATCAATCAAGAATTTTCCGTTCAATGGATGTATTGCACTTGCAAAAAAGAAAAAGAAGAAAAAAGATTCTTTCACAAAGATTTGATGATGACTGGAAATTGTTACTAATTCCTGATATATGATTATTCCTGCAACAACCTTGGAATTGTTGGTAGACCGCCGAATCACTGGTTTCCAACTTGATTTAGCCGGAGAAAGCACTGATGGTTCGCCGGAGAAATTATAGAAAAGAGGAAATCGCCAGGCTTTTAAAACCATAGTTTGAATCAAATCATTTCGTTTAAACTCAATTTCAATAAAATCATTTGAAGATATTTTTCAACAGTTCTCAAGCAGAGGCTCAGTGCAACAGTGAGCAAAAATGATGAAAACATAACCAGCCCCCACGCAAACATCACTCGTATACAGCCCCGGGCAAACATGAATCATAAACAGCCTCTTGGGCAAACCTCACCATCACTCATATACAGCTCCTTTGGCAAATATCACAATCACTCGTAATCAGCTACTCAGGCATAACATCACTCAGAATCAGGGTAGCCGCGCTCGCTGGAGGTGTGCAGACTCCGGAGGGGTTCCTTCGGCCCATGCGCTATAACAAGCTACCTCGTGGCATAAATCAATCAGGTCATCGGCCTCACTCAATCATGAATCAGTAACAACATGCTATCAATGCAGCCCGATCCCATAAATATCCTCACAAATCAGTCTCTCGGCCTCACTTAGTCATAAATCAGTAAAACATGTTGCAGTGTGCAGTCCGATCCCATATATATCCTCACAAATCAGGCCCTCGGCCTCACTCAATCATAAACCTGTCAAGCCACTCGGGCTCTCAGTAAAACAGGGTACTCAACCCAAAACAATTTTTATATGCATTAAAACAGAGTAATAAAGACTAAGTTATGAAAACAATAAGTATAACATGATTGAGTATAGATTTCCAATCGAAAACAGTGAGAGGATCGTAAAAAAAAAGGCTCCTAAGGGTCCAAACAGCTCTGGCACAAGGCACAAGTATGGCGTTCAACCCAATTTATAGAAATTCTTTCTAAAACACATAACGATCATATAGTTTCAACCAAATACGCAACTTATAGCTGCTACGGGACGGACCAAGTCACAATCTCCAACGGTGCACGCCTACACACCCGTCACCTAGCATGCACATCATCTCAAAATAGTAAAATGATACGAAATCTGGAGTTTCATACCCTCAGGACTAGATTTACATTCATTACTTACCTCAAACAAGCCAATTCCAATACCGAGCAAGCCAAACGATGCTCCAAAAATGACATCTCGCGCGTTCCGACCTCCGAACGGCTTGAAACTAACCAAAAACAACTCAAATACATCAAACAATGCTAAAGGAACCAATCTCAACCGAAAAACGTCGAATCTTTAATCAAAGCCCATAATCGGCCAAAAAGCCCAACCCAGGCCAGTATCTCGAAATCCGACAAAACTCACAAAATCCGATAACTCATTCAATTATGAGTCCAACCATATTGGTTTCATCCAATTCCGACTCTGAATCGATATTCAAAACTTAAAAATTCACTTTATGAAACTTTAGTCAAAAACCCCTCGAATTTCACTTTGAAATCATTAATCAAATGCCAAAAACGAAGATGCATTCATGAAATATAACTAAAATCGAGTAGAGAACACTTACCCAATCCATATGGTGAAAATCGCCTCCAAAATCGGTCAAATCCGACCTCCCCAACTCAAAATATGACCAAATGAACAAAACCCTTGTTTTATATATTTTTATATTCTGCCTCGATTCTCATGTCAAACGATCCTGAAACTCGCTTTTGATGCCTCCAATAGATTGCTAGTGAAATTTTAGTCAGGTTACGCTCTTGAATCACTCCATTTGACCTTATATTGAAGGAGATATGTTGGTTTCAATATTTGAAAATAGTGCAGATTTTCAAATACGAATTCAGTGGCAATTTCGTAATTAATTTGAAATATCTGGCAACCCAATTCTTAATAAGATGACCATAAAATCCTCATACAATGTCCAAATTCGACGATTCTTTTTTGCTATGGCTCCATAATTACGATACGGATATAATGCTTTAATAAAAAAAGAAATCAGAGCTGATTTGATTAATGTAGTACCATTTATGCTTGAAAAACGACGTCAAAACATTAAAAAACGAGCGCAACACAACCCAAACCTATCTAAAACTCACCCGAGCCCCTCGGATCCTGTTCGAACATACCAACAAGTCCCATATCATAACACGGACCTACCCGAGGCCTCCAAAAACACATAATAACATCGAAACGACGAATCACACCTCAATTCGAAATCAATGAACTTCAAACTTACACAACAGATGTCGAAACCTATCAAATCACGTCCGATTAACCTCAAATTTTACACACAAGTCACATTTTATATTATGGACCAGATCCAACTTCCGAAATCGGAATTCGACTCCGATATCAAAAAGTTCACTCCCGGTCAAACTTTCCAAAATTTCAACTTTCGCTATTTCAAACAAAATTCTACTATGGACCTCCAAATTACAATCCGGATGCACTCGTAAGTCCCATATCACCCAACGAAGCTAACAGAACCATTAAAAATTTAATCCGAGATCAAATTCTAGAAAGTCAAAGCTTCTAGTTGAGAAACATTCTTCCAAATCAATTCCAAATAACCTGAAAACCAAAATCGACGATTCTCATAAGTCATAATACTTCATACGGAGCTACTCATGCCTTCAAACAATCGAGCGAAGTGCAAATGCTCAAAACGGCCGGTCAGGTTGTTACATAAACCAAATAGGAAATCAGCGAGAAAGATGAGTTTTGTTTTAAAAATCATTTGAGTGAAGAATATAAAACTTTCAAGTAAAATTCAACATCGAATAACTATTACATTTAATATAGAATTTATTAAGTTAAAACCTAATAACAATTCCTTTTTAAGTAAAATAAAAACCCAGACAGGTTAAAAAGTTTCTGGGGAAGTAATTGAATTAAAATATAACGATTATTAGAAATAGTAGATACTGAAATATACTACGAGTTCTAACTTAAAGTCACACGAGGAAGCTTGATATTAATACCTTCATTTTAAATCACTATATTACTAACAACTCAGCAGGGTAGCAGGTAATGACTCAACGTAGTAAATTCACTTTAAAAATTTATTCACCAGAATAATAGTATTACGAAAAGAGCGTAGGAAATGATGGCAATGCAATAAGTCAATGACAATAACCCGATCCTCAAAATTTAGTAAAAACCAGGAATACAGATTATCAAAGTCTCGCACGAAGGAACTAAAGCCAATAAAGTAAAACAGGAGATACCAAAATACAAGATATGTTGCGGCGTGCAACCCCGATCCCACCACATAATATTAATATCATAAGTCATCCTTATTCCACCATATCAATTTACCCTTATTTTGCCTGTTATAGCGTACAACACGATCCCATCGTACAATATCAACATCATAAAATAAACATAATATGTTGCGGTTCGCAACCCGATCCCACCATATAATATCAATATCATAATTCACCCTTATTTCACTATAATAATTCACCCTTATTTCACCTGTTATGACGTGCAACCCAATCCCACCGTATAATAACAATATTACAATATAAATATCCTCCTTATTCCACCACCTCCCTTATCTCACCTATTGCGGCGTGCAACCCGATCCCCCGTACAAGAATTTCTACAACCAAAAATATGAGTACATGACAACAAGGGAGCCGTACAAAATCAAAGGAATACAACAACCTTTACAAAATAACAAGACATGTAAGGCACATGATAACTACGCAGACAATCACAATATTTTAGACACGTAGCAGATAAGCATGTAGTCATAGAAGAGTTCAACAATTAAGAGGTAACAGGACAATAATGAAGGCAATGACTACAACGAAAACATATAAGGGTCAAATAACAAGAAAAATGTAAATAAGTGTTAACAACATCATATAGAGCATATAAGAGTGGTCTAACAATGATACCACATGTTATGACAATTTAATCAACGGCATAGAAAGAGACTAGACAATATAATCGGTCAATACAACATATAGATTGTGTATCCATTCGGCACCTTGCGTACACGGCCTTCACATATCAAAATAGCACAATTGACTCAAGTCCTAAGGGGTGGTTTCTCTCACACAAAGTTAGACAAGATACTTACCTCAATTCGGCCAATTCAATACTCAATTTAGCTTTTCCTTTACCAATTCACTAACGCTCGGCTCAATCTAGCCAAAAATGACTTAAATACATCAAACAATGCAAGAGAAAATAATTTTAATTAACAAAGCTATGATACTTATACGATTAGCAAAAAGACAACAAAAGTCAACTCCCTGGGCCGTACCTCGAAACCCGACAAAATTTATAAAACCCGAACACCCATTCTGATACGCATTCAACAATGCCAAAATTATCGATCATTTCGTCCTTCAAATCGTCATTTTTTATTTTTAAATGATTTTACAATTTTTCCCAAATTTTCCTTTAGTTATCATGAATTTGATGTTAAATCTAAGATATAATCACAAAATATAGTTGAAAATTGATTAGAGGCACTTACCCAATGATTTGATATGAAAATCCTCTCTCAAAATCGCCCACTCTCGGACCTAGGGTTCAAATTATGATAAAATGAAGCTGTTTCAGCCCAGGATATGTAGGAAACCTCTGAAGCAAAGGTTCGGTCAAATCATTTTCAAAAAATGCTTCACACGGAGTATTCGGACGGGCAAAAATCGCTCGCTTTATCTTTGCGCAAAAACCCTTCGTGTCTTCGTGCAAAGAGGGGCAGCTGTAAGCACGTGATTTTTGCTTCACGGACAATTGCTCCAAAAGAAAATAAAAATAGCGGCAAAGGGCTTCGCTGTACAATTTTTCGGTCTTTCCGTGACATGTTTTGTTAATCGTTTGTGAGTCTGTCCATTTTTGCATTTAATCATTAACAAACAAAAATACAAAATATGCATGTTAGGATGATTAAACCATAATTCGGTCAGTAAAAGAAAATTCAAAATATATATATATATGTGTGCATCGCTCGTTCTAGGCTTTTAGTTAACTTACTTAAATAATTTTTGTGATAATTGTGTTAAAATGTTGCATTGTTGTTTAGTTTTAATTTCGTTATTTTGTTATTTATTATTTTTATTTTTGTTTTAAAAGAAAAAAATGAAATTAGAAAAACAAAAGAGAAGGAAATCGGTTTGGGCCAAAAATTAAACAAAATAACTGGCCCAACCAGCACGCAGGCCCAGTCCAAATCCGGTTGCCCAGACACCTCCTGAAACGACACCGTTTCAGGCCAATCCATCTCAGCCGTTCCAATCAATCCAATCCAACGGTCCAGGATCATTTTCAGCAACCCGTGTTCAAACCCGACCCAATAACCAATCCGATCCAATCCCCCACTTAAACCAAACGACCCCGTTTAACTACAAAACGACCCCGTCCCATTTCTCAACATCAGATCTAAGCCGTTGAGATCATCTGATCTAACGGCTCAGATCCGATCAACCTCACCATATATAAACCTTCCCTTACACCCCACGCCCCCTATCCGAACCCCACCCCTCACTCGTCTCCTTCCCTGAACCCTGAAACCCCCAAACCCTAGCAGCCGCCCTAGTCTCCTTCGCCATTAAAGCCGGCGGCACGAACGCCGGTGACCACCCCCTGAACACCCTAAGACCCCCTCACTCCCCTGAACACGAATCCACTAACCACGAACCTCGAATCATCTCCTATCGTCTCGAATCTGGATTTGAAGATTCGAGACAAAACTCGATCTACACCAAACCACCCCATCTTCATACCAGACACCCCCCTGACCTTCCTAGTGACCAAACCAAACTTGGTTTGGTCCGAATCTACCCACAACTCCTAAAAATCCAGATCTGGAAATCCAGAACTGGAAACACATGCACCTGGGGAACCCGGCCAGTTTTGACATAGGTTTGAGGTCTAATAGACCTTAGTCAAGGTGTTCTCATGTGAGAACACCCTGACTAAAGTTTGTTCGGCCTCAAAAGTTCGAAGTCGAGTTTGATTTGGGTCTGTTTGGTTTAAACGTTTTGGTAAGTTTTCCGTTCTTTTGTTTTATTTCCAAATAAGTTGTCAGCATATCTCTTTGTGTTTGTTTGTTATTTTGTTATTTTTCATCCAGATTTCTTTCATCTCTGTTAAAGACCTTTTATTTGGTCGTTTGTCTTCTATTTGTATTCTGAATGTACTCTGTGATGAACCTGTTCGATTAGATTGGTCGTCAAATGAATAAACTTATATAGGTCCCCAGTTATTGAACATAGAATTGTCTGATGCCCTTTAGGTCCCTAAACGTATTGTTTATGTGAGCGATCGATTATTACCTGCTATAATTAGTATAGTCGACTCGATAAATGTCGTCGATTAGTTTTCTATAACTAATGAATCGAAGGAGTTAGGATTGTCACATAACTAATTAAACTCGGACACTGGCTGGATGACCTAGTAATGTTTGAAATGGTCTGTTGGCATTATAAAAATGACTAAAAGGGTTCAGTCTAGGCAGTCCTGAGCTCGAGCTTTCATCAGTGCAAAAAATGCCCTAATGCTGCAATAGGCAGGGGCAGTAATAATCAAGGTTGACAGGGGTAATCTGGGGTGCTAAAAAGAACAGAAGTAATTAGTTTAAGTGAGCTGACAAGTAGGGTACTAACTTAGGATTAAACTAATACCAATGGGGAACAAGACACAAGGGTATGGGGGCTCAAAATGAATAAACAAATGAGCCCATAATTCTGGATTAAACAAAAACCAGGCGTGGGGAATAAAGGTAGCTGACACCAAGCATGCTTAGGATGGGCTTAAAGGGTATGGGCATTCTGCCAATTGGCAGGCAGGGCAGCTCAGCTGTAATGGTGCATTTGGCCTATAAATAGGCCATTGGACAACTAAAACAGGGGCTGAAGTTTAAGGGTCTGAGGCTGGACTTTTAGCTTCAGAAAAAAAAAAAAGAGAAAAGGCTGGAATTTTTAGTTTGAAAGCTGAAACTTTTAGTCTAAAAAGTTTTACTGAGTTTTAAAAAAAAAAAGCTGAATAACATAAGTTAGTTTTCAAATAGATTGTAACCAAACACTGCCTGAAAGTTGTATAAGAGTTCATATTGGTCAAGCTGCCTTGGCCAAGTTCTGTTGTTCGCATTGATTGATCTGTTTGTGGTTGTTGAACTGTTGGTGTTGCTGCATTGAATACTCTGTTACTGCTGCTTGTTTCATCACTCTTTCCTGGGATTGCTCATTTGGTGCTCGACTATTTGCTGGTTTTCCTTATTCTGGGAAATATTGTTGGTTGTCGTGGGCTGTGGAAAACACTTGGATTGTTGATTTGTTGCTGTGTTGTTGCTGTGTATCTGCTGTTGCTGTGTTTACTACATACTGCCCAGCTGATCATTCCTTTCTTCTTTGTCCTCTATACCAGGTACACAACCAATGCACTGTCAAAAATGTAATTGGGAAATTTGAGCATGAATACAAATGAAAGTCCTGAAGAATGTCTTTTATACATAGATTGTTACATTAAATATTCATGTAATGTGTAGTAGTTTGCATTCTTGTTTAGATACTGAAGGTAGCCTGTGTGCCCAGTAGATGTCAATATGTGGTGATTGAATGCTAGTTTGTATATGAAAGTTGATAGATAAAAGGGTCTCCAATGCAGTAGGTTGTATCTTAGGTTTTATATGGTTAGCATGTCCTTAAATACATAGAACTATCCATGTTAGTTAATTTCATGTCCTTTTGATAAACTGTCTCCTTACAATTGGCAAACCATTGCCTTAAAATAAACGGCGCAAGTCTGCACTCCTCAACCTCACGAAGGTCGAGCCCGAATCAAACGAACCCAGCAGGCTTTCATCAGAAAGGCATTGGCCCAGGTCCAGCCGATACTGTGTGGGCTGGGTTCGGGCCCACGATGCTCGATTAGCTGCCCATGGGCATGGCCATGTTTTCTTATTCTGCAAAGGCACTCAGAATTCCGTTATAATAACCTGCAAGCATGTAATTGAATAGGGTCATTTTTATTCTCAACTAGTAGAGACAAATGCGACAAGAAACGTAGTTGCTATAGGATCTCCTTTTAAAATAAAGACGAGATGAGCTTCGACAAACAAAAACGCACAAGATGCGGGGCCCTCGTTAAACGTATATTATCGAAGCATTTAGTTTCTAGGACGGGTCGTTTAGCAAATCTCACAACCCTCCTAAATTAACAATACGTTAGACTCTTTTAGGACGCGCCTTAGTAAATCTTACCTTCTTAAACTCGGGTGCACATTTATGTGACCCAAATCCAATTCTCAATGGAGTCGAAATGTGTTTCTAATCACGGGTACATTGATTGTGACGTGGTTCGAGATGCGTGTCCATGGCGTTGCAAATTCATTTTAAAATAAGAATGAGATGAGCCTCACCAAATAAAAATACAAATTGCGGGGCCCTCAGTAAATATCTGCTTTAAAAATTGTTTAGACTTCAGGATGAACCGTTTAGTAAAATTCCACGGTCCTACCCAAAATAAATACGCTAGTCGCTTTAGGCACGCCTCTAATAATTTAATTTCCTTAAACTCGGGTGCACATTGATGTGACCCAAATCCAAATCTCAACGGAGTCAAAGTGTGTCGACGACCACGGGTACATTGATTGTAACGTGGTTCGAGATACATTTTATAACGTTGTAATTCTTGATAAAAATAATAGTAAATGATAAAAGCGGTTGAAGGATAAAATTTGCACATAAGTTCATACTTGTATAAAATCAGATAATCAAGCCGAATATAACAGTTGAGCGACCGTGCTAGAACCACGGAACTCGGGAATGCCTAACACCTTCTCCCGGGTTAACAGAATTCCTTATCCGGATTTCTGGTACGCAGACCATAATATAGAGTCATTCTTTTCCTCGATTCGGGATTAAAATTGGTGACTTGGGACACCCTAAATCTCCCAAGTGGCGACTCTGAAATAATTAAACCAATCCCGTTTCGATTGTCCTTTAATTGGAAAAACTCCTGCGCCCTCGCGGGTGCGTAAAAAGGAGGTGTGACAGCTCTGGCGACTCTGCTGGGGACTTAAAAACCCAGAACCACTGGTTCAGGGTTAAGAATTCGAGCTTAGAGTAATTATTATCATTTGGCTTTATTTATTATCTGATTATTACATGTTTTGAGCCTAATGTGCTAAATGCTGCCTTTACCGCTTTGATATTATTTGAACTGTATATAAACTGTGCCGAAACCTTTCTCTTCTTGCCTCCGGGGATGTGCTCACTGGTTGAGACTCCCTATTCTGTTAGTGTCATACCCTAAATAAAAGAGGCTCGGAAAGTTTCTAAGCCGGCTGGCCTTTTGGTTCCCGGAAAGGAGCTCCTTCCTCAACTCGAGTTGTCCGCTCGGGTACACTGTCTAGAACACCGACCCAGGTTTTGAACATAGAATAACGTGACTTCATGCCGGATCCCTAGTAGGAACGCTTATTTGCATCACGTTGCATTTGACTTAGGGGACTCAACACAGGGGTTGGGTCCGTCTAGGACTAGCAACCTGATATGAAAAGGCCATGCTGATGCATCCTATTGTTTTTCGTGCATTTATTTGTCTCATACCCGCACGCTGACCGGTGTTTGAATATTTGGAATATTGTGAAAAAAGGGAAATAACGGTTAGGAAAGTCGCTGTTCTGTCTTAGAAAAAATAAATAATAATAATAATAAAAAATATATCAATAGAAATATAGAGTTTGTCTTGTCATAAAAATCAAAAAAAAATCTTATTTTTAAAATTGTTTTTTTATAATAAAAAAGAAAGTCTTGTGTTGTCTTTACTTTTATTATTTGTTACAAATATATGTATATATATATATATATATATATATGAAAAATTCAAAAGTTTTGCTTTATTTCAAAATGTATATATCTTTATTTATGGCAAAAGTATTTATCTTGTTAAAGGTCTAGAAAAGTCCTTTCGGGCTCCCAGTCATTAAAAAAAAAAAAAAAAAAAAAAAATCCAAAATATTTTCCGTTATTGACTTCTTTAGAAAGTTTTTATATATATATGAAAATTCAAAATTCACAAAAATCGCATATATTTTTTAGCAGGATAAGTGTCGTTTGTTAAAATCTTATTAATAAATGTGCAGAATGAGCACGATTCCGAATGAACCCTTTTCAATCATGAATAAAATTCCCCTCCAATTGCGGCTCTGGTGGAATGATTTGGGCAAAGAGGGGCATGACGAAATCAAGAAGTATCTGAAAGGCCTCACGAGTTTGTTGGATATCAGGCCACGAGGAGATATCATAAGGGCACTAGTCCCCCACTGGGATCCTGCGCACAATGTCTTCCGCTTCTCAGATTTCGAACTTACCCCAACTTTAGAAGAAATAGCAGGGTATATCGGCAGCACTGAGACTCCTTTGAGGCACAAATATCTGATTGCTCCAAGAGCTGTAGCAGTACACCGGTTCCTGGACTCCTTAAAGATAGTCAGAACAGTTCATAACCCTGACTTGGCAAAAGGTTTTTGCAGCACGAGTTTCATATATCAAAGATATGGTCACATAGGAGGATTCGACAAGCCAGAAAACCAGTTGTGCAGCAAAGGTAATCGCCAGAAGTGGGAAGAACATAGACGAATTGCTTTCATGATAACTTTCTTAGGACTACTAATATTCCCAAGAAAAGATGGGAATATTGACATAAAGATAGCAGGGGTCGTCAGTACGTTGCTCACACAGAGTGATAGTACGTTGGCGCCCATGATAGTATCTGATATATTCCGGGCACTCACTTCTTGCAAAGCCGGAGGAAGCTTTTTCGAGGGTTGCAATTTGTTGTTGCAAATGTGGATGATCGAACACCTATGTCACCGAGCCCAGTTTCTGAGCCATGGATCCGCTGGAAAGACCTGCATAGAGGAGTTCTATACCAGAGTTGATGAAACCTACCTACCAGAAGGAGTTGTAGCATGGACCTCATATTTCCAAACCCTCAACGCCAGTCAAATACAGTGGGCGCTAGGATGGTTACCGATCGACGAAGTCATATACATGCCAGCAGCCAGGCCCCATTTTCTTTTAATGGGACTTAAGAGCATTCAACCATACGCGCCGCATCGGGTTTTAAGGCAACTTGGGAGGTATCAGATAGTGCCGAAAGACGAGGATCTGAGCATCCAGGTAATCGAGATCAGTCCCGACGGCCAGTTTCCTGAAGCAAGGGTTCGTCAAATTTGGAGCCAATGTCAATACTTAGAAGCAAATACTTGTGTAATGAATCGGGCAAAAGGGGAAGTTTCGCCCGGGTATCAAGCCTGGTACAAAAGGGAGACATCACCTGGAAGACCGACCAAAAGACCTCACCTGCAAGAATTTGCCAAATCTTCACAAGAACAGTGGGACTGGTTGGCCAAAGAGCAAGAATATCTTGTCAAAGCAGGCAAACTGAAGCAACAAATCCAGGATATGAAGTTTGAGTGCCAATTACAGTCTGCTGCCCACAAGGGAGAAAAGAACCAGTTAATCAGAGAAGGCGAGATCCTCAAAGCTCAGATCCGGAGAATGAAAAAAGAGGCTAATAGCCAGCTAAGAAGCCAGGCAGATAAAAGATTGATAGCAGGGTTAAAAGATCAGGTTGCGGAATGCCAGGAAGATTTGGAAAAAGCCAGGGCCAGCACAGCAAAATTGCGAACCAAGTGGGCAAAGGGTGCGATGGCTCGGAGGCAGCACCTGCAACAAGTCATAAGGGAGTATGAACTGAGCATCGGGACATTAAGGGAAACGAATGCCTCTCTTCGAGAAAGGATCCTCAAGCAAACACGAAATGCCCAAGACGACAGAAGGCATTATTACGATGCAATGACCAGAATGGAAAGGCAAATGGAGATGTTCCAGGATCAGCTTGCCAACAATGCGCAAACACTGGGATTGAAGAACCAACAGATAAGGCATTTGTTCGCAGAAAGGGACAACATCCGGGGAAGGATTGATGAAATAGGGCATTACATCTACATGAAATGCTTGGCATATGAGCGAACACCTCGGAAGACCCTCCTTGTTTCCATCATGGGTTGCGTCCGCCGGATTATGAACGAATTGAAGAGCTTGCAAAGAGACCTTACACCTAGAGCCGCAAAAAGGCCGGATGATGCCTCACGGCCCCTTAAATTGGAGAATTAGTTTTGGTCAAGTCCTGTTTATTTGGCTTGGGTTGTTTTTCCATATGTTGTTTTCTTTTTCGTTAAACCGAGTTTGAAACCGTCGAGTTTGTACTATTGCTATTCCTTGCTTGATGTAATTTGTAATAGCAAAATTTTGAGAATGAATTCAATGATTTCACAAAAATTGTGTGTTTTTACTTTAAGGCAGAACTACGCCTGGTCTGATTCACGCGGGGACGTGATACGTAGGCAATCCCCATAAGATTCGACCGCTTTTAATAAATAAAGAAAAGAAAATGTAAATAAAATAAGACGCGGGGTTTCGCAGAATACTCTAAAAAGAGACAAATGAACAAACCGGGATGACGCATGTGGTTTGAAGCAAAGCATGTAGAAACGGTTAACTGCCTAGGTGCATTGCATCCTCTATGTGTTATGATCAAATCTGTTAAGCTCTAACACTAACAAAGTTTGTTGTTGTCTGATAACCAGACAGTTAGTTGTTAAAGAATTCTGGCAACACATTCATACCAAACCAGATCCAAAGGACCGGTAGCAACAAGCATGACTACTTCAGAGAATAGTAATGAGGAAGAAAGGCCGATGAGCCAGTTGCTAAAAGAGGCAATGGAAAAGATTGAAAGGATGGGACTAGAGATGCATGCAATGCAGCTAGCCCTGGCCAAAACACAAAAGAGCCCTGAGACACTGGGACACATGCCGGAATACCCTCACTCTGGCCCCTCCACAAGCCGCCCAAATCCCCTCTATCATCAAGAAAGAAGCCCTCATGATTCCCAAGCTCCACCACCCCATCAACCTCTCCCAACACCCAATATTCCCATTTTTGTGGGACCTGCATCAGCCCCTTTGCAACGAACGACCAGTGAGCCATTGTTTCAGGCTCACGATACACAATTCTATCCCCCTGAACCTACATTCCATGCACCCGAACCACAGGCTTACAATCCCCATTTGGAAGTCCCGGCAGAGGTTGAGAAGCCGGTTAAGGCCCCTGAACAGGATGAAGTGTTGAGAAAGTTCAAAAGCCTGGAGCAATCCTTCAGGAACTTACACGGGCTGGGCAATCAAGTCAGCGTGGCATACAAAGATCTGTGCCCTTTCCCAGATGTCCAACTCCCGGCTGGGTTCAAGATGCCCAAGTTTGATTTATATGAAGGGCACGGTGATCCCATGGCACATTTGCGGGGATTCTGTAGCAAAATGAGAGGGGCAGGAGGCAAGGATGAGCTGTTGATAGCTTATTTCGGCCAAAGTCTGAGCGGATCTGCACTGGAATGGTATACCAGGCAGGATTTCAGCAGGTGGTACACGTGGGATGACCTGGCGCAGGCTTTTGCAGGTCATTTCCAATACAATCTGGAGATAGTCCCTGACCGTCTCACGTTATTGAGAACTGGGAAGAAACCCGGGGAAAGTTTTCGCGAGTTCGGGTTCCGCTGGAGAGAACAAGCAGCTAGGGTCGATCCTCCCATGAGAGAGGGAGAGATGGTAGACTACTTTTTGCAGACATTGGATCCAACCTACTTTGGTCACTTGGTGACAACGGTTGGAAAATCTTTCAACGAGGTGGTCAAAATAGGGGTCATGATAGAAGAAGGTTTGAGGTCGGACAAGATCTTAAACTATTCGGCACTTAAGGCCACAACCCAGGCTATTCAAAGCGGCACGGGAGGTGCGCTAAGAAGAAAGAAAGAAGAGGTTGCCACGATCGAGGCAGGCAGTTGGCCCAGGGCTGGCAGGCCACACTACAACCAACCCAGGCCTCACAGGCCAAACTATCCATACAACCCACCACAAAATTTCTATCCACCTCGAGAACCGCATTGTTCCGTACACCAAGCCCAGATATACACTCAGCCCCCGGTTCGCCCACAATGGCGCGCACCGGCTCCCCAGAACATATATGCACCACCACAAAACACTTACCCTCCACCAAGGGCATATAGAAATCCTTCAGGGGCAGGTTTCCGGGGAAATCCAGATGCCAGAAATGACAGGTTGCGGAAGCAAAGAACCTTCACCGAACTGGGAGAAACCTACACCGCTGTGTTCCACAAGCTGCGGCAATTGGGTTTGGTTAGTCCCGTCCATACTCGGGAACCAAATCCCCCACCTCAGAATTTGGACCGTTCAATCAGTTGTGAATACTGTTCAGGGATGCTCGGGCACGATACCGAGAAGTGTTGGAAGTTAAGGCATGCCATACAGGATCTTATTGACACCAATAAGATCGAGGTCCAGACACCGGAGGCTCCTAACATCAACCAAAACCCGCTGCCAGCGCACCACGAAGCTCACATGATTGAGTTGGTGTGTGAGGGAGGTGAATTAAGAAAACCCTCACAAACAGTGATGATGATCCAAGCTGCCCCAAAAGAAGTCTTAACCAGGGGAGGAACAAATGTACAGTCGCAGGGAGAAGGTGTCAAGCCGGTAGTAATATGGGGGAAGAACCCGTCCGTCATAACAAGCAAACCCGAGCCAAGCAAATTGGTAATACCAGGGATCCTGCCCACACCGGCAGTCATGTTGAAAGGGGTATGTAGAGAACGGGTGACCATAAAGCCGGTGGTCCAACTGCCTGTGCTTGACAGCAGGGCTGTGCCCTGGAAATATGAAAAAGCAGTGGTAACGTACCAAGGAAAACAGGTGGAAGAAGTCAGTTGTGAAGCGCAAGGTTTGACTCGATCAGGTCGATGTTTTGCTCCGGCGGAGTTAAGAAAAACCAACCCAGTGGCAACCAAGAAGCCAGTGTCAGAAGAAGAGGCTGAAGACTTCCTGAGGAAGATGAAAGTACAAGACTATTCTGTGGTTGAGCAGCTGAGAAAAACACCTGCCCAGATCTCACTATTGTCATTACTCCTCCATTCCGAGGAACATCGTCGGGCCCTGTTAAAGATATTGAACGAGGCTCATGTACCCAGTGAGATTTCTGTAAACCACCTGGAAACCATTGCTAGCAAGATTTTCGAGGTGAACAGAGTGACATTCTCAGATGATGACCTGCCGGTGGAAGGTACGGAGCATAACAAAGCTCTATACCTAGCTGTCAAATGTGAAGACTCGGTGGTAACCCGAGTATTGGTGGATAACGGCTCAAGCGCCAATATTTGTCCATTGTCCACCCTGGACCAGTTAAAGATTGACCGTGGAAGAATCCGGGAGAATAGCATCTGTGTCCGAGGGTTTGACGGAAACGGAACAGCCACTGTGGGGGATGTTGTACTTGAACTAACCATTGGCCCGGTCCTGTTTACCATGGAATTCCAGGTATTGGACGCCACGGTATCTTACAACTTGCTGTTAGGACGACCCTGGATTCACGCAGCTAAAGCGGTGCCTTCCACCCTACATCAGACAGTGAAGTTCGAGTGGGAAAGACAAGAGGTCGTGTTGCACGGTGAGGATACAACATACACCATGGGCGGAATCATTGTGCCTTTCATAGAGACCAGTGATGACAAGGGTCCTTGGGTCTACCAGATTCTCGATACAGGGTCGGCCAACAAAATCTCTGAAGGAGAAATCATCCCGCACCCTAGGGTAGCTGCCGCAACAGTCATGATGGTATCGGAGATGCTGGGTAACGGATTTGTGCCGGGAAAAGGCCTGGGAGTTGAACTTCAAGGGATAGTCCAACCTGTTTCCCTTCCTAAGAATCTGGAAACCTTCGGGTTGGGGTTCAAACCAACCGCAGCAGACAGGAAGGAGGCGCGAAGAATGAAGAAGAAGGTCTGGTTTCTGCCTAAACCAGTGCCACGCCTCTCAAGGTCTTTTGTTAAAGCAAGTGCCAAGGGGTCAGCGATCCCAAAGATTCGAGGACCTTTGATCGGTGTAAATGAAGACCTGAATCAGAGTTTTGAGAGACTATTCGCAGATGTCAGTATGGTGGAAGCTGGAGAGGGTTCCAGCAGGGCAGAGATACAATTTGTGGGGCCTGAGGCCAAGACCAACAATTGGACGATTACTCCTCTCCCTGTCCGAGGGGAGTCTTGGTAGTAGGCTTTGATTAATGTTTTGTTTGTTTGTTTGTTTGATCGGATTATCCAAGGGTGTAATCCCAATTTTACTTTCGTTTTGTAAAAGTGTGAACCCTTTTTATCCTGCAAATTTAATAAAGTTCTTTTCTTTTGTCCCATTTTAATTTCTGGTTTTGTTTTCTTTCTGAACAGTTCTCTTTTTACTGGTCCTAATGACATGGCATGCACAACGGATCTTCGACCTAGTCTAATAAATCAATCTGAATCTGACTCAATGATGCAAGAGGTCGTTTGTGATAATGAATCCGAATGTGACGAAAGGGAAGCCTTCGAAGAAATAAATCGAGAACTATGCCAATTTGAAGAGAAACCCAAGCCTAACCTAAATGACACTGAGGCTGTGAACCTAGGAAACGCTGATAACATCCAAGAGACCAAAATTAGCATCCACATTGAGCCGAATGTCAAAGCAGAATTGATCGAAACTCTCAGGGAATTCAAAGATGTTTTTGCATGGTCATATGATGATATGCCTGGATTGAGCACCGATTTAGTGGTTCACAAATTGCCCACTGACCCGGCATACCCTCCGGTCAAGCAAAAACTAAGGAAATTTAAAACAGAAATGAGTGTAAAGATCAAAGAAGAGGTGATTAAGCAATTACAATCTAAGGTCATTCGGGTCACTCGGTATCCCGAGTGGCTGGCCAATGTGGTACCAGTCCCAAAGAAGGATGGAAAAATCAGGGTGTGCGTCGACTACCGCAATCTCAACAAAGCAAGTCCCAAGGACAATTTCCCGTTACCCAACATTCATATCCTGATCGATAATTGCGCTGGGCGCGAGATCGGATCCTTTGTGGATTGCTATGCGGGTTATCATCAGATCCTAATGGACGAAGAGGATGCTGAGAAGACAGCGTTTATTACGCCATGGGGAACCTACTGCTATCGGGTAATGCCGTTCGGGTTAAAGAACGCCGGGGCAACGTACATGCGAGCAATGACTGCGGTGTTTCATGACATGATACACAAGGAAATTGAGGTGTACGTCGATGATGTGATCATCAAATCTTGGCGTCAGGAGGACCATGTAGCAGACCTAAGGAGATTTTTCCAAAGACTCCGGAGGTATGATATCAAGCTTAACCCGGCCAAATGCGCATTCGGGGTTCCATCAGGGAAGTTGCTAGGATTCATCGTCAGTCGACGGGGGATTGAGTTGGACCCATCCAAAATTGAATCCATCCGAGATTTGCCACCGCCAAGGAACAAAACAGAGGTAATGAGCTTGCTGGGTAGACTCAATTATATCAGCAGGTTCATCGCTCAACTCACAGCAACTTGTGAGCCCATATTTCGGCTACTGAGAAAGGATGCTGCAGTAGGTTGGACGGCAGAGTGCCAGGAGGCTTTCGACCAAATCAAAGGGTATCTGTCTAATCCACCCGTATTGGTCCCGCCTAAGCCCGGGAAACCCCTAATCCTTTACCTGACGGTCTTGGAAAATTCATTTGGTTGTGTACTGGGGCAACATGATGACACAGGGAGGAAGGAGCAGGCCATCTACTATCTTAGCAAGAAATTCACAGTGCATGAGGTCAAGTACACTCAACTCGAGAAAACATGCTGCGCCCTGACTTGGGTAGCTCAGAAGTTGAAGCACTACCTGTCTTCATATACTACTTATCTCATATCCCGCTTGGACCCATTGAAGTATATCTTTCAGAAACCTATGCCCACGGGGAGGTTGGCAAAATGGCAAATTCTGCTCACAGAATTTGATATCATCTACGTGACAAGGACGGCCATGAAAGCCCAGGCACTGGCAGACCATTTGGCAGAAAATCCCGTTGATGAAAAATACGAGCCCTTAAGAACGTATTTTCCTGACGAAGAGGTGATGCATACGAATGAGTTGGAATTACCCGAGGAATCAGGTTGGAAGCTTTTCTTCGATGGAGCTGCAAACGCAAAAGGGGTTGGAATAGGGGCAGTACTCATTTCTGAAACAGGACGGCATTATCCTGTTACGGCCCAACTGCGCTTCTACTGCACTAACAATATGGCCGAATATGAGGCTTGCATTCTGGGTCTGCGCTTGGCTGCTGACATGGATGTCCAAGACGTCTTGGTCTTGGGAGACTCGGACCTCTTGGTACATCAAATTCAGGGGGAATGGGAAACACGAGATCTAAAGCTCATACCATACCGACAATGCTTGCATGATCTGAGCAAGCAATTTCGATCGGTGAAGTTCAAACACATCCCGAGAGTTCACAATGAGGTTGCAGATGCCTTAGCCACCTTAGCATCAATGCTGCACCACCCTGACAAAATGTATGTTGATCCTCTGCATATCCAAGTCCGTGATCAGCACGCCTACTGCAATACCATAGAAGAAGAAGCAGATGGCGAACCCTGGTTTCATGATATCAAGGAATACCTCAGAATGGGGATATATCCAGAACATGCCTCTGGAGACCAAAAAAGAACCCTTCGGCGTTTGTCGAATGGTTTCTTCCTCAGTGGAGGAGTATTGTACAAGAGAACCCCGGATTTAGGATTGTTGAGATGCATAGATGCCGGGCAGGCAACGACGGTTATGGCGGAAGTACATGCCGGAGTTTGTGGGCCACACATGAGCGGATATGTATTGGCAAGAAAGATCCTTCGAACAGGGTGTTATTGGCTAACCATGGAACACGACTGTATCACTTTCGTGAGGAAATGCCATCAGTGCCAGATACATGGAGATTTGATTCATTCTCCGCCAACAGAGTTACATACGATGTCAGCACCTTGGCCGTTTGTGGCCTGGGGCATGGATGTCATCGGGCCCATCGAGCCAGCAGCATCCAACGGTCACAGGTTCATTCTAGTGACCATTGATTACTTCACCAAATGGGTTGAGGCTAAAACCTTCAAGTCGGTAACCAAGAAGGCAGTGGTGGACTTTGTTCACTCCCATATCATCTGCAGATTTGGGATCCCAAAAGTGATCATCACGGATAACGGTGCGAATCTTAATAGCAGCCTGATGAGAGAGGTATGCCAACAATTCAAGATTACACACCGCAATTCCACCCCATATCGTCCCAAGGCGAATGGAGCAGTCGAAGCAGCCAATAAGAATATCAAGAAGATACTGCGAAAAATGGTGGAAGGGTCCAGACAATGGCACGAGAAATTACCCTTTGCTTTGTTGGGTTACCGCACTACCGTCCGGACTTCCATAGGCACAACTCCTTATTTGTTGGTGTATGGAACTGAGGCCGTGATACCAGCGGAGGTCGAAATTCCGTCCCTCCGAATTGTCGCTGAAGCCGGGATTGATGATGATGAATGGGTCAAAGCTCGATTGGAACAGTTGAGCCTGATAGATGAGAAAAGATTGGCAGCAGTGTGCCATGGTCAGCTGTACCAGAAGAGAATGGCAAGAGCGTATAATAAGAAGGTGCGCCCCAGGAAGTTTGAAGTAGGGCAGCAGGTATTGAAGAAGATCCTCCCACATCAGGTCGAGGCGAAAGGCAAATTCGCCCCAAATTGGCAAGGGCCTTATATCGTGACCAGAGTCTTGGCCAATGGTGCTTTGTGTTTGACAGATGTCGAAGGTAGATGTGTCGACATGGCTATCAATTCAGATGCAGTCAAGAGATATTATGCGTAATTTCTTTAAATTATGGCAATTTTGGTTTATTTGTTTGTATTTGGCATTTGTTGAATAATGAGATGACGGAGGCAATTCTTTCTTCTATCCAAACACTTTTAACCCTCGCTTCCCCCTTTGAGCCTTAAGCAAATTCTTTCAATACCCCTCTTTTGGAATCACTAATGGGAAAGATACCCCTCTTTTGGAATCATTAATGGAAAAGACATGAAAAAAAAAGAAAAAAAAAAGAAAAGAAAAAGAAGATAAAATCATAAGAAATATAAAACCGTGGGAACTACGTTTGACCTGATTCCTCAAAGAGGATACGTAGGCGCCTCACGGCTCGGTCATAGTATGCATCATAGCAAATATAGGATGCATAATGTACATAGTGTGCACAATATAGCACAATGTGCGTAACGCACGTAACTCAACATAAGCATAAAAAATAAAATTCCCCAAGCAAGAAAACTGGGGCAGAGGTTATGTTTTAAGTTCCAACAAAGGTTAGATTCCAAAAGTTGTAGCACATCACCCTTCAAATTGTTTTCATTTTTGTAGCCTTTCTTCAATCCCACACCAAAACCAACGTCAACATCCAAAAGACCTCCCGATCAATGTTCGAGAGATGCCAAATCCGGAAAATAAGGCCGAGAATAATACACCAAGCCCCAGCAAAGAAGAGGATCGTAAGATTGGGAACGAATTGATTAGTCAAAGGAATCTCCAGAAAAGAGGGTCGTATCTACAACACCCCGATTCCTCGAAAGAAATAAAATGAGAGAGTCTCATCGGTGAAAACCTTCGCAGGCACCGAGAGGCGATGTAAGATGAGGGATATAAAATGAGAGAGTCTTATTGGTGAAAACCTTCACAGGCACCATAAGGCGCCGGGAGATGAGAGAAAAGAGAGAGTCTCATTAGTGAAAACCCCTCGAAGGGCACTATGAGGCGACGAGACAGATCAGCGAAGCTACCACATTTGCAACAAGATGAACATCCATTTATCATCCCCAGCAAGTCAGACCGTCGGACAAATTGATTGATACAAATAGACTGGGTCGGGAATCTATGGTGCACGTCATGATCACGGGGACCAATTGTGTCCTCCAGATAAGTTCTTTGGATTGTCTCCTCCCACAAAAATATTGGTTCAGAAAGTTTTTCTTTTTTCCATATCTTTATTTCTTTTCCTAAAATGTGTCTTGAAAGGATTTTTCAAAGCTTACTACCAGAAACCAAAGGAGAATTCATCCAAATGCCGGATGATACAAACAGTCGTAAAGGCCGGTCCCAGGCAATGCAGGGATTGTGCCCGGAAATTTTGGAAGAAGTAAGCTCCAAAAGGGAGTGGTTTCGGGAGTTAGAAGCAGACCCCCACATCATGTGTTTAAAGAGAAAGAAGAAAAGGGGATAAATTGAAAACCGATCCCCAGCAGGCGAGAGACCCCCAACAGGCAACTTTGCCCGCCAACCAATTATGGGGACAAAGAGCAAGAAAAGGGGAAGAAAGGAAGACCATCCGCCAGAAAGGCACCCTCTACCACCACGATAAAAACTAATTAAATCCTTCTGTCTGCTGCAGGAAAGCAAAGGATTGACGAGAACAGCAACGCCAAGGGAGTCACCAAGACCGGGGCAGAAAATTTTCTGCCGGTTGTCGAAAATTTTCTCGGAAGAACGAGGAAGCAATTTTAATACATTTAAGTTCTAGGTCGCCCACCAGTATAATGCGGGAATACTTTTAAGTTCTAGGTCGCCCACCAGTATAATGCGGGAATACTTTTAAGTTCTAGGTCGCCCACCAGTATAATGCGGGAATACTTTTAAGTTCTAGGTCGCCCACCAGTATAATGCGGGAATACATTTAAGTTCTAGGTCGCCCACCAGTATAATGCGGGAATACTTTTAAGTTCTAGGTCGCCCACCAGTATAATGCGGGAATACTTTTAAGTTCTAGGTCGCCCACCAGTATAATGCGGGAATACTTTTAAGTTCTAGGTCGCCCACCAGTATAATGCGGGAATACATTTAAGTTCTAGGTCGCCCACCAGTATAATGCGGGAATACTTTTAAGTTCTAGGTCGCCCACCAGTATAATGCGGGAATACATTTAAGTTCTAGGTCGCCCACCAGTATAATGCGGGAATACTTTTAAGTTCTAGGTCGCCCACCAGTATAATGCGGGAATACTTTTAAGTTCTAGGTCGCCCACCAGTATAATGCGGGAATACTTTAAGTTCTAGGTCGCCCACCAGTATAATGCGGGAATACTTTTAAGTTCTAGGTCGCCCACCAGTATAATGCGGGAATACTTTTAAGTTCTAGGTCGCCCACCAGTATAATGCGGGAATACTTTTAAGTTCTAGGTCGCCCACCAGTATAATGCGGGAATACTTTTAAGTTCTAGGTCGCCCACCAGTATAATGCGGGAATACTTTTAAGTTCTAGGTCGCCCACCAGTATAATGCGGGAATACTTTAAGTTCTAGGTCGCCCACCAGTATAATGCGGGAATACTTTTAAGTTCTAGGTCGCCCACCAGTATAATGCGGGAATACTTTTAAGTTCTAGGTCGCCCACCAGTATAATGCGGGAATACTTTTAAGTTCTAGGTCGCCCACCAGTATAATGCGGGAATACTTTAAGTTCTAGGTCGCCCACCAGTATAATGCGGGAATACTTTTAAGTTCTAGGTCGCCCACCAGTATAATGCGGGAATACTTTTAAGTTCTAGGTCGCCCACCAGTATAATGCGGGAATACTTTTAAGTTCTAGGTCGCCCACCAGTATAATGCGGGAATACTTTTAAGTTCTAGGTCGCCCACCAGTATAATGCGGGAATACTTTTAAGTTCTAGGTCGCCCACCAGTATAATGCGGGAATACTTTTAAGTTCTAGGTCGCCCACCAGTATAATGCGGGAATACTTTTAAGTTCTAGGTCGCCCACCAGTATAATGCGGGAATACTTTTAAGTTCTAGGTCGCCCACCAGTATAATGCGGGAATACTTTTAAGTTCTAGGTCGCCCACCAGTATAATGCGGGAATACTTTTAAGTTCTAGGTCGCCCACCAGTATAATGCGGGAATACTTTTAAGTTCTAGGTCGCCCACCAGTATAATGCGGGAATACTTTTAAGTTCTAGGTCGCCCACCAGTATAATGCGGGAATACTTTTAAGTTCTAGGTCGCCCACCAGTATAATGCGGGAATACTTTTAAGTTCTAGGTCGCCCACCAGTATAATGCGGGAATACTTTTAAGTTCTAGGTCGCCCACCAGTATAATGCGGGAATACTTTTAAGTTCTAGGTCGCCCACCAGTATAATGCGGGAATACATTTAAGTTCTAGGTCGCCCACCAGTATAATGCGGGAATACTTTTAAGTTCTAGGTCGCCCACCAGTATAATGCGGGAATACTTTTAAGTTCTAGGTCGCCCACCAGTATAATGCGGGAATACTTTTAAGTTCTAGGTCGCCCACCAGTATAATGCGGGAATACTTTTAAGTTCTAGGTCGCCCACCAGTATAATGCGGGAATACTTTTAAGTTCTAGGTCGCCCACCAGTATAATGCGGGAATACTTTTAAGTTCTAGGTCGCCCACCAGTATAATGCGGGAATACTTTTAAGTTCTAGGTCACCCACCAGTATAATGCGGGAATACTTTTAAGTTCTAGGTCCACCAGTATAATGCGGGAATACTTTTAAGTTCTAGGTCGCCCACCAGTATAATGCGGGAATACTCTTAAGTTCTAGGTCGCCCACCAGTATAATGCGGGAATACATTCAGCTCTAGATTTTGGAATCAGTCGCCCCACCTGAAGACGGAAGGGTACAACAGAGATCCCCAAACGGGAAACAATGAAATCCCCAGCACCAAGAAGCAGACAACTGCAGAGGCAAGCGCGCCATTCAAAAGGAAAAAGGAACAGTTTGGGAACGTTGTAGCATGCCTAGTATAACAATTCTGATGAAAAGCCATACCACTGAAGAAACCATTGGAAGATTTAAAGAAGAAAGCCGTATCCCCAGCAAATCAAGCAAAGTGATGAGAACTGACAGTCAGAAAAGGTGAAGGACCAGCATCATCTCCAAGTTCACAAAATAAAGGCGTCAGAGGAAAACGTTAGCCGACAAGAAAGCAAGGCAACAAGAACAAGTCGAAGATGGATGAGATCTCATACTCTAGCTTAACTTCTTGTTTTTCCTTTTAGAGCAATGTAACAGGGAGATCGGTTGAGCAGTAGCATCCTACAGCAGCATGCAACAGCGCACAACAGCAGCAAGTAATACAGTCGCACGGTAGTCCCAGCTACCAAAATTTCCCGAACTACATTGACCTGATTCCTGTTCAGCCCAGGATATGTAGGAAACCCCTGAAGCAAAGGTTCGGTCAAATCTTTTTCAAAAAATGCTTCACACGGAGTATTCGGACGGGCAAAAATCGCTCGCTTTATCTTTGCGCGAAAACCCTTCGTGTCTTCGTGCAAAGAGGGGCAGCTGTAAGCACGTGATTTTTGCTTCACGGACAATTGCTCCAAAAGAAAATAAAAATAGCGGCAAAGGGCTTCGCTGTACAATTTTTCGGTCTTTCCGTGACATGTTTTGTTAATCGTTTGTGAGTCTGTCCATTTTTGCATTTAATCATTAACAAACAAAAATACAAAATATGCATGTTAGGATGATTAAACCATAATTCGGTCAGTAAAAGAAAATTCAAAATATATATATATATGTGTGCATCGCTCGTTCTAGGCTTTTAGTTAACTTACTTAAATAATTTTTGTGATAATTGTGTTAAAATGTTGCATTGTTGTTTAGTTTTAATTTCGTTATTTTGTTATTTATTATTTTTATTTTTGTTTTAAAAGAAAAAAATGAAATTAGAAAAACAAAAGAGAAGGAAATCGGTTTGGGCCAAAAATTAAACAAAATAACTGGCCCAACCAGCACGCAGGCCCAGTCCAAATCCGGTTGCCCAGACACCTCCTGAAACGACACCGTTTCAGGCCAATCCATCTCAGCCGTTCCAATCAATCCAATCCAACGGTCCAGGATCATTTTCAGCAACCCGTGTTCAAACCCGACCCAATAACCAATCCGATCCAATCCCCCACTTAAACCAAACGACCCCGTTTAACTACAAAACGACCCCGTCCCATTTCTCAACATCAGATCTAAGCCGTTGAGATCATCTGATCTAACGGCTCAGATCCGATCAACCTCACCATATATAAACCTTCCCTTACACCCCACGCCCCCTATCCGAACCCCACCCCTCACTCGTCTCCTTCCCTGAACCCTGAAACCCCCAAACCCTAGCAGCCGCCCTAGTCTCCTTCGCCATTAAAGCCGGCGGCACGAACGCCGGTGACCACCCCCTGAACACCCTAAGACCCCCTCACTCCCCTGAACACGAATCCACTAACCACGAACCTCGAATCATCTCCTATCGTCTCGAATCTGGATTTGAAGATTCGAGACAAAACTCGATCTACACCAAACCACCCCATCTTCATACCAGACACCCCCCTGACCTTCCTAGTGACCAAACCAAACTTGGTTTGGTCCGAATCTACCCACAACTCCTAAAAATCCAGATCTGGAAATCCAGAACTGGAAACACATGCACCTGGGGAACCCGGCCAGTTTTGACATAGGTTTGAGGTCTAATAGACCTTAGTCAAGGTGTTCTCATGTGAGAACACCCTGACTAAAGTTTGTTCGGCCTCAAAAGTTCGAAGTCGAGTTTGATTTGGGTCTGTTTGGTTTAAACGTTTTGGTAAGTTTTCCGTTCTTTTGTTTTATTTCCAAATAAGTTGTCAGCATATCTCTTTGTGTTTGTTTGTTATTTTGTTATTTTTCATCCAGATTTCTTTCATCTCTGTTAAAGACCTTTTATTTGGTCGTTTGTCTTCTATTTGTATTCTGAATGTACTCTGTGATGAACCTGTTCGATTAGATTGGTCGTCAAATGAATAAACTTATATAGGTCCCCAGTTATTGAACATAGAATTGTCTGATGCCCTTTAGGTCCCTAAACGTATTGTTTATGTGAGCGATCGATTATTACCTGCTATAATTAGTATAGTCGACTCGATAAATGTCGTCGATTAGTTTTCTATAACTAATGAATCGAAGGAGTTAGGATTGTCACATAACTAATTAAACTCGGACACTGGCTGGATGACCTAGTAATGTTTGAAATGGTCTGTTGGCATTATAAAAATGACTAAAAGGGTTCAGTCTAGGCAGTCCTGAGCTCGAGCTTTCATCAGTGCAAAAAATGCCCTAATGCTGCAATAGGCAGGGGCAGTAATAATCAAGGTTGACAGGGGTAATCTGGGGTGCTAAAAAGAACAGAAGTAATTAGTTTAAGTGAGCTGACAAGTAGGGTACTAACTTAGGATTAAACTAATACCAATGGGGAACAAGACACAAGGGTATGGGGGCTCAAAATGAATAAACAAATGAGCCCATAATTCTGGATTAAACAAAAACCAGGCGTGGGGAATAAAGGTAGCTGACACCAAGCATGCTTAGGATGGGCTTAAAGGGTATGGGCATTCTGCCAATTGGCAGGCAGGGCAGCTCAGCTGTAATGGTGCATTTGGCCTATAAATAGGCCATTGGACAACTAAAACAGGGGCTGAAGTTTATGGGTCTGAGGCTGGACTTTTAGCTTTCAGAAAGAA